>NC_088189.1:7606887-8243400 GCF_028769735.1 Zonotrichia leucophrys gambelii | reverse complement strand
TTTTGCAACTATGCAATAGTCTAGAAACCTGGATTAGCCTGAAGACGTGACATCCTGGTGCTAAGAGAGCTCTTAGCCACTCCAGTGAGTAAAGAGCCATGAGAGAAAAGTAGCCACAATCATCCACTATTTTTTTTCTATGACCATATGTTAGTCAAGAGCCACTAAGAAATGCGTCAATAGCCAAGATGAAAAAAGCTGCTAATTAGCTCAGCAAGTCCTGGAAGACAGAAATAATTACACAAATATGTTCAGGAAATTCAGACCATCTCTGCACAGTCCTGAGGGAAAAAACCTCCCCAGAAACCTCTGAAAAATAATTTGTGTGTGAGTTGTAATTGATGGAAACCACACTGCAGGGACAGCAATATGTGACAGCTCCTGAGCTGGAACACCAGCGTGGCTGTGGTACACAAGAGACCAAACTCTTCTCAGATGAAAACAGACAAATTAAGCTGTGCCCATTGCAATTTCAAACTAATGATTTTGTGGAAGAGTCCTCCAGATTTACCAGATGATGCACTGGCTACTGACAGATAAAAGGGAGTATCCTTAATGCTGAATGAAGGATGCTGCTGAATAAGTTCTACAGAGGGCAATAGCTCCCTGGTCCTGAAAAACAGGAACAGATTCAGTTTGAGGGTAGGTTACCACTATTGTAAGTGTCATAGCAGAAGGGAAATGGGAAATTTATTTCCTTGGCAAAGGATAAATGGCAAATCTGGTCTGTAGATATGGTTCCAGGTGGGAGATTAGTCCTTGAGCTGACGAATACAGAAATTAATTCATTAACTGTGATATCAATAAAGAACTACTTATAAGAAAACAGGACTAGAGATGGAAGAAAAATACTGGATTGAAGCACAGTTACTACAGAGTAGATCCTTAAGTGTAATCTGAAAAAAACCACTCAGATGAAATAGCTCATCACTGACTTTGGCATAATGACATTAAACATAAGCATTGTCCATGATCAGATGGGCTGGGACAACACACAGAAATAACTGGCTGACCTTAGTGAGCGGAGAAGGTGAGAAGAAATAAGATATTATATTAGGAAATAAAAGACCACGCCTCTAGGGAGAAATAACAATGATTTCAGTGACAGACTTATCACCTGGAAATCATGAAGAATGTGAAAGCCCTTGTTAATCAAAGAACAAAAAAGTGAACACAGTGAACACATTTCAACAAAGTGAAATGGCCCTGAAAAAGGAAAATGCAATCTTCAGCTGTATAAGAGAAAATAGTTATACAGATTTTAATGCTAATGCCATTGGATGAGATGACAAGAATTAAACCATGTTCAGTGAAGGGTTACTAGGATAAATTAATACAAGAAAAATTTTCTGGACCAAAAAAAAAAATCTAGTTTAGTAGGCTATAAAGGTTTATTGAGAGCACATAAACCTTAGGAAAAAAATGTTCTTCAAGTGATTATACAAGGACATTTAGATTGCTCAGAATAATTAAATCACAGAGCTAGAAGGATCTTAGAAAGTCATCTAGTCCCACACCAGGGCTCTAAGAGAGGTTCAGTTCAGCACTTAGGTCATTCCTGAGAGGTCTTGAATTCCTTCTCAATGACCAGCCATTAGGGAAGCTCCAGCACCTCCCCTGGCAATTCCCTCCAATAAAGCACAAGCCTTTCTATTAGATCTTTATCTTATTAACTAACCAAATCTTTCTTGCCTTGACTTCAGTATATAATTTCTCATCCTACTTATGATAGACACCAAGAAGAGATTTTATTTCCCCCTGCCCCATCCTCTTCCCAAGAATTTCTGGAATTAATTACAATGTTTGCCCCATTCCTTGCCCCCATTTATTTCCTACCTTAAATAATTCTGAGTTAATTCATACTTCAGATTTTCAGGAATGCTGAGCATTCTTAGTGCTCCTCCCACTTTTCCCAACTGGTCCACACCTTGAGGTGCAGCACC
The DNA here is from genome assembly GCF_028769735.1 of Zonotrichia leucophrys gambelii. Taxonomy (NCBI): domain Eukaryota; kingdom Metazoa; phylum Chordata; class Aves; order Passeriformes; family Passerellidae; genus Zonotrichia; species Zonotrichia leucophrys. Next base: position 8,241,457 of record NC_088189.1, on the reverse strand, counting down.
TGAAACTGGACACAGGTCTCCATGTCCATGCTACCCCAAAACTTCAGGAATCAACAATGATGATAATATTTTTAAAAAGTGTGGACAGCAACCAGAGAAATAGATTTTTATCACATTATACAATTTTTAAAATAAACTGCAATTTCTTTATTTGCAGGAAGGGAAGGATGGGAAGTTCCTATAGGAAGGTAAAGAAGTTGATTCAATAAAATAGAAAAGCTGATCTTTTTGTATGTATTTCCTGCAATCCTGAACCTTTCAGAAAATATCTTTAAACATTATGGAATTAAAAGCAGAGCTAAGCAGATATTGCTACCTAAAGAGTAACCAAAACAACCTAAACCTCTGTGGAAACCAATACTTTCACAGCAGCTAAATATTGTGCCATAAACTTGGAAAAACAATGAACTCCAAGTGAATGGCTGAGCAGATTATCCTAATAATATTTCTGATAGGACTTTGGATCAGGCAAGCAAAGGTCTTCATTTAGAAATCTTAAAACAAGACAAATACATCTGGAAAAAAGAGAAAAATGTTATCTGTGTCATTCTTTCCAAATCTTTTTCAATCTGTTCTGCTTCTAACTACCCTCAGAAGACAGAAAAATGTGATGAGCTAGCCTGGACTTTTGTCTATCTTCCTCACAAAAACACAATGTGCAGAGAGGGGACATTTAGGTAATACTCAAGGCTACACTAAAAGTAAGGGAAAAAAGTTAAGTAATATAATATGGATCCTTCTTTCACCCCCCACACCTTCCCTGGCCATATATAATAGCAGACATTATCACTGAACTGCACCTCTTCATGGAGCTGTAAAAATTCTATTTTTCAAATAGAAGTTTCCTCCTTGCTAAATCAGGACAGAAATGTTTCTGAAAAGTTGCTGGTATTCTCAGTTTTAAGCCGTCCTAACTTGGTTTTCAGGTGATGATGTCTACATGTCCAATGAAAACGAGAGACAAGAATATGTTCTAAATGAAAATGGAATAATCTTTGTGGGCAATGCAAGGTACATTGAAGCAAGAGGGTGGTATTATGGACAGGTAAGTCACAAAGAATTTGTTTGGACTCTCATTCTGTCTCCAACAGCATTTATCTTATCATTATTTGCTGTTTATTTAATAACTGCACCAACCTGGGTGGCCTTACTTGTGGTTTGCTCACAGCGTGCCCCACTGTCCCTATCACCTTTGGGGTGGGATGTCTCAGAAGGGAGGAACTGCAATAAAATCTCCTTTAATTCTGCTTGTGAAACCATCCATTTTCTTAAAAATATATCTTATCTGATCACAGTTTCAAGACCTCCTAAACATCTGTCTCACCATGCTTGATCTGAGCCTGTACTACCGTCAGGACCCAGCCATGGACGTGTCCCGAAGAGGAGATCCGAAATACTTGGGCAGAGTCATCAGTTCTATGGTACGGAATGGGAAACTTAACCCCAGCCCCACAGGAGTGAGCAGAAAGCACCACTGAGGCTCAGCCATGAGCAGTAAATGAGCTAGATACAGTGCAATGCAGAAAATTCACTCTGTGCATTCTGCCCACTGATAGATCAATGGAAATGACAATGACAATGGAGTTCTCCTGGGGAAGTGGCAAGGGAGTTTCCACTCTCATGAGAACCCCTCCCGGTGGGATGGCAGCGTGGTGATCCTCAAGAAATGGCGCCAGGACAATTACAGACCTGTCCAGTACGGCCAGTGCTGGGTTTTTGCAGGTGTCATGTGCACAGGTAAGCTGTCAGGATACAGGGCTGGGCTGAAATGTTGGGACCTCTGCTTTTATCAAAACTACAAAGCAATAATTTCCACAAAAGGAACAACACTGTGAAGACCATTAAAGCTGAAGAATCACAAGTTATTTAGACACTTTGTTTCTCAGATATTTGTGATCATTGAAGCTTGTAATTTGTAATTTGTAATCTCAAAGCTGCGTGGGTTCTGTTGCATTTCTTGCTCGTTTGTTTTTTTATAAAATGTATTTCAGTTTTGAGGTGCTTGGGGATTCCAACTCGTTTGGTTTCAAATTTTAACTCTGCCCATGACGTGGATAGAAACCTGAGTATCGATAAGTACTATGACAGCTCTGGAAGGAGTCTTAATATCAGCAAGGATTCCACATGGTAAATATAATTTCTTCCATCTCATCAACAACAATAGAGAGAATCTAGGAGACCTAAAAACACTAGTAGTTCAAAAGCAACTGAGTGGGCAAAATGTAATACAACCATCTAAATTAATACTGCAGACATCCATTTGGAAAACAAACAAACAACATACTTCATTATTTTCTCCCTCCCTGCCCTGAGGTCTATACCTCAAAAGCAGACAGTAAATCTGTCCTTTGAAAGAGGTATTGTAACTTGACACTCTGTGTCTCAGTTTAGAGTTTAGAAATTTTTTTTAAAAAATTCACTACTCGTCTCCAGTTGGAAGTTTGCATGACTACTCTATATCATTGTTCTTTTTAGACATTGTTCTTTGTCTCCAGGGATTATCATGTCTGGAATGAAAGCTGGTTCGTTCGCCCAGACCTGGGAAGGGCATACAATGGGTGGCAGGTTTTAGATGCAACTCCACAAGAACAAAGCAGAGGTAACAGCCTGAGCTCTCAGCCTGACCTAAGAGTCCTTCTCCAAACTGAGCACAACTAATAAAGTTTAACCTTTTTTTTTTTTTTTTTACATTTTAGGAATTTTTCAGTGTGGCCCTGCATCTGTCTTAGCCATCAAAGAAGGTGAAGTCAACCTGGATTACGACACCTTGTTTGTGTACTCAGAGGTGAACGCCGACTGCAACAGATGGATTGTGTACAATGATGGAAGCAAGAAAAGAGTTTATTGTGATACTGAAATCATTGGCAGGTCCATCAGCACCAAAGCTGTGGGCAGCAATGGCCGTGTGGATGTCACTGCTAACTACAAATACCCAGAAGGTAGAGGAATTAGCACAAATTATTTCCTTTTATTGCCTACTGAATCCTTGGTGCTGGAGAATGGATAACCTGCTTGCTTTAAACATCTCTCCCCTGCCTTCAGAAAATATTTCTGCCAGTGTGCTCAGATTACATTTTTAATACAATGGGTGTTATATTTCTGGGTTTGTGCATTCAGTAGCTTCCTTATTAAGGGACAATACAAAATATACTTTAGTCCCTTCCACAGAAGTGTAAAATTTAATGCATACACAAAACAGGGCTATAAAATACATTTTACTACCCAAGGCAAACAAACCCTCAGGGTTTCACTCCTCAGTGTTTTAGTGCAACCATGTTTAATACAGAGGCTGGCTGCCATCAGATCAGCAGAGTATCACTTAGCATATTACTGCATGTTCTGACCAGAGAAAAGGAAATCTCACTTCTAAACAAATACAAGTGTATCATATTTAATTTTAGTGATTTATTCACCTTGTCATGGTATATCCCCTGTGAAAAACCTGAGTGGAGTTTAATGAAGATACAGGGAGCTTTTAGGTATTGCATATTTCTGAGTGATGCTGATACCCTATATTGGTCTGAAAACCTTTACAGAGAGGAAGTGCATTTGCAACAAAAGTACAATTTTACTTGGTTCTCTGCTTCCACCAGGTTCTTCTGAGGAAAGACGAGTCTATAGAAAGGCCTTGAGTAAGATATTGGGAATAAATGTCACAGAAGGACACACAGACTCTCCTGGGGGAAGATCTTCAGAGACAATGAGGAACCCTGGCATTGCTGGGAAATTCAAGCTGGCTGAACCTCCAGTTTTTGGCAAGGACATTAACCTGGTCCTGGTCCTCAACAACCTCTCCTCCGACCGCAAGAGCATCAGGGTGGACATGAGTGCCTCCACCATCCTCTACACAAGGAGAGCAGTGGCAGAGATCCTGAAGGCAGCCACTGCTGTGGAGCTTGGTCCTAAGCAAGGTAACTTTTAATGTCCTTAAGGAGCCAATTCAGCTCTGCTCCCAGCCACAGGAAGGCAACTAGAAAGATGCATCCATGTCATACCTGTATTATGGGTATTTTTACACTATTTTTTTTCCTCTGAAATTTTTCACGAGTTCAAGCATTAAGTAGAATGTCTCATGAAATGTTACATAGGAAGCTATAGTTATGTTATAGCTCCAGAATCAGCACTGCGTGTGTGTGTCATGGTTTCTATATGTATATATATGTGGATGTGTGTGTGTGTGCTGATTATTACATAGGAACACATCTTACTCTTAACAAGTGAAAAAAGTCTGATGTGTGCCTTCTGACACCCAACAGGCAACACACGAAAAGAGATCAACTAGGAAAAAGTTTAAAAGTTACAGTGAAACTCTGTCTCTCTTTTGAAGAGTGAAGACTATTGGAATTATTATAGAGATCTTTTTCATCCCCAGGAGCTACAAAGATAAACATTTTTCCCATACACAGCAGAAAAGTTGTAGGACTACAATGAGCAGCTGACCAGGTCACTTGAAAAGGATCTCTGTGAAACTTGACCCAAACTTTCTTCTCGACTGAGGTAAAATAAAAAGGTTATAAGGAGGGAATAGATTAAAATAGTTATACCTCTAATAATAAGAAATACAAAGGGTCAGGAATCCAGTGAAATGCAGATAAGCAGACTCCCTCAGTTTCAGGCCAATGTCCTCTATTCAAAAGTGTAAGGGTCAAATGAGTTAAAGTAGGCAAGGATCACCAGCAGAGGGAAATACACAATCAGTCTCACAAGAAGGAAATATAAACAAACTCCACTGCCATCTTTTTTCTCTTCAGTAATGAACAAAACCCCTCACTGTAACTCTTTTCTCTTTAGCTTGCTTTGGAAATGTAATGGTTCCTAAATATATCTCTGAATTCTAGGGAAGCATATCCGGGTAAAGATCCCTTATACTCATTATGGAAAATATCTGACCACTGACAAAAGGATCCAAGTGACTGCTTTGTGTGAAGTCATGCGCTCACAGGGGCTGAAGCTGCTGGTGGAGAAGACAATCATTTTAGAGGACACAAACATCATCATTAAGGTGAACAATTTTCTCCCTGATGTTCTAAAAAGATGCTAAAGGTCTTTCTGGAGCTCAGATCTTAAGATGAGAATCTGGAGATAAATTTATTACATTTAGGCTGCCATTTCAGATGTTGTTCCAAAATTCTGCCTGCTTGAATTGAGAATGCAAGGACATGAGAGGCCAGTTCTGAACCTTGGCCTGAATCTGCCTTGTTTTTCAGAAAGCTCTGTTACCTTCTTTTTTCCCAGTCACAAGCCACTGCCTTATGTTCCACAGTCCTTGTTTTCATTCCATGTATTGGCAAGTGCTTGTATTGTCCTTGAAGAACATTGCCAAAATTCAGATTTAAACCCTTAGTTCTAACCAGTGCTAGAGCCAGTTCATATTGTTTTAGCACTTTAATCCTAATCAATGATGTGCCAAAAAAAAAGAAAAAAAGCCACTCAGCAAACAAAAAATCAGACAGGTTTCATGGGACACATCTGTTTAGAGCCAGGGCTCTATTCACTGAAATGATGCACAAAAAATTGCAGACAACTGGACAACCTTATGGAGCTAAGCCACATCCAGCTTCAAAGTCAAGAAAAGATAATGTTTGTTATATCCAGCTTCAAATATGAGGAAAGATAATGTTTGTCACATCCAGCTTCAAACTTAGGGAAAGATAATGTTTGCCAGCTAAATGCCACTTGCAGCTCCACTGAATCCTGACTCCAGGGAGCAGAAACATAAGCCAGGTAGTGACCAGAAAGGTGTTTTGTGCCTCAGGTGCCCCGGAGGGTTGTGGTGAACAGAGCTGTGTCCCTGGAGATCTCCTACGCCAACCCTCTCCCAGAGCCCGTCAGCCGCTGCGTGCTGTTCGTCACCCTCATGAACCAGCAGGTCAAGATCAAGTAAGTGCAACCTGCAGCAATCCCTCGCTGCCTCCAGCACCACCAACAGCACATCTGACTTCTCACACAGAAGGAAAAAAAACACACTTGGCTTGTCTTTTTTATATTTTCTACTTCTGAAAACAAAAGTGACACCATATGATTCCTTCATCATGTGGTGTTCCTTCCACACAGAGCCTCCTTAACAACTCAAACCTGCCAACATTCTTTTTTCCTGGGAAAGCAAATGCACCTGTCAAATTCTTTTGTCTCTCTGAAGCTTATTCTACAGTTTGGTGTTCTGGGTTTTTTTCATATACAATACCCTGATACTACAAAGATAATTAGGCTAAAGCAAACAAGTCAGACACTCCCCTTGGTTCAGCCCAAACAGAAAGTTGCTCTGTTCTCCTTTAAAGCAAGAAAAAACTTGCCTTTTCAAAACATAAAAGCAATTTGTTATTTTTATTATTTTCTTTTCCTCTGGACTCTGCTGCTTTATGGATCAGCTCAGTGTTGAGCAATAGTTCGTATTTCCTAAAGCTTCTTTTATTGTAAAACAGCCTGACTTGCTTTGCCTGTGGAACTATTTGGACTTAATAATCCATAAAAAAAAGGAAAATATTGTTCCAGTAAAAGACTAAACCAATTTAGGCCAAAAGTAGATACAAGCCAAAACACAATGGCCATTAGAAAAATCATTATTGCCAAAATGGATATGAGCCAAGCAGGCATTGGACAGAGCACTGACCTTTGACATCAAAGATTTTCTATTCTGAGTTTGTGCTGACTATCCAAATTTGCATCCAGCCCTAAGATGAAACTGTGGCATTGCACCTCTCTTTTCCATAATTCCATTTAAGAATAAAGGAAGATGGTTCTGTCCTTTCTCATTTCTTAGTCTACACAAAGCCTCAAACCCTAAGTAATTCTCAAAACACAAGGCTGGGTCTCAAGTAAATGCAGTTCTGTTTCTTGGGAATCTCATAAAAGACAATGCAAGCCTGAACTAAATTTCTTTTTTTCTTTTTCTATTCTTTTTTTTTTTTTTTCAGTTTGGCACGACTGGCACCGAGGGAGAGATCAAAAATATTTTTTGAGTTCACACCTCGGAGGGTTGGGCCCTTACAGCTGCAAGTAGACTTCTCTTGTGACAAATTTTCACATGTTAAGGGATTTGTAACAATTGCAGTAGCCCCTGCATAATGTGATGGAATCAGCCTTCCATTTCAGCATTAACACAGCAAGACACTCTCCTCTGTATAGGGACAGGGGTGACAGAAAGGAACTTTGCACAAAAATTGATGACCTCTTACATTGCAATAGAATCAAGTCTGCTTTCATGGTGCTTAACTATTTAGTCTCCAATTGTATTTCTCTTCCCTCCCACCCCCTGACAAAAGAAAAAAATTCAGCCCCTTCTTTATAGAAATAGTTTCACTATTTTCAAACCTCATTCTGTTAAGCTCCCAGTTTTGACTCTTCCCTCAAATAATTAATACAATCTCCTTTTGACCACATTCTAATTGTCAGCAATAAATAAAAAATCATTCTCAACTGTATTGTTTTGTAATGATTTATACATTCTATGGGGGTATTACAAGAAATCACAAGACTGAGGAAAAGGGATTTTTTTTTCTTCATTTCACAAGCCACTAACCTAGAATAATGGAACATTTCCTCCATTGTTCACCTAATATCTGATATGTATTTTTGACACCTACAGTTCCATAAATGGGGAGGAAAAAAGCCTAGGGAGGATGGGAAAAGTGATGCTTGGCAGTATTTGTGTAGCCTGTAGGCACAGGCCTGTCACAGAGTGGAGAACTCATGTACATATTCAAAACAGTAACTTAATTCTTATGCAGCTGACAGAGTCCCAGGCTCCACAAAGCAATAAGGTTTTGCAATAGCGTGGCAGCCCAGCAGCTCAGGGTGAATTACTCCTCTTGCCCACCAGTGTAAGGTCATGAGGACAAGGAACACATCTGGCTTCAAACCCTCCCTGTGGCTCCCCCAGGGCAGCCCTGACCCCACACCTGTCAGCGTCTGCAGACAGAAACCTCTTTTGTGGGTTCCCAATTCCGGCATCTCCAGGTCTGCCCCAAAAGCCACCCTTAAGTGGCTGTGAGGATTCCCTGCTCCTGCAGCCTCTCCAGGTGAGGACTGAGCAGGTACAGGAGCTGCCAGCTCACCCTGAGAGCAGGATGTGGGGCAATGGTGCTGTGCAAACAGCTCTGCCAAGCCTGAGGAGTTGTATTTGCTGTGTGACTTACAAAAAGTTTAAATCAGAATTAATAAGCTGGAAGAGAGCTGTTGGGAGCTATGAGCATGGGCACTTTTGTCTGACAGTTCAGAGTTTGAGGTTTCAGAGTCTGAAGGATCCAGATATAATCACAGATTTTTACAGAAAAAAAAACCACACAAGAAACCATAAAAATCCCCTTTGGATTCCCTTTTTAAAAATGTATTTTAACTGCAGGCAATTAATTTGCCATTTTGGTTCCCAGCAATCTTGATATGAAAGTGGAAACAAAACAGAAAACAGAACTGAAAGAAAGACACGGGGCAGGATGTAGAGGTGAGGAAAATAAGAGATCACCCCTTCTCCTGACATCCCTTACTCCTCACTGCAGCTCACTGGAAGTCCAGAGCAGTGTGCAGCCTACTCTTGGGACAAACGGCCAGGGCATGTTTCAGATAAGCTGTTGCACAGGATGAGGGAGGAGAGGGCAGGAGCAGAGTGCTGTAATTACAGAGGGCAGGGCTCGCACCAGAAGAGCAGCTCTGCAGCTTCCTCCAGGGCCTAACCAACCCTGCCATGCCAAACAGCTACAGAGAAGCCATGTGCATACGTGATGAGCACCAAACTACAAAGAAAAATTATTAGAAGCAGAGGCAGCCATTAAAGACTTCTCTTTACTTAACCAGGTCCCCAGTCTGAGCTGACTGCACAACAATGTGCCCTCCCTGGGAAGTGTTTCTCCTTAGAGAAGAAATGCAGATTATATTATGCAGATTATAATCATGTCAGAAACAGGTAATGAGAAGGAAGCATTATTACAATAATGTGGCAAAGACAAAATGAATTATATGCAATAATATGGAAGATCTTCAGATAGATGTCTTTTTTTAAAAAAGGTGGGGGAAAAAAGCTACTGGCAATAACACTAATTATTATAAATTTCCTTGGATTACTCCTTCTCCCACACAGTGTGCTGTACCATAGGTACATTAGGCTACACTTGCCCTCTGTACACACAGTCCCCAAAACCCAAAAATGACACAAACCAAACCATCTAAAATTAAGTTGCTTCTGTCTACTTAAGATAGTATTTCCTTCATTAGACCCAATTTTGGATGCTTTCCTCTCTAAAATGCCAGAATACTGATTCTCATCTTTCCTCAGTCCTTCACCAGTTTTACATAAGGATAATTGGATTCAAGATTGTGCAATTAAAGCAGTCATCAGTGGATGCTCACGTAGGATATCACTACAAAAACAGTAGCTACCAACCACAGGTCACACCCAGCTTGTATAAACTCCAGCCTAGGTAGCCAAGTCCAGTCCTGAGCCTTTCATTACTGGTGCTGCTGGAAGAGGATTTAGAATGTTCTTGCACACCTTTGTAACTGTACCCTGAGCTACGCACGAGGGTGGAAAGGAAGAAGGAATCCTTATGGCAGGTAAGTTCATCCAGCCTCATGGCTCCACACATCCTCTTCCAATCCAGATGAGCAATATTTGCTGAGGAAACGAGATAAATTACATCTTGCTGCTCTCTCAGGAACTCTGCTTTTTTAGGTTAAGTGTATTTATTGGTTTTTCTACTAGAACTGATTTTCTTTTTTCTTTTATTATGAGTCTTGAACCTTTTTGTTTCCAGTAACACAAAAAAGTAGAGTAAGAAAATATTTTCCTGTCGTATCAATTAACTGCTCTATTCAGTGCTTTTGCAGCCACCTAATTAACTATTGGCTGGTGATTGGGGCATCAAACATAGAAATCCCAGGCTCTAAGATCAGATGGAGTTTGGCCTCAGCCAGGTCCCTTGGTGGTCTCTGGGCTCTGCCAGCTGAGTGCTGTTTGTCTGTCTGGGATTGCACTCTCAGTGCTCACTCTCATGCTGACTGTAAAGATCTTGAGTTAGACATGTGCACCATGGAATACTCACACACACTCCACATTTTACAAAATGTTTTCCTGTTAGAGCTTCAGCTTTTAGTCAAAGAGAACCCTGTGTGCACCATGGTCAGCATCTTCAGCAGTGACCACCAGGCTTTTCCTCCTGAGCATGCTCCCAAGGTCTGTCCATTACAGCATGGACACCCTCACACATTTTTTCCCCATTTTTTCACATAAACTTTCCTCACAGGCACTGAAAGAAGAAAAAGAAATTATAGGAGTGAAATTGAAACTGTGAAGATCAAAACAAGGATAAATTTGAGATTCACGTGGACAAAAGACTGGCATCAAACTTTACTGTGCTCTTGCCACATATATGGAACTTTTCTTCCTGATCTCTTGCACATGTTCTCTGGAAATGCCTGTGTAGCCATGAACTTCACAAGGCAAATCAAACTATTGATGCAGTAAATTGTTAGAGGAAACCAATGCTAGCCACTGCCTTCTTTATCTTTCCTGCTTCTGCTCACTTCCCCTCTTCCATCTTGTCCTTGCCTGTGACACTGACAAGTGTGTAATAGCACTATTAGGTCCTTTAACATCAGAGCCTCACTCTTATGGGTTGCCATTAAATCCTCTGTGCATGACATTTTTATATACAAATGTGCAAAATGCTCTCAGTTTCCTGCATCCATGCCCTGCAGAGCCTGGGCACTCAGGATACACATGGATAAAGTGCAGCAAGGCAAAGTGACTCCTTTTCAAACCCTGACTCCAAGTGCCCTTCAGAAACACCTTCTAAGTCACCTTTAAATTAGAGGACTTGATATTAGGAATGATGCTTTCCATGGTCCTGTTCAATTAACCATGTTTAAGGCAGGAAAATGAAGTGATGATGCAAGCAACATGCTTTCCAGGCATTTCACACCATGTGACTCAAACATCAGACTCCTGCCAATGGAATTTTTGTCTCCAGGTGATGCATCTGAAGCAAGACCCTCAACTGAAAACACTCACACATGCTTAAGCACACAGACTACAGGAAAGTCACTTGCTCCAGGCTTTTACTGCCTGAAGTAGGCCTCAGAAATGCACAATTCTTCCAAAAAGCTGAAAAATGAGTACAATTGTGCCTTTATCAAGCCTTCACAGAATAAAACTTCGTGCTGCAAATGCAGCAGAAAACTGAAATCTCACCCTATTATTATAGTAGAAGCCTACAGATTCTCTCAGACATGAGCCCCTTTCTTGGTTGAGTGAAATGATGGAAATGCTTACAGCAGCATTATTCTGCACAGGGTTAACAGGCTCTGCTCAGGACAGGAGGTTTTCTTCACCTGAAACTCCTATGGAATATCATACTGGGAAAGAGTGCTTTCCAAACACCTGTTTTCATAGGGAAACCTGCATTTTTCTGCTTTGTTCTTGTTTGTTGTTGTGGGAATTTTTTAATTTATCAAGGAAAGAGAAAGCTTGAAGCTTTTATAATCTAAGCTTCAGTGCCTCATTTTCAACATTGGGCAACCTATCATGATACAATAGAGCAACCCATAGCACTGCCTCGAGATATGCCACTCCTCTGCTTGTAATCTTCCTTCAACAGAGTGTGAAATAACACCCAGCTTCAAGCTACAGGCTGTAAATTAATTTAGATACAAGATACGTGAGAAGATAACAAGCAAGTTCCACACTGAAGATACCAACCTCCTAGCCATCATTGTCAGGCAGTGTTTCCAGAACCAGCCTTGCATTTCCTGATGAGAGTTTTAATATTTTAATAGTTTTAATTTTTCTTTCTGTAAATCTGTAAAACATGATGGGAACTAGATATCACCACAGAAAAAGGGCAGGAACATGAGGAATAGAAGTCTCTTCAGACTTTAACAAAATCTTATCTAAACACAAAAGATTTTGACTTTTTGTTTAAATTAAAGATGAATTCTCTGAATTTTGGAATGTTTTTATCTTTTCTGAAAGAACCCTACAGAAAAGAGTTCGTATTTTAGCTGTTTGTCTAACTCCCTGGCCTTTTTTCAATTTTTAATAACAATGGATTTTTCTTTGTTCCTATAGCACATAATGCCAGCTATATAAAAATATAATAAAATTTGTACATTAGACACAATGAAAAGGTGTGCAAGTCTGAAGGAAAATGTTTTTAATTAACGTGTCTTGTGTCTTCTCAGCCCTAAAAATAGGAAAAGTCAACTGGCAATCCAAACTAAATAAAGCTGCACACCACACCTCTGATTACAGCAGCACAGAACTCATCTTGAGGAGAGGGCAGCCCTTCAACATCTCTCTGAACCTCAAAACAACAGCACAATCTTGGGACAACTTCACCTTTATTGCAAGCACAGGTAATCTCCCCACGGCTGTCATCTCATATTCAGCTTATTCCAGCTCCAAAATACTTGTACCTTACAGGTGTACACGGCCCATTCTTGAAACATTAAAGTTTGCCCTGTTCCCCTCAGGATTCCTTGCCCTTTTAGGCTCAGGAGTTCCCATTTTAAAGTCTGACCTACACCTTAAGGCAAGAGACAGTTAATAATTCAAAGGAAGGCAGGAGCCATCCTCATTTCCACACCAAGGCTGTATCTCTGCTCCTAAGGACATCCCTGCAGCGCTGCATGTTATCTCCATAACATAATTCACCTCTACCTCCCACAAACCCCCATTCCCTCTGGCAGGACCATCTCCAGAAGAATCCCAGCAGACCAAGGCCGTATTTAGCCTTTCTGAGGAGGGTTCCAATGGCTGGAGTGCAACCCAGGAGTCGAGTGAGCCTCGCTGCCTGAGCCTCAGCATCCTCAGCCCAGCCGACGCCGTCGTTGGGCGATACAAACTCCAGCTCCAGGTCCTCGCTGGGAACAAGCTCTCCTCCAAAGTCCTGGGCCACTTTGTGCTACTCTTCAATCCCTGGTGTCCAGGTATGCTCTGAACCTCCAAATAACCCATTGTCTCAGCCAGGAAACCTGGGTGTCACAGTGAAGTCTGTGCCTGGTGGTCACAGCTACAGAAAGTTGGGTTTTTGTTAACATGGAGGATCAAGTTTTCGTCCCTTCTTCAGGGTTGAAAGGCATCAAAGACCCAGACTCTTGCTTGTAGGATAAGAAATCAAAGGGAGTAAATATTACAAATATTCATTCTAGAAATTTTTCCTCTGATTTTTCCTCTGGTTCTTGCATTCACTTGTAAAATGAAGTACCCGTAAGACACATATTGTGCTTACTGCAGGAAAAGAAACACAGTAGCTCCCCTGAAAGGAATTGTATGCTTATTTTACTCTCTAAATGGTTACAGACGTGTAGCAGAGTCCTAAGGCTGAATGCATGGGCAGTCTCACCTGATCCCTAGAACTGCCCTCTATTTGACATTTTGTTAGAGCAAAACCATTTCCTTCCAGCCACCATGTCTCACTCTGCTTGCAGATGATGATGTCTACATGGCTAATGAAAAGGAGAGGCAGGAGTATGTCCTGAATGACAGTGGAATCATCTTTCAGGGAGTGGAGAAAGATATTCAAGAAGAAGCTTGGAACTATGGACAGGTAAATAGCACCACCTCCTCCAGAACTGTCAAAATAAGAGTAGTGGGTAAATAGGGTCTCGAGGAGGAAAAAATCATTCTCTCATAGTATAAGAGCTCAATATTCCTCACTTCAGATCTTCTTGCAGATATGTATCTCATATTTCATTACATTACAGACATCAGCATCAGGATCTTTTCCCCTGTGTGGCATATGCTCATACAGAAATAAAAGAAACAAAGCATAATTTTAGGCAAAAGTTTTCTTTTGCCTGTTACAAAAACTGGTAAAACTATATTATGTAATGTGTTCAGTAATGGGGCAGAAGACCCTAAAAGGATACCCCAATGTACTCAACTGAAACAAGTCCTGTTGGAATTTTTGAAAAGCACTTTGGCCCTCGAAGTGTAACCACTGCAAACACAGAACTACAGCCCATCTCCAGGCACACAGCCATCCTGCCCCTGCCCAGGCCAGCCAGGACCATCCCTGGCCCCTTCATGCCCTCCAAGTGCACCAGCATCTGCAGACAGCATTTCTATTGATCCTCCTGACCTGCAATATGCAATAAGCAAGCAATATATTGCTGCTGGCTGCTTTTACATTGATAAATGAAACAAGGCCAGAGTTCCTTTCTGTCTCAGGCCAAGGGCCATCCTTGCCTGGCCACATCCATCCAGCCAAGCACTGGGGCATTCTCTGGGCCCAAGCAGTGTCTTGGTGACCCTAATCCACAATAATTATTTTTGTGGGTTTCTTTCAGATCAGATCACCTGATATGAGGTGGGGGCAGCCCATGAGAGTAAAGCTTTCATAACAGACAGGTGCCTGAAGGGGCAGGGCAGGATGTGGGAGGGTGTGAGCCCTGCTGAGCCAAACCCACAGTGATCTTGTCAGTGCCACCAGGCACATAATGTCCTCGTAAATGCCAGTGGCCATGGGCCCACACTGTGCTCAGACATCTTTAAAATACTATGGAGAGTTGGCAGCTTAATGATTATATTTTCCTCTTGCCCCAGTTTTCATTAACAGTACAGAAAACTTCTCTATTCCTATCTTCCTCCCATGCTTGGAGAAGAAATCTTGGTGGGGAGTTGATCCTTGGGTTTGCTTATGAAATCAGCCTCAATATATTGCTTGCTTTGATTCCAGTTTGAAGAGGACATCCTGGATATCTCTCTGGCTGTTCTGGACCGGAGCCTGAACCACCGTGAGGACCCAGCTCTGGATGTGTCCAGGAGGAACAGCCCTGTCTATGTGAGCAGGGTTATCAGTGCCACGGTAAAGCCATCCAGCGCTTACAGCTGGAAATGCACCTACCAGCAAAACCCCAACCCACACTCATGCTTGAGCATGAATTCCTCAATGTTTTATAGGTGTAGCCAAGCAAAACATAGCTACGAAATAGATAAAACAGCAATTTATTCTTCTGCCCAAAAGTTTGCTCACGACTGAAGGAATGTTGCAAGAACTTCTGAGAAACATCAAACCTCACATGTGTTTTCCTGACAGATTTTCAGTCCATTAGATCTCTTCACTAATTTGGAAAGCCTTTGACTATTCTGAAATCACTTGCTAAGTTTTTCAAACACCAAGAGAAGCACAAAATATTTTGGAAAACCAGTGCTGGTTCAGCTGCATTTAATGTCTGAATTTAGCATTCTTTACTTAAGGGATATTTGTTCAGTAAGGTTTTTACCATTTCCTGGAACAAATAGTTACAACTCCTCCTCACAAACACATAAATGCACACCTAAGCAGCTGAAAAGTTTTCTATTATATAAATAATACATGCCTCACCACAACTCTTAGCAAGTTCTTCCTTTATAACTGATATTTTTCGGCCTTTTGGACAGCACTCACTTTAGGCATTCTCAGCTCCAGCATAAAGTAAATAACTCTACTCAGATGTACAAAATTACTATTATACTACAAATAATTAAGGAAAAATAATAAAAATAACTCGCTGCATACTGTACCACCACACTTGATACTTAAACAAGGCTCTACAAATTTATGCAACCACATTTAACAAGTTTGGGCAAGCTGTACTATCTGCACATTTGCAACAAATGCACATTCAGAGAAAAGATGGATTTCTCAAGGCTTCCATAAATCACTTGAGAATGTGAAGCAGCATGAATGCACAGCCTAGCAGAGTAGTGACATAGAAGGAGGTGAGATCAATGGATGAAACAGAGAAAATGTAAATAGGTGTCAGTCAGTATATTTGGGATCACTTGTACTGAAAACAAGGCAGTTTTGAATCACCAGATTCTACAATCTGGTCTGGGTTTGGTCCAGTTGTAACCTTTGAGCAGACAAAGTTTTATCTAAAATTCAAACACTCTGTCCCACCACCCAGTAAGCAAGAACAGTGCTATCCACACAGGGTCACCTCTAGCTACTTCCCTCTCTCTTTTCCTGTAAAAACTTTAATTCTGTCACGAGGAGGACTCTTTCAGGTGAACAGCAACGACGATAAGGGAGTGGTGGAAGGGAAGTGGAGCGGGAGGTTCCGCTCGGGGACGAACCCGCTGCGCTGGAGCGGCAGCGTGACCATCCTGCGCCGCTGGCACCGCGCCCGCTACCGGCCCGTGCGCTACGGACAGTGCTGGGTCTTCGCAGGAGTCACCTGCACAGGTACGCTGGCACTGCTGCAAATGGCACCACACACGCAGCTTCTCGCGTTTTCTGTGCTTGAAATGGCTCCTGAGGTATTAGAAATACTTTTCCTCCAGCCCCACGACCAGAGAAGTTGAGGTTCCTCAGCTCTGCTTTTCAAGGTTGTTTATTTTCTCTTATCTACTCCATTCTTCCTCTGACCTGCTGAGATCTGTCTGGCAGGTTTGTGGCACGTTGACTGCCCTTGGGTTAGCTTTTTATACTAAGAATTACATGTACTTTATTTACAATAATTTTCCAATCCCTATCACCTATGTTAGACAGTCTGTCTCTACTCTAAACCAATCCAGAAGTGTCACCATCACAGCAGGAGATGGAGGACAAGAAGAAGAAGGAGGACAGGACACACCCAGATTCCTCCATCTTGCCTCTTGAACCCCCCTTCTAAATCCCCAAAATTCTACTTTTTCACCCTGTGACAAATTAACTATCATTCTATTCAAACTCTTGTGACTTGTAAAAAAAGTTGGTAATTTTTTCCATGGGCTAAAATCAAAGGCACAGGTTTTTGACTCTGTGCCAAGGTCTCTGAGCCCCTCGCCAGGGTCTCGAGTCATCCAGGGCAGCCAAAGGGACGTCCTGGGTTCTGAAAGCAGCTCACTACGAACTGAGCTTTGTGACAATTCTGTTCAGGCTGTTTCAGCTCTGGCAGGGAGAGTGAGGAACCTCTGCTCTCCATGTGTGAAGGGTTAATCCTTCAGGTTACAGGTTGTAATAATGCATGCCAGCTTTGTGAGTAAACACAAAACTTTGTGAGTAAGCAAAAACCAAAAGGGTTTTCCAGGCTGGGCTGGTGAAAAGAGCAAGGTTTCCTGTTTCAAAGCAAGGATTCAAAGAAAACCAGTATTCTTTTAAGTCCATTTTCTCACACTACCAGTTTTCTACTGCTGTATCTTACCAGCTGATGACAAGAGCAAGTCACAATACTGAGGATCTGTAAAGGGAGCTGCAAGTCAGGAAAATAATTTAATTCTAGCAGTGTCCAGCCAGAGCTGCTCTGAGACACAAAAACCTCTGTGGGGAAAATACAAAGGAAAATTGAGAGGTGTATCTCCATAAGCAGAAAAAGAAACAAGGAACAAACAGAGGGAAAATGGGAGAGAGAACAGGATAAGGAATCAAAGATTAAAATAAATGGGTGAACAAAACTCTTATTAAAAAGGACATGACAGCTAAGAATGTCATGTCAGTCCAAGTGTCTTTTAAGCAATTTTGCGCAATGAGTGTGGCTTGCATCATGGTTGGAGGGAAATTTCTGAGGGCTTGTTTCACCACTGAAAACATACACTAAACTGTGTGACCAAGAGAAAAACTTTCTATATGTCTGCAAAAGAGGTTTACAGAGCTTTTATGGTATTCTATATTGCAGTACTGAGGTGCTTGGGAATACCTACTCGTGTTATTACAAACTTCAACTCTGCCCATGACAAGAACCTAAATCTGAGTATTGATAAGTACATTGATGTGTCTGGAAACAACCTGCACTTGAGTGAAGACAGTGTGTGGTAAATATACATATTTCTTTAATATTTCTTCCATTCTATTCCCCACTAAATAAAAGATCTAGAATCATGCTCCTGAAAAACTACCCTGACCTCATGCTCTCAGTGATATAAAACTGCACTCCAGACCTTTGGCTTTTTGTCCAGGAATGTCCAATATTGAATTATTGACTCTGAAAGGAAGTATTTTCCTTTTAATATTTCTTTTTCATAACATCCCAACCTTTCTCAGAGGTATAACACAAAAAGCTGGCAAAAAGAGGGGAAGCAGGTACTCATGTAATGAGTACAGCAGCTGCTCTCTCCACAGAGTTTCCTTCACTGAATTAGAATTATTTCTTGCATTGTACAAATCTGATATTCTGCATTCTACCTCCCTTGCAGGAATTTCCATGTCTGGAATGAAAGCTGGTTTGTTAGAAGAGACCTCGGCTCTTTCTATGATGGATGGCAGGTTCTGGATGCAACACCCCAGGAAAGAAGCAAAGGTAACACTGTTGTAAATATAAAAACCTGTTACTCCTAAGGATTGCCAGGAGTAAAAAACTGAAATTTGAAATTACCAAAAATTTCAGGACAATTCTCTTCTATATATCCCCTGCAGATGTAGCATTCATTTGGGTGTGCAAGAAAAGCAATACCCACATCAATCTCCAGTAAGGAGCTTTTCTGTCAGCCTCTGGATTGCTGAGCAGCATAACAATTCTTTCTTTTTTCATTTCAATTCTCCACCTCCACAAAAGCCAGCACATCTTAAGTTCACTTATCTCACCCCTGCCCTGTCTTAGCTGCTCACATCACAAAATCCCATTCCTCACTACCGGGTTTAACAAATTCAGTTTCCTGCCTCTTCTCAATGCACACCTGCACTATTGATTCCCATCTCTCATTCTGACTGTACTTCTGACTTCTCTCCTTTCACCTGACAGCTTTGCATGCAGTCTTTGGTGGGTGAGACCATTTCTCATGGCACCCACCACCAGAAGCTTCAGTTCTAGTGATGTGTGCCATGAGAAATGGTCTTACCCACCAAAGGTGGGTCCAGCCTCCTCTGCAGCCCCACCTTTCGATCCAAAGTGCACCTGGAATCTCTGGGCACGCTGTTGCCACATCACACAGACATTAAAACAGTGCACTTGACCCAAATGTGTCTTTGGAGCAGCTGCCTCTCCCTCTTGCTGTCAGCATGAGGATTTATGTTGTTTTACTTCTCCCAAATGTGTCTTGGAGTGGCTGCCTCTCCCTTCTGCTGTCAGCATGAGGATTTATGTTGTTCCACTTCCCCCTCTGTAACACAGGCATCTATCAGTGTGGTCCTGCCTCCACCAGAGCCATTAAGGAAGGGGATGTGGACCTGGATTTCGACAGCCCATTTGTGTTTGCAGCAGTGAATGCTGACTGTGTTACTTGGATTCGCTACAGCAAGAAAAGAAAAGAGAGAATTTATTCTGACACCAGGAAGATTGGGAAATTTATCAGCACCAAAGCAGTGGGCACTAACGCCCGTGTGGATGTCACTGATAATTACAAATATCCAGAAGGTAAATTCTTTATTGCAATAGTTTTGCCACTGATGATCAGGTGTGAAAAGAATTAAGGCCTTTGTTGGACTGAGTACTGACTAAACTTCTTTACTTCTAGAGCCAAAGGATTGTGAATTTTCAAAGTCTTAGGGCTCCTTACCTGCTGATATTGATTCAATTGAAACAACAGCCATTCTGGAGAGCTGTTTGGGGAGAATTTCTGCAAAAGGATTATTTCATCCTTCTCAGTTTCAGAGGAGATGGTAACTGCCCCATCTTATGCAGAACTGAGCTCTCCCAGAATTACCTTTCTACTGCCCACAGCTTCTAAGGGGTGCTCATGAGCAGCCACCTGGGCAGATTTTACTTTCCAGCCTTCATGGCCATGCACATTCATTTGCTTTTGTGCCAAAATTCACACCAGGGTCAGACCTCACTTTCTCCTCTTGAGTGTCTTTGCCATTCTCAGCTTCCCTAAATGTCTGAGATCAGCCATGGCGCCATAGCATGTACATGCATGAGATCTCTGACCATGGTACCTTTCAATGCAGGATCCTTGAAAGAAAGGCAGGTGTACAAGAAAGCACTGAAGCTGCTGGGTGTGAAAAGACCTGGGAAAAGAAGCAGAATTCCAAGGTCCAGAAGAGGATTTTCAAGGGCACAGCCTGAACAAACCCCCAGCATCTCAGGGAAGCTGCTCCTTGATGCATCTCCTGTGGTTGGCCAGGACATCCTCCTTACCTTGACACTCAAAAACTTGATCTCAGATTTTAAGACCATAAAGGTCAAACTGAAGGCTTCAGCCATTCTCTACACCAGAAAACCCAAGGCAGAGATTTTGCAGTTGCATAGGTCTGTTAAACTTGGATCTGAAGAAGGTAATTTTGATTTTATTACAGCTTTTATTACTGGACAAGATATAGTTTTGGGTTGTGGTCAGATCACATTAAATTAAAGAATGGCTCATGAGGTATATGACCTGCAAACAGTTGTAGATCAAGGCTATTCAGGGGAAAAGAAACACACATAGTTTCCCTGTCTTAAGCATTTGCTTTCAGGCATTGACAAAAAGGAGACTGAGCAGGGTGACCTCTTCTCTGATCCAGCACAGCCACTGTTGGTGCTACATTATGACCTTTGCTAAGAGAGAACAACTAAGAGACATGGACTGGAGAATAGTGAGATGCTGGCTCCCTGTAAGCAAAGCAAAAAGACAAATTAAAGGGAGGAAAACAAGCCTGCAACTTTCACAGCAGCACAACAGAAACCACCAACTGCAGGAAGAGCTGTGCCACCTGCAGAGAGGGGTCTGCTCTGCTTTTGGAGGGACAGTGCTGAAAAATGAGAGGCAGCACAGATGGACAGAGCTACCCTCTCAAGCTAATACATAACACATTAGAATTCATTCCACAGCTCCAACAGAATTCTTCTTCTCACTATGCTGAGTTCCATTGCCTTCCTCACTGGCACAGCAATTCTGATTGTGCAAGGCAGAGGCTGAACAGCTGAATCTGCACCTTCTGACCTCTGCCCTCTTTGCAAGGAAGGAGCAATAAACCCCAGTTTCAGATTAATGAAAAAAACACCAGCAGGTATTGCCACATCCATCCATCCATCCATCCATCCATCCATCCATCCATCCATCCTCAGACTGCCCAGATACCAAACTCTACCTGATCATTTAGTGCTTTATGTAAATGTGAGTAGAAGTCACCCATGAGCATCATTCCTGCCTGTTGGTGTCAACACTCACAAATGTGCAGCCCCAGGGTGATAAGAGAATTACTCCTTAAAACACAGGTATCTTACAGATAGCTGATACTCAGAAAAAAAAAAAAAAAAAGAAGAGAGGGAAATTTTGTTTCTGTTCCATTACAGTGAAAGAGATTTCTTTCAAGATCTCCTACTCCCAGTACAAAAACTCTCTGGTGGACGACAGGAAGATCCTGGTGACTGCTGTGTGCCAGATGAAACGGGGAGCCTCACTTCTGGTTGAGAAGGATATTGTGCTCCAGGATCCTTTTCTCACCATCAAGGTAAAATCTAGTCCCCTCTGTGACCCTTGAGAGAAGTGCTCAGAAGCAGCAACTGGAATTCCTACTCCATCTCCTACTATCTTCCTACTATCTCCTACTATCTCCTACATCTTCCTACTCCATCCCTTTCCTCATGGGAGGGAGTATGGGAAATGAAATCATGCCTGATCTTGGATCTTGTTGCTGTAGCAATAGGTCATATGATACAAATGCAATTTAATACACTAAAAAAAAGAAAAATCTTTCCATGGCATAGCTGTGCTGGGCTATTCGTGCCAGTGTTTGTTAATGTGGCATTGATAAGTGCTACAACAGTTACAAGCCTACCTAAGGATGGACAGGCAGAATACAGAGAAAGAAATCTCATCCGTATTTAGACCTCCCCTTCTGTTAGAAAAGTCTGATCAATATCTTCCAGTTTATTTAGGAAGACTGATTTTTACTGAAGACACCTTCACTGACCAGCTGATAACACCTGGGGGTGTGAGTCTCTCTATTACCAATATTCAAAGAAAGCTCTTTAACTGTATCACGATAAATGTCACTTTTCACCTTCTGCAACACTTCCCAAGGGATTAATTAGAATTGGAGGCTTTCTCTTTTTTCCACTTTTAACTGACTTTTGACACATGTAGTACAATGAATAAAAAGCAGTTTTTAGCCTGCAGGAAAGATCCTGCACTATGTTTGCCCAGGGACAGTCCTGGCTTTGCATGGCCCATCACATCCACATAAACGAGCTGAACTGGTTTTGGACAGCAGATTTAAATGCTGCATAACTCATGGGATCAAATGCTATCTGCTCATCTTACTGTAAATAACACAGAGGGAATATGGTAATGTGCAGAGCCCTTCAGGGCCTCCACACTGGATTAGTTGTCCCAAACCACTCTGTCAGTAGCATACAAGAAAAGCAAGGTCACACACAGGAGTAAAAAGTGTGGTTTTTTTTCAGGTCTGGCAATTTCTGAATGCCAAGTTTTAGTGAGACTTTGTAAAAAGTCTCTGTGCTGTGTCATGCAAATAACAAAGCCAGTTTATGTAGGACAGGCATCTGGATTAAATTACTCCAATTCAGTGATTAAGTGTTAAGAAGCATTTATGTTTCTGTTGATTGAAACTTCCCTATAAACAGGGAGGCAGTAATAGAGAAATGCAATTGGGACCTCTCAATGATGCTACCTAATATTATTTACAAAAATATATCAGATATACCAATTCCACATTATCTCAGCCAAAATAAGGTAATGAATATGTTTATTTGCTAATTTGCATTCTTTTCCCTGAGACACCACAACTCACCTCTGTCTCACACCTCCCATGTTCTCCAATCCCAAACCTTTCATTTAGCCCAGTTAAAGCTAATTTAAGGTGCCTCCA
The DNA here is from genome assembly GCF_028769735.1 of Zonotrichia leucophrys gambelii. Lineage (NCBI taxonomy): Eukaryota > Metazoa > Chordata > Aves > Passeriformes > Passerellidae > Zonotrichia > Zonotrichia leucophrys. The sequence goes on along the minus strand of NC_088189.1, from coordinate 8,218,814 downwards.
GTAGTTAGCCATGTATGCCAATTCTTGTGTTCTCACACTGATGAGTATCATGTTATACATGAAACCATGCACCGACCTAGTTTAAAAAGGGACTAAAGGGTTGATTCTACAGCAGTTTGCTGATTCTTAGCCACACTCATTCAAGGCTGGACTCTGTTTCCCAAAACCATGCACATGTGCTAATTCCTGGCTCCTTCCTGCCCAGGTGATCCTAAGGGTGAGGGGTTTGCAATGGGAATGAAAGGAGAAAAGCATTATGAAGACAAGAGACTGATGCAGAATGCTTTCTCTCTGTAGGTCCTGGGTCCAGCTATGGTTCACAAGCCTGTCAATGTGGAGGTCACATTCACCAACCCCCTGTGTGAGGAGGTGACAGACTGTGTCCTGAGAGCTGAGGGCAGCGGCCTGCTCAAAGAGCAGCTGCGAATCTGGTACGTAAACACTTCTGACTGGTTATTGTTCACTTTGGTGGGAAACCTGGAGTACCAGTGCGGTTTTTAAAAAGATTATTCTGTCAACCTCATGACTTTCATCTGCACCAGCCTTGGACAAAATGCCACCATGTCAGTACTCTCCATACAGCAGATAGAGTTTTGCACGGCTTTTGCCACAATTTGAATTACAGAATGCTCAGGGAGTGGAGAGATGGCATACAGCCTTAAATTTGGGTGCTCAGAAGAATACATAGCAAGAATTTTTCAGCTGCTTTAACTTACAAATGCATTCTCTCTTTTAGTGTGGAAAGAATGGCCCCCATGGAGACTTCAACAGTGGAGTTTGAGATCATTCCCTACAGGAGTGGCACCAGGCAGCTCCAGGTGGACTTGGTTTGCACCCACTTTTCAGACATTAAGGGATTTGTGATGCTTCATGTGGCTCCTACTCAGTGATATAACCTGCACAGCAGTGTAGTTTTGCCTTTTTATGAGGCTGGTGCAGTGTTCATGCATTCTTGTGACTGGAAGCACAGAAATGCAGATTACTCAGCCAAAATAAAGTGATGTAATATGAACGGAAACCAATAAAAACGTACCAGGGACTATACTGTAAAGACAGTGTCACCTTTCTCATTCTCTAGCCTGTTTTATGGGCCTTCACACATACAATTACTAGTGGGAACCATTATATAATTAAACTTGAAGGAGAGGATCAAGTGTGATGGTTTGCAGCATTAGAGCCTGTAGCAATAATAGCAGCTGGATTTCCTAGGAACATCATTTAAAATCACTGGTTCTATAAGCTTCATGGAATGCAATTTAATTATCACAGAATAATAAAATGGTTTGAGTTGGAAGGAGTCTTAGAGCTCATCTTGTTTCATGGGCAGGGACACCTTCCACCATCCCAGGCTGCTCAGAGCCCCATCCATCCTGGCCTTGGACACTTCCAGGGGTCGTGGGGCAGTCACAGCTGCTCTGGGCACCTGTGCCAGGGCCTCAGCACCCTCACAGGGAAGAATTTCTTCCTATTATCCAATCTAAACTTACCCTCCTCCAGCTTAAGGCCAGTCCCTCATGTCCAATCTCCCTACACCCTTGTGAAAAGTCCCTCTTCAGCCTCCTTGTGAGCCCCTTTTAGGCACTGGAAGGAACTATAAGGTGTGCCTGAAACCTTCACTTCTCCAGGCTTATATCCACTAAATATGTTTTATTCAGTACTAGCCAAAGTACTATCCAAGCAGCTGACATAATTAAATTCTAGAATTAAATTTATAATTTAATCTTATTGCTAGAAGGAAAATACACCAATAAGATATGGCAGTGATACAACAGAACTCTCTTCTTATGACTGGAAAAATGAGGAAATAGAAAAGGAGAAAAAGAGGACATCAGAAAGGTGTACAAAAATTCCCAATTAACAGTTACTCTTCCTCATGCCACAAAGCTGCTTAAAGCAGATCATCATTCATGAGGGAGGCATTGTGCCACCCATATCTAAATCCCTAATGTGTCCATTCACTCCTTGCAAAGTTAACAAGCCAATCTACCAAAGCTCTGAATGCTCCTAAGAGACAATTTGACTTTTTGCTCCTGACAGTCAGAACTGCCCAGCTTCCCCCAGAATGTCCCATGCACACAAACTGACCTTGAGACACAGATTAAACTGAGAACTCATTTAAATATTTCTTTGATTTAAAGCCAGCAAAATCTTCAAAACATGTAAAGTCCTATTTTACTACATCAATTACAATATTTTGCCACCCACACATATACTTATAATGGATGTGGAAGCTTGGTAAAACTAGTCAGCCCAGAGAGACTGGAATGAAGGTTGAAAAGGACACACACACACACATACACACAGGAATTCAGATTTCTCCAGGCAAAGGAGAGGGAAATAGGTAGCTTTGCACCTATCAATTAAGTCTTGCAGGATCTTGGAGAGTCAGGGCAGACAATCCTCCACTGGCCTCAGAAAAGGCCTTGAGGTAGTGATGGTGTTTCAGAAAATCTCATTAAATCTTACAAGAATGCAGACTGACATTACATTTTACACACAGTACAGCCAAAACATTCAAATTCCTTCAGTATTCCTTCTTAAACACAATCCAGGCAATTATTTCAGACAGTGTTTGTCACGGAGCTTGCAGTGACCTCATCCTAATTAACTACCTGCAAAGGAAGGCTGCAGTTCAAAGGGAAGCCAGGCTGCAGAGCCCGGGCCAAGTTCCAGGCTTTGCAACACTCGCTGGGTTTTCACAGCGTCAGCATTTCCATCTGCCCTCAGCAACCACACCCAGCTCACTTTGAGTGCGAAAATGCAGATCTGGCCAGTGCCATGCAGGAGAAACACATTCTTCCTGCATGACACATCCGACAACTGTTCAATTATACTAATGATTATTACAGAGAAAAACATCTAAGTGCCCGAGGAAGGATTTAAATTGCTTTTGTTAAACCTGCAATCTTTACACAGCTCTTGGTCAGAAGTCAGTGGGAGTCGGGGGAGTGCAGTGGCTAATTGTCAGTATTTTTCTTTATAAATATGCAGTTTAAATAAGAGCATGCCCAAGAGGCTGACCCAGCCAGCCCTCATTCCAGTCTGACCACTCCAAAAAAAAATCCAATGAGCACTCACTGATATGACACCTTCACAACCATGAATTGGTCTTGAAGCACACTGAAATCAGCCTCCAGGGTAGTGAATGTTTCTCCCCATCATTCTGTTTTTCTTAGTTTCTAGATTCTAATTTAAAAAAAAAAACAACCAGAAATAGCTGAAGTTTCTGGTTTCAAATCACATTGTTCTACCACCAAAGCCTCACTGCTTTACCTCTTGGTCTGTCCCTCTCCTGTACTGAATGTAGAGGGCACTGATCACTGCAAAAGATAAAACCAAAGGCACAGTGTAAAAATTTCTGGTTGCTCTAAAGCAACAAGAAATCTCCCTCAAAATAAAAATTCCTATCTAATTCATGGGTATGCCACATCAAAGCTGGAAACGGAGACACAATAAAAGGGTGAATATAATTTTTGATCACTATATTCAGAGAGAGATCCAGTTATTAAAGATGCTCATTCAGGAAACGGTTTAAGCTTCTATTTTTAAAGGTAATAAAGTTTTTATGGATTTATGTTTGGACCTGTAAAACAAGTATTCCTACACACCATAAGATAATAAAGTAATATCCAGGCAGGATGGACACTTTCAAGGATCTTGTGGATTACTTTTCCTCGAGATTCCTAGGAGCATGTCAGGGATGCCGTGGACAGAGAAGTGACAAAACCAACTAAGTTTAACAAAGGCAAGTGCTGGATTCTGCACCTGGGATGGGGCAGCCCTGGATGTGGGGACAGCTTGGGCTCATTCTCACCAGATGGAACGCCAGTACCAACACCTGAGTCCTACATGCAGAAGTCTCTTTTGGATGTTAACCTTCTCCACGGGCTTTTTTAGCCCAAGAAAAACACAAAGGGACAATAAGTAGGTCTCCTTTCAGAGTTGAAGTGCAGGAAATCCTGTGTAGGAAATGCTACTTGCAGTTGCCAGTTTGACCAAGAGATGGTACTGTGTGTATGCACAGTCATCACAAGGCAGTGATGATGGGATAAATACCTCCCTGTATCTAAACCACCCTGATTTAGAGGTTCAAAACTCATACATTTACTGCAAAGGTGCATTTAAGAACATTGATCATGCAAGGAAAGTCAGAATTTTGAGCACAGTCAGTTTAAAATTTGCTTAGACTGAAAGAGCACAAATCAGCCATCACATACTGTGTTTAGCTCCTTATGTAAGAAAAAAGTTCAAGTCATATACAAAAATCACATATAATTGACATTGAGCGATGTATACAATAAATACAGACTTCTCTGGAAGATTTTCCCAATATTCTTCTTAGTGCTCCCAACTTCTGCAAATCTGGTGACCTCCAGGCTTTGCAATAAAGTCAGAGCAGTCAAAGCTCACGCAAGGCAGGAGCGTGCCCTTGTCACAAAGAAGGGAACAATATCCTGGGCTGCCCCAGGTAAAGCATTGCCAGAGGGTCAGGGGAGCTGACTCCTGCCTTGGGCAGCACTGCTGAGGCCACACCTGCAGGAGGTGAGCAGCAGCTCCTGGTGACCCTGCTGGGGCAGGAGCTGGGACACCATGACCTCTGAGGTCCCTTCCAGCCTCAACCACTCTGCAGTTATTCTGTGAATCCATACACTTAAGGCCATGCTGTAAAAACCTAAAACTCAAAGAGAGTTTGTTTCTAGCTTAAATGACACATATAAGCAAACAATTGTGAAGTTTAATAAAGAAATATTAAGAAAACCACCAAACTCACGGGACTATATTATGTTATCAATTTCTTAAATTATTGAAGATGATAGGTTTCTGCAAAACTATTGATGACTCACTCCAGAGTGAAAGCTGTTCATTTCTGATACCTTATTTCTTGTCTTTTGACCAATTATTATCAATCCAGTGATGTTCCTTTCATATTACAGCAACTTTAGGAATGTATTTAGTCCAAGTCTCCAGCTCAATATTTTTAAATAATCTCCATTAAGCGACACAAATTCAGTTGTTTCTTTTGACACATTTTCTCATTTTTAAGTGGTTTCACTTTTCTGAATTAGGCACAAGAGCAATGGATGCACTGAGTATATTTTTGAACTCCTTGAAGGGTTTAGGATCTAAATAGCTTGGGGTGAGTGTTGGAGAGCAGCTGTCCAACACTGACATTGGAAGTACACTCTGTGCATTGTTCAGAGCCATATTTAGACTTGCATTTCCTACTCTGGGCTCCTCAGTGCACAGCTCCTTGAAGGAATTGTCACTGGCTGTCTCTAAATGCTTCACATCCTGCTGTGGAACTTCACCTCATCTGGAGCCTTCTCCAGTGTGGTCTGAGAGATAAAAGAGTCCTCAACATCTGCACACCAGATAAGCTGGAAAGGTGGCAACACCATGTCCCACCCTGTACAAAGAAACCAAGCAAACAACTTTGCAAGAGGACAGCTTTTAGCACAGCTGGAGGAAGGAGCCACTGCCCACCAGAGCAAGCAGAAGCTGAATATTTTCATGGTACCCAGAACCAGCCATGGGCCAAGGTAAGCAAAAATCATTTTTGTTACTTCCAAGCATTTGCCAGCCGTGTGTCAGGAAGAGACAACTGTTCCTGCTCCAAGACAGAGTTCATGAGGCTTGAGGAAGAGCTGAGCTTGCAGGGCAGGAGCCAAGTGCTCTAAAGGCTTAGGGAGCTCAGTCTGCTGGGCAGACTGCACAAAAGGCTCAAAATCAAAAGCTGGTATGGATGCCTGAGAAGCAGCAAGGAGCAGCTAAGGCAGACAGGTGAGGGCTTGGAAGCAGAGCTAAGTGAATCCTCATCACAGGGAATGAGGGGTGGGAGGAATTAAGGAGACAACACAAATGAATGAGAGATGAGCAAGTGTTTGAGCCCCTGGAGCAGGGAAACAAGGCTCCAGGAAACCTTGAAGAAAGTGACAGTAAGATCCATGAAAAGTCATATGATGGAGAGGAAGCCAGACCCCACATCACTCACTATTCTACAAGATAGACAGAACAGACATTTCCATCACAGAGAAGAAAACAGATGAGGTCAGAGCTGGCTCCACAAGGCCTGAACTGGTGCAGGGCTCTGAACTGGGACAGCCATGAGGGGATTTGAAAGCCAGACCAGAATCTTTCACTGAAATCATCACATGGGAAAAAAAAATTATATGGGGAAAAGAGAAACAAAGCACACAATCCAGTAAGAGTCCCCAACAAGCACAGAAGGGACAACCACAGTGAGAGAAGGCATCAATGCAGAGGACAAGACATCAGGAGAGAGCAGAGCAGTGAAATCTGCAAAGAGAGCAGTTATGGCTTCAGCACAGGAGCAATCAATTTAGATAGCAGAGAAATTATCTATGGATTTTAATTTTTTAGCTGCAAGAGAGGGAGGAGAATGGGTCAGCAAGGGGGGTGAGTGATGTGTCACATAAAGGGCAGCAGCTGCAACCCACAGGGCCAAGGATCTTAGTGTTGGGCTACAAGCCAAAGAGGTAAATAAGGTCAGGATGATCCCAAGGCTGAGATAAAACAGGGAGTAACTGGCTGCTTGAAATTGTGACAAGTGTTTCTGTCTTCTGGTGCTGGACAGAAGCACATAGGATGTGTATGAAGCCTGTGTAGGAGACAGGAGGATGATCTTTCCTGTCTCCTGCTTGGCATTGCCAACTGATGTGGTACAAAGTAGGAAAACTGGAGTTTGATCCAGCTGTACATTTGAACCCGCAGTGAAGATTGCACTTAATAATGTCAGGTATAAGCAAATTCAGCTCAACAGTCACTCAACACCAGAACAGCCAAGCTCAGAGTGAAGTCCCTACCATTAGTGGATAGAAAGTCTCAAAGGCATGGGGAGAATGGGTGTTTCTCCACTCACAATCAGCTGTTTGTGTGCCCCAGAATGTGGCTCAGGGCCCGACTGCAGCCAGCTCACAGCCCCAAACTCATTCTCTATCTCCTCACACTACAGGTCTGAGCATCCAAAAATGTGATTTCATGATCCCAGAGAATAACAAAAGCCACCACACAGAAGAGATCAGCACTAAAAAGCTCATAGTGAGGAGAGGACAGCCATTCACCATCACTGTGAGATTCTCAGCTCCAGTACACAACTATCTGAAGCAGATGAAGAGGACCTTCCTCATCATACAGACAGGTAATGCCATAACAAACCTACCAGAGCTCTGCTCCTCCACCAGAGCTGGGGGCAAAAGCCATCTCCAGAATGGGCAGGGGTGCCAAATTTAGATGTGAGGCCAGTGAAATGTTTATGTAAGGCAAAGTAGAGTCTCCTGCAGGATCACAACCAGCTCCCTTTGTGAAGAGACACTGCACACAATAACCAACACAGCTTCACTATTCCATGATTGTAAAAAGCTCATGGGATCTCTTCTGGCTTTGGGGTTAGGAATGCTCAAACCTAGCTGGTCTGTCACAGGTTTTTCTGTTTTCTATGAGACCCCTCAGAAGGGCAGCAGCTTTCAGCCCCAGCTTGTTTCACCATACTGTGAGCACTGGGCAGTGACTTCTGTTACAAGACACTAAATTCCACAGGCACAGCAGGGCTGCACCATTCTGGCCATTCCTGGTTTCTTCAAATCTATGGAAAGCACATCTCACTTTGAAGCAGGGAGGCCTGAGTGCATTCTGGCCTTAGCAGTGTTCAGTGGGCATTGAGCTGCCAAAGGGTCACGGCCCTTCCACAAGGAGAGCTGTGGCTCCAGAGAGAGACAAGGTCCCTGCTGTCTGCACAGGTGAGGAGTAAACAATGTTTGGAATTAACACAACCAGATTTCTTTGTCTGCAGGACCACATTCTTCCAAAGCAGATGAAATCCAGGCTGAATTTCCCATCTCCAGCCTGGGAGACCAGAAGCAGTGGAGTGCAGCAGTGGAGGAGCAGGACCCAAACTCCTGGACCCTGTGTGTGAACACACCTGCCAATGCCCCCATTGGCCAGTACAATCTGCTTTTCCGTGCCTCCAAATCCCCTCAGCTCCTGGGCGACTTCACCCTCCTCTTTAATCCCTGGTGCAGAGGTAGGTGGTCAGAAAGAGAAGGGCAGGCTGGGATCAGCCACTTCACAAAAAAACCCAACTTTGGAGCTGTGGCAGTGCCTCCATGGAGGGAGGCTGGGGCTGACTCACCCAGTGCTCCTTCCACTCCTGCCCTGCTCCCCACAGCACCTCAGGAGAGAGCTAGGGGCTCATTAAGCCCAAATTTTCCTGCCTCGGCACATTTGCCTCTCCCTGGAGTACTGCACTGCAAGAGCCCTGTCCTTCTGCTAAGGGGAAAGTGTTTGATTAAGTGTTTTCTATAATAGAGATTTTAGGATGAGTCAAGATTGTAATTGGTCTGGTTAAGGCCACTGTATCTTTCTTAGTATCAGAACTTATCAGCCAGGAGAGTAGAAGGGCCAGGCAGTGCAACAGCCTGGGTGCAGAGGAATTTTTTGGACAAGGCAATGGTGATGACTGTGAAATTCTTCTTTCCTGTCTGATTTACAGTCTGAGGTGTTTTTCAGGGCAGAATGCTGGGGGCTGCCAAAGCACAGTGGAATCTGCTGATGCATGAGAGATGCAAGTGCACCTGAGACCAGCCATGCTTTCTTCCTGATGCTTTTTTCTTCTAATCTAGATGATGAGGTGTTCTTGGCTAACGAGGCACAGCGGCAGGAGTACATCCTAAACCAAGATGGCATCATCTACCAGGGGACTGAAAATGCAATCCTAGCCCAACCCTGGGACTTCAGTCAGGTAAGCAAGAGGTCCAATACGTCTGTGCTCTCTTCCAACCCACCAGCAGAGGAAAGGTGCATAAATCTGGTGTGTACAGGATGCTCTGATGAAAGAATTCTACTCATCTCCATGTTCTCTGCACCCACTGCCTCCTGTGCAGGAGAACAGGGGCCTATCTATGAATTCCTATAACCCAGCACCTGTAATTTTAGTTTCCTTCTCATGCTGTCCTCTATAAAGGAATGCATTGTTCTGTATCTGAGCTTTGTGTGCCTTCCTTTCATCAACAGGTATAAAAGCATTTAACAGAGCTCAATAATACTGTCTCTATCTAACAGGTAAAGTGAGGACAAAAAGATCTGTTTGTCTAAGGTCATCTGATATAGCCAGTGATTATTTCACTTTTGTGCCAGCAGATCTTACAAGTGTCTCTGTGCCAACCTAGAGAGTGTTCCAGAAAAGTGTTTCACCTTATTGCAGGGGTTCCATACTGTCATCTCCTCATCACAAAAGTTCCATACCTCCTTGGTGTTTCTCATGGCCAGTTCCTCAGAGCACTGCCTCTTTCTCCTTCACAAAGCAGCCAACTGACTCCAGTTCCCTCTTAATGCCAACCCACTCTTTTATAGCATCTTCTTCTCATGGTCACAGCTGTGACCTGTTAAAGTCAGGCCTCTTCCTCATCATTGATAATTGGCCCAGCTGCAACTCCTTAGGGGTGAGATTACTTTCTACACTCTCTTTATTTTCTTATATTCTATCCCCCTACAGAAAAGCATCAATTTCCCTCAATCAGGGAGCACAGTATCATGCTGATGCACTTCCCACCTTCAATAAAGTTGGAGGTCTGCCTTCCTTCACAGCCCACTTACCCAGAACCATCAGCAGAAAGGGACAAACAATCTGCACAGTCACAAACCCTCGTAGGGACTCAAGAGAACAAAAATTCATGCGGAATTTCCTGAAGTGATGTGCTCTTGTTTCAGTTTGAGGAGGACATGGTTGACATCTGCTTCATCCTGCTGGCTCTGGGGGAGCACTCCCAAAGAGAAAAGGATCCTGCCCAGCGCCGAAGCCCCGTCCACGTCTGCAGAGCAGCTGCTGCCATGGTGAGCAGGGCACAGAGCAGCCCTGGCCCGAGCTGGGGGCATCTTTCACCCCCAGGGCAGGCCAAACCACTGGCCACAGAGGAAGCTGTTCCAAACAACTCCTCCTGCCCATCTCCAGCCTGTCCTGATATTCCCTCAGCAGACACGTAGGGCTGCAGGAGGTTCTTAGCAGTAAAAATGCACTTACTGAACAAATCTCAGAGGAGTCTGCTGCCCTGGTGTGGTGGTGTTCACAGGGGTCTCAGGTTGAGGGAAGAGACAAGGATCTGACTCCATGTTTCAGAAGGCTTGATTTATTATTTTATGATATATATTACATTAAAACTATACTAAAAGAATAGAAGAAAGGATTTCATCAGAAGGCTGGCTAAGAATAGAAAAAGAAGGAAATGATAACAAAAGCTTGTGGCTCGGACTCTCTGTCTGAGCCAGCTGGGCTGTGATTGGCCATTAATTAGAAACAACTAACATGGGCCAATCACAGATCCACCTGTTGCATTCCACAGCAGCAGATAATCATTGTTTACATTTTGTTCCTGAGGCCTCTCAGCTTCTCAGGAGGAAAAATCCTAAGGAAAGGATTTTTCATAAAAGATGTCTGCGACACCCCTGTTCTGCTCAGCCATGACCTTCACACTTAGCACAAAAAAGTCCTCTTGGTTTCTTCTGCTTTGGGAGCAGCTTCCACAAACAGCATCAGGTGCACCTACCGAAGAGAGGCAATTCCTTAATACAGCTTTCTCTCCTCCTTCTCCACAGCTGAACTGCAGTGAGTTTAGAAGCCTGACAGAATATGAGCCTGGGCAACACCATAATGGGACACCTCCTTCCAAATGGCTGGGAAGCAGCCCCATCCTCCGGCAGTGGATTGCATCCAAATTCCAGCCCGTGCACTCCGGGAGGTGCTGGGTGTTTGCTGCAGTCCTGTGCTCAGGTACAGTGCTCCTACAGCCTTTTATCCTCAGGGGAGAGGCACATCTTTAGTGTCATCAACACTCAGCATCACTGCCTTTGAGATAAGAGTATCAGTATATCCATTCATTGGATGCACATGTGAAATCTTATTTCCTGACTTTTGCAAAGTCCAAACAGCAATCCCGGTGCCATTCCTAACAGGCCTAGCACCAGAAGAGGATCTACATCTATCAGCAGAGACACCCTTAGGGCAGGGTGCACAACTGATTCACAGCTCTCTCTTTGCACAGTTCTGAGGTGCCTGGGAATTCCCACCAGGGTGGTCACTGGCTTTACCTGGGCTCACAACACCAAGAGCAGCCTGAGTGTGGATGAGTACTACGATGAGGATGGGACACTGCTGACACAGGACAAGAGTGCTCGTGTCTGGTAAGAACACATGGCAGGGCCCCAGCAAGGATTTGAGACAATACTTGGATGTGGGAAATGAAACCCAGGGGAAAGGAAAGAGGTAAAACAGCTGCAAGGAGGTGACAGGAGACAGCTCAGCTGAGATCCTGTCTACAGGATCTGCTCTTGATAAACTCTAGAGTTCCCTCTTTCTAGAGCCCACAAAGGAAGAATGATAGCCCAGTCCAGCTGCAGAAACTCCACTTGTTTCTCCACACACAACTCTGCTCTTCTCAATATGAACTGAACTCCTTCAAGGGAGCATTAACCAGCTGTGGTTTGGCAAAGGCTTTACTGCACCTCAGGGCTCAGTCCCTGCATATAAGCTCATGCTGTTGCCTCTTGCAGGACCTTCCACGTTTGGAATGAATGCTGGATGGCTCGCTCAGACTTGCTGCCAGAGTACAGTGGGTGGCAGGCACTGGATGCCACCTGCCAGGAAAAAAGCAAGGGTAAGATATCAGAGATGGGCTTGAGCAAGAGCAGGGGGAAGTGAAGCAGGGGCAAATAAAGCCATTCAATATTCCTCCTTTCCCATCTTCCAGGGGAAAGATGCAAAAAGACAGGAACTCACTCACCCTCTTGACTTTAGGCACAAAACTATCATTTATCTGTTTGGTTTGTGCAGCTCATGTAGCTCTATCACTGCTTCCAAATGGCCTCCTAAACTAGATATTTCACCAGTATAGGTCAAAACTGGGGATGGGTTTAGTTGGGAAAGCATCTGAATCTTAACTGGACCACATTTTCTCTTCAGGTCTGTCCTTCTGTGGGCCAGCCCCTGTTCATGCCATCAAGGAAGGGGACACACAGGTTGATTATGATGTCTGCTACTTCTTTGCTGCCATCAATGCCAAGTGTCATGTGTGGATACACAAAGCAGATGACACCCTCAAGCCAGCTTTTGGTGGCACAAAATACACTGGAAACAACATCAGCACCAAGAGTGTGGGCAGTGAGCGCTGTGAGGACATCACACAAAACTACAAATATCCTGAAGGTATGGGCAGGCACAGGCTGAGCACATTCCTTGTCACTATTACAAGTCAGGAGTAAAAGACCAGAGCAGAGCCAAACCAGAGCACCAGGGTCAGCCACTTCTCACTACTTCCCCTTCTTCAGTGGCACTAGAACACCTGATTCTCTCTGTCTACAGAGCCAAAGCAGAGCTCATCACCCAAACTTCACCCTGCTTAATGGCATTAAGGTCTGTGGAAGACCAGGTGTTTGTACACCAGGCATTTTCATGTCTGGAATAGCTTTTCTGATTTCTGTTATCTCTACACTCTGTACATCCACCTCCCATTACCTCTGTAATATTTATATGGATAGGCATATTTCAGAGTCCAGCTTTCTGAAAAGGGCTGTTGTGCTCTCAGATCCTGCCTAAATCACTCCCTTAACAAGCAGCTCCCCTCCAGAATCTGAGTGCTCTTTCCCTGGCTCAACCATAACACCCCATCTTCACCTGTGGCTTGTTTCTCCATGGCTGCAGGAGACAACTGCAACTTCTCCACACATGAGAGCAGAAACTGTGCCTTAGCTACAGCAGAAAAAAGCAGCTGCCTCTCTACGCTGAGATGTTAGCACCAAGGTGTGTTAAAAACTGTGACAGCTATTGCCAAGTAGAATCTGTCAGGCACATCCAATGAATATCCTGACAGCTGAAGCTTTCAAACTGACCCAACCAGACACACAAAAGGATATCTCTCCATGCTCTTAGAAACAGTTATCTTCAGAACTACCAGGAGAAATCAATGCCATTCTCCTGCTGCTTCTCACTAGTAAACAGGAAAGAGAACCAAAGTATGTGCTTCCTTTTTTTTGTGATAGGTTCTCTCCAGGAAAAACAAGTCCTTGACAAAGCCTATAGAAACATGAAGGAACTTGAGACAACCAGCAGCATGAGCAGCACACAGTTTATCTTCTTTCCTGCTGCTCTGGAAGAGCCAGTCAACCTTTTCATCCACTTCCAGTCAAGTTCTTTGCAACTGGGACAAGATATGACACTTTCCATTGAAGTGTTCAACCACACTGATAGAGAAAAGGCTACTCATCTGGTAGTTGGCATCCAGGCTCTGCATTACAATGGTGTGCCCATTGCCCAGCTTTGGAAGGAAGAGTTTCATTTTAACCTCCACAGCAATTCAGGTAAGGACTCTCCTGGGTGCATGGCTAGCAAAGTCCTCTAGTGCTCTCATTTCAGAAAAGTTCCCCCAGCCCTAGGTTTACAAAAGGTTGGCTGAATAGTTGATTCTAGGTGATTTCCCAGAGAGATTGTGGAGTCTCCCTAATGGGAGATATTCCAGAATTGACTGGACACAATCCTGTGCCCTGGGGTGACCCTGCTTGGGCAGGGAGGCTGCACCAGATAATCCACTACTGTCCATTCCAACCTCACCCATCCTGTGAAATAAAACACTTTGGCAACATCACCTTAGAGATTTCCAATCTGCAAATCCACTTGGGGTCACATTTAAATGCTGCAGGTTTTAGTACAACGTTGGGCACTGAACACTCCCAGGTGTCAAGCAGGGACAGACCAGGCTGCACTCATCACCTCTTGCTTCACCCCTCTGTTCCAGTCAATGACTTGAAGGTGTCTGTGCCTTACACGTGGTTTGGAAAAGAGCTGGGAGAGAACCACCTGCTCAGGCTGACTGCTGTGCTCAGAGACGAGGACTCCTCCTTCATGTACCTGGCACAGGAAGAAATCAGCATTTCTGATTCCCCTCTCACCATTGAGGTACGATTGGGCTGCCATTCTGCCTCTGCAGTGGGGAGAAAACAGCTTTTGTAGTCATAAGCAGCAAAACAATTCTGCTGGGTTCAGGGGATCTCTGAGAAGGCAGAACAGAAGAAATTATAATAAATTAAATAAGCTGGACTTTGCCTCTTCTAGCAAATGGCACCTCAGGCATGGGAAAAAAAACCACACATCTCCCTTTAATTATATAAGAATATATTTTCTTCTCTCAGTTTCAGCTCATTTGCTTCTTTCAACAGTTCCCAGAAAACGTGGTGCAGTATGAGCCAAGCACAGCAAGGATCAGCCTCCAGAACCCCCTCATGGAGCCCCTGGAGCAGTGTGTGGTAGCAGTCACAGGGCGAGGGCTCATTTACAGACACAGGAATTACAGGTAAGTGCAAACTGATGATCCAAGAACAGCAAAGAGACACAACACAAGCAAAGGAAAAGCTGTCCTCAAAAATAACCAGGCAACAACATGGCAGGAAAATATCACTATGGCATAAAAGGCCCAAGCATCTCATCCTTTATTTACAGATAATACAGATGATTTTCACACTGAAAAGGAGAAAAGCCAGCTAAGAGAACTTTCAACAGATGTGTAATACCCAAGTTGAAGCCAATGTGGCATTTGTGAAAGCTTCAACATCAAAGGCATAGACAGCAAAAGGAAAACCTCCTACCAACAAAAAGGATAACAGAGAAATGCCCCAAGACTTAGTGAGAAATACACATGAAATAAGGCAAAGTTAGAGGTCACTGAAATGAGCTAAGAAATTTAGAAACTATTTGCTGTTGAGAAATCAATTACTTTCTAGTGAGCAACTTGAACATCCATAAGTGGATTGTTTATGACAGTTTTCCATCCATTACCCACTATAAACAATGAACAGTGGTGTTTTTCCCTTCTCTACTGAAGAACCAGGCAGATGTGACTTAGCCAAGAGCCACCAAAGGGGCATGCTCCCCTTCACATGACAAACACCCCACATTTGTCCCAAGAAGCTGCATTAGGACAAAGTCCCCTTAGATGTCTCCATGGAAGGTTTCAATTCTCCTGTCCTATCTCCCTCCCAAACTACTGTTAGATGACAATTTCACTGTAGTTGTTTTGAGTCACTGCCAGCTTTCTTCTATTTCTTGTTTTTCCTTTCCTTCTTTTTGGCACCACATTCCTGTCCAGCTAATGCATATCCCAGACACAGGAAACTAAAACCACCAAGAGGGCGATTGCTGTATAATCCCTTCTCTCCTTTCAGGCTGGGCTCTGTGCAAGCTAAAAGCACTCAAGAGCTGGAAATCCCATTCACCCCCACCCGAGCAGGGCCCAGGAGACTCACTGCACGTCTTACCTGCCTCCAGCTCCACAACCTGAAGAGCTACAGAACAACCAGCATTGCAGCTGCCTGAGGCCAGCTCAGAACAGGTCCTCACCAAAGAGGAGCTGTGATCTGTGCCCTGGTCACAGGCAAGCACAGATGTTAACAGTTTAATAAAAGCTCTATTTAAAACCATGTCTGATTTTGATTATTTGCACAAACTCAACTCTCTCCCATCTGCCACTATGTCTACTCTGCAGTTTTAGAAGTGAGCCTCACTGTGACAAAGATGGGCTGAATGCTGAAGGAGACATTGCAGTTCTCACACCTGTGCTGAGCCCACCAGTGCTTAAGTCTTCTGCCCTACCTGTGACAAGTAAAGGGTATCCTGGAACTTTAAAGTGATGATAGATGTAGGATGTCTCTAGGGATATATATATATATAGAGGGATATCTCTCCCTGTAGATCCTTGACATTGGTAAGGTAGTAAACAATATTTTCTGCTGCTTTCTGAGAAAATAAGAGAAAGCTCATTCACTGCTCTCTAAGACAGTGAACAGGAAATAGACAGGAAATAGCAGCAGCGCAGAACATTTTATAATTATTCACTGGGCTGCTTGCAAAAGAAGCAAGACCCTTTCATTCAGTATATATCCTTCATCCTCTGAAGACAGATAAAGCAACTAATGTAAATCTAGCAATATTTTATTTTTCTCTGAACCCCACAGTAGCTGTAATGTCCAAAGAATGGGGCACATTCAGAAGCAGCACTGCATCATCCCAAGAATCCAAGCAAAATGACACCTTTGCCATGGCAAAGGGCAACTTCCTGGAGAGGTTCTTCCAAGTAGCAGTGAAGTTCTCTCCTCCATTGTTCTCATCATTTTCCAAACAGCCAAAGAACAGCAAAGTTCACTGGAAATGCAGATGCCAGAGCCAGTGGCAGCAGCACATGCAGGCACAGAAGAGTTAAAGCTGACCCTGTGTGAAGTTCTTGACTTTGTTCATGTTGTGATCTACTGCACCAGTTAGAAACTGCACCCAGCCTTCCTCTGATGGTGGACACACATGGCTTGTCCTGCAAAAGGGGAGGAAATTCATTAGGGAAGCCTCCTGGTGTGCTATGCATCCAGACACAGGGGTACTGTGAAGCTCTGAATAACCAGCAGTAAAACAGGGCTGCTCTAGCCCCAGAGGGCTTTGAGCAAGAACCCACACTCATGTCTGCAGTCCCAAACCCAAAACAAGGAACCACTATCATCCCTAGCACCTTTTTCTTATTCCCATCCCTTTGTGACTAGATAACAACATCATTGCTCTGAAATGCCAGCATCTACTGTCTAGAAATGAGTCATCTTTGACATGAGGCACAAAGGTATCAACCTTCATAGCAGGGAACACACAAAACTGTAGCTCATACTCACTTGGCAATCTCTAAGACTTTCGTTAATACTGAGGCCAATTTAGCAGCCTAGAAAGAAACAAAAGGGAAATAAGGTAAGGCAAATGAGAGGAAAAGGAGGGTCTGAACACTACTGGAAACTAAAGAGGACTATAGGGATGCACAAAAGCCTTAAGTATCCTTAAGAGGTATAGATGCAGTATGTGTGTCCACCTGAAGGAAGTGTGCAAGAACAAAGGGCACTCTTCATCACTAAGAAATTATTACTGAGGCAGTCACTAGCACCCATCTCTCCCTGAAGTCACCTAAGCCTTCCAATCTGATTTCTTCCCATTCCCTGTGCAGATGCTCAGACACTGAGCTATCAGGACTGCAGATACTCACGTTTAGTCGCACAGCCAGTGGGTTCACAGGTGGGTACATGCTCAGTGCCAGCTCATCAACACTGGAACAGAAAAGAGGGGAGCAAGGAAGGAATGTTCTGATAGCACAACTCACAGACCGTCATCAAAGCCTCCCCCAATCCTGAATGCAGGTCAGGAACAACAGTGAGATGTCAGCTGTACCTATGGGATGCTGTGTGTCCCTGTCACCATAGAGTGAGATGTGGTCACAGCTCCATCCCCTGTGCTTCTCTCCTGACCTACACAACTCTCAACAGCTTGACAGCCTTCCCACCACATGTGTGTCCACCACCTCCTCACAGCTCCAGTTCTTCCTACTCCTCACTCAAGACATCAAAGAAAGACCAGAACTGCTCTGGAGGGAAAAGCAGCATGGGGAGAACCCTGCTTACCTTGGGCTGATCTCATTAGCAATGTCTGCTAGGTCATCCAGCTGTGCAATGTGCTCTGGAGAATCAGCTTTGCCATGGGCCTTCACTGCAGCCAAAACCTTCTTCAGGCAAGCTTTAGAAGCCTTCATCAGTCCCATGCAGGAGCTGAGCAGCTGCCTGTCAGCCTCTGACCAGTACGTGTCCCTGTTGCCCCGAAAGCCCAGCTCTTCATCTTCCATGATGTCCCCATAGGGATCCTGCCCTTCCACCAGTGCCTGAGAACACAGAGGCACTGAAAACCCAGAGCCTGGCATCAATTCCAGTAACACCCAGGAGCAAAGGGAAAGCATAATCTAGACATCATATAAATAACTAACAATCTAGACATCATATAAATAATTAATGGAGAAATCACAGTTCGTTAATGCTAAAATGACTGGATTAAGAAAAACCACCACTCTAACAGTGCAAACAGCAAGAACTTGGTGACTTCTTACACGATCCTAAATTGCCTCCCCCGTTCCCAATTCAGGACATACCTTTATGAAAATCTTATACAAAGTAAACCAGGCTTGAGAATAAAAACTCATTAAAATCCATGCATAAAACAATAATCTATGTCATGTCAGAGCAAATTGATATTAAAGCCTGGATGTAAAATAATTTCTGTGTTTCATCACTGAACCAGCCTAGAGGGTGGCTGGGCACTGGAACAGGCTCCCCAGGGAAGTGGTCACAGCCCCAAACCTGCCAGAGTTCAAGGAGCCTTTGGACAACTCTCAGGCACATGGTGGGCTTGTCTGGGTTGTCCTGAGCAGGGCCAGGAGCTGGACTTGATGATCCTTGTGCATCCCTTCCAACTGAGAATATTCTGAGTCTATGAATCCACCACTGCATGTCCCTCTAAGGCTTAGGGGCTTCCTTACCTGCTCCATCTCCTCCACAGCATCCTTGACCACACCTAGAGATGCAGCCAGAGCTGACACAACTGCTGCCTGGTTATCTGCAAAAGCAAAAGGATGAAAACTGTGGCACTCCATGTTTCAAATATGTTTGCAACAACCTCCATCTAGGCTTGCAATCTCTGTAGGATCAAACTTCCTGCAGAGCTCAGAGCTGCACTGTTGTCAGACAAAGAATCTGACCTGATTTCCAAGCTTATACATTTCAAAACCCATCAAGTTTTTGAGTTATTCTCCATTCAGCTTTCATTGTACCAGCTGGAATGCCCTTGCAAAAGCTATTGATATTCCAAGACAATACATCCTGGAGCTGTTGCTCTGCATTTACACCACTCACCTCGTGGCAGGTTAGACACTTGCTCACAGGCCTCCCACACACCTCCAGTTGATATCAGCTGTTCCTGAGACAAACTGAAACAAAACAAAACAAACCCCGCAAGGTCAGAGTCAATAACAGCACTGTGCTAGACTGTGGTTTGTTTCATTTTCTGCAACAAAGATGATAAACACGAGCAAAAGTTCTGTTGCAAAGATGTCACCAACCAGCTTGTCACTAGGATGCCAAGTCTTTGTAAAGCCCTTACTGCCTCCTAACAAGTATACTTGTAACTTTTTCTTGCCTTTTAATCACAATTATCATAAAATCACAGAACTATGCAATTGAAAATTACAACCTCTCCACTGGGGCATTGAGAATTGTGTCTGTGAGCTGGATCATCCCTTCCACTACTTCAGTGGTGGCCTCTCGAACCATCTTCCGAAGAGTAGTACCTGGGTGAGACAGAGAAAGAGCAAGAAAGTTGGCACAAAGTCAGCACTGACAGAGAGCAAGTGCTGAAGATGAACACACAGACTGCCCTGTTTGTGTGGATACACTGTATAAATGAAGTTACATGTATTTTGAAGAAAGGAAAATGCTTCTCAGGTCCAAAAGAACTCTGGACAAGGATTTAATTCTTTTCCATGCTCAATCAACTACACAATTTCCTACATCATCATTCTCCCACATATGGAAAAGTGCAGCAGCAGACAGACAATACCTCACTCATAAACACGTTCAAAGTCTACAGAACAGCTGATAATGGGATACCATGCTAATAAAAACTTGCTGATACCAGACCTCATTAGGCTCTGAAACACTGGGTTTCTCTATATAGTGGTGGTGAAAGAACCCCCATCCCATACAGAGGTGACTGCCTTGCTGTCACCAGCTCACCTTGGCCCTTGGGCAGCCAGTAGTACACTGTGGCAACTGCAAGAATGGCATTTTGGACATCCTCACTCAGCTTCCGGCAGTTCTGAAAACAGAGAGGCAAAAGGATCACCCAGAGCAACACCCAGCTGCAGCACATGTAGGAATCCTCACAGGTAATCGCTGGCTTTCAAACTGCTCTGAGTAAACAAATACAGCACAAGAAAAAGGCACCATAAGCCAACTGTATGCATCTTAGCCTGCCTCATGATTTAGTAACAAAACACTCCCTGGTGTGGTGCTCATGCATCAGAAGAGAATTAGTAACTTAGATCATTATTCTGAACTTAAGGTCTTTTTTTGCCTTTCCTCTCAACACCTGTATGATAAACTTTTCTCAACTGATAGCAAAAATATTGCATAGTCTTTGTTAAACCTAAGGTCTGTATTCTCCAATAATCTGTCTCTATCAGCAATGAGCTGTGGCTGTGAAAGAATATAAGAACATTTTTATTTAGTATATCTCCCTACCTTAGAGAAATTTGTTCTCTGGGCAGTTCTTGGATTATATTAATACACTCCACAGTACACAGCCCATTTAGTCAAATGAGCCAAGAAATACCTCAAGCTTGCAAACACACTGCAATTTCATAGTCTGTCAAGGCTTTCTCTCACCTCTGCAGAAGGTAGTGGAGGCCTTGAGAATGCCAGACTCAGCTTAGTAGCTTCCTGTGATGTTACTTGGAATGTCTGACCTAAAAAAAAAATCCAACAGGAGCAAAAGAAGAGAAAATAACTCAGGTAAAAGATAAAAGAACATAGCAGCAGCTCTGACTCGACTGCTTGTTTACCATTTCACCCAAGCAATACAAACATAAACTAAACCCCATTACAAAGAAAAACTCCCTGCTGCATTGCTTGTGTCCTGTCTGCTTTTTCTCAGTTGGCTGGTAATGAACCCCAGTCTGCATCCTGGTTCATGACCTGTTCAGCAGGATGTGCCAGGAGGCTTTAACAGAGACCTTTAGAAACCTTGTGTGAACGGTTCAATATCTGCCTTGCTCTGCCACACCTGGGAGCGTTTGGTGACCGGAGTTAGGGTGGTCAGGCACTGGAACGGGCTGGCCTGGGCGGTGGAGGAGTCACTAACTGGGGATGTTTAGGATGATCCAGGAGGCTGGATCTGGCACTGACGTGGTTTATGGTTTACAGCTGGGTAAACGGTTAGCGGCTGGACTTGATGATCTTAAAGATCCCTCTCTTCCAACCCTGCCCATTCCGTGACTCCGTGAGTGGAGGGCACACCCCACACCTGGAGACCCGCGGGGAGGGCAGCCTTGCCCCGGACCGGCCCCGCGGGTACCCGGCACCCCCGAACCCCGGCCCGGCCCGCCCGTACTTAGCGCGTCCCAGAAGCGCGGCAGCTCGAACGGCTCTCGGCCCTCGCTCGGCTCTCCCTCTGCAACGGTACAGACACAGATCAGCCCGCGGGGAGCCGGCCCGGCCCGGCTCGGCCCGACCCCGCTCCCGCTCCCGGCCCGCACCTCGCAGCCGCGCCAGCACCGCCCGCAGCGCCCCGCGCACGTCCCGCAGCGGCTCCCGCGCCTCCATCGCTGCGGGGCGGCCCCGGAGCGCCACAGAGGCGCGTCACGTCCGCTCCGGGAGCGGCCCCGCCCCATAGACAGCCCCGCCCCATAGACAACCCCATAAAGACAGCCCCGCCCCATAGAGACAGCCCCGCCCCATAGACAACCCCATAGAGACACCCCCGCCCCATAGAGACAGCCCCGCCCCATAGACAACCCCATAGAGACAGCCCCGCCCCATTGAGACAGACCCGCCCCATAGAGACAACCTCACCTCACAGACAACCCCATAAAGACAGCCCCACCCCACAGACAGCCCCGCCCTATAGAGACAGCCTCGCCCCATAGACAACCCCATAAAGATAACCCCGCCCCATAGAGACACCCCCACCCCATAGAGACAGCCCCATAGAGACAGCCCCTCCCTACAGACAACCCATAGAGACAGCCCCTTAGAGACAGCCCCACCCCATAGAGACAGCCCCACCCTACAGACAACCCATAGAGACAGCCCCTTAGAGACAGCCCCACCCCATAGAGACAGCCCTACCCCACAGAGACTGCCCAGCCGGGTTCATTTTATTAGTGACACGCTTTATTAGTTAAGAACAAGCAAAAGGGGAAAGCAGTGGGGCTGTGCCCCTGTGTGTGTGTGTCTGCGGGAAAGAGCGAAGCTCACACTCTACATCAGCCGGCGCAGCTCCTCGAAGTTGAGCATGTTGTTGGCCACGTCGGACCAGGCCGCGTGGGTTGCCCCGTCCATCTCCGGGGCCAGGCGGTTGCTGCTCTCCAGGGTGTGGTTGGTGCCGCCGATGACTTCGTGGCACTCAGGGCATCTACTCTTCTCCATTGCCCCCCCACACTCCCCAATTACATAGATGTGCCCATTTTTGCACTTGAACCAGTGGCCACGGGGACAGCCAATAGCACTGACAATCTGCACCCGCTCAGCTTCAGAAATCCCCAGCCCTGACATGGGCAAGCTAGCATTGATCTTCTTCAGGCAAGCCTTCACTGCAGCCTCATCCTCCTCTGTGAATTTCTTTGTCCCTTCCAGGATCTCCCGTGCACTGTTAATCTCTGCTGCGATGTCTGCAGGTATCACCCTACTTGCTGCTTTGCACCTTTCCAAGAGGCTCAGCAAGTAAGTCAGCCTCTGGATCTCAGACTGCAGGTCAGTGAGCTCCTGGTCTGTAAAACTGATGCGTGGCTTATCCAACCACTTCTGCACTTCATTCAGCCTCTTTATCAGCCCTGTCTTTTCATTCTCATCGATTTTTTTCAGAGAATTAGTTAGGTCTGCTACACGTTTGTAAAAATTAAGCAAGTTCTCAATTAGTCCGATACTCTTTGTGGAGAGAGCTGAAGCTTTTAGTTTCTCTTCCAGCATGGCATACTTAGAGTATAGATTAGGTCTCAGAAAAAGATTCTGCACCAGCGCAGCCTGCAGCCTCTGTCTGTTAGACTCAATTTCCTCTGCCGGGCCTTGGATTTTCTGTTTCACCCGTTCTATCTCCTCCACCTGCCTTTTCACACTGCTGCCATATCTCAGATTCTTTCTGATGGGTGTCTGACACTGAGGGCATACCTTCAGCTTGATGACATCATCATCTTCATCCATATAGTGGTCAAGGCCTTTCGACTCAAAGACATGGCCACAGTCTTCAAGCTGTACAAATCGAGCATCTGGGTCATCCTCAGAGCCAAAGAAGATCTGAGTGAGTTCCTCACGGTCACAAACAAGGCACTTCTTTGGGCAGGGCTCTCCACACAATCCAACACAGGGATGACCACAGGGCAGCATCTTAGCACAGGGAACATTGCAGCGAGGCCTGTTGCATGGCTCAGAGCAAAGCTTGGTGCACTGGTAGTGCTGGCACTGCCACTCACATGGCTCAGCACAAGGAACACAGCTTTCCCAACATTTCTTTTTGCACTTACTGTGAATACAGTAGTTCTGACATTCCTTCTGACAAGGAGGACATTCTGTAGTACAAGGCTCTTGACACTTGTGGGAACAGATCAAGACACGCTTGCATGGGCTTTTACATGCCTCATGAAATCTTCCTTCAAAGCAAGCATGACAGGAACCTGAACATGCATGACCACATGCCAGTGTGACAGAACACTTACTCTCACATTTCACAGGCTCCTCATGCCTCATCCTGGTCATCCAGCAAGGAACTTTCTGCTCGTGGCCACATTTCAGTGTGGCTGTAACCCGTTGAGGACACTTTATTGTGCATTGCTGCCCACAGGTACGCATGCACGTGTGTCCACAGTTTAACTTCTTCTGGCAAGGTTCTAGACAGTGAAATTTCCATTCTGGAATATGGCATGGCACCATCTGTACGTGGCCACACTTAGAAATAGTTTTCTTTACCTTCACCATACATTCTCCACAGGGCTCGTAACATGGCTTTGGGCAGCGGTGCCCATCTCCACAGAGCACCTTTTGACAAGGCTTCAGGCACTGGTACTCTTTGTGCTCAGGGTCATATGGGTGGCATGCCCTTGTGCAAGCATGGCCACAATTCAACCTAAACTCACAGGGACGAGTACAGCCTCCCTCTGGGACACTACTGAAGTCTTCACCTGTAGACACCTTTGTCTTGGTTCCAGGGTGGTTTTGACAGCAAAGCTCCAATGACTGGCCAATGTGACCATTCTTGCTAAGGGTTACAATGATCTTGTTCCAGAGAGGAACCTTGCCAAGCATTCTCATGTTTCCAATACAATAGAGGCCTTTCTTAGCTCTGGATAATGCCACACATATCCGATTAGGGATCTGCAAGAACCCAGGTCTCCCCTCTTTGTTGCTCCTCACCAATGACAGCAGAATAATATCATTCTCCTCTCCCTGGTACTTATCCACCACATGAACCTTCACACCTTCAAAGATCTTTGCTGGCATGAACCTACGCAGACAGAAGAGCTGTCCAGTGTAAGTAGTGAGAATGGTGATCTGAGAAGGTTCATAGCCCTGACACAAGAAATATTTGCACAGTTCCACTACAAAGTGAGCCTCATGTGGGTTCTGGTGGCTTTTCCCTTCCTGGATCTCTTGTTCAGGAACCTCATGTTCCACAAAGAAGATATTAGTTGAGACACCCTGAAACAAAAGGAAGGATGTCAGAGAGAGAATTCTAGTTTCTGTCACCCCAGAGTGTTTCCATGCTCCTGATTATCCACATCCAGGAGGACTTTTAAGGAGTTGACTACAGTATGCAGTTACTGTGTACTTAGGAGATTTCCTCTTAGATTTCCATAGGTTATTAATCAAATTCTCATTTCAGCTTACTGGTAATATTTTAGTATCCTAATATGAAATCAGTTTCTGATTTTATTCCCTATCTTTCCAGAGATGTTTTTACTGTACATTTCTAGGTTATACCAAAGAAAACATGAAGTGTTAGTAACTTCTCAAAGCATACTCATGGTGTGAACAATGTCTTGTTTTGGCCCTGTAGGAGAAAGATACTAAGTTAGCAGTGCACAGGGCTGAGCACTTGCCTAAAACACACTTCCTCTGTTGTTGCAATAAAAACAAAGCAGCAAGGAAAATTTCTTCTTCAACAGAAAACACTAGGAATGCTAGGACTCCAGTAGTCACTTACCCCCTCATGGTGTGCAAACTCAACTTGCCTTGAGTTAGCAGGGGCTTTTACTTTTTTACCTATTAACTGGAATTATTCTACCCGTAAGAAATTATTGCTCTGCCTGCCAAAACCCAGAGACTGATTTTAACAGGAAAGAACAGCTTTTGTATATCAAACACAGATCTCTGGTTGTCCAAGGTAAGATTACAGAGAGATGACTGTTAATAGTTCAAAGATGCAAGAAAAGCACCAACCTAGAGATACATGAAGCCCTGGTTAGGGCTTCCTCATTTGTATTTCCTCGTTTCATTAAGGAAATTTAAATCAGAAAATGGGGAGTGAGTGTTAAGATGGATGCTCAGTATCATTAAGGAAGAAGCAAAGACTGACACTTCTGACTGATACCCAAGGCAAGCATTCTAATAACTTACTAAATTCTGGTTGTTTATTGAGCATGTTAGATAATAAATGATGACTTTATACTTGTAAGCTGCACAGATCTTCTTTGCAATGTTGTGCATTGGCAGAATGCCCAAACGGAGAGTCTAAGGAAAAAGAGTTCCAGTAATCCTGTCACCCATTTTATGTTGGAGTTTCAATATTATCCTCTAAATCTTTCATTTAAGATTTCTTCCTAGCTTTCAAACTCCTACAATTTGTTTGTTCCTCCTTCCATTTTTACTGTTCTTTTAAAGTCATTGGTATTGCATCTATTTCCACCGTCCACCATTACTAATGCCAGAAGAACTACAAATTACTTATGTAATTCTATATTGCACAATTCCTTGATTCAGGTATAAATTTCAATAAGTGAATTTGACCTAAGAATTTGAAATCCTTGAACACTGTAGTTTACAGAAACTCATTTAGCCAGTAACAGGGGACAAAAGCAACCCCCTGGACTGCTGAAAACTCACTTTTATATTCTCATATTCCAGGACAGAAGGATGGTTCTCCAGATTCTGGTATATATGAGGACTGATAAGCTGGGCAATTTCAGGGCGCATGCGGTGCTGAAACACAAAACAATTTTATCAGTCTTATGAAAGGAGAACCATATTTCCCTGTCAATATTCTTTTGCTCCACCGTACAGACAGCGGCTGAATAGAAGACAAGGATGACTTTTCAATAAGAGACAAGAAGGGAGCACTTCCCAATCCCTGCTCTCCCTCACCCCATTGCTGACACCACCAACAACTGCAGGAGAGTAGCAGAGCATCTTCAAAGAGTAGCAGAAAATCTCTTCATAAGATTGTTGCACAGTAATGCTGGCTTCAGTGCAAATCTAGGCACACTTATAGATAACAAAAGCCAGTACATCACCCTAACTATTAAATGAGCTCTTTCAAGTACCTTTAACACAGGACTGCTGGTGGTAGAATTAACTTCCCCAGGCACCAAGATAGATTATTATAGCAATTTAGCAGGAAGCATCCTGAGAAGAATTGTGCTGTCTCACTCTGCAAAGCTGTGGAAATTTCAGTTGCCACAATAAACCGTGTCCTTCACAGAAAAACATGAGAACCACAGTGCTGTGGACAATATAGCTAAATAACTGAAAATATTCTGGAACTCTGTATCAGTTTGACAGCTCCTACCACTCTTTTCAGAAGTTAGATAGAACATGCTCTTCTTTTAGGCTGCTCTTACAGTAGAAATATAAACTTAACTGTATTACAAACTTAAAACAACCTAAATACAAATGCCATGAAGTTTTTTATAGCTCTTTCTTACTTGGTACTTCAGACAGACAAAAGGGAAATCCACTTTGATCAGACGTTCAAAGAGAGAGACTTCGAGGTTGAAGTTCTTGGCCAGGTCATATACATTTGCACTTGGCTGCAACTGAAAGAGAAGGGATAGGAGGTCCATGTTTTGGCACTTTTCCTATGTCTAAGTAGGATTTTTCACTCTCATTTTTTTGTGACTGGTCTCCCACTGAAAGGCCAGAGACTGGATTCTTGCAGAAGTGCTAAACATCAAAGCCAGATATAGTCACAATCAAGGCACATCTAAAATTGTATCAGTTCAACTAAAACATCAGTCCCACAGGAGCTCTACTCTAAAATTACAGGAGAGAGGACCTGTGGTATCTGTGGAAGCTGGGGAGCAAAAAGCCTTGGCAATTTTCCCATACAGCATTTGGTTAGATGGTTCTTGTTCATTAACCCAGCAGACAGAGATGCTAGCCATGAAAGTTACCTGCTGATGATCTCCAATGAGAATGAGGTGCTGGCATTCTCTACTCAGAGTAGTAATGGTGTGAGCCTCAAGCACCTCTGCTGCCTCTTCTACAATGACAATCTGTGGCTCTATGTACTGCAAGATCCGTCGGTATTTTGCAGCACCTGAGCAAGGACAGAAGATCAACCTTAGGATATAACTGCATTCAAGCTGTAAGGCAAGACTTTTCACAGAGGGGAGTAGGCTGTGTCTCAGAAAAACTGGAGTTCTTCTCAAGATTCCCCACTTCAACACTTGGCTTTTTAAATTTTAAAACAGCACAATACCAGGGATGGCTTCTTTATGATGAGTTAAGGAAGGCAGGTGGGGATTATTCCTATGCCTGCCTTGGTTCTTTTTCCAATGCTCTCTTCAGACAAAAGAAATGCTCAATATGATAACTTTATACTTATACTTTATACTTATTTATGTGTTCTACACATATAAATAAGGCTAAATTGTCTCTCCAAAGGGACATATTACAACAACTGTGACACTACCATCTCCAGAAGGTGCTGTGGGAATAGCAACACAGGTATTGGCTGTGACTTACTAAGGCACAAGGGGTGCAGCTCCAATAGAAGAAGGCTACTCAAGAGAGGGGGAGTGCAGAAAAGCACAGAAGCTGCTCATGCCACTAATTAACAACTCTCACAAGAGCCCCATTTGCAAAGGGAGTCAAAGATTAAAAAGGCAGAGCCTGTCCCAGGCTGTGAAGCAGTACAGGATACTAATCTTTCAGCAAAAAATTTCTTTAAACATGATTGTAAGCAGTACAATACTGGTTTGTTTCCCAACTGCTCTGCACCTGTAGTTGTCATCCCCACAACTCTTGCTCTACTGATAATGCAGAGATCTTGCTCCAGCTTCAGTTCTTTCAGCTTTCTGGCTGCTTCCTGATACCGCCCTTCATGCTCCCGAATGTTCTCTCGAATAGAACCCTGGTAAGTCTGCAGCCAAAGCCTGGGAAGAAAGCACCATTATCACACACTGCAAGGAAAACAGGGTGGTGATCCACAGGTTCTGAATGGATTCAGCTCAAAACTTCTGCCATGCCTTTTGGGAAACATTATTACCATCCATACTTAGTCCTGAACATGTACAAATGCAGGGCATGATATTGCTTCCCATGCAGTACAAGAAAGGTAAGAAGGAGCATGTTCAAACAAGGAAATGAACAAGTACAAACAGAAACATCATGGCTTGACACAGTTTGCACACTGGAATGATCTTAGGAAACACCTGCCTGACAAGCCCTGCACAATAGCTTTGTCACCTGTAAAGCCTCCAGCGGGAGTCCAGGTCAAGTTGCCACACATCCTGAACAGCATTGGCCTCTAACTCTGCCATTGCGTTCACTTTACGGAGCTCAACCTTCATCTTCCGCATAATTTTTCTCCTCTGGCCACGAGTTACCTGCAAAAAGAAAAAAAAAGCACCCCAATAAGCAGTTACAGCACAGAGATTCTTTTGTGTTAGTATCCCCATGTTTTCCTTTACACAGTCATGCCAATGCATGCAGGTACCTCCCACTGCATGTTCTCCTGCTGTGGTTGAGCTGTTCCTTCTTCCTGATCCAGCTTCATAGCCAGCATGGAATGGGCTATTTCATTAACACTGTCATCTTCCTTCTCCCTCCCCCAGTAGTCTGCTATCTTTTCATCCTCAATCACTCTCTCATCTTCAATCAGGTCAGCCATCTCTGGGATCTCCAAAAGCTCCTCTTCTGCTTCATCTTCGCTCTCCTCCTCTCCCTCCTGCTCACCACCTGTGGGAGTCACCAGTCACATGAAGTAAGCCACAGCCACTCTATCAGTGCAGCAGTCAGATCACTACATTGAAATGAGGGTTAATCTTCTTAATTCCCTCACAGTATCACACATCATTCAGTGCCTGTTAAGAAGTAGTGTCTCTTTTCTGGCACACATACACTGCTTAGGTAAACACACTTGTAGAAAATGTGTGTGGGGTGGGTGTCTTTCTGGTGTTTGTTTTTTTTTTGGTTTTGTTTGTTTTACCTGGATTTTCAGCTGATATATTGTCTGCAGCATTCTGAGTGAAGGCAGATACACCAAGTCCCAGCCACTCCAGAATCAGTGAGCGTTGTGAAGCAATGTAGTAAAACTCAGTGTCCTGCTAATATAGAGAAAGTCAAATCAGCCAGGCCTATTGCACTTCAGAGTCTTAGCATGATGCCAAAGCAGCACCTTACAGCAGTGGCAACTAGGACAATTCCCCCCAAGACACCCTCCAGAACTAGAAAGTCCCAGCAGCCCCAGATCTTCAGAAAGGGTACCCCTCCTCCCTTCAGTTTAAGAGGTTTTCCTTTGTGTACTTGTATTTTTATGCTGCTAAAGATCACTTACAATTTCTGCAGTTTAAAGGAGCAAAGTTCAAAGCCCTTGCTTGCATGCTTGTCATTTGGCACAGCTTGCTGTTCACTCCTTTACTCTCCCAGTAACCAAACGATGCTAAAAAGATGTATGCTGGTGGAACCCATTAGTAGAAAGGATGGTAAGCACGCACTGGGACTGCTTGACTCAGAAGAAAGGGACCTCTCTTACCAGAGCCCTTCTCAGGCTGGTCCAGTGCTGGGGTGCCATGTGTGGTTTCAAGTAGCGCTCATGCAGAACTCCGTAGGCCGTGCACTCCAACCGCTTCGCTCCTTCAAGGAGACCCTGCTCAGCCTCCTTCATCTCCCTCATTATCTACTCATAACAAACACAAGGGAGGCAGTGTCACACTCAGAGAAACAAAGCTCACTAACAGCACAACAAAAAACTGACAGAAGAATTAAGAGACCAAATTCAGGGTAAAACAAGGTGAAAGGCCAGGTGTGGGGGAGGTTTATTATCTCCTCCAATGCACAGGCAACCCAGTCCCAGCATCTCCCAGGAAGTCTGTACATACATGTTCAGAGTCTCTGAAGTGGTAGTCTGAGAAACCAAATCTGTAGGCATGCTTCCTCAGCTCCTTCAAGGTGAATTTGTGCAGGGCTACACTGCTACTCCTGCCCCCAATACGCACTATCCCGGCTTCTTCAAATGAGTATATTCCTGTGAATAAAAAATATTAGAACTAAAGGGCCAAGCTCAGTTTTCAGCAGTAGGACAAGAGGTAGGAAAAATACCCTTTGACTGCAAATCCTACAGTGGTTTGCTCTGAGAGAAGTTTTTTTAATCTATGTCAATGGGGCTAGAGTCACTAAAAAGAATCAAACCAAAATGCAGGTTATCATGCCATACAATGAACAGAGTAAGGGTTATAGTGTAGTTTCTAATTACAGGTTCTAACAACAGGTTGACCAGAGAACTGGATGCACTATCACTTGAAGTGTTCAAGGCCAGGCTGGACTGAGCTTGGAGCAACCTGGTCTAGTGGAAGGTATCCCTGTCCATGGCAGGTGGGTTGGAACTAGATGATCTTTAAGGAAGTTCCAACCCAAACCATTCTATGATTATACCACCATCCTGCTTGCAGGTACTCTTACCTTCTAAGAACTGA
Organism: Zonotrichia leucophrys gambelii; assembly: GCF_028769735.1. Classification (NCBI taxonomy): domain Eukaryota; kingdom Metazoa; phylum Chordata; class Aves; order Passeriformes; family Passerellidae; genus Zonotrichia; species Zonotrichia leucophrys. The sequence goes on along the minus strand of NC_088189.1, from coordinate 8,188,287 downwards.
TCCAGTGCATGGTTGGTGTAGCAGACTATAAGGATGGGACGCTTCCTATAAGTGCTTTGCCACGCATGATCATTAGTCAAGAGAGCCTGAACAATCTTCAAACCCACATAAGTCTTCCCTGCAAGACAAACTCAGAATCAGAAAAGGGTAATTCACGCTCTATAAGTGCCTTGAAACACAGAAATCATCAAAACAGATAAAAGATTTCTTTCCAGGCTGCCAATCTGGTCTGTGCCAAAAGAACTGACTCCAGGGGTAACTAACTTACAAAATGTACACAAAGCAGCATGAACTGACCTTCCAGCCTGTAGCTGAGCAAGGCCACGGTCTGCAAGAATGTTATTCTTTGGATAATAGACTGGACACAGGGTTTTCTCTCCCACTGCATCCTCCAGCCCACTCTGATACTGGCATCATAGATGACATTTGGCTGCACATGAAACATCCATATACTACTGAAATGCAAGCACTGGTGCTTGTTAAATTCAGGTACCATTTAAAATAATTACGGTCTATCTTGTAATACTTTATTCACACAATGTTTCATGGCTGAATGTTCCCAAAGCCCTAACATGCTGTGAAGACAAGTAGGAGAGTGCTGCACAGCAAGAAGGACCAAGTTCTCAAAAGCCACTGTAAATTTCTTCACCCCAATATACAAGCACAGCCAACAGTGCAGTTGGTGTCTGTTTGCATGTAGGTGGGCAAAGATCAGATGTGGCTATTTGAGGATATTAACTGTCTCCACAGCTCACACTAACTGGGTGACTCAAGCCTCAATTATGCACAGGACTAAAGCTTTGGAGACAGTACAGCTGGCTTTCTCTGACGTTAATCTCCCTAGATGGGGAAATCAACAAGAACTTCTTAAATTACAGAGCCTTTAAGCAAATATGTCTCACCAGTGCCAGGAGGTCCTTGGATGATAGCCAGCTCCTTGGTGAGTGCAAGATTCAATGCCTGCATCTGAGACTCATCTAATTTCAAAGCTTCCATAGAAAGCCATTGACTGGAATCTAGAATTTTGACACTTTCCAAGCTATCAGGGCCCTTCTCTTTACGTGAAGTCTTCACCAAGGGTGCAAGGTTGTAGGCAGTATCCCATGTCAGGTATGCTGGCACCTTCACCTGTGCATCACATTCCACAATGTACTTCTGGAATGGGATGTCTTCTTCCCGCATTTTCTGCAACCCTTCTAGCACATGCCTATAGGCCTCAAAATAGGCAGTTGTCTCTACCATGAGGAAAGAGTCTGAGGGTTCAAACTCTCCCACCAGTGGCTGGCTGTCTGCATCAAAAGACAGCTCCACAATCCCATTGACAAGTTCTGCAGCATTACGATTGGAAACGGTGGCAAAAAGGAATGTTTCAAAGTGATCTTGGGACATGCAGACAAGGGATCCATACAGCAATCGTTTAGAATTCTGCCACTGTACAAACCTCAGTGGTTTTGTGTCAAACTGGACCTTGTAAGCAATGCCAGTTGGGGTACAAGATGGGGCAATAATCCGTGCATCAAAGTAGATCCTGACGTCATCAAATCTTCTCTTTCTTAAATTTCTGTCCTGGAGGTTCTGCAAAACCTCCATGATACCTTCCCTTAAAGGCCTTACAAAGTCTTCTCTCAAAAGTCGGAAGTGGGTGTCAAGATAAATACTGGTGCTTTCATATTTTCCAGAAACAAAATTGGGACGTAGAAAAGGTTTCTCATTACCGTGGATCTCATCGTATGTTGGATAAATGCTCATGAAACGATAGCTTCCTGCTTGCCCATCTTGAGGCTGCATAAATGTACAGTTATCAGCCCTCAGGGTGCCTTCACGTCTCTTCTCCTGCAAATGCTGCAAGAGCATCTGGACTTGACTGAGATTCTTCTCTGTCTCTTCTGTGATGTCCACACCAAAACATCTCAGGGCATCGATGGATGCTGTCAAGACTGTCAAGAGGAGGGAGACTTTCTGCACAGAGCTGGCTGGGAAAGTACTTATCAGGTGCTGAAGAAGTAAAATGATGTTGCTGATATGCTCAGGGTACTCATGGCGTACTGCAGGAACTACTTCTGTTACCATGTCAGACACATACTGTGGCAGACAGACCCTGAGAAAGTCGGACTCCTTCACAACCCCAAGAATGTGTTGGACCCTCTGTCTGTCCAATTGGGAACTGCACGCCTTCCGAAGCACCTGGCAAATGAGCTGAACGAAATTACGATTCATGGTTGTTTGGGAAAGAAGTTCCTTCAACCCTGAACTGGAAGCAAGTGTGTTGACAACTTCTGAGGGGTTTTTCTCGAGGAGACTTTCAAGGAATTTATAGCCAATCCTTCTGGCTTGCCGAGGCTGCTCACTGTGGTGGGCACCACCTGGGGTAGCACTCCTCAGCCCTCTCCCTCTAGCTCCTCCCTGAGCTTGGCCACCTTGATATCTCCTTCCCCTGCCTCCACTTTCTTGCTCATTCTGGGGTCCTCTGGTCCTCTCATGGGCTTGTCCAAACTGACACCTTCTTCCTCTAAATGCATTTTCTTCCTCATTCCAGCGTCCTCTGCCCCTCTCATGTGTTTGTCCACTTTGATATCTCATTCTCCTTCCCTCATTCTCCTGTTTTCTCCAGAATCCTGTGGCTTCACTGTTGGGCTGTTCACCTTGGATTCTTGGATTCTTACTTGATTGAGGAACCTTTGAAGTCCAACCACCAAACCCCTCTTCTCTTTGCCGATGTGGAAGGGTATAATTACTGTCTTGGAGATTTTCCCCTAACTTAGGTGCCTGGCCTGGCACATTATTTGTTCTGTTTCTGCCTCTTCCTGTAAAGCCAGTGTCCAAACGAAGCACACGTCCTTTAAAAAAGCAGGAAAAATGACACTCCTCAATTATAAATCAACCAAATTAACATGCCTCCCAACAAAGACAAATGAGTATATTGACCTGACAGTCAGTATATTTTGAACATCTGACATCAAATTAAAAAATTATTACATTTGCACATAGATTTTCAAATTAGTGTCTCATTTGTACCCTTCTATCCAACTGCTAAAGAGAGTGCTGTGCTTAGAGTTCACTTGAGCTATGAAGACACCAAAAAAGAAAACCTCTTTCCACAGAACTGAAAGCAGAAGTAAGAAGGTGAAAGTTTAAGTTTTCTGCACAGGACAGCGTTTCCTGGGGAGTTAATCATCAGTGAAATAATGATAGAGGATGCCACAACTGACTTGAACTGTACATAGCACGCACAAAACATGGAGTGTTTACTGAAAGTCCAGCCTTTCGGGGAAGAAGGAAGCACAGCCCACAGGGCTTTTATCAGACTCATCACAGAACGCTTAGGGAAAAATTGACTCCTAGCAGGAACAAACACAATAGCCTGCTGCGACACATTTCCGCATCATGGCCCCAAACAGACTCCAAGGGCAAATAAGGAAGTGTTGAAACTCAGCCTTGAGAGAAAACTTCGCTGTACACAGGTAGGGGAGTAGCGGATCCTCCTGTACCAGCACCACACCCAGCCCTCCTGCCCTGCATTCCCCGGGGGACCCTCACCTCTCGCTCCACCTCGGAATTGTAGGGCGTGGGGCTCCCGCCCAGGACCCTCCATGGCCCGGCCGGGGACCGCTCCGGCTCTGTTCCAGCTCTCCAGGGCGAGGGCAGCGCTGGGCGCTGGGACCGCGGCGCTCCTGCGGCCGAACACGGGCGATGCTGAGCCGCGTCTGCCCCGAGACCCAGCAGAACTTCCCTTTCCAATTCCCCCCAAAGTTTCACTTTCCAGTTCCCCGCAAGTCCCGCCCGGTGGGCAGAGCCCCCACTCCTGTCAGCCGCGGTCAGCGCGCCCGAAACGAAGCTTCTCCTTCTCTCTCCGGCTCCCGCGGCAAGGGGAAGCGAAGAGAAGGGGAAGCGAAGCACAGGGAAAGTGCAAAGTATGGGAAAACACCGCACGGCCACCTGTCCAGCCCCGGCAGGACTGCTTTCGGTTTCCTTTCCCGGCACAGCGGGGCGGAGGCAGCCGCGGCTCTGCCCACCCGGCCCGGCCCGGCCCCCAGCCCGGCCCCCGGCCCGGCCCAGCGCACGCGTGTTCCGCGCGGTTCCGGTTCGCAGCCATGGCCACGCTGGAGAGCCTGGGCCTGGTGGGCACCATCGCCGAGGGGGACGTGGTGCCCGTGGACTCCGAATCCGGCGACTCCGAGGATGAGGAGGTGGGGCCGGGCGGGCGGGAGGCGCGGGCCGGGCCGGTGCGGCGGGGCCGGGCCGCGGTCCGTGCTCACGGCTGTTCCCGCAGGAGCTGCCCCGGGCGCCGGGCTCCAGGCGGCGGGGACCCTCCCGCGGAGACTTCAGCGCCGACTTCGTGTTCGGGGAGGCGGAGGCCGGCGGGGAGGATGCCTGGACGGCGGCGCTGCGGCAGCTCCGCGGCAAGGTGAGGCCTGAGGCCAGGATGGAGCTGCGGTGCCAGAGGCCATAGCGCCCACTGCTCTCCTGGGCTCCTCTTACAGCTCTCCTGTTGTGATTTTCTGCCTAGAAAGCAGCAACGACGCTGGATGAGAAGATTGAGAAAGTGAGACAAAAAAGAAAGCTCCAGGTCAGGATCTTTCTCATTGCTGAAATATTGGTATGTGTGTGGCCATTCCCTCAGCCACGGTGCTCTGGCTGCTGCTCATCACTTTGCATCGGTTTGCTGCTACATGTGATGTGCTGCTGAATGGATGAGGTTGCAGAATTATTAGTGATTAAAGTTATGCAAAACCGTGGATTTGTGAATGGGGTCATGATAACAAACACAGACTCACAAAGGATTGAATTTCTTTTTCATCCTTTCTTTTTAAAACATTTTGGTAGAATTTTATTTTCTTTTTTTAGGAAAGGGAAGCTAAACAAGCCAAAGTAAAGGTTGAGGATGCAGAGGCTGAAGATGATCAAATCAAAAAGGAGCATGAGGATTGCAATAGGGATGAAGAAGATGTGGAGTCTGAGTATTCACTGGATGATGAAAGTATCTTCACAACAGCAGGTATCAGCAGTACACACTGAGATGGCCAAGAATCTGATACAGAGGTGGCTCACTGGAGAAAAGTGTGAAGTGAAGCCTTGCTGGAAGTGGGCAAGGAACACCTTTTATATTTTGTTTGCCTTCTGCAACATTCCTTCTGATTTTAATCAAGTTTATTTTGAATGGTAGCCATAATTGAACTCATCCCCGAACAAGGATATTTACTGGGCAAGTTTACTCCATTACATGCCTCTACTGGTTTCTGAGGCTTCTCCCTCAATAGCTGAATTGAGAGCAAAAAGTATGAGGTTACAAGGTGAAGCTAGTTCATCTTGTTATGGGTTTAGCTGTGCTTCCTAATTCCTGTCACACTTATCTTTCTCTGCAGATAAGGTCAAAGTAAAGGAAAAGAAGAGATCAAAAAAGGGAGAAGTGGTAAGTGTTAAAAACTAGTTTAATTCCTCCAGTATTTCTTACTGAGGAATTTGCTTTGGTTTACAAATCATAGCTCAGAAACCAGCCCAGAGCCCTTTGATAACATGTTGTGTTCCTGCATGTGTTGTTCCAGTTTTGTTGTTTTTCCTGTTTCTAGGAAGCAGAGAGCTTTTTTGAGGATGCCTCTCAATACGATGATAACTTGTCATTCCAGGATATGAATCTTTCACGACCTTTGCTGAAGGTATTTACCTAGCTGATTTATTACATGTTACTCTGAAGAATGTTGTAAAGCCTCCCTGCCACCAATTAGAACTGTCAAATTTCTCATTACTTTGCAACCTCTCTGACAAGGAAATAATTTGGGAGATAGTGTGATAGTCCTTTAGAAGCTGTTATTATACATTAATGGAACTGTTTTTTGATGGTGTCAGTCAAAGATTAAATGTGTTAACACCATCTTGAGCAAGACTTGTCACAGCATGGTTGGAGATCATCTTGTCCAATCCCTGCTCAAGAAGGGCCACCTAGAGTTCTTGCCTAGGAGTGTGTCCAGATGGCTTTGAATGTCTCCAAGGATGGAGACTGCAACTTCTGTGGGCCCCTTGTGCTGCTTGGTCACTCTTGAGGTGGAAAAGTGGTTCGTGCTGTTTAGAGGGAACTAAACACATATATCACCATGTTTCAGTCTGTGCCCATTGCATCTGTCTCTGGGCACCACTGAACAGAACCTGGCTCCATCCACTTTCCACCCTCTCATCAGATATTTATTGACATTGTCAGATTTCCCCCTGAGCCTTCTCCAGGCTGAGGAGTCCCAGCTCTGTCAGCCTTTCCCCAGATATGAGGTGCTCCCAGGCCCTTCATAATCTTCATAGCCTGTTGCTTGTCTCTCTGCAGTGTCTGTGTGTCTTGTGGTGATAAGCCCAGCTCTGGCCATACCAGAGACAGAGTTTAATTGTTCTCCCTCCTTTCTAGGCAATCACTGCTCTTGGCTTCAAGCAACCAACCCCAATTCAGAAGGCTTGTATCCCAGTGGGTCTTCTGGGAAAGGATATTTGTGCTTGTGCTGCCACTGGGACAGGTAGGGGGTTGATCAGGGCACTAGAAACAGAGAATCAGCTATTCACAATAATTGGTAACCCTTCTTAATATTTCTTTGTTTTTCAGGTAAAACAGCTGCCTTCATCTTGCCTGTCCTTGAGCGCCTGATTTACAAACCTCGTCAGGCTCCCATAACACGTGTGTTGGTTCTGGTGCCAACACGAGAGCTGGGTATTCAGGTGCACTCTGTCACAAAACAGCTGGCACAGTTCAGCAGTGTCACAACTTGCCTGGCAGTAGGTGAGTTCAGTCATTTATGTGAACTGTAAACCACTATACAGAAAAAAGCTCATTGTAAACCACTATGCAGAACTGGGAATTCTGTGTGTAAAACTGGAGGCTGTGTGGTTATTGTGCTTCTAGTAGATACATTGCAGTTTAAAGTCTTGCTTTCCAAGGTTGTGCTGTACTTGTTTACCTGTTTCTGAGAAAGAAAATATGGGGTCATTTCTATTTTTGAATGTGGTTTTATCTGAGCTGCTTCCTCTTCTCAGGCAGTTTGCATCCCTGTACTCTGCTGCAGTGTGCTCTGGGAGTCAGCAGTCTTTATTCCCTCTCTTTCAGGTGGCCTGGATGTGAAGACTCAGGAAGCTGCTCTGCGCTCAGGGCCAGACATTCTTATTGCCACTCCTGGGCGACTGATTGATCATCTCCACAACTGCCCTTCTTTCCACCTGAGCAGTGTTGAGGTGCTGATTTTGGATGAAGCAGACAGGTAGGGTAAGCAGGACAGCAATGAAAAACATGGCAGGTTTTTGCTTTCCTTTCTCCAGGTTATCAGGCTGTCCTTGTTGTCCTGCCTTGTGTAATGTTTCTTGGCCAGGCCCAAGTGAAGCTGCCTTACCTTGCTCTTTTTCTCCTGTGTAGGATGCTGGATGAATACTTTGAGGAACAGATGAAGGAAATAATCAGGTTGTGTTCCCACCACCGTCAGACAATGCTTTTCTCTGCCACAATGACTGAGGAGGTAAGACAAGCTGCTGAGAAACATACCCAGGCAGGAGGTTGAATGCGAATTTGTCAGGTTTTTTACCAGAAGTCATGTGGACTTTTTTTTCTTAACCTGTTTTTGTAGGTGAAAGATTTGGCTTCCGTTTCCCTGAAAAATCCCGTCCGAATTTTTGTGAACAGCAACACAGATGTTGCGCCTTTCCTGCGGCAGGAATTTATCCGGATCAGACCCAACCGGGAGGGGGACCGGGAGGCCATTGTAACAGGTCAGTGATGAGCCAAGGCAGGCTGTAATCAGTGAGTGATTGTGGAGCAGCCTTCTGAGAGGACTTTCTTTTAGCTCTGCTGACACGAACGTTCCAGGACCACGTGATGCTTTTCACCCAGACCAAGAAGCAAGCTCACCGCATGCACATCCTGCTGGGGCTGATGGGGCTGCGCGTTGGGGAGCTGCATGGGAACCTCTCTCAGACACAGCGGCTGGAATCACTCAGGTATTAGCAGGCTTAGTTGGCAAGCCTAAGCTAAAAAGAAGTTCCAAGTTGGAAGTTGTAGGGTGGAAGTAGATGGATACATTCATTGCTAATGTATTTGCTTTCTCTGCTCAGGCGCTTTAAGGATGAGCAGATTGACATCCTGGTAGCTACAGATGTGGCTGCACGTGGACTCGATATTGAAGGTGTTAAAACAGTGAGTATATGAAATGCTGAGCTTTTTAATGAGGCATTTCATGTTGATTTCCTACTAACACTGTTTCTGTTACAGGTAATCAATTTCACCATGCCCAACACCATCAAACACTATGTGCACCGTGTGGGTCGGACAGCCAGGGCAGGCAAGGCTGGTCGTTCTGTTTCACTGGTGGGCGAGGAAGAGCGCAAGATGCTGAAGGAGATTGTCAAGACTGCTAAAACACCAGTGAAAGCCAGAATCCTCCCCCAGGGTATGTGGTACTTTTACTGAGGTAAAAAGCTGAAGAGAGTACACGGGGAATGTTGTGGTACACAGGGACACTAAAGGAGGTGCTGAAAAACAAGCTGGACTTCACATGAGCTGCTTCTGGTGTTCACATGGTATTGTTTTCAGATGTCATACTGAAATTTCGGGAGAAGATTGAGAATCTAGAGAAAGATATCTATGCAGTTCTCTGCTTGGAGCGTGAGGAACGTGAGATGCAGCAGTCAGAGGCTCAGGTAAGCAATTTTTTTAGTATCTGGAGTGATATAGTCCATTATGAGGTTACCCTAAGTGTACTTAAACTGCCTGTTTTAGAAAGGGAAGAGAGGAGTAATTTTTAGCTATCATGAGCTCACATCTTGCATGAATTATCACAGATCAACAAGGCAAAGAAGCAGCTGGAGACAGGAAAAAAAGAGACTGGGAGTGAGAGTATGGAGCGGAGCTGGTTCCAGACCCGTGAGGAGAGGAAGAAAGAGAAATGTGAGTCATGACACTGTGACCTTTTTAAATTCTATAGCCACAGCTGGACTCTGCTCTGTGCTTTAAGAGGTTCTTTATTCTGTTTTTCTTTCTTTTTCCAGTGGCTAAAGCCCTGCAGGAATTTGACCTAGCATTACGAGGGAAAAAGAAAAGGAAGAAATTTGTTCAGGACACACAGAAAAAAGGCCAAATGACAGTGAGTTTGTCAACAAGTGCGACCCTGGCCAGACTATCATAGTTTTCCCTAAGCAAAGCTTCACATGACCAAAACTTGTGTTTTAACACCTTTCAGCCAGAGGAAAGGTCACAGTTTGAGATCTTGAAGTCTCAAATGTATGCTGAGCGGCTGGCAAAGAGGAATCGCCGAGCAAAGAGAGCCAGAGCCTTGCCAGAAGAGGAACCAGCAGCAGCACCAGCAGGTAGAGACTTTTGTGTTACAGCTAACTTCATTTTTATGTCACTTTTCTAGAAATAGGTAAATTAATCTAGTTTGTGTAGAGAAAGGCACTGATCTTTGAAGGAATGGCCACAAGTGCTGGCCCAGGGTCCATGTTTGCAGTCATTTGCCTCCTCCTTAGGCTAATTGTTGTGTTCAAGAGTACTGTGATGATGCAGTGTTCTGATTGTTATTTGTTAGGTCCCAAGAAGAAGAAAAAAGTGTCTGTGTTTGATGAAGAGCTGACCAACACAAGCAGGAAGGCTCTGAAGCAGTACCGTGCTGGGTAAGGTCTTAGGTCTACATTAGTGCAGCTGCAGTAATGAGAATTTGCATCTCTGTACTTCCTCAGGGATACTGGGATTTTGGGGAAGAGGTTCTGAAATTGGGGCAGGCTTCTTTTGAGAAGTACCTGTCCTGCTGATATAATTCTGTGACATGGCTGACCTCTCCTCCCTCCCCTCTCTCTCTAAAGCCCATCATTTGAAGATCGAAAGCGCTTGGGTATCGCCCAGCGCAGGAAAGGAGGGACCTTCAAATCCAAGTCCAGGTATAGTTCCCTTTACTTTCTTGTTCAAGTCTTGGGGCTTTTCCCCTGCTTTCTTCTTGTGCTTGTTTAAAGACCTTGCTAAACGGTGTGTTGGTTCTGAAGTACCCTCTTATTGCAGGTCTGATGCTGGGGGTAATCAAGGATAGGGCCTTTAATAACACATTTCCTAGGCTTCTACTTGGGAGACCATTATGCCTAGAAAATGCTCAGTGCTGCTCCTCATCTGTCATTGAGAGTTTGACTGATGGAGTAATACAATTTCTATTGTCTTCTCTTGCAGGTATAAAAGAAAGTAAAGTAAGAACTGTCACCAAATGGGTAATTTCAGACACACTGTACAGGCCCTCAATTTTGTAGTACTGCAAGGAGACAACCTCAGTAAAATTGAAGTTTTTCTTCAAATTGTGGAATAGCTCTGGCATGGTTGTCAACTACCTAGTTGAAGACTGTGAAAACATCTGTAGCAAACCATGAAATAAAGGATTATTTTTCTTGTAAGATGTTGACTCTGTTTTATGGATGGCTAGAAGAGCTGGAATACGTTACATCTTTCTAGTTCATGTACGTAATAACTTAAGGCAAAAACTGAACAAAGTTTTGCTCATATACTTTTGTGATGTCATTTCTATAACAGGAAAAAAAGTTTTTCAAACTACCTGTCACAAAGATGGTTTCTTTAATTTTTTACCATCTCCACTCTCCTAATCTGTTCCTTTTCCATCAGCCTTGTTAAATTTCATTGCTATGCTTTAATTCCTATAAGGAACACAAAACAACTGGTCATTTCTGTCTATACAAATTAAGCTTTTTTTCTTCAAGCCTGCTCTTCTGGGATGACCAGTGTGGAGCAGTAAAAAGTAATGACTCTTGACACAAACAGACCAGCACAACAGTGACTCCTAGTACTAGGTTTTCCATCTTTATTAAAAAGGTCAAACATCACCAGCAGCAGATATAAAATATACATAGGAAAGGTATGACAGGTGGTACTGCTCAGTGTATCCCCTTCCTTGGTCTTCTCCCATTTCAGAGGTACATCACAGAACTCTCACGGCCTTGGGGGGCGCATGCCAGGTGGAGGGGGTCCTGGGAATAAAGGGAAGAGTTGAAGAGAAAAGAAGCAGCAACACTAAACAAAACCAAAAAAAATTCCCCATGCTCAAAGTAGCCACAGAACCCCTTCTGGCACCAAAGCACTTTGACATCTAGCAGAGCTAGGGAGACACTGGAATGCATCACCCTTCAAACATTTTATTACAGCTCCTCAGAGCCCCATGGCAGCTGGGATAGTCTGTGCTCACCTCTCATCCCTGGGGGTGGTGGTCTCATGCCTGGGGGGGGCATTCCCATGGGAGCCCCTCGGCCAGGTGGCATTCCCATGGGGGGGCCCATTGGTGGTCTCATGCCTGGAGGAGGCCCCATCATTCCTTAAGCCAGAGAAAAAACAAGCATGTCAATCCAGCTGAATATTCAAGGCACTAGCTGGGTATTAGGATATCCTACAATACCAGATATTCATCAGAAAAATTTTATCACCAATTTTGCAACAAAACATGAGCTCTACAGAGTAATTCCTACCTGGAGGAGGGGCTCCTCTGCTCATGGGTGGGGGAGGACCCCCACGCCCTGGTGTGTACTGAGTTGGGGCTCCTGCTATGCTGGCAGTGGCTGCTGCAGCAGCAGCTGCAACTGTTCCACGACCCTGGGGTGTCATCACCTGTAGACAAAACAAACAGACTCAGAAAAAATAGAACCTGCTTTATCATATTAACTAAAAAATCATATTGAAATTCCCCTTCAGAAATTACACCAGTCTTCTCTTAACTTACCAAAGAACACTACAAACTGTAATACAATTCAATGGATACCACTTGAATTATGTGTGAAAAGCTACACTTTTCAACCCTCTTTTGTCGTACAGGACAATACCTAGGGAGATCTAGTACCAAAAAAAGCCTCACTAGGCTCAAACTTTGTGGTAATAAACTAAGATTACAGTTCTTCCACTACACCAATTTCTTGCATCACACTGGTACCAAAAAATAAAAGCCACATGGGTCATAGTATCTCACCTGTTGGGAAGGTCCTCCCACTCCTCTGACAGGGCCAGCTAATCCTGCTGGAGCTTGTGGCATGGGAGTACCAGCTGGAACTCCCCTCCCTGCTGCTCTCCCAACACCAGGTCCTCCAGCAGCTCCAGCAAGGGGCACGCGGGCAATTCCAGTCTGAAAAGACAGCCCCCAAAGAGAAAGATTTATCAGAAATCCTCAGAGCCTACAGATGCCCACAGACTTCCTTTGTCCAATGAAATGTCCCAGCCCATAAAGGAATTAGAGCTTCCTGCAGAGAAATTTGTTGGACCTAGTTACAACAGCATCTGTAAGATCTGTAAGTCTCCAACAATACAATAGCAGTGTTCCCCTGCAAAGAAGTAAATTCATCAGATTTCTCTTCTTTTTTCTTTAACTTTCTACTCATTCTTACATCTTTTGGAGGTGGTCCTTCAACCGTCATGGACACCAGGTTTTCCCCTCGCAGCAACACAAGACCAAGGACTCGTTTCTCTTCCCGTTCTGGCTGTTTTGAATTTTTAGGTCTGGGGAGAAAAAAAAATTGCAGAACAGAAGGAAAACCAGAATGAATGAATACTGCTCTTTGAGCTGGCAACAGAATATATTACTAGGCTGCTTCTCCAGAGATGAACACATTTTTATATGCCACAAACGAAGTACAAAGAGAAATCTAAACTGCTGCAAATAGCATCTCACGTGTTGGCTATTTGGAAAGAACCGAAACAAAGGGTCCGATAAGCTTTGGCAGTTTGGGGATTTGACACAAGAGACTAAACCCATGAGGGTTTTTGCAGGAGCCGGCAGCACTCGCTGCCCCAGCGCTGTCCCGGCTCTCGCCCCGAGGCCCCCCCGATGAGGGCCGGGCTGGGGGCGCCCCCAGCGCTCACTTGATCTTGCGGAACTCGTCGCAGTCGCAGAGAATGAGGTTCATGTGCTTATCGAAGGCCTTGAACGTGCCGATGAAGACGCGCCCGTCCTGCAGGATGCACCGCATGCGGTAGTCGATGTGCTGCAGCATCTTGCTGCTCTTCCCCACCGTCTGCAAGAGAGCGCCGCGTTACCCGCGGCCCGGCCCGGAGCTCGCTGCACCGCTAGCTCGCTGCACCGGCGGCCCCCAGCCCCACGGGCCCGCCCGGCTCACCATGGTTGCGGCTTTCCGTGTCCCCCCCGCCGCCGCTGCTGCCGCCGCTCCCGCCGCGCTCCCTCGCTCCGCGCTCCCCGCCCGCCCCGGCGGAAGCTCCTACGCGCGGCCGCCGCGACTTCCGCCCGCGCTGCGCGGACCCCGCCCGTTCCGGCGCGCCGCGGCCGCGCTTCCCGGGGCGGGGCGCGCCCGGGGGCGGGGGCTGCGCAGAGCTCCGCGGCCCCGCGCTCGCTGCCGGGGCGGAGGGAGCCGAGCGCGGCCGCCGCAGAGCCCCGCGCCAGCCCGAGTGGCTGCCCTGCATGAGCTCCCGCACGCCCGGCGCCTGGCGCTCGCAGCCGCTCCCGGAGGCGGGGCACCGTGGGCACGGGGAACTGACGTGAGCCCCGCCGCGGCGGCCCCGGAGGCGAGGAGGGGCGCGGGGACGAGGGACGCTCGGTTAGCGGCATTGACCCGGCTGCGCAGGGGGTGCGCTGGGGCGGCGGGTCGGGCCGGGCCGGGTCTCCATGGTCCCCGCGGTCTCCATGGCAGCGCGGCGGGCGCATGACGCGCCCAGGGGCGGTGCCAGCGCCGGCAGCGCCTCGGCGGGGCCGCGGGAACGCGGGGCGGCCGCGGTGGGGCCGGGGGAGCGCGGGCGGGCGAGGGCGTGGGTAGAGATAGGGACAGGGATAGGGGCAGGGACACGGAGTGCAGCCGTCGGCGGAGCGCCTCGGGACTGCCGCCTTCCCGGGCGCGCTGCGGCGCCGCGCCCACCCTGCCCGCGGCCCTCACTCCGGCCTGGCTCCACCGCCCGGCCCGGCCCGGCACGGCCCGAGCAGCAGCTCCCGTAGGTCCCGTTGTGCCCAGTGCGCCGCCCCCGCTACCCCCGGAGACACCGAGAGGGGCGAGGCCGGTGCTGCCTCGGGAGCCGAGGCACAGCGCGGACAGGGCTTAGCTGAAAAATTCTTGTTTAATTCCTGTAACAGGGTTTTGGGCCAAGCTTCAGGGGTTGACGCCTAGCTGGCGGCTTTGAAGTCACTTGACTGATTGAAAATAATAAAGCAGTTCTCTTTTTGCTCGTTGCTATCAGTTTCTGTCTTTGCCAAGAGACGGTCTCTGCCGTGCTGTGTTGAAATGTACATTTCCAGGGCCCATAGGCGTAGTGCTTTACCGCCAAAGTGCAGCCACGGAAGGCATTTGGAGCAATGTAATATTACAGAGGCAGGGAATCTGAGCCATTTGCTTCTCTGGTTTATCTAGACAGGGATGTTTCTCATTGCTTGGTGTGTGAGGTAGCATAGAATACTGCATAGCCTTCAGGCTGGACTCTGCTATCTCCTACCTTTTCATGCTGCTTGGCCAAGGAATGGCTTCTCTGCCCACCTGTCCCATTAGTCCCTGTGCCAACGTCACTTCCAACTTTAGCTTGGCTGGTTGGTACCATCTGGGGGCTTGCTGAGGACTGCCAAGGGTGTTTTGTTGCATCTACAGGTTTCAGAAGCTGCAGCTATTTGCTTGTTGACTGAGGGATTCTACCAGGCAGCTTTTCTTTTTCAGGGAATGTTCTTTCATCCTCCTCATTTTCATTCTGTGTGCAGCACACTTTGTTCTCTATCTGTAATGAAAAGAAGATTGAGTTTGTGAATAGGGAAATTCTGCTTAAAATACTGTAGTTGTTTTAGCTTGCAGCTTCTCAGAAGTCTTTTGAATAGTGTGGTTTTAGTGGCTCTGCTGATTTTTCCTTGCCCTGCAGCTAGCCCTGCACCACTGCTTTACATGACAGATCTCACTCTGCAGAAGCAGACTGAATTAATTTTTGATGGATTTCAGTTTGGCTTCTGTCTCTCTGTACAAACTGTGAGGAATTGTTTACATGCTGTTGAGAAGAATGTGCTGTGAGAGCATGCACATAAGTGAGTGACTGGTAAACACAATGACGCAACACCATGGTCTGTACCTCTTCACAAGAGCTTCTCAACAATTTTATCAGCTCTGTCACTGTTGCACTGCGAAATATCCATTGTAAAACCAAACATCTTGACACCTCTCATGTCTGCAGATGCACAGTGAGATCTTTTCAAAGCACGCTTTTGGCAGGCAGCCTCGTGTTAAGAGGCTGACCTGAAGTACCCTTTGTATTCATGGTCCAGTTATGCTCTTCTGGAAAGCTGCTCCTGCTGAACTATCGATCTGTGTTGGTCCTTCAAAGCATTGTTTGACCAAGGCTGTTCTAAAAAGTTTCCTGCTTTTTTAAATTTTTAATTCCTGCTTCTCTGGGTTCTCCTTAGCCAAGTCACCTTGGTGTTCAAATCTCTGCCTTGGTAGAGATACCTGTGGTGTCTGCTCTGTGCAAAAAAACCCTGAAAATATTTCTCAGAGTCTTGAAGCTCTGTTTCTTTCACTGTGTATTTGCTGTGCCTTGAATACTGATGGGAATAGGGAGCATGGTTGTCAGTCGTGAGTGGGTGCTCATTTATGGAAGGAATTTGGGGCAGAAATAAGTGTTAAATATCATAGTGAGTTACTTTGAATTTGTATGAAGCTGAGACCTTTTTTTTTTGGAGATACCAAGGTAGTGCCATACAGATTGGTTGGTCCCTGGTTTTGGTGGTGAGGATATCAGGGGAGCTGCAGGTAGAGTGCATGACCTCTAGGTGCTGTGTGCCTCTGCAGTACTTTTTTGGCATGAAACAGCACATTTATGTGGTTATTAAGAATGTGATTTAGTGGTGGACTTGGCAGTGTTATGTTTATGGTTGGACTTCATAACCTAAAGGGTGTTTTCCAACCTAAATGTTCTATAATTTCTGCAGGATTTCCCCTCGTATCAGCATTTCTGTTTTAATGGGCACTTCCCTATCTGAATGAGGCATGTTCTTTGAGTGGGAAAAGACAAGTTAGAGATTTGTAAAGGCTTCTACCTCTAGTAATCTGGACATCTTTGTTTTGGCATATAAATTGCTGTATTTTCTTGTACTTTTCAGTAGCAACTTGTCACTTGCAATCCTAATGAAAGACTATGACTGTACTGCAAGAGGCTGAAGGGAAAAGTGGTAATTAGATGCTAATTACTCATGCATAATTACTCATGGGTAAATTAGTTTAAAAAGTTACAAATTCAGTTCTTAATTCTCAGGGACTAATCTTTGAGCCTTGTCTCTACACTGTGTATTTGTTGTGTCTTGGACATTGAATAGATTTCAATGTTTTTTGGTTGTGACTGGCTCACTCGTGGGAGAGGTAATTACCTGTTCAGTTATTAGAGGCTGGGTACTGGGGATGTTGAGTGTGTGATTTCTGCACAGGACTGATGTTTCTCAGGCTTTCAGTTTAGGTCATCATAGCCTTTAATTGCTGGAGAACAGTGAGTGGAAATCATGCAGCATTTGGGAACTTCCTGTTTCTAGATTTAATACATGGAAACCCTGCAGATCTAGGGGTGTCATACAAATTGGGCTCTTTGGGGAGTACTGGTTGCATACTGGAAATTGCCCTGATTTGGTGCCCTGAGTCTGCCGCTTTTCCAAGGTCAGCCAATGTGTGCTGCTTATCTGGAAGGTTGGAGATGTTATTTTGAACCTAACTTGACTGGCACTTTCCTAAATGAGATGTGTTTACTCTTAGAGTCATTTAATGAGTTTTAAGAAAATACAAGCCACTCTAGGGATTGGTGCTCAAACAGAAAGAGAAGGCCAGGAGTACTGACTTGTAGCCATCTCTGTGAATTGGGGTTGGCTTTCCAGAATATTGTGAAATTCTGAATCTGGCTTGCCAGATACTTCCCAGGTGGTGGGGGGTGATAGAGTGGAGCAAGGCTGGCTGTCCTAGGAGTGCAGAAGGTCACATAGTCCAACTTTTTGGGCACAAACCACTGTGTCTGACAACTGACTGGGACCAAACCCTGAACACAAGCTTATGCTCTGAAAGGCAGATAAAGGAGTGAAAGGTACACTTCCAGAGCAAATGCTGCGTTACCTTATTTTCTGTGATGGATGCTGATGTTTTGGATTTACAATGTTACAGGAAGGGAATAGGATAAAGCTAGCTTTGCCAAAGAGCCTATTTGGGTATCCTGAGTGGATCAAGTTGTCTGAGAAATTTGTATGGGGCGTGAGTAAACATGAGCCCATGGGAGGGAGGCTACCTGGGCAGTCTGTTCCTGCTCTCACCTACAGCTGAGCCTAGGGAGCTGCTGCTTCAGTAGTCCTGCACCCTGAGCTGCCAGTACAGACAGTGGGTGGCAGATGGGGCTTTGCTGATCAGTGACCCTTCTTATGAGTGCCCCAACAAGCTCTCAGAAGTATTTCTCAGGTGATGAAGCTGGACATGCAATTTCATAACATGCTGTTTGTGTGAATCTTTTATCTCTGCTAATACTGGGTGCTTTGTCCCTGTCAGGCCCAGGAAACCATAAGGCTGAGCTTAGTTGTTTCAAAGCTTGGTGTTAGATCCAGTGTAGCAAGTGAAATGGTTTTCAGAGAAAGATGCTCACTGTCCTTTCTCTTAACAGGTGTGGAGGTGTATGCTGTTGTAAGGGCACCTGGAGGAGTCTGGAGCAATGCCACCACCTTCAGACATTGTGAAAGTGGCTGTTGAGTGGCCAGGTGCCAATGCCCAGCTGCTGGAAATAGATCAGGTGAGACCTGGTAACCAGATGGGGGAGGAAAGGCGCCGCAGCGTTGATACTGGAATGTGGGAAGCATAGAAATGGGCAGTATTCCTTTCTGGTTGAGAGGAACACGGCTTCTGAGGACTCTCTTTCTGTTCTAGAAAAGGCCTCTTGCATCCATCATCAAGGAGGTCTGTGATGGGTGAGTAGTTCTCTGGGAATCCTTGTGGAGAAAGTCTGTCCTGCTGACAAATCTTGCTGGGTTACTGTGGAAGTCTGCTGCTTGTTAATGTGGTGCTAGCACAGTCCATGCTGGCTGCCTGCTGCTGGTTTTGGCCACGGAACGGGCTGGGGTTTAAATTGTGAAGAAAAGGATCTCCTGGAAAATGGGGTCTTCTATTTTTATTCCAATTCTTAGTGTGTGCGTTTGTATGCCTTAGGGTCATATGTATGCCTTAGGTTTTCTCTGAGGATTGGCCCATCCTGCTGTTCTTGAAGTGTAGGCCTGTTCAGATGTTCCACAGAGTTGATTTAGAGTAGGCTGAAGTCCCACATTGTCCTCAAGAGCAATTTTCTCTCCTCTTTGGGAGACCTGATTTCCCCTGCTAAAGCTTTGCTTGAAAGTTCTTTTGCAACTTCCTGGGATTAAGCTCCATTTCCTAATGGACAGCTAGAAGAAAGAGGACAAAGATGCTTAATGTATCCTTCTTCTTCCTCTGCCAGGTGGTCACTGCCAAACCCTGAGTACTACACGCTGCGTTATGCTGATGGTCCTCAGCTGTACATCACTGAGCAGGTCAGTGTGAGAGACAGCAGTTTGTGATAACCCTGGGGGAGAGTCCAGAATGTCTTGGACTACAGTCATGGAACAATACTGCACTAATCCTTGAGGAGCAGCATCTCTGTTCTCAGAGAGATTTAGATTCAAATGGTGCCATTCAGCAGAGGAGCTTTGCACTGCTCTCTTTGCATGCCTGGGTGTGGGGACTCAGGCACTCAAATTCAGTATCCTCAGTGGGGTTGTGTGGCATAGAAGCCCCTTTACTGTGCATGCAGATGTGCACTGTAGATCCAGCTGGGTTATTTTCCCCCACTTTTCCACAGTTTAAGTTTGGGTTTTCTTTCCAGACTCGCTGTGACATCAAGAATGGAACCATCCTCCAGCTGGCAGTGTCCCCGGTAAATGCTTCCTCACCTCCCTTTTTCTCAGTAACTCTCCATGGGTGGCAGGCTGTTTCTTACCTCTTGGCTTTTCTTTCTCCTTCTCCCCAAATTTCAGGGTGGGTACCTTTGTTGTGGGCCCTTCCACGCAGTGAGACACACACTTTTTGTTTTCCCTCCTGCCTGTGGTGTGTGTCTTTCCTTTGGATGCTCTGCCCTTTTATAGGACTTCCTGTCAATAAATCCAGTCTGCAGTTTTAGTGCTTCTCCTAGATTAGGATGCAGTGAAACACTGACAAATGTATTCTCAATGTGAATGCATTTAGCATGGTCAGTTAGAAAGCAACAGTTCCAGCAACTGAATGCAAAAAATTAAAGTAGAGACAAATTTGATGAAGAGGAGGTTGTTTTTGCTGAATTATTGCTATTGTGCCTTCAATAGTAATTTTTTTCAGCTTTCTTTTATTTAAATTCTTAAGCCTTTTTCTCTGCAAATTCTTGGCATAGAGCTGAGGGTGAGTGGGACTGGGAGAAGGTACTTGGGCAAAAGGGAATTAAGAGGATATAATGATCTGTGTCTGAGAAATCTTACAGAATGTCTTGTAATGAGACCATGCTTCTCTTTGAATCTGTGAGACTTTTTATCAATATTGTATTTCCTTAATGGTGTTGCTCCATATTTCTGTACCCACCTCCACTCACCTCAGCGAGGAGAAAACAGGCATTTGCTCTAACATGCAAACCAGCATTTTACTCACCTCCTGCTTGGCTGCAACTGTTGCTGAGAGAAGCCTTTTTTTAGTCTGTCTTAGACTTGCTGACTGCAGCTACTGAATGTGACTTTGCTGCTATCTCTAGCCCAGCTCTGCTCTCCCTGCCCACCCGTGGGCTTCTGACAGAATGCTGATGCTGGCAGGACTCAGCCTGCAGGTGCCTGCTCTGTAACTGGCACCATCCCTCTTTCCTGCCAGTCCAGGGCAGCTCGCCAGCTGATGGAGAGGATCCAGTCCCACAGCATGGAAGCCAGGCTGGATGCCATGAAGGAACTGGCCAAACTTTCAGCAGACGTCACCTTTGCCACAGAGTTCATCAACATGGAAGGGATTACAGTGCTGACACGGCTGGTGGAGAGTGGGACAAAGCTTCTATCCCAGTAAGTTTCCTTTATTCCAGGGCTCTGGGAGAAAGCCTTAAATAAGGGGCTCATTTTGCTTGCTGAAGTGGCATTAAGCAATTTCACAGCCTTAGAGCAAATGCTGATCTGTGGAGACAAAATCTTTCCAGTCATTTGCTAAACTTCATGAGGCAGAAGAGGAGACAGTCTTGATTTGCTGTGGAAGGTTCCTCGAGCACAGTCACAGTGAACTATGGTACAAAGAATTCAGTTGGATTTTCTGTTGCAGTTGTTATATTTCCTTGGGAAGTACTTTTAAAGTCTTGATAACTTACTGTAATAACACTTATAGCTCTTCTTATATATTAGCAACTAATACATTTTTGGCATTTTTTGCAATCTTCCCTTCAGTCTCTTTTATCTTTCTGTCTTGTGGTTATGTATTAAATTTTCCACATTTCATGCTGTGCCTTCATTTTATTTCAAGTCAGGTGTCCCAATATTTAGAGGACAATTAACTTCCCTTATTTTCTTTTCTGATGTGGAAACGTGTTTGCTCCTTTGAGTAGCCAAGTACTGATCCTGGTGATTGTGAGTCTCTGGTGGCAGGACTAGGGACTTACTGCTGCTAATTTTAATTTGTGCTTGTAACCAGGAAAAATAAAATATCTTTCCACAAAACAGTAAAATTATCTGCATGAATGCATACACTTTATTGCTCCCCCAGGTGCCAAACTGTGTTATTGGGAGAAAGTGGTGACATTTTTCTCTTATCCAGCTTGCGCAGGCTTTTTTTCTTGCCAGCAGATCTCTTGTAACTGAATTCTTCAATTTCTCAGTTATAGTGAGATGTTGGCTTTCACCCTGACTGCCTTCTTGGAGCTCATGGACCACGGTATTGTCTCCTGGGACATGGTCTCAATAACCTTCATCAAACAGGTGAGTTTGGGTGGAGGGGAGAGTGGATATTATTTCTTTCCATGCTTCAATGCATCTCCCAGGAAGAGCACAAGACTCTGAGAAGCTGAGTGCTGTCTGAGAGCACAGTGCACCCCCTTTGTGAGCCCTCAGTCCCCACAAGGTGTCCTTGTCCAGCAGCAGCTGACCTGCTGTGTGCTCAGATTGCAGGGTACGTGAGCCAGCCCATGGTGGACGTGTCCATCCTGCAGCGCTCCCTGGCCATCCTGGAGAGCATGGTGCTCAACAGCCAGACTCTGTACCAGAAGATTGCAGAGGAGATCACTGTGGGGCAGCTCATTTCCCACCTGCAAGTGTGAGTGTCCACCCAGCAATGGGGGGATTTATACCAATTTTTTGTTTACTTAAAAATACTCTTACATTTGGAACACTTAAAGATTATATTTTTAAGCATTACCAATATGACAATTACTTGAACTTTAAGATTTCTAATGAATTTTTTTTTAAAGTATGATCCTAGGAAAATATGTTCTGTGTTCTGTAAGAACTTGGGCACATGAATGTTGAACAATGATATTTAGCTTTAAATAACTGTCCAAGTGTGTTCAGTGCCAGGACCAACCCTGCATTTCACTAGAATAACTTCCCAAAGGTCCAGCTGTCTGTTACTTTTACCCCTCTTTAAATTATCTCCACTAGAATCTAAGAGCTCATCATCTTCTGGGTTTTGTTCTGCATACTAAGGAAGAAAACAATTGCTTTTCTTGCTTGAAGGGATTAAAAATTCTATTCATTTTCCTCCCTTTCCAAACAAATTGGCAAATTAATTTCTGTCTCTTAGGGCTGTTTGTCTAGGTCAGTTCTACTCTTCATTATAAAAAAGCTGCATGTAGTTGTTAGAGCTTTGAACAGGTTGGGTTTTTTTTCAAGCTTTTTAATTCTGAATGTATGGAAAAGCACCATTTCTGAATGTGATTGATGCTCTATAATCAGTGATCAGTAGTTTAACCAAATTATAGTGCAAACAAAGTGTTGCATCAATGTCACTGCATGCTTGGAATGTTTATACATTTGAATTTGGTTAACAGAAAAGCTAAACAAGTTCTCCTGAACACCCCAGCAGCTTTGTTCTGCAGAGAGTATATGTTCTTGCAGCTTTATGATTTCTGGTTTAGTCAAACACAGATTTGATCCACATTGAACACAGTTGTGCAGGATTTTTAAGCAAATTATCTTTGTTCAAGACAGAAACTTGTGTTTAAATGCTTCCAGAACACAAATGGTCACTTAAGAAAGCATCCATGCAGGGAATATTTTGGAAGGGGAGGGGGAGGGTGAGTCAGGATTTGCTGGTGGTTTTCTTGGCAAGGCCATCAGGAGGGAACAGTTCATAACAGAGGATATGTTCTGGAAGAACATGACCATGGAAACAAGTCCAAAGGAGATGAGTTAGAAGAGGAGAAACTAACCTAAAAAATTGTTTTGCTTTGTCAAAAGAGCAACAAACCCTGAGAAGGAGAGCAAAAGTGAATGGCAGACTTCAGAGACCTGTGCAGCTTGGAGGCCCAAGGAGAACCTAGGATGGTGCATGGAGATTTGCATGCTTGAAGTACAGCAGATTGACCAAAATGAAAAAGATTTGGAAGGGAGCAATAGAAGAAAGAATATGGTTGTTTTCCAGAGATATGTCAAAGTGAGGAACATAGGTATTTAAGCTAAAAGAAGTATTGGCTTCAGATCTTTTATGAAAAGATCTTTTATTTCTACATGTATAGTTAAATAAATAAAAAATATTTTTTAAAAAAAGTATATTCAAGCACACATACTCTTTTAGGTGGTACACTGGACTTGTGTTCATCAGAAGAGCTTGATGCAGGAGTGCACTGGGTCAGGCTGAGGGATAGAGTGACTTGACAGCCAAGATCCACCCCCAGAAAGAGTTAGAGTATTGCAGGAAACAAACCTGCATTTAACAATATCAGGAGGAGGAGAAAAGAATAACATTGGCATTTAGAAGCTTAGTTTTGTGCTGGTTTGAAACATGACAAGTATAACCACATGCTCTGTGTGACCTAGGAAGGGGCTGAGCACCTGAAGAAGTTGTGCAGAGAAGCATTCTTTCCCCTTAGTTCCATTTGACATTAGTGGCTTCCACTGGCATAGGGGAGAAAACTTGCTCCGTGCAAGTTCCAAGCTGTATCCATGTGGCAGACTGTAACATAACCATATTTTACAGAGATAGTTTCAGCACTTGGAAACAAACTGTGGTGGTGCTGGGCTGCAGTTTGTTCTGCCTCCTGGATAATGGACCTGTCAGTCAGAAATCTCTGATAGTTTTTTGCAAGCCATTTGAAGAGTTGGACATCATAAGCATGGGTTACATGAGTCCTGCTTGTCTGCTGAAAATGCACAACTGCTGTAGTCAGTGTTCTCATGGTGCAGGTAAAGCTGTAATGTTCTGTACTGCCTGTTGCATTACAAGCCTCCCTTTTTTTTGTTTCTGCAGCTCAAACCAAGAGATTCAGACATATGCCATTGCCTTGATCAATGCCCTCTTCCTGAAGGCACCTGAGGACAAGAGACAGGTTTGTTCTTGCCTTTTGACTTTAAACCTGAGTGATGGTGGCTGCCTGGCTTTTTATGCCTCAGAAATCACATTATCTGGGCAAGGTAGACCTCAGACCTTGCCAAGAACTTAAGTGTCTATTTCAGTATGGCAACAGAGGAGAAAAAGTACCATCCCATTAATAATGTGTCCTGGAGCACACACATCTATATTTAGGACATGCTCAGAGAGGATTCTGAAAGACCTTCAGAAACAGAAAGTAATCCTGCAGACAGCATGGGAAGCTTTTTAAGTTAATTGTGTATGGGAGAGGTAGGCTGAGTAAACTCCTTGGGGCTGTATGTACTTAATAAAGAAACACCCACCTCCCTCTCCCCCAAAAAGGGACATTTCTTAAGTCATAGAGGGATATTCCTGCTGACAAACATGAGAAATGAAACACTGCCCTGCTCTGAGGAAGCTCCCAAGATCTCAGCTACCTGCAAGATGTGCATATGTGTGTATTGTGTAGCTTTGCTGTGTTAAGCCTTTCTTCTCTAGTGCCCTGTTTGTGCCTTATTCCTGGACTCCAAGCTAAATCCTGTCTGCTTCTCTTTGTGCCTTTTTTTGCTTTCTGCCAGCAGGACAAGCTGCTTAACCCACTAGACCTGCCCATCACTGTAAGTAACTGCAGCCTGGGGGCTGGTCATGTAGGGGACTGTAGGCATGGTAGCTCTTCTCTAGCTGTGCCTCCTTGTATCCCAGGGATGATGCCCACAGCCTCAGGGAGTGGATAAACCTAGGGAGAAGGGTGGGAGGACTCCTGGGGATGCACTCAGACTGTGCAGGGGAGAAGAACCAGTAGCAGGAGAAACCCTGAAGGGTTTTCTGTGCACACAAGGTCATACAGATGGTCATAAAAGGAAACTGATTCTGCAAGACTGACCAGGTGAACCAATTGTAAAACTGGAAAAAGTCCTTTAGCAATCTGAATCTCCTTAAACTTACTGCAGCATAAGCTTATAGCCCAAATCTCACTTGTGCTAATGACAGTTTCATATCCAGCTGCATCCTTCTAAAGATAGAGCTGTTTGTCTGTGAAGAGCAGTCACGAAACTTGATGCTGACTGGGGACTAGAGCATAAATTCTGCCTAATTTGTTACTTCTCCCTTATGGTAATTGTAGTGTAAGAATGTTTTTTGCCCTCTGATCACTCCAGGGAAATCACCATTCTTGTTTATAGGTTGATTTGGAACATTCTCTATTGAGATACTGGTAGGTTTTTTGGTTTTCTGCATGGCACAGAGAATGTTCCACTTTTTTCAAGGATGCAGCACCTTCACAGTAGAAATTGCCATCTCAATAAATGTTACATAATTTCTAAAATGAATGGATATGCTTAAAAATAAGAAATGGATATGCATGAAAATAAGAAAAATCATACTCCTCTGCTGGTAATTCAGCAAAGATAGTAGACTTCATAGCAAACAAAATTCCAAGGGATTTTTCACTTTTTTCCCCCTCCCTTGAATACAATCCAAATGACCACAAAGAGCCATGGACTTGTCTAAGGGACTTGGAGTATCTTCCATATGAATAGAGCCTGAGAGATATGGGATTGCTCAGCCTTAAGAAGAGAAGACTCAGGGAGGCTTTATGTGTTTAAATGTCTGATGGAAGGGAATAAAAAACAGGGAGCCTGACTCCTCTCAGCTGTGACTCCTGTTACTGACAGCACAAGAGGCAGTGGGCACAGCTTAAAATCCAGGAAATTCCACATGAAATGTGCACACCCACACAACATAAATATGAGAGTGGTCAACACTGGAACAGGTTACCCAGAGAGATTTTGTAGTCTCCATCAGTGGAGATATTAAAAACCTGGCTGGACACAGGCCTGGGCAGCCAAATCTGTCTGATGTTGCTTGAAACAGCAGAGTTGGACTAGGTGATCTCAAGACATCCCTTTCAGCACAAATCATTCTGTATTTCTGTGACCATCAAGCAGCAAAATGGGCTTTACTGGACTCTCAGCAGAGCATAGATCTCTTAGCAGTGGTTAGACTGTATGTGTGTTGATGCTTCTTTCTATGCTGTTTAGAATTGTTTAATTGTCTTTGTCCTTCCCACTTCTTATCTGCTTCAGTCACCTGTTAACTCCATCCCACGTACAAACCAATTCCTTCAGAGAAAGGATTCTTTGTGTGGCATGCATGAGCAAATCCTAACAACAGAGCCTCGTCCTATTCTCAGTACTACATCTCACAAATAGTAGTAGAAAATAATGACTCAGAGGGCAATGTGTTCTCTCTGAAAGCACCTCCTACTTCATCTAGATGCTCCTTAGATACCTTCCACTCAAGCCCTGACTCACTTTGGTTGTAAGACGAGCCCTGCTGAACTTGCAGCCATTACAGCTTGACTGTCAGTCACTGTCTTGGTTCAGGAGGTTTCTGTCTGGATCAAAAGTGGTAATAGGAATTCTGAACAAGGTTAATGCACACATTTTAGCAGACATCTTGCTCTGTCAAGAGTGATGTTGATAGGAGCAGTTGGAAAGTCTTGGATTGCTCAGGATGTACAGCTGATTGAGTGCAATTGTCTGAGACTCCACATCTGCGCCCAGTTCTCAATCTGCACTGCACAGGAATGTGAAGAGAGATCTCAGACTGTCAGTTCTTTTGGACTTCTTCCAGATGATAAAATGCCCAACAGATTTTTCTTACCCAAAAGTTGTTGCTTGTAGCAGCAAACTCATGATATTCACCTTGACATTAGCATTCTCCTAGCAGGGGTGATGAGATCACTGCTATGTTAGAAAGTGCATCTTCACAATTTCCAAGGAAAGCACAGGTTAGGTTTTTGCAGATGAATGTGTAACTGTTGCTGGAACTGAAGGCATCTTACATCTGCTGTGACTGTTTGTCATCATGACTTGATGTTTGGGAAACCCTCCTCATCTAGAGAAGGAAGCCATGCAGTCAAGAGGGAAACTGGAAGCTTTCCTCTGAGCATGAAAATTACTAGCCTGTATTTTTGTAAATTCAAATGCTTCTGCAAATTGTCCTCAAGCTGACTTCTGATCATCTCTTTATAAAGTGGACAAAGGAAATAAATTTCAGAGGGAGGAGACCTGAAACCTTCATCCCATAGCTCTTGTTATCTTGGGTGTTTACCTTGGTATAAGAAGCTGTGAAATGTTGATTGGAGGAAGCTCTTATACATTGCAGATTTTCCTGGGCAATGCACAATGTGCTCCCTGCTGCCATATCTCCTAATAGTGAGGTACCATTTGATGTCCAACATTAAGCTAAATTTGCTTCTGTGCTTTGATTCTGCTAGTGGCTTTCTCCACACTAGTGATGTTCTGTAGGGGAGCCATCTATGAGTTGTGGTGAGATACTATGCTAAATTGACAGTCTGTAGAAAAGCACTTTGTTGTGTGCCAATGCTATCTCCAATTCATAGGCTTCTTCCATTTTCTCCTTTCTGCACAGTGTGGGCTTTTTGTTTATATTTCACTCATGTTATTTCATCTTTAAATTCCACAACAGGAAATGGCTAATGCATTTGCCCAGAAGCACCTGAGGTCTATAATCCTAAATGTAAGTATGTCTGGAATGACAAAGTGCTTCCTAATGTCCTCTCAATAGAGGTTTCACTTGTGTATAGTGTAAATTCTACTGCCCTCAGGGCACTTGCAGAAAAGTGACTCTTTCAAAGGTAAAGCTTATTCAAAAGGGAGTTACCAGGATGCTGCTTTCTGCTCTTACACAGCATTATAATTATGCTTCTGGTGGGGTATGGAGGTTAAACAACTGAATGTTCATATAGAGAGATGCACATGCAGTCTGGCATATGTCTAGGGTTAATACCTCAACTTTTACTTGCATTCTTTTAACTTCTACCCTCTCCTTTATTTTGCAGCATGTGATCAGAGGAAACCGTCCCATTAAAACAGAAATGGCACATCAGCTCTACGTCCTGCAGGTCCTGACCTTTAATCTCCTGGAGGAGAGAATGATGACCAAGATGGATCCCAATGACCAGGTCACTATTAGAGCTGAGGAAGGTCTGATAGAATAAGATGTCTAAAGAGCCTCATTCCTGGGCTCCCTAGCACTATGGAATTTGCAGTGCATGGTACATAAGGTTTCAAACTCGCCCTTCATATTGTCAACCTTGATATTAGGGTATGCTCATGACCATCCTGCTGCATTCTGTGGGACTTTGAGATGTAAGTGGGCACTGAAAGCCATATACTCCTTTCTTCACCAGCTGTCAAACTGGCTACTTAACCTCTATGGCAGGCACATCATTTTATCCATTTGCTTGCAGTCTAGGAGGAAAACTGGTCATTTTTCAGGTGTCTGTTACTCAGCTGTATTACAGTTTTTAAGGAGAAATGCCATGCCATTATCTGAATGACTAGAAATTGCTTGTAACTAAACTTGCAGTTAAAGAAAAGCGCAAACAAATATTTTGCTTTACCTACTGTACTGAAACTTGCCATTTTGAAATGGATTGCCTCTTTGTGTGCATAGTGCTCATGACCCTTGGCATCTCTCTGTGTTCATTGTGTGAGCTCTGAGGAGAGATGCAGGAGTGTGCAATATGTGAAAATCCTGCTGCAGTAATCGATCACGTCACCATTTCCCTGCCTTTTGTCCTTCAGGCACAGAGAGACATCATATTTGAGTTGAGAAGAATTGCATTTGATGCAGAGTCTGACAGCAACACCGTCCCTGGCAGCGGAACAGAGAAACGCAAAGCCATGTACACCAAGGACTACAAGATGCTGGGATTCACTGTATGCATCTGACTGTAAACCTTGTCAAGGCAGTCTGAGCAATCTCCATAGGAGTTGTGGAGAAATAAGGAACAAAAATAGCTGTTTCTTTTACCTTACTTTGGTATCTGAGTTTAGAGATTCAGTTTCACTCACACTCCTGGGGAAGATCATTATGAATTTGCTGATGGGTTAAATGCAAGGGTTCATTAGGCATTCTCTGGAGGTATTTCCTTACCATATATGCTATGAAGAACTTGGAACCAGCCTCTCCTCTAGAAAGTTCAGATAGCATTGTCAGGAGGTGTTCTGGGTTGCCTCTTGGATAGATGTGAGGCAGTGCTTGATGGACAGGTGGTTTATAATTCGTTCAGAAAAGGTTCTCACACAATTTCTTTGAGCTAATTTGTCTGGATTCTTTCTACACACTCTTTTCTCAGAATCACATCAATCCAGCCATGGATTTTACACAGACTCCTCCTGGGATGCTGGCATTGGACAACATGCTTTACTTGGCCAAATTTCATCAGGACACCTATATCAGGGTATGTGAAGCTGCTGATTTTTACAGATGCCAGCACCTCAGCAGCTCTTCTTAGTGTGTGTGGCATCCTGTTGTTGTAGATTGTTCTGGAGAACAGCAGCCGAGAAGATAAACATGAGTGTCCCTTTGGGCGCAGTGCCATTGAGCTCACCAGGATGCTTTGTGAGATCCTGCAAGTTGGGGAACTCCGTAAGTACCATTCATTCACTACCCAGCTTCACAGGCTGCTGGGCTGATGCTTCTAGAATATTCACAAGCATTTGTACCTTGATCTCACTTCTGCCATGTAAGGAAAGTATGAGCTTGGAGTTAGCACAGTTGATGTCTGAGTGATAATATCATTATCAAAATAAAGTAAGAAATTTTGGTGTGTGCACTCTGGTTCTCCTGAAAAACTGATACATGCAGAAAGCTTCAACTTCTCAGAGCTTCAGGAGGCTCCTGTATAAAAAAAATAGTCTTGAAACCATCATGAACTTGGGAAAAGTTTGTTAGCTCTGACAGTTTCAAAACAGCATTCTGAGAAAATTAACCACTGTAAGAAATTCCACCAGAGGAAGGTGGGAAACACTGCAAACAGTTATTTTGGGGGACCAGGATGAAAAGGGCATGAGTCACAGAGGTTTGCATGGTGAAGTGTGGGGAGAATTGCTGTTGTCAATAAACTATCTGTAGAGCAACAAATTATTGAACTGTCTTAATCTCTTGGAGTAAATACTATTGCACACCATCAGTTGTCTGTCACTGTAGTGGACTTTAGTTACTCCTAGTACCTTGTGTCCAATATGCTCACATGACTGTGGTTTGTTTCTTTCTGAAGCCAATGAAGGCAGGAATGACTATCACCCCATGTTTTTCACCCATGACCGTGCATTTGAGGAACTGTTTGCCATCTGTATCCAGCTGTTGAACAAGACCTGGAAAGAAATGAGGGCGACAGCAGAAGATTTTAATAAGGTCAGGGGGAGAAGAGATATTTTTGTAAAATCTTTGGCAGATCAGCACATATTCACTCAGTCTGTATATTTGGTTAAGGAGTAGGGCACAGAAGATATGACAGGGAATTGGTGTGGGCTGTAGGGGAGGATGACTTTTATTTGGAATGCCCTGAGGTCCTTCTTGGTTCTTCTGGATCTTCAAAGTCACGACTATCCTGATAGTCCTGGCCCTGGTTATCCCATGTCAGTTCTTTGCTGCCACTGAGCTGTGCCCTGATTCTCTGCTGCCAACAAGAACGTGACTTGTTTTTCTTCCTGTCCCACCTCTTTAGGTTATGCAGGTTGTTAGGGAACAGATCACAAGGGCTCTGCCCTCTAAACCAAACTCCTTGGACCAGTTCAAGAGCAAACTGCGCAGCCTGAGCTATTCTGAGATTCTGCGGCTACGCCAGTCTGAGAGAATGAGCCAAGATGACTTCCAGTCCCCACCTATTGTGTACGTGCCTAACAAAATCAGTTACCTTCTATCCCTGCCATTATCTCCATTTTCTGCTTACTCTTCCATATTTGATTGCCAGGGAGCTGAGAGAGAAAATCCAACCTGAGATCTTGGAGCTGATAAAGCAGCAGCGCCTGAACAGGCTTTGTGAGGGAAGTAGCTTTAGGAAAATTGGAAATCGCAGAAGACAAGGTAAGGGGACAGTGTCTGCTGTATTTTGTCATGTGAAGAACTGTAGCAAAAAAGATCTAATTAATTAATCAGTCAGGAGGCATGTTGCCAGAAAGAAAGGCTGGTTACTTGGCTGTCCATATCAGCCAGTAGTTTGGAATGGCACAAATGTGCATTTCTAAGAATACAGCCATCCCTTTATGAATAAGAAGCTGGGCTGAGGAGCTGGGCGAGCAGATGGATTGGGTGGAAAGGCTGTAACATAGTGGCTGTGAGACCTTATGTGAATGATCTTGCTCAGCTTACCCTTGGTGTGTGTTCCAGAAAGGTTCTGGTATTGTCGCCTGGCTCTGAATCACAAGGTGCTACACTATGGAGACCTGGAAGATAATGCCCAGGGGGAAGTGACCTTTGAATCTTTACAGGAAAAAAGTAAGTCCTGACTACAGGCTGTGCACTCTTCTCTGCTCTGCTGTCTAGAGGCTGAATATAATACTAGATAAAGATGAAAGACATAAGGCTGAAGCCCTGACTTAGGAGATACCAACTTTTCGTCCTTGCCCAACTTCTTCAAATCTTGGAATTACTTGATAGTTCATTTTTAAAAGCCAGCTGCAAGGATGTCTTACTGGTAATGTGTTTTGGAAAAACTGCACTAACGAGCTAAAAAAACAAACAGTGTTCAGTTGCAAAGACAAAGTTCTGTATTTTCCTGGTTAGAATTGCTTGTTTGGGAGTTTTACTTTTTCACTGTTAGTTCCAGTTGCAGACATCAAAGCCATTGTCACAGGGAAGGATTGTCCGCACATGAAGGAGAAAAGTGCACTGAAACAGAATAAGGCAAGTGCTCCCTTTTCACTCTCATTAATATCTAATACTGTAGTGTTTGAGATTGAAAGCAAGCAAGAGGAATGAATGATCTCCCCCACTGCAAGTGTGTTGTGTACAAACCCCATCTCCTGTCTGAGCCCTTTTCTGGTGTTCCTTTGTGACTGCAAGGGGCTGTAAGCATGATTGTGCTGTAGTCTCTTCAGAATTGCTCACAATACCAGTGTGAGAAAGTGAACTGGGGTGGCAGGCAGAAGGTGCTGTAATGTTCTGTTCAGCTGGTGAGTGAAAGATTCTTTTCCATTTAGGAAGTGTTAGAATTGGCCTTCTCCATATTATACGATCCCGATGAGACCTTGAACTTCATTGCACCTAATAAATATGAGGTAAGAAACATAGTGGTTAAGCAGTAGAATATATAGCAATTGACTTCAGAGATTAAGAAGGATCAGTTGCTTCTCATTAGAGACTCGAGCAGGCTGTCTCTCCCCAGGTTCATTCCTAGAATATGTTGCTGATGCTTTATATGAACCATCTTTGTTTCCCCTTAGTTATAGGGAAAACAAAGGGATGAAAAAATTCTTTAAAAAGAAAAAAAATCCCACAGTAATTCCCCCTAGTCTGGACTGTTACTTTTTCCCCCTATGATGCCTAGATTATGTTTACTTTTTTCATTTGTTGTCCCACACTAGAAACTCTTGTCCTTCTAGTGCAACCATGGGCTCACACTTTCCTGTAGGCTTTTAACTTCCAGTGAAAATGGAAGTGGGCACCCCACTTGGGATTCCAAAAAATTCCACTGGGGGTGGGATTTTTCCCTACATATTAACTCCCTCCAGTGTTTCCTGTCTTAAAATTCTCTAATTTTTGCATGGACAGAAAGATTGGACATAAGGTATCGTTTATGCCCAGAGTCGTGAATGACCCCTTCTTTCCCACAGTACTGTATCTGGATTGATGGGCTTAACGCCCTCTTGGGGAAGGACATGTCCAGTGAGCTGACCAAGAGCGACCTGGACACGCTGCTGAGCATGGAAATGAAGCTGAGGCTCCTGGACTTGGAGAACATCCAGATCCCCGAAGCGCCGCCGCCGATCCCCAAGGAGCCGAGCAGCTACGACTTCGTGTACCACTACGGCTGAGGCCGCGGGCCCGCCGGGCCGTGCGGCCGGGGCCGCCGCTCGCTGCCGTGCCGCGGGCTCGGCCCGGGGGTCCCGGCGCCGCCCGCCTTTTGTATCGGTTCCAATAATAACCAGTAGCGCTCCTGGCCGCCGCCGCCTCCGCCTCTTTCCGCCCTGCGCGGAGCGTCACCGCTGCGCGCCCGCCCCGCTCCGCCAGCGCCGCTCGTTCCCCCGCCCCGCCGGCCAACGTCACCGCCGGGCCCGCTTCTCCCCCCGCCGCCGCCACGGCCCGCTCAGCATCGCGGCCTCTGCCCTGCCCTGCCCTGTCCTGTCCTGTCCTGCCCTGCCGCGGCCCCGTCACCGCGGCCCCCGTGCCCATCCCCGCTCCCTCCTGCTCCTGCCGCTGCCGGGCGCATGGCGGCGGGGGCGGGCGGCGCGGCCCTGGGGCGGGCGGCGCTGGCGGCGCCGCTGGTGCTGCTCTACTACGGCTTCTCCATCGGCATCACCTTCTACAACAAGTGGCTGATGAAGGTGCGGGGTGGCGGGGCGGTGCGGGGCGGCGGCGGCGGGAGGGCGGCGGCGGTGACAGCGGCTGTCGGTCCCGCAGAGCTTCCCGTTCCCGCTGCTGGTCACTCTGCTGCACCTGCTGCTCATCTTCGCTCTGGCGGCGCTCGCCCGCGCCCTGGAGCGCTGCCGCTCCGGGCGGCCGCGGGCAGCGCTGTCCTGGGCCGACTGCCTCCGCCGGGCCGCCCCCGCAGGTACGGCCGGGCACGGGAGAGGGCGGCGGAGCGGGAGCGGGACACAGCTTTGGGGCACGGCAATGTGTGAAAGATCCAGGAGAGCCGCGAGGATGGTGATGGAGTGGAGGGGAAGCCCTGTGAGGAGCGGCTGAGGTCACTTGGCGTGTTCAGTATGGAGAAGTGGAGACTTAGGGGAGAGCTTACTGTGGTCTTCAGCATCCTTACGATGAGGAAGCAGAGGGGCAGGCACTGATCTCTTCACTCTCATAACCAGTGACAGGATCCAAGAAGACATATGAAGGTGAATCAGGGGAGGTTTAGGTTGGGTATTAGGGAAAGGTTTTCACCCAGAGGGGGTTGTCATGGCACCAAGACTGAATGAGTCCAAGAAGTATCTGGACAACACTCTCAGGCACAGGGTGTGACTCTTGGGGTGTCCTGTGCAGGGCCAGGAGTTGGACTCAATGATCCTGGTGGGTCCCTCCCGACTCAGCATATTCTGTGACTCTGAGAATGCTCAAGGCTGCCTGTGGCACTCTGGCTGCTTCCAGAGCCCTTTGCCCTTTGCCTGGGGTGGTCAGGGCCAGTCCCCTGGGACAGGGTGAGCTGTGGGGTACAGCCATTGCTCCAGCCCCTGTGTTTCCCTGCCAGGTGTAGGGCAGGTGTAGATGCTACCTAAAGCTACCTGAGACATGCCACCTTCATTGGTCATTACAGAGATGTGTAAGGATAGGGAGAGGCCACACAGAATGAACCTTTCTGAAGGAGTCACTGGCACAGAGAACCTTCTGCAGTGCCTTGATGAGTTGTGTCTGCAAGTAACATTTTCTCTTTAATGCTGGTATCAAGCCATGTGTTGCATCTTTCTCAGGGTGGAGCTTGGTAGAGAATTCATCATTCATGGCAC
This sequence comes from Zonotrichia leucophrys gambelii, assembly GCF_028769735.1. Lineage (NCBI taxonomy): Eukaryota > Metazoa > Chordata > Aves > Passeriformes > Passerellidae > Zonotrichia > Zonotrichia leucophrys. The sequence continues at coordinate 8,154,322 of NC_088189.1, read as the reverse complement.
ACAGAACTATCTGAGACCAAGAAGTGAAGCTCCTACTTGGAGCACAGAACTGTAACTACTTCTGCAGTTATTTGGCTGGGTGTTGTATTGGCTCCCACAGAACAGCATCTGGTCTGTGATCTCTGGCAAGGTTTGCAGTACCTTACATAAATAGCCTCATGGTTTCTTGAAAAAAGCTTTCTCCACATCTGCAGCAATTTGACCTTTCAGCATGGCCTGCCCTTGGATCAGTAACGCTGTTTCCTGTGGTAGGAAACTTAGATAGAAGGGAGAATAGACTGTACCAAAAGCTGCACCAGGGTTAAGGCTGTGTGCAGATAATTCTTGCTTTTTCAGGCTTCCTGCAGTGGCCATCAGACTTACAAGTTATCATGTTCTGATACAGTCAAGAAAGACTTTATGCAAATCTGCAATCACTTTCAGTCACAGGGAGGGCAAAAGTTATTTCTGGCTTTTTTGTAATGCATGTTGAGCAAGTGCAATGCTGAGCCCAACTTGAGTCACAGGGAACAGAACAGAAACATGAAGAGCTGAGAATATCTGAGTTATGGTGGTTCTGAAGAACTAACTTGAGGAAAGCTTATTTTTCTCCCCTGGGTCTGCTCTGCTATCTGTGGCCATGAAGCAGGGTTTGGTGGTGGGTTTGTTTCATGTCACAGAGTTCAGTTAATTTCAGGATTTTTTCATTAATTCTTTAGCTCTGTCAACTTCCTTGGATATTGGGCTGAGTAACTGGAGCTTCCTGTATGTCACTGTCTCCCTGTGAGTACAAACACCTCGTTCCCTGGGAGCCTCTGGTGGGGTTTGGAGAGTGCTTTGCCAGGGTCTTTTCCTTGGACAGGTGTTTGGTTAGTGGGGTCAGCATGCAGGGTCTGTGATAGCTTGCTTGTAGTAGTGTAGGAATGGGTGATGGTTCCTAATAGTATTGTGATGGGAAGAACTACACTGAAGGAGTCTGACAGTGTATTTTGGTCCTTACAGCTACACGATGACCAAATCCTCTGCCATTCTCTTCATCCTGCTTTTTTCACTGCTCTTCAAGCTGGAGGAAATGGTAAGAGTCCCACACAAAGCTTTAGGGAGGGAGGTCAGACCCAGGGAAACAGGCAGTGCATGTACAAGAAGCATGTGAGCAGAGGAATGCTGCAGTTATGTGGGTGAATCTGGAAGGAAGGAGGTGCCTGTCCCTGTTGTGTTTGCTCTCCTGCAGAGGGTGACGTTGCTGCTGGTGGTTCTGCTCATTGCTGGGGGACTCTTCATGTTCACCTACAAGTCCACACAGTTCAACGCTCAGGGGTTTGTGCTGGTGCTCTGTGCCTCCTTCCTGGGGGGCATTCGCTGGACTCTCACACAGATCCTGATGCAGAAGGCTGAACTGGGTATGTGGGGTGCCAGGAGGGGGTGGTGGTGCTGCTGACAGGGAGGGGAATAAGCAGAGGTGATTGCCCTTGCTGCAGAAACAAAACATCTCATGGGAGGGGTTTGAAACCTTGGGCACGGGGTATCTGTTGGTGGGTAATGAAGGTGGCTGGGTGTCTGCAGCAGCACAGGTATGGGCATCACAAATAAGGTGTTTGTCTAGGAATGGTGCTAATGAAGGCTCCGGGACCTGTGTTATTCCCTGGTTTGTTGCTGCCTGCTCTGTTATTGATTCTCCTCTTTCAGGGCTCCAGAATCCCATTGATATCATGTTTCACCTGCAGCCGCTCATGTTCCTGGGGCTCCTCCCACTCTTTGCGGTGTTTGAGGGTGCGTGAGTTCATTAGAGAAAGCAGGGAGAGCTTTATAGAGTGGTTGGGAGATTGCTTAGCAGTTTGTTGTTGGAGATAATTCACTTAGATAAGCAAACAGCTATCAACTCTGCAAATTAATTAGAGACCTGGATTTATCTTGTGCTGGCAGAACATTTAAGAGTGCATAGAAGTAGTAGCCTGCCACACTTGTGGAAGTAAGGGCTGTGAAGAACTGGCTCCACATCCTCCTCATACTGGAATGTGAGCAGCCCGCCCATTCAGTCTTAGTAAGAGGAATCTTGGGAGCTGGGAATGGTATTCTGCTACTCATTGTCTTCTTCCTAGGCCTTCCTTTGTCCATATCAGAGAAGCTCTTCCGTTTCCATGAAGCAGGAATGCTGTTCTCTCTGGTAGGGAAGCTGTTCTTGGGTGGAATTCTTGCCTTTGGTCTAGGCTTTTCTGAGTTCCTCTTGGTTTCCAGAACATCTAGCCTCACCCTTTCCATTGCTGGCATTTTTAAGGTAAGGCATGGTTCCTGTGCTAATACTAGAAGGCAAGTACTGAGTCATCCCTATTGGGCTTTATGTGCTGGGAGCTTGCTTAGATCCTTAGAAATTATTGCTTGTTCTTTTTGTTCTCCTTGCACAGGAGCTTGATGCTTTGCCTTGCAGTCTGCAGTGAAGTCTCTTGGTCCCTGACAGCAAAGGGCCAGAGACTAGTGGCTGTTCTATAAAAAATACCATGAATGATCAAAGTTTGTTGGAATGTGGGATAGACTAAAACCCATTGCTCTCATGAACAGCAGATGGTGTGGAAGAGAGGAGGGCAAGCTCTTGCATCAGACCTGCATATGACCAAACCACTGCTTTGAGCTGTCTCTGTAGCCTAGTTTGGCACATCCTCCCCAGAGGAGTGCAGCACACATACTTTTGAGCTGAACTGTGATATATGAAATCTCTCTGATCCAGAAGTTGAAGGATTCCTCTGTAACTGAGCTATGCAGTCAGATGACTTAAAATCCCACATCCTGGTTTGACAGGTTGTTTGTTTCTAGAAACTGTTTTTAGAACTCTGCGCGCATGAAAGAATGTGCTGATAGAAATTTAGCAGCCTGACATCTTGATCTAGGCTTCAGCTGAAAAATGTACCATGCATATTTCCTCAGGTCCTGCCCTGCCACTTGTCATGTTTTTTTATTTCCACAGGAAATCTGCATTTTATTCCTGGCCACACATTTACTGGGAGACCGCCTCAGTCTCTTGAACTGGCTGGGCTTTGCTGTCTGCCTCTTGGGAATCTCCCTCCACGTTGTTCTCAAAGCCATGAATTCCAAAGGTGATTGTTTTAAATCCTTTTCTCTTTCTCTGTAGGCTTTCTCATTGCTTCACTAGGAGCTGTGTCTGGTTCCAGCTGGTTGACAGCACCAGGTTTGGTGGGAATCCAGCAGGTTTGTCTCTAAATGGGCTGTGTGCATGCAGGTGACAAAGCACTGGAGCCACACAAAGAGGGCAGCTCTGACCCTGACCTGCAGCTGCTGCTGCGCCACCCCGAGCAGGCTGAGGAGGAGGAGGAGGTTGTTGAAACCCCACAGCAGCACTGACTGAACATGAAGCACAAAGCTGCCACCTGCTCTGTTTTTACCTGACCTGCCTGGCAGCTATCCAGGAGGAAGGTCCAAAAGTCTCTGTGGCCACGCAAAGCAGAGCCAGGGCCCGCTGAGGGAATTCTGCTGTTCTGCTGCAGTGTGGATCTGTAGATGCTGCACAAGAAAAGGCACATCCCTTTCACAGGAACTTGGAAGACAAGCTCTGGTTCAGTGGGTGTAGAATGGTGAGGTGAGACAGGGAAAAGCTATGAAAAGTCCATTAGGGGATCCTGAAAGCTGTTTACTGACAATGCAGACCATGAGCTGTAGAATGAACACGGACACATCTGGACTTTAGGCTGAGTGATTCAGGGATGATTTTACTGCTGTTTAGGTTTTGACTTCAAAGGAGAAGGTAGATACACCTTCCATTTTCTTTTTTAATGTTTCTGCAAATTAGGAACTCCCATCCTGGTGGGATCACATGGCTGAATAAATCCCTGGAGTTGTCCCGGCGAGGACCTTTTGTGCCTGGGACCTCCATGTTCTGTGTGCACAGTAAGGAGAGAATTAAATGCTGGTGTTTGGGACCAGTTGAAAATTATGAACATTTCCAGATGATGTAGGTTGGAGTGAAGACAGGGATGCAAGAGTACTTCTGCTACAGGCCAAGAGGAGAATGAACAGTGTCACATGAGATCTAACTTGAGCAATAAGCTTATCAGAAAGTATGTGGGGTTTTGAGAGGGGGATTTTTTGTTTTTTAAATAAACTCTTTTTCTCATTTGCTTTTGTCTGTACATTCTGTACCTATGCTTCATCAAGCAGAGGTCATTTGTCTTCTCAGCTCCTTTGCTTTTAGTCCTCCACTGACCTTGCTACTGCATGTCCATAAGGCCTGGCACACAACACATTTGCCCAGCTATCATTGATCTCTAGAATTAAGGAGATGTTCTGCAGCCTCTCATATTTATGCCAGCCAAGAGAACTTACTGACTGTTCTGCCTTAATGCACCATATCCTAAGAGAACTTTTAGCAGTGTGGCTTTTTGTAAGACTCTTATCTCTTTGCCCCATTTGATTGGATTAGGTAGTGCTGCAGTCCAGGAAGGGGGAATAGCAGCATTTAAGATGTCATTTTCCTTGCTGCTAAGCCTCAAGTGGTGTTGGGCAGGTTTTTTGCATGGCAGAATTTCCACATCTTTCAAAGTTTTGTTCAGTGGTAGCTTTTGTAGTTTTTAGAGTAGAAATACCTTGACAGAGTTTCCCAAAGGGATAACAGTACAGTCTTTCTCCTGGCAGGAGCTGGGTATTAAAGTGAACTTCTCTCATTCTGTTTGAGAGCCTGAGCCATATTGACTAACAATCCTTTTGTTGATCTTGCTTCTTAGTTTTGAGATATGAAGTCTTTCTTGATTACTTTAATCAAGAGCATGTCCTGTAAAAAACAGGTTCTGAAGAAAACTTTGGTTATTAGTGATCATCTTTGATCACGTTCTGGTAACTGGCTTCACAGCAGACAGCAGGTGGTGCAGCTTCCTCATGTAAAGCTGCTGAACCAGCACGTCCACACAGGCGGGCAGACCAAGGGGTTCTGTGCATCAAGGAGAATGTCTGGAGCTGAGAATGACTTGCTCTGGCCCTAGCTGTGCTTTCCAATAACTGGGGATGCTTCCAGCAGGATTCACCCTGTTTGCCCTGCCAATAGCTGTGAGCTCCAAGCCCCAAACACTCTGTGCTTCATGTGGGGCAGTGGCACTTCCTGCACATGAACTGGCTTCGACAGTGTCACAGCTGCTCCTTCATTTCACTTTCCACTCTCCTACAACTGAACCTTGGGAATCCTTCTGCTGTGTAACTCCCAGACTGAGATTTCATGTCCCTGTAAATCCAAGGTAAAGGCAATTTCATTCTCAGGCTGGGATTTGCACCAGATATGGTGCTTGAAGATGAAATCCAATTGTGCTTGTGACCTGTAGGACCATGTAGTCTGTTGCTTCCAGCCTTGTTTCCTTTTTAAGACAGAGGTGATGCCCCTGAACTCCAGCTCTGTCTGGGAGCTCCTGGAACATGGCAGAGTTGTGGGCAGGCTTGGGAGGGGTGGGGTGGGACTGTGCTGCAGTAGGGCAGTGCAGCAGTGTTAAAGCAGCACCACAGCTCTGCTGAACACTGTCCATCTTGCTTGAATGGGCACTAATAATTAATGAAAGGAGAAAGAACCTTTGCCCACCCTCTCATATAAGGAAAAAATCCTACTGTGCATTGAAAATGCTGGAAATGGAAAAAGATACAAAGATGAAGGACTTGGAGGAGGGAGCCAGGAGAGCTGCAGCAGTGGCACAAAATAAATGAGAATGCAAAATCCTGTAGTGAGTGTAGAAGTACAGACTGAAGGCATGGAGAAGATTGGAGTCTATTGAGGAGGTAGGATGAAGGCATGGACAGGATGGTGTTGGAAGCTGGGAGTGCCAGTAAATCCTCTTTGCCTCTGGAAATAGCCCTGGGTGGCTTTGCAATGCCCTGGCCAGAGGTAGCCAAGGCCTCTTGGTGCTGCTGTAGCTGTTTGAGGCTTGGATTGAGGCAGTGGGCTTGGGATGGGAAGCCCTGGGAGCCCCCAGCCGTGTGTGCAGGCAGGGAGCCTTGTCTCCTGCCTTTAGGAGGTCTCTTGGTGCCACAGTGGGGTCCCTGTGGCTGCCTGACAGGAGTGGTGCAGCTCACTGCTCACACAGACCATTTTCTGACAAGCCCCAAGCCAGGGAGGCCACTTTAGGGGACGGGGGAAGTAGCTTTCAGCACAGACAAACATCGTGTGGCACAGTTTGGCTCTGCCCCTTTCCTCAGAGGAAATGTGTGAAGGCTGAATGTCCTGGAAGAGCTCTGGAGCAGGGCAGTGCCAGGGCCACGTGTGCTGCAGCAGCACAGGAGGATGAGCCCTGCTGTGGGGTTTGTGCTGCCCTATCTGTGCCAGCCCCTCACCAGCACAGCCAGCCTGGCAAGGGAGGGCTGCCACTGAATATTGATGGTATTTGAACTCATTAAGCAGCGGAAGCAAGGCTGAATGAGTCTCAGAAGTGCTGCACTCCTTCCTCAAACTCTGTTCCTGCCTGTAAGACCAGGTGTTTACATGTGTGATGATTCTGCCTCCCCACACATCCCCCTGGGAGACCTCTTTATTTGAAGAACAGATGCTTGGCTTCCTGCTAAAATTTCTGTGCTGTAAACATCCTGAGGGCAAGGAGAAAGTGTCCCTGCAGAGCCCCCTGCACTCCTCTGCTCCTGTGCCCAGCAAACAGGGTCTGTAGCACCAGTGGGTTTGCTGTGGGGAGGCAAGCCTGTCTCCAAAACACACAGGAGTGGCAAGGCAGAGCAGCAAAGTGGGGCCTGGTGCCAGCAGTAGGGATGCCTCAGGATGTGCTTCGTTTCTCATTGCAGCTGAACATCTCTGTAGGATTAATTACATGGTTTGTGCTTGGTGCCTTGTGAGGTGGGGAAGGGGGAGCTCAGGGTGTAGATGGGAGGAATGCTGGTTACTGCCAGCCTGGGGCTTTAAAGGGCTCACATCCTTCTGCAGTCTCTGCAGTGGTAAATAACTGCCTCTGACTCTGGTACCCCTGCTGCTGCACTGAGGCTCTCTTGGTTTTCCTCCTTGCTGGGGTATGCAGATTTTGATGTTCACAGCCTTGGATCTCTGCAGGATTTTTCTGGGAATTCCACTTTCCATTGTCCTCTTGCCATCATTGGCACAGTGCATCTGCATCTGCCTCCTTCCTTAGTGCCACATCAGCCCCAGGAAGGCAAAGAAGAGCAGAGAGGTGGGGGAAAGGCAGCTGGGCAAGAGAAGTGTAGAAATGGCAGAAGAAAAAGAATATGAATGGTTGGAGATCACCATCACAGCATGGTTCAGGTTGGAAGGCACATTAGGGGTCATCTTGCCCGAGCCCTTGCTCAAGCAGAGCCAGCCAGAACTGCTGCCCAGGAATGCATCCTGATGGCTTTGATATCTCCAGGGATGGAGACTCCACAGCCTTTCTGAGCACCCTGTGCCAGTGTTCAGCCACCCTCACGGAAAAAACTGGTTCCTGGTGTCCAGGGGGAACCTCCTGTTTCAGTTTGTGTCTGTCTCTGGGCACCACTGAACAGAACCTGGCTCCATCCACTTTCCACCCTCCCATCAGATATTTATTGACATTGACAGATTGCCCCTGAGCCTTCTCCAGGCTGAGTCACAGCTCTGTCAGCCTTTCCCCAGATGTGAGGGGCTCCCAGGCCCTTCATAATCTTCATAGCCTGTTGCTTGTCTCTCTGCAGTGGCTGTGTGTCTTGTGGTGATGAGCCCAGCTCTGGGCACAGCACTCCAGGTGTGGCCTCAGCAGTGCTGCCTAAGGCAGGAATCAGCTCCCTTGACAATTCTTAACCTGGGACACCCCAGGATTTTGTTCCCTTCTTTGTGGCAAGGGCAGGCTCTTCACTCAGGTGAAGATGTAGGTGTGCAAGAACCTGCCCAGTCTAACACTGCAAGAGGTTTGCTGGGGCAGAGAGCTGTCCTACAGCACCTACAGCGGCATAAGGAGCCCCTTCCATCTCATTTTGTGCTCTCCAGCCTTGCAGAGAGGTGTAATTGCTGTATCTATCAGTGCTCCTTGCTTTAACAGGCAGTAATTGGCACCTGTGTTAAAGAGCCTGGTTTCAATTACTGCTGAATGCAGCTCAAACTCCAGAGCTGGGAGATTACAGGGGGGAGGAGCTGTCCTGCTCACGTTTACACTCTGTTTTTCCACCAGGTGCTCCTCTTTCCCCAGGGATGGAGCTTTGTTTCCGTTTCTTGCCTGTGCCTTGAATCTGCAAAGGCAGCCTGGGCAGAGTGAGGCTGTGCCTCCTCTCAGGAGCACAGAGCCCAGCTCTCTTCTTCCTCATGTGGGTGTTTCTTACAGAAGCCTCTGCTGCACATCCTGCCCTGAATGGTGGGGAGAAAATCAGTGTTTGTGGGTGGTGGCGTTCCCCCAGCCCCATGCAGCAGCAATCCTGGGGCTTTCCCATTCCCTGCCCTCAGCTGCTCCTCTCTGTCTCTGCTCTCCAGCGCATCAGCACTCCCCTGTGCGCTGGCCCTGCCCCCTCCTGCTGCCATTCATCATTTCTGATCCAATAAATTACAGCGCCGTGAAAACGCACAGGGAATTGTTTTCTGTGTTATAGAGCCATGAGCCCTTAAATTTCCATTTGTGCAGTGCTTGATGAATGGACAGCTATGGCTGGTGCTGGAGCCATGGGGAGTGATGGGAGAGTCAGAGCTCCCTCCTGCAGCCCCAGCACAGAGAGCTCATGGGTTATGAGGCAATGCCTGTCTGGGTATTCCAGCAAAACTGCTCAGTTCATCACTGGGGCTAAGGGAGGGGTTTGGAGAGGCTAAATCAGAACATCCAGGCTTTGTTCCCACCCTGTGCTGGGACTTATACCATGGCTGGGAGGGAGCTGCTGGGTGGGATGCCAGGGTAAAATGTTGTGCTGTAGAAGCAGGACTGGGAGCCTGGGGCCCATCAGCTCCCTGAAGCACTGGTCAGATCGTGGGCAGGAGCCTGATCTCAGGAAATGGGGATAAATGGAGAAACCTGGCACAGTGTGAGGGCACTGGGACAAGGAGGAGGACTGGGATAGCTGGTAGAGATGCAGGTCTGGATACAGGCACATGAAGAAAGGTTGTGCTGGCATCCTAGGAATGCTGTGGCTTGGTGGCTTCCCAGTGACAGAAGAGGTTCTGCTTGATGCTGGAAGTCAGCATCTGTGCTGCTGTTGTCTTTCTCCTCTCCAGTGACCTGGTGGCTGCACCTGGGCCACAATGCTGACACTGTAAAAATGGCATGTGAGGGGCATGGCCACCTCTGCATAGTTTGCTTCCCTTTTTCTCTAACTGGCTATTCTCTTCCAAATGTGGCTTTAAGTCAGTCTTGCAGCACTTTGGACCTGTCTAATGGTTTTGACACTGGATGTAAAGTTAGCTGCATGACTTGTGCTTCAGTTGAGTCTGAGTCCTGCCTTAAGCAATAATAAGGCAGGACTCAGACTCAATGCCCTGATCTGAGCTGCTCTGCCTGCACTGCTGATGCATGTCATGTTCTCCTCTTCCCTGTCTCTTCAGACTGCAGGCCACTGGGAAGAGCCTGGGAGAGGCCTCCAGCTCTGTGCATCTGCTCCAGGGCTACAGCACAGCAGTCATTCCCCTGCCCTGTGATCCAGCACTTGCATAAGTGGCAGGAGAAGGCACAGAAGGAGTTAATCAGTGCTGGAAAAATTGGTATTTAATCCATTGCTGTCCCTTCTAGCAAACCTAGATGTGAAAATGCCTCCCTGTTGGAAACAGCGCCTCTCAAAAATGGAAATGCAGGATGGCTGGGGATTAGGGTGCCTATCACTGGAAATGGGTTTCTTATCATCTCTCTGAGCTGAATTGGTGGGACAGCCTCTGAAAATTGAATTGCCTCTCCTGTTTTGGTCTGTGCCATTGTGTCCCTCCTGTGCTCCAGCTTTGCACCACGTTCCCAGCCTCTGGCCTGCCTTGTCCCCGTGCCCAGCAGAGCAGGGGCTGCCCTGAGGGGCTCTGTGGCTGTGGAGAGGGATGTCCCAGCTGCAAGGTGGGCAGGACTGGCAAGAGTCACCCTTTGGATTCTCAGGGCCAGGAGGATGAAGTGTAGTCCCTCTTTCCAAGCTTCCCTCTCACCATGCAAGGGCAGTGGTGGCCTGGCTGAGCCTGGTTTGGTGTGAAATGATTTCAGGACATCAGGCTCTGCTGGAAATAAGAGCTGTTGCTGAGGAGCTCTGTCCAGGATGGATGAGAGGCAGAGAAGATGAAGGAGCTGTAAGAAATGCAGGAGGGACCATGTGGAACACATCAGAGCAGGAATGAGTGTGATTTTAACACTGTGAGCAGCCTGAGCTGTGATGGTGTTCACAAGGGTCTTATGTTGAAGGAGGGGACGAGAATGTTGACTCCATGTTCAGAAGGCTTGATTTATTGTTTTATGATATACATTACATTAAAACTATACTAAAAAGAATAGAAGGAAAAGTTTCATCTCAGGCTAGCTAAGCTAAGAATAGAAAGGAATGAATAATAAAGGCTTGTGTCTCGGACAGAGAGTCCAAGTTAATTGGGCTGGGATTGGCCATTAATTATAAACATCCAACATGGGCCAATCACAGATCCACCTGTTGCATTCCACAGCAGCAGATAATCATTGTTTACATTTTGTTCCTGAAGCCTCTCAGCTTCTCAGGAAGAAAAATCCTAAGAAAGGATTTTTAATGAAAAGATGTCTGCGACACTGAGCCCTGGTCTGTGCCATGCCAGGAGGAGGCATCTCTGCCACCAGCACTCAGGCTCTGTTCTGGGATCCCAAGGAGGCTCTTCCAGCTCCTTCTCACAGTCCCTGCACACCACAAGCACCAGCCAGCCTGTCCCCAGCTCTGTCCCCATAAAACTTTGGGGGCTCAGTGCTCCTCTGGCCCATCATGCTGAGGCTGAAAGCTGATCAAACCCTTTCTCATGGGACAAACTGCAGGCCCAGCCCAGGTGTGCCAGTGGTGATGTCCAGACACAGTGTAGGGACTCATTAAAAGGTCTTTTTCCAGTGTTTGGTTTGGGAATAATTATCTCTTACTGAGCTGTATTTTACCATAGGTTGCAGTGCCTAATTTCATCCTTGTCTCTGTCATAGTATATTTGGGTTTTTTTGAGGAATTTCCCATCCTCTTTTAGAATGAAATGTGAGCCACAGGCACAAGAGCTGCTGAGTGTCCACCTGTCTATGGCTTTTGAATTCACCAGCCTGCAATCATGCTGCTTCAACACACAGTTGGTGCCCTTGATGCTTTGTCTGCCAGAACACATTGAGTTTGAAAGTAAAAATTATTTAGAACTAATTGGGGAATTTTTTTGTACTCTAACGCAGCTACCATCCACAGTTAATGGAATCTGCAGCAGATCTCTGTCTCAGAACAGCCCCTCTGCACTGAGCTGGAACACATAAAGCAGTGCTGGCTGTCAGGGCAAAGCACTCACCACAGGCCTGGCTCCTTTTGGAAGAAAAGGCTGTGCTCAGCTTGCAGAGCCTTGCTGTCTGCCCTGAGAAAGAGGAAAAGTCCTCTCTTCTTGCTAAGGTGCTGTTCTCACCCTCTGCTGAAGGACTGGCTCAAACTGCTGACAAATAATGGAGAAAAGGTTATCTTTAATCATACAAGTACCTCCTTTGTGCTGGGGGATGTGGCCCCACATTTCTCTTCACAGAGAAAAGCAAGGCACAATTCTTCCCAAGAATATTCTTTTGTCATTTGCTGTGCCTGTGTTTGTGCCAAAGCAGAATGCAACATGGAGATTGTTTACCCAAAGTTAGGATGTTTTGTTTCCTTGGCCTAGGGCCAGGTGTGTGTGTGGGTCAGGACTGTTGGGTGGCAGTCACAGATTCTGGGCTGTGTGAGAGTTGTTTGCAGAGTTGAGTGCTTGGCAGGTTCAGTTTTAGATTTATAGAATAATATAGTATAATAAAGTAATTAATTAGCCTTCTGATATCCATGGAGTTCTCCTCATCATTCCTCCCACGTCGGGGCCTTCTCAGAGCAGCTACAGAGGGACAGCTGGGGTCAGCTCCAACACCATGAGAAGGGTGAGAAGCCTTTATCCCTGCAGCAGGGAAATGATGGCCAAAGGCTTTAAGCAGTTTGAGGGCCCTGTTCCAGAGCCCATTCCTGGAGGGGAATGCAGCTTTGCTTGTTTGTCCCTAGCTGCACCCACCCCTGTGTGGGAGAACACCCTGGTTTGTTAGTGTGACACAGGCCCAGGCTGCAGTGGTGGCCTGCAAAGGAGGGACAGGGATGGGGACAGAGCAGTGGCAGCCACAGGACAGCCCTTAATGCAATTTAGCAAGGTTTCCTTGCTGTCAGCCCCACGTGCACTGGCAGGGGCTGCCCAGGGAAGTGGTGGAGTCTCCATCCCTGGAAGCACTCAGGAACTGACTCAATGTGGGTATGGTTTAGTTGATGTGGTGGTTTTGGGCCAAAGGTTGGACTTGATGTTGTAGGTTTTCCCCAACTTTAGTGATTTTATGATTCTACACTTCTTCAGAGCCTCTGCCCTGCCCCAGGGCCCGTCCCTCCCAATGGACCCATGGAGTTATCCCAGGTGTATTTTGCAAGGGGATTGTTTCCCCAGCTCTTGATCCACCTCTGTCACAGACATCTTTTATGAAAAATCCTTTCCTTAGGATTTTTCCTTCTGAGAAGCTGAGAAGCCTCAGGAACAAAATGTAAACAATAGTTATCTGCTGCTGTGGAATGCAACAGGTGGATCTGTGATTGGCCCATGTTGGTTGTTTCTAATTAATGGCCAATCACAGCCCTGCTGGCTTGGACTTTCTGTCCAAGACACAAGCCTTTGTTATCATTCTTTCTTTTTCTATTCTTAGCTGGCCTTCTGATGAAATCCTTTCTTCTATTCTTTTAGTATAGTTTTAATATAATATATATCATAAAATAATAAATCAAGCCTTCTGAAACATGGGGTCAGATCCTCATCTCTTCCCTCATCCTCAGACCCCTGTGAACATCGTCACACACCTCCACTCAGTGTGGGCCAGCCCAGAGCTGTGTCACCTGCCCATGTGAAGGGTCACCAGCTGGGCACAGGTGCCCTGTGGGGCCATCACAGACTCCCAGCCATGAGTGCTCATGTGTGGCCATGTTTTTAACAGTTTGTCCAAAGCAACTTACTATTTCATTTTGGGTTAAAACTGATAAATCAAGGTGACTTTGGGGAGAGAAATAATTCCTTTTGCAGGATTTGCATAATCCTGGCTGGTGATATGATAATGGTGTTTGTTAAAGACAGAACACAATGAATTAATACTGTTAAGTTGCTGCTGCAAAATGCAAAGCAGGTAATTTACAGTGGGTACTAGCCGGAGTGTGAGCACAGCAGTGGGAACATCAAGCCCAGAGGGCTCCTTGCCTCAGGTCCTGCAGGGCCTGGCACAGAGTCAGCAACAGGTACCCCCTGCACTCTGCTTGGTGGCTAAAGGCTGAGCTTGGCTTCCCCAGGGGAGGATTTGCTATTTCAGTCCGTTTTCCCACTGTCTCTGTGGGACTGGGACCTGCTTTGCCCCCTGGATCATTCTGGAGAGCCAGGCATGCAGGGCCACTCTCTGCTGGAGCTGAGGGTGACGTGTCCTGCTGGCTCTGAAGGGCTCTCTGGGCACAGAAATGCCCTGGGAAGGAGAGGGGCCCCTGCACTGGCCTGGGTGCCACCCTGGCCACCCCCAGGAGTGGCTCTGGAGGCCTCTCATCCTCCCACAGCAAAGATGGAGCCCCTGGGGTGGGTACAGCAGCCTGGGCACTGCCAGCTCTGCCCTGAGCCCTCAGCTCCCACCTCGCTCAGGTGCTGCAGGCTGAGTGAGGATGAGGAGGCACAAGAGGAGGGAGGGGTTTGGGAGGGATGCAGGGGTCTCTCATTGGTGCTGCACTTCCAGAGCCATCCTTGCTGCCAGACCCCTCTGGAATCCTAATGCACTGTTTATCTCTGCAGCTCCACAGCTCTGAGAGAGAGAGGGAGATGCTGTGCAGGAGCCAGGGCAGGATTTCAGGCTAATTGGATTCTGTGTCTCCGTGCCTTCCCGTGTAGGCAGGACTGGGATTAGTGCAGTGTTTCTGAGGGATGGAGAGGAGCAAGGATGACCTGCATGGGGATTTCCTCCTGCAGCAAAGGTTTTGAACAGGCCATCTGGGTGGCAGGGCCCAAAGCAGTGTCCCCACCATCCAAATCTCTTCTGTCCTTCCTAAATCTTTGAGCAAGGTGCAGTTCCCTTACCAGAGAAGGAAACAGCACAAATACCTCCTGAGCCTGAGCCAGCCCCACATGGGATTGGTCTTTCCTGCTGACTCCTTGTCAGAAATGGAAATCAAAGCACCAGTGGCTGCTGTGCCCCACCAGCACCTGCCTGGCTTTGCTTCCCTTTCCCTGCCCACCTCCATGCCCAGGCCTGGCTGCTGCCTGGGGCAGAGCACACTGGAACCTTCTCCCGTGTTGCTTGCTCTGTTTCAGAGGCTGTCAGGGCAGGATGCACTCATTAGCACAGATTTATTCCTGTATAAACATTTCATTCCTTTAATTGCACGGCAGTGACGCCGCCGGCAGCAGCGGAGAACCAGGTGTGAGCCCACAGCCAGGACACGTGTGACACTGCCACCCCTGGGACACTGCCACCCCTGGGACCTGTGACACACACTGAGGGACAGTTGGGACACGTGTGACACTGCCACCCCTGGGACACTGCCACCCCTGGGATCTGTGACACACACTGAGGGACAGTTGGGACACGTGGGACACTGCCACCCCTGGGCATTGCCACCCCTGGGACACTACCACCCTGTGACACACACCGAGGGTTCCCCAGACAGGAATCTGAGCTGTGCAATGTGGGATGGGCTGGTCTGAGTGAGTGTGTGGCCCCAAGTCTTGTATTTCTGGGGTTCCCAGATGAAGGGAGGAATGATAATTTTATGATATTATATTATATTAAACTATACTAAAGAATACAGAAAGGATACAGACAGAAGGCTAGAAAGATACTAATCAAAACTCCTGACTCCTTCCAGAGTCCCGACACAGCTTGGCCCTGATTGGTCATTAAGTCAAAACAATTCACATGAAACCAATGGAACAATCACCTGTTGGATGAACAATCTCCAAGCACATTCCAAAGCAGCAAAACACAGGAGAAGCAAATGAGATAATATTGGTTTCCTTTTTCTCTGAGGCTTCTCAGCTTCCCAGGAGACAAATCCTGGGCAAGGGGATTTTTCCAGAAGATATGATTGCCATACCCAAGCACTGTCTTATGGGATAACAGCAGGTCTGTGGAATCATAGAATCACAGAATCCTAAAATGGCTTGTGTTGGAAAGGATCTTAAAGATGATCTTGTTCCAACAGCCTATCATGGGCAGGGACACCTTCCACTGTCCCAGGTTGCTCCAAGCCCTGTCCAACCCTGGCTTTGAGCACTCCCAGGGATGGGGCAGTCACAGCTTCTCTGGACAGCCTGTCCCAGAGCCTCACCACCCTCACAGGGAAACGTTTCTTCCAAATATCCCATCCAACCCTGCTCTCTGTCACTGGGAAGCCATTCCCTTTATTCCATCACTTCATACCCTTGTACATACCCTTGTACAAAATTCTTTTCATCTGCCTTAGAGCCCCTTTGGGCACTGGAAGGGGCTCTAAGGCTTCCTCAGGAACTTCTCTTGTCCAGGCTGAACAACCTCAGCTCTCAGGCTGTTTCCAGAGCAGAGTGTTCCAGCTTCTCCCTGGCCACAGTTCTGTGGCAGGATTGGATATTTTCCTTGCTGTGCAGAGGAAGGACAGAGAGAGGTGCCCAGCCCCTGGCTTTACAGGCAGTGTAGCAGAAATATTGACTGAGCCCCTGTGTCAGCAGCTGTGCACCCCAAAAGCTGCTGGGATGCTGGGTGTCTGTGTCCCTGCTGTGCCAAGGAGCACCTGGGCAGTGGGCTGGAGCCTTGGCAGGGTGTTTGTGCCCACACTGAGCCATGGAAGCTTAGGGGAGAGAGGCCTGAGCCTCTGTGAGTGCCAGGGAGGGTCTCCCCAAGGAGATCTTGGATGTGGCTGTCTCCTGCCCTTTGCCACTTACACCCCATGGCACTACCAACATGCTGCCACCTCCAAAAGCTTCCTGGCAATCCCTTTCTGGCAATGGGGCACCTCTGGGTCAGGCACTGGGGCAGGAGGGTGCAGTCAGCAGTGCCTGCTGGGCTCTGAATGCAGGGGTGGCAGGGAGACCTTGCAGACCTGCTGCTGCAGCTCGTGGTCTCTTCTCCCACATCTTCATTCAAATGTTAATTTTATGGATGCCTTTATAAATCTTGTGGCTTTCCCCTATCCACAGGCTACATAGATTTCATCTTGTTGAGAGGTGACACTTCTGGCCTTTGGTACCAGGCGATCAATTTAATATTCTGAGAGTAGTAAAAAACATGGGACCATATTAACTCACCATTACTCTGCTGCTCCTCCCTGTAACTCTTTCTGTGCCATCCAAAATGCCAGGATGATGGATAGGTGCCTCAGCTGCTGGCAGAGGCACAGACATGGGACAGCAGCAGCCAGAGCCAGCCTCCTAGCTGGAACAGCTGCATGGTGTCCAAATTGTGAGCTGCTATTCTTGTGCTTGCCAAGAGGACAGAGGCTTGTGCCACCTCTTTGTTAGAGCTGGCAGTGTGGAGAAATGCTTGTTCCTTACCTTTGAGGCCCTTCCATGTGTTCTGAGCAGGGGACACCTGCAAGTCTGCCAGGCACCCAGCACACTGCTTTGCCTGGCTGAAAGGAAAATCATCCCTCTGCTCACTGTGAGGCAGCCCTGCTGCTGGCCAGCCTGGAAAAACATGTTTGGGTCATTCCATCAATGTAAAGGTTAAATGTTTAACTGCAGCTATTGAAAACAAAGCAACAGCAGCAACAACAACAGCAGCAGAGGAACTGGAAGCCTTATCAATGTCTGGAATTAAGATCTGCATCTCAGCACCTACCAGGTACAGTGCACTGAGGTCCTGCCCTGTGTTTGGAGTGCTGCCTCTCAGCACTCTGCAGAGCTGCCCATAGGTAACAACAGCCCCCATTCACCCCAGCTGACAGCTGTGCAAAATGGATTTTCAGACTCTTATTTTTGCCTGGGAATGTTGAAGGAGCACCTGATGTGCTCTCTCTGCTGATAGAGAGGGCTTCTTCATGTTGTATCCTTATTTTCAGCCACTCAACCTCTGTGAGTACACCAGTGAGGGTTACTTGAATACAGGTCCTTTGTTAAGTAAATATGGACCTGGAGGTGTCATTGTTTTCCTACCCTGCACATCTCCTATTTCAGTAAATCAGTACATTTCTCATATATATAACTCTTGTTGTTTTACAAAAAAAACCACTTTATATTTAACATCCTAGAGCAGGTTGTCATTTGGAAAACGTGGCTCACAGCTTTCATGGCTCCATTGCAAGTTGCAATATGCATATTAGTGAAAGAAAAACTAAAACCTCATCATGACACAATATATCTAAGAGTCCCATAATCCCAAATTCCCTCTTCCTGTCACATTTGTGGGCATGTCACAGCAGCTGTCCTGCTGCCAGGCTGTTGTCTCTGGAGCCTGGGCTCACCCTTTGCAGTCAGGTGCCTGGCAAACCTGCAGAGAGCAGGAGACACAGATCCTGCTCCATGTGTACTCTTCCCTGTGCTCCCTCTCTCTGTGCCTGTTCCTGTCACCCTGTGTCCCCAGGACTGATGTTCCTCCAAGCTCCTGCTCCACAGCCACCCTGTGATGGGTCCCTTTGGGATTGAGCTGTGACACACTGCAATCCAGCACCAGCTGGCCCAGCCTGATCCTCTGGGGGACCTGATCCAGAGGCTGGCTGGGAGCAGCTCTGGGGCTCTGCTGGCTCCAGAGCAGAGCTCTGGTGGGATGCCCTGGCCCCACGTGCAGGATGCAGCCAAATGAGGCAGCTCTGGGGTGCAGGGGCCCAGTGAGCACCCAGATCTTTGCAGGGCTGTCACCTGAGGAACAGAAGCAGATGGATGTGGAAAGCCTTTAAATTCAGCACATGATCAATACTAAACGGATCTTCTGGAGTCTCTTATAAGATTACCCCAGCCTCATGCATCCAATTGCAAAAAAATCACTCAGCACACTAGGGAGATGTGAGAAACGCTGCAGCCCCCATTTAGAATGCATAGAGCCAGAGTAAGTGACTTCACAATTGTTTATTGCAGTAAATAATTCATCCACTTTACATTTGGTTTTGTTGCTACCCCCATGCCCCTGCCTCAGCTCCTTTCTCTTAATCCTAAAATTCCCTTGCTGGGTCGTTTCTGTGGCCATGATTCCCAAACACATACAAACACAAATCTGTCTCAGTCCAACTTTTCCTGACTGCCATACCAGGGAGAGCAGAGCTGAGGGAGGGACAATCCTGGTTCACTGCTCAGCTTAGCCCCTGCCCAGGCCTGGCCTTTGTGTTTGCCCCAGTTCTGCTTCCACACAGTGCCAGTGCTCAGAACTGTTTGGAATACATTAACATTGCTAATAGTGTTTTTATACTAATTAATAATGACATTTGAACAAACTAACACAAATTATCAGCTGGCCGGGTGTGCAGTGAGGGTTGCAGCTGAGACAGAGCAGTGGGAAGGGATGGGTGCTGCTCTGCAGTGAGACCTGGCTGGGGCAGGTGCACCTCACCTGGCACCTGTCTGGAAGGCTGGGCTGGGGTGCCTGCAGGGCTCTGCCCATCCTGATCTCACACCCTTGCCAGGGTGGGCTCGCTGAGCCTGACAGCTCCTGTGTCAGAGCAGGTTGTTTCAGCTGCTAAAACCAGATTGATGAGAGTGCCTGCCACAGGATGAAGCTTTTCGAGTCCTGTCAGCTGAGACAAGACTGTTATATACATCTCTGAAGGCCTTGGCAGCATGCTAGCTCCTGCTTCTGGATAGTTTTGTCAAAAAAGACCAAGTACAAATTGGCACGTGTCTCTTTGAATTGAAAATTGTCTGGAAGGGTGCTGGGAAGAGCATCGCAACAATGTGCTCCAGGCAGCTGCTCCTGGCCACTCTGGAGACACCACACAGCCTGGAGAACTCCTGGGGCAGATTTTGCTCCTCCCTGTGGAAACAATCCTGACTGTCTGTGCCTTGGAGCCTGCAGCCCTGGGAGTGCTCCCATTGGCACAGGAGGGTGCTGAGGCTCTGGTCCCACCTCTGCTTCTGTCCAGCCCTGATCACTGGAGAGTTGGGATCATGGTGGCAGTGCTCTGACCTGAACTGCATCTCCAGGGATGGATCCTCCTTTACAGGCATTGCCCAGGCACCTCCTCTGGCTCTTTTAACACTTCATCCAGCAAGGCAGCAGGTGACCTTTTGGAGCAAAATGATCCCAGCATCCATATGGTATTTTGCATGCTGTCCCCTTGGGATCTGTAAGTGGAGGCCAAATCAGAGTTATTCTCATGCTCTGCTTTCAGAGGTGCCAGTGAGATTTCACCATCTGGGATACAGTCACTGCTCTGGGAGATTTTTTCTCCACGACAGAATCCCTGAAACATCTCAGGGTCATTTCTTGATTTGGTTTTTGGAGCCCTTCCTGGGCCCTGGTTTTTGGGGGGCTGGAGCACCTCAGGCATGAGCGGCTTTTCCAGTTTGTGATTCCTGCTGCTCCTTGCACCAGAATCTGACTGGAAAGGGGTTTTACCCCCTCCTCAAGGTGTCAGTCCAAGGCTCCCAGTGCCTTGGGAGTGCACAGCATTACATTCCCAGCAGCTCAGGCAGGCACCTGCACATGGTGGGTGATGTCCTGGGGCTGAGCTCTGAGCTGTGTAAAGGGTTCTCCACCTGGCCTTGGAGACCTGGCTGTCCATTATGTCCTTCAGGAGAGCCTGATTGTGGAATTGTAACCAGGTGGGTGTGTAAGGAATTGTGTGCACAGCCCTGCCAGACCCTCAGCTCCTGCAGGTGGAGGGGCTGGAGGAGCACAAGGTGAGTGTCTGGAGCAGAGAACTCTGCACACCCTGCAGATGGCAGCTGCTGGCCCTCAGCACCTCTAGAGCCATTCTTAAGGCCCTGAGCTTGTTTCCATTAAAGGTGTGTGCCTTGGCTGAAGGCCAGGGGCTGCCCATGGGTTTTGGCAGGCTGTGCCCATGGGTTTGGCTGTGAGAGCCCTCTGTGCCAGCACACAGCAGCTGGGCCTGGGGCTGCGCTGGGCCACGTCAGCCTGAGCTGACAGGCCTGCTGTGAAACAAGATGAATGGGCTGAAGTTGGTGAAAATTATTCTAATTTATAATCTGCTGCTTTGTGGAGCTCCCCAATTAATTCTTTCTAGATACATAAGTAGGCCACATGTTTGCTTTGCTTCAAATGTAATAAACATTACACTCTGTCCCCTGCTTTTGGAGCTGGTTCCTGTCAGAGCATTAGCCCCTGTAGCTAATTCCTCACACCTGTCTCTGGGGCTCCTGGGACCCGGGCTGAGCACGGGGCGGAAACGCCAGGCTCCAGAAAACTTGTGGCATGGAGAGATAAATTGCTGATCAAAGGGCTGGAGCACAGTGCATGTGAATATTTAGTTGTAGGCAAGGCAGCCCAGCCTGCTCAGGAAGGGCTCTGTTCCTGGCACCAGGGCAGGATTGGGGTGCTGGGGTCTGTGCAGCCCCAGGCACACAGAGCTGGGGGGAGTGGGGTGCAGAGTCTGTGGGGAGCTGCTCTGCACAGCTCTGCTGGGCTCTGCTGCAGCACCAGCCCTGGGCAGCAGCAGCAGCATCAGCATCAGTGACCCTGCACCCAGCCCGGGGAAGGCAGCGATGCTCTGCTCTCCGTGGTGCTGCAGAGCAGGAGCTGAGCACAGCCACGGCTGTGGGGTCAGACCAGGGGCTGCAGGTTTGTGCCCAGAAATCCTGGAAAACCAGGAAGAGCTGGGGAGGATCCAGAAAGTAAAAACCAGTAGTTCCAGAATGTCCCTGGGATATTCACATCTCTGAAGTGCCAGGATGCCCAAGGAAAGGCCCCTGCTGCCTCTGCAGCCAAGGACAGTAAAAATGAAAGGTTTGGGCTCTGCTGGCCCAGGCAGTGATAGTCCTGCTGTCAGGGGGAAACAGAGGTGATGGGCAGTCCTTGTTCCTTCTGTGCATGTAAAAATAGAACCAATTTTACAATGCCTTGCTGATCCCTGTCACCTTCCCCACATGCAGGGGATGGAGGCTGATTCTGGATTTGCTGATTACAAGGGTGCAGACAGATTTGCAGGAGCAAAAGCCAAGTGCTGGGTGTTGGGCTTTATTTTCTGTTTTGATTGTCATGTGACTGATCACAGACATCACTCTCTGCCTTGATTTTTGCCTCCTCTCCTGGTACCATCACTGTGATCTCTTCACCTACCTAACAAGCCAAGCCCACCTCACAGGCCCCGAGTCTGAAAATGGGTTGAAAAGCCCAGTTTTTATCATTGCCATCACATCCATCCTCCACCTAAATTCCAAGAATTTCCAGCAAGCTGTGATGCAGAAGCATACACTGAACTTCTAGTTTTGCTGACCTAGAAGCGACCCTGATGTTTGCCCTGTTGCCAGTGGTTTCCACAGTCCCAGGGAATGTGGAGACTTTTCCCAAGATTTCCTCTCCCTTCCACCCACAGAAAAATCCTCCATCCTTGCCCACATTCCCCCAGCCTGCTCAGCACCCTGGCCTTGCTCTGGTGCTCTGTTCTTCCCATGGGTGAAGCAGGGTGCAGCTGCTTGGCTTGCTGAGATGCCTTTGGTGCAGGGTGAATGAGCTGGGGCTGGTGCCTGCTGGTGGAGGTGCCCACCTCCCTCCACCTGTTGGATATAGCGATGTCTTCTTGCTTGCTGTGCAGAAAAGTGGGGGCAGATCACTTGGCACTTTGTTTGCACCATCTGCAGAGGAAAGAGAATTTTAAAAATAAGTTTAGAGCGTAGAATAATAGTGGATTTCAGCACTCCTGCCACAAGCACTGCCTTGTTCTTTTCTGTTGCCTGGCTTTACCCTCACATCCACAGCTTCCCTGCTGGCATCCAAGTGCAAGAAAGAGCTGCTTGGCCTTTAGCTCCTGTCCTGCCCAGAGCCAGCAGCTCCATGTCCTTCAGTGAGTTTTGGGGCAGGGATGGATTCCTTGAGCCCTGCTGGGGAAGAGCTGCTGGCTTTGCACTCTGAACCATCACCTTGTGCTGTGGAGCCTGGCTCAGCATCTGCCAAGTGTCTGAGCACAGCCAGGGGATGCAGCTCCCACCTGCCCTCCACCACGGGATGAGCATTCACTCTGCACTCCCTGGACATGCTCCAGCAGGAGAAGCTGTGCTGGGGGCTCTGAAGGGCAGAGATGCCAGCCTGGCCCCTCTGTTCCTGCAGTGCCAGACACAGGCACTTGTGTGCCCCGTGCAGCCCTGCCAGGGAGGGAAGCCAAGCAGCCACTGTTATCAGACTCACACAGACCTTTCCCATCTGGCTGCTCTTCTGAGGAGGGATCCAGGCTCCCTGCAGGTGCTGGCAGCCAAGGCAGGAGGTGCAGCTGATCTGCTCGCAGGGTCTCAGGCTGCCTCCTCCAGTCCAGGCTGGTACAGCCCCTGCAGCACGTCCAGCCCCTTTCCTCACCTCAGTTACAGAGTGGAGCTGACAGGGAGCCCTGAGATTTGGGTTGGCTCAGGCAGCTTGAGCTGTGCTGCAAAAGGCTGGAGACACAAAGCTCTGTCTGGGTCTATATCTGAGTCCTGGTCTGAGCCCAGAGCACAGAGGATGGGGAGCTGGTGTGCAGTGACAAAAGGATGCACAAGATCCTCAAGATTCTAAAACCACCAGTTCTCTCAGCTGCTGAGACTCTAAAACCACCAGTTCTCTCTGAGTCCTCCCCCCAGCCCTGCTGAGCCCTGCCATGGATCTCCTGGCAGACATGGGCTGTGCCAGCACTGATGCTCTTTGTCCTCCCACAGCCATTGTCAGTGTGCCACTGGCAGCACAGGGAGGTGAAGGGGGAGCTCCCCACCAGCCTAGGTGGAGCTCAGAGTAAATACCCTCCCATGGTGGGGCCAAGCTCTGTGTCTGCAGAGCCACTGAGGCTGGGCCAGGACATTGTCACATCCCTGTGTCTCCCAGTCTCAGGTTCTTTTGCTGGTCGCTGTGACCCCAAGAAATGTTAAAAGTCTCCTTTCTCAGCCCGAGTGCTTGAAGAATGAGTCAGAGCTCTTCAGTTCTTGGTCTCAAGGTTGTTTATTGCGTTTACCTATAAAAAATTTTCCCCTGCCCTGCCGAGGTCCATCCAGCAGGACAGTTCCAGGCACTCTGCCCGCCCCCAGGGCAGTGTTATGTCTTTTCTAAAAACTACATATACAATGTTTACAATTACTTTCCAATACCTATCACCTATGTTAGACAGTGAGTTTCTACTCTAAACCAATCTGCAAGTCCCACCACCACAGCAGAAGAGGAGGCCAAGAAGAAGAAGAAGGAGAAAGGCTGAACATGCCCAGATCCCTCCATCTTGCTCCCTGGACCCCCATTCTAGAAAGCTCAAAATCTACTTTTTCACCCGTGATAACTTCACTATTATTCTACCTAAACTGTTGTGGCTTGCTGATCTTCATACAAGGTTGGTAATTTGCTCCACGGATTATCATCAAAACCACAGGTGTTTTGGGGTCTCTGAGACCCCAGGCAGGGGTGCTGGCCATCCTGGACAGCCGGAGGGATGCCCTGGGTTCCCACACCCCAAAGCTATCCCCTCCCAGCTTCTGGGGAGGGCTGAGCTAAGTGGGCCTCCCCCACCCCACTGTCAGCCCCTCTTGCAGAGCTGTGGGGCTGGGCCTGGCTGTGCTGGGGGCTGCAGCCCTGCCCCTGCCTGCAGATGCTCCTGCAGGGAGCTCAAGTCTGCAGGGCTCAGGAGAGCAGCAATCCCTGCGTGCCTGTAGCTTGCTCAGTCCCTGGCACATGGGGAGGGGTGCTGGCTCCTGGGGAGCTGTTCCAGGACACCTTTCCAGGCCTGGGAGATGGGAGTGTTCCTCCCTGATGGATGCAGTTTGTTTCAGAGGTGATGGAGCTCCTGCTGCAGGAGCAGACCAAAGCTGGTGGGCAAAGGGGCAGCCAGGCTGGTGAAGCGAAACATTTGAAATGTTTTTCATTCCAGCTCTCTGCAGCCCCTGCCTTGCCAGGGGCTGCTCTCTGTTTCCAGTTAGCATGGTAACTGCATCAGGACCAAGTAAACAAGCTTTCCAAGGATGCTGCAGGAGCCCAGGCAGCTCTGGGCATCGTGGTGGTGTCCCTGGGGACAGTGCTGTGATGGGATGCTGTTGCTGTGATGCTGATGCTGTGACACAGCTGCTCCCACACCTTGACCTTGGGGATCCCCAAAACCTTCTGTCAGGAGACTGAGCCAGGATAGGCTGTGGAGAGGGAGAGAGCATCCCCCAAATGCATCCTTGGAGAGCAGGACTCTGCTCTCAGCCTGGGCTGGACACTCCAGCAGGGCTCTGAATGTGTTTCCTGCTCTTTTCTCCTTCCATCTTCACCACAGACACAGGACAAAGCATCATGAGGAGTTAGATAAGGTAACAGAGCAGAGCACAAACCACCATGCCCTGTCTTTCATGGCACCCCACTACTCAGAGAGCTGTGAGTGCCAGACCCTCAGCTTCCCTATCCTGGCCTGGCTCCTGTCCTGAATATATTTTTACATTTTGTGGCTCTCAGAGGTTTTTAAATTTAATGGGTTCCTCTTTTTTCTTTCCTCCTTCTTATCACCTGAGCTGGATCCTCTCTGAGCTGCTGCCAGCTCCAGGGATTACAAGTGAATAATTTACGTCTGATGGCACATTTGAAGTTCAAGAAAAGGAAATGGCAAGTGGAGCCTGCTCCTCATGCCTGCCCCAGAGCCACGGTGCAGGCTGCTGCTGTTTCTCCAAAGGCAATTCCAAGGATTCCCTAAGGAGCCATGTTCTGCCCTGCTTGGGCACGGCCATCCAGCTCCTGGCAGCCTGGAGCTGAGGAGCAAAGGGCCCAGTTCCACCCAGCTGCCCTTCCAGGCTGCTGCTGTGCAGGAGGCAGCTCCCAGCACCAGCACAGCATCCCTGTGGGTGCCAGGGCTGCTCTGCCTCCCCAGCCTGGTGCCAGGAGGGTTCCCTGCCAAACCAGGGTGTGCCCTGGCAGCCCTGGCAGGAAGGGAAGGGGCAATGTGCCCTGCTGGAGCTGCTGGGGATGCTTTGGGGCAGCAGCCTGCTGTCTGTGCTGTCTCCAGTGCAGGGAGGAAGGAGGGATGGCTCTGCCTGACCCACACAGGGGCCGGGCACAGAGTCCCTCCCTCAACCAGGGCTGTGCTGCCCCCCATGGGCTCTGGGCTGGGCTCTCAGAATGCCAGGCTCGTTGCTCATTCCCAGAGCTGGGGCCACAGGAAGATGCTCCGGGAAATTATTTTTAACTCGCCACGATTCGCTCTTCAGAGCTAAGTCACTTTTATCAGCGCTGGTTCAGCCCCAATGAAGGCAATCTCTCCTCATACATACACTTCTCTCTGCAAGGTGGCTCTGACAAAATTTAAATATGAACTTTAGTGGTTTCCAGGAGCTCTTGGAAGAACTAACAAGCGTATCACAGGGTCCAGCATTAAATCCTTCCCTGCTGGGATGCAGTAGAGAACGGAAACTGTCAGGCAGTTTGAGATCCACTTAGCAATTAGTGCAGATGAAAGAAGCACTAACGTGAAAGCCCTGGTCTCTGTGCTGCTGGTGGGAGGAGGAAAGGAACGTGTAAGAGAAACATAACAAAATGCGACTGTGTATCCCACCAAACAATGAATCATTTTAACATTTCCAATCCTTTTCGAGCAAGCAGAAACAGTCGATCAATATGTGACAGAATTAAAGACCTGCAGTAAAACCTTGGAGCTGAGGATCTGCAAGAATTCTGAGCACAGACTGATCTGTGAAATTCTGCATATGGCAATAGCACACCAGGAAAGACCAGCATATGTGCAGGAGCCAGGAGCTGCAACAGAACAAGTCTGCTGGGCAAGAAGGCTTCTCTGCCCACCCAGAGGAACACCCACTGCAGAGGAGAAATCATCCCTGGCAATGGATATGCAGCAGCTACAGAAAGCAGGAGTATTTCCCAGAAAACTCAAAGTTACAACAAACATGGCCCTAAGCCATATCCTTGTAAAAGCCTGCGAAAATGTGATTCAGAATGTGTATTCATAAAAGCTGCAGCCATAGCCTTGGCTCTGGAGGATTTTGGGCCAGTAAGAGCATCTCATAGCCTTTACACTCTGAAGGGGTGAAAACAGCCAAGAGGTGCCATTCCATGAGTGTGCCGCAGCTAACTTCAGGAAAATGACAATTCCAAGGCGGGTTAGGAGGACAGTATGCCTGGGAAAAGGAAAGGCAGGCGTACAACAGCTAAACTGGTGACTACTTAATTATGTACTCAAGGGACATGATGGACTGTGTTTGAGTCTATTCTAAAAATATCTATACTGGACTGTTTGAAATGTAGTAGGGAAGACACAAGTACACAGTTTGGAAATACAAGTATTTTTAGAAAGTTTGGATCCTGGTAATTGAGTGAGCATAGGAGCCCCACATGATGCATTTACAGCACATCTTTGGCACGTTCAGATTCCTGCAGCTGCACTTTGGAAAAGCTGTAGAACCCTGTCAGATACTCACAGAAACCTGCTAGTCACAACAGCAGGACAATAAATGGCACAAGGAAAGTGTAACTTTAAATTCAGTGCAGTGGGACTGCCATGGGATAAAGGAAGCCAGGACTGCATATTCACATATATTGCCAGCTAATTTAACAGGGGTGGTGGCTGAGCAGGATTTGAGTCAGAGGGAGCAGGGCATGATGAAAGGTGAGCAGAACTGGGGCTGATGCTGCACCCCTTAGATGTAGGCACTGAACCAAAGCCCTTGGGTACAGGGGAGCTTTCCTGGTCCTTCCCAGCCACGTCATGGTGATCCTCCCATCCCAGACTGCAAATCCTCCCCAGGGCTGCCCTCAGCCCTGGTGTGCTCCAGCAGTGCTCATCTTCATCACTCTTCCTTCCTGGGATGTGAGTCCAAGCACCATCCTAGTGACAGAAACAAACAACTGTTTTCCAGCTTGCAGCCTCTCCACTGCTTTCTGCAGCCAGACTGTGACTTTCACTGCACCACAGTTCTGTAATTATCACAGGAAGATTACAATTCCTTTGAACCTCATTTTTCTCTGCCTTTGGCTGACCTCAGGGCTGCAGAAGAGTGAGTGAGAGAGAGAGAGTGTGTGTGCCTGTGTGTGGACTGGGGAGAGAAGGACAAAGGGAGGCTGTATCATGGTCCTCCTGCCAGTTAGCCCTGGTCCTAAGCTTTCCATCTAGCTGGGATTCTTGAAGGCAACCCAGACTCGATGGTCCCAACCTCTGCCTTTCCTCATTTTCTCTGCCCTCTCTTTTTCATATTGCATATCTAGGGCATAGCTTCAGTTATCTGTGTATCTAGATATAAGCCTTGGGAGCAAACAATTTGGAATAAGTCTCTGTGCCACTGAAGGGAGGGCACTCTGTGAACACATCCCACAGCAGGGGCAATTCATCTGCCTGCCCATTAGCAGAGCCAAGTACTTGTCAATGGGCTTTCTTCAGTCTGGGCCTGGACCAGTAAAGCAAATGTTGAATGACTGCTACAAATAACTGCCCCAACCTCCAATTTTTATAGGCAGAGTGGCAGCATTTCACGCTGGGCACAACAAGCAGTGGAGATGACAGCTCAAAGCCAAATAGACATCACAGAGCCAGTAGAGATGTGATTTATTAAAGAAATGTCTGGATTGCAGAGGAAGCAGAAAGGTGTACCTTGAAAGGAACCTTTAACGCCTATGAGTGAAAAGGAACAAGGGCTGGGAAGGAAGGGAAGCTGCCAGGGGCAAAAGCTAATGGGCCTGGTCCTGGGGTGTGCTGTCAGCAGGGGACGTGCAGCTGCCAGCCAAAGGGTAAGCTGTGCTGCTTCATCCGGAGGCATAAAAGCAAGAGCTGAGTAAAAGGGCTGCCCAAGCTGAGATGAGAGGCAAGGGAGTGCTGCTGGGGAAGGGAATAACCCCAGGCTGCCACAGGGGACTGATATTCCTCACTGGTTTGTGCAGAGAAACCAGTAACCACACACTCATGTCAGCAGGGCACGTTGCATTCTGCACTTTCCCAGGTGGGACTCCAGCTCCCACCTGGTTGTCCAGACCCAGTTCTTGAGTTGCCAAGTTCTGAGCAGACCCCCCATCCATCCCTGCTCCAACCTCCCAAGGCTCCATGTTCCAAGCCTTGGTTCCCCCATCACTGCAATCAGGCCTGCCCTGTGCAAGGACAAGTGTCCAGCTCCCAGCAGCTGCCCAGGCCCTTCCAGCTGCACATGCTCAGGCCAGGCTGAGGACCTTTTGGGGGGAGCCTTAGACCTTCCCTTTCCCATTCTGTAGCCCCCAGTGCCCAGCCTGTCCTCCTGTGCCAGCACACTGCAGGGACAGTGCCAGCACATGCTGTCCCCAGCCCTGGAGCCACTCTGAGCAGCAGAATCTGCTGCATTAGGTCGATTTCAAGAGCCCCTCCAGGTCAGTTAGCAATTACCTGCACCAGATACACGCTTGGAAAGGAGCTTCTGATCTCTTCAATGCACTCGTTTTCCTCTTTCAATTTCAAATTCGCCTCACTGGAAATAGGCACTTCAGCCTCTTTTACAGACCATGGTAAATTAGGATTTTGTCCAGTTCTGTTGGTTCTGCTGATACAGATGTTTTCCTGTGCAGATGCAATGCCATGGCCAATCTGAGGTTTTCCAGACCCTTCCTGTTCAGCCTCTTCCAGCTGAGCCTGTGGGTGATGTCTGGTACTGAGTGCTCCTGCACAGACCACAGGCCCTTGCATGTGCTGAGATGGACACCCAAAGCTCCTGTTATCTACTCAGAGTGGTGCTCCATGCTGTTGAGACATGGCCAGTGGGGAATACCTTCCTTTGAAGAGTCAGCTGAAATGAAAATTTCCAACTGCACACTCCAGTCTTGTCCTGGAATGAAAGGGCTGAAAAGAAGAAAATCCAGGCTCTTTGCATGCGTCCTTATCTTTGCGCTGAAACCTGACTGCCATCCACTCGTCACAGAGACATTTTCCACAGTGACATCCTTCATGCTGAGCTCTGCCAGCACTGCACTGGGCACACTGTGGGAATGCTGCAGCTGGCAGGGAGGGAGACACATCCCCTACCTGTGCCCCAGGACTGCTCCCAAGGGAAGGGAGCCTCACCAACAGACACATCCCCTACCTGTGCCCCAGGACTGCTCCCAAGGGAAAGGATGCTCACCAACAGACACATCCCCTGCCTGTGCCTCAGGACTGCTCCCAAGGGAAGGGAGGCTCACCCATAGGGAGACACATCCGCTGTTGTGCCCCAGGACTGCTCCCAAGGGAAAGGAGCCTCACCAACAGGGAGACACATCCCCTGCCTGTGCCCCAGGACTGCTCCCAAGGGAAGGGAGGCTCACCCATAGGGAGACACATCCCCTGCCTGTGCCCCAGGACTGCTCCCAAGGGAAAGGAGCCTCACCAACAGGGAGACACATCCCTACCTGTGCCCCAGGACTGCTCCCAAGGGAAGAGGGCTCACCAACAGACACATCCCCTACCTGTGCCCCAGGACACACTTCCAAGGGAAGGGAGGCTCACCCATCCTGCAGCTGCTGCATCTGCAGCAGCCTCTGGGGCCAGTGTGCAGCCACCCCCTGTGGTCCCCTGGCAGGCCCAGCTGGCTGCAAGCAGGCACAGGCTGCTGGGAGGGCTCTGGCAGTGCTCTGCTTGCCTCATCACAGGGCACCCAGAGCCTGATGGGGTCATGCACAGCCCTCTCCCAAAACTGGGGTTCGGTGCTCAGAGGCAGAAGCAATTTTACATAAAGTTCAATTAAATATTTGCTTTATAATTGCGCAACAAATTATTCATAAAGGCATTGGAATCTAATCACAAGGCTGACACCGTGGAGTCTGCAAATGACACAGTACTCAGGGAGAATAAAGATGGGGGAGCTGCCAGGCTGTGGTGACATGCAATGCCTGAATCTGTGGGGCAGTGGGAATGTTCCCAGAAAAATACCCACAGCAGCATAGAAGAACCTCAGCAAGGCAGGGTTTTCTGGGAAAGGCAATAAACTAAGTAGGGTGACATGAGAAATGGCTCTGGGAAAGAGTTTGGGGCATTTGGCTCAGGTATGCCCAGCAAACAGGCCAGAGCTGAGGGTGCTGGGGCTGTGTCCCTCCCAATCATGTTTTGTCACCTCCATCTTCGTGTGGTGCTCTGTGTGGTGTTACAGTGTCCCCAGTTCTGCAGGATTTGCTGCCTTCAGCTCATGCCCCTGTCTCCAGCAGGAATCATGGTGCTGCACCTTTTAAGGGGTGCAGAACCTCTCCCAGACCATGGGCTGTGAAGAAAGCCATGTGCTACAATCTGCCTGGGGGGTCCATGCTAAACCATCCTAAACCAGAACAGCAGCCAGGTAAAGGCAGGAGGCAATCTGGGCAGAGCATCCCACAGTGCAGCCCTCCAGAGACAGGCAGTGCCTCTGAGACAAGGATGAGCAGCTGGCCAGAGGTAGCTGAAAAGCACAGTGGAGCAAATGTGACCTCCCAGGGACCCTTTGCAGGGAGTGTGTCAGGGGGACTTGCTTCCATGCATCTCCCATGGCACCCTGAGCTGCAGCTATGTGAGCAAAGCCCTCTGCCAGTCCTGACACTGAGTGCTCAGCTCCTTCCAGGGTGAATTTTGGAGGGCAGCAGACTGAATCCTGCCCCCAGGAGGAGCGAGGCTGCTGGCTGAGCTGTGTGCATCTCTGTGGTTCTGCTGAGAGGAGCTGGGCTCTGCTGAGAGGAGCTGGGCTGTGCTGAGGGAATGCACACAGCTCTGCAGGACAGCTGCTGAGCCCAGCAGCCGCTGCAGCCAGGGATCTCTCTGCCTAACAAGAGCACACCCTGCCCAAATTCTGTCCCCTGCTGTCACTGTGGGCAGTGGGCTGCAGGCTGCCCTTGTCCTGCCAGGGAGAAGCCCTGCAGGGCACCCAGTGTTGGGAAAGCTCTGAGTGACAGGGGAGCTGGATCCTGGACAGAGCTGGACTGGAGATGGATTGCCTGCCTGCCAAATGTGGACATTAGACAGGGAGTTAGATTAATGGGAGATGGCTCTGCCAACAGAGAGGTGAGTCACAAAGCTTGTCCTGCGCTGAATCTGTTTCTCCAATAGGGAAGGAGTAGGAGGATTTAGCAAGATTAATCTCTCACGGAGTTGTGAGAATAGCCAAGATTCATGGGCCTCTCAGCAACAAATTTCCAAGTAAGCAGACAGCACTTGGGCTTGCTCCATGTGACACAGCACAGATCTGTGCTGGTAACTCTGGGGTTTCCTGGTCACAGGTGAGATTGACCACCCTTCTGTGCTCACACATGAGCCCTGCAGAGCACAGGCTGCACAGGAGCACCAAACAAAGCAGCTTGAAGGCATCAATCCCCTGAATTTCCCTGAAGTGGTCTGCAGCTACTATGCCCAAAACAAACAATGCTGGACCTTGCACAGAACAAGAGAAGGAGCTGAGAAAGAGCTCCTTTTGGCAGCTGAGAGGAGCTGGTGACACATCAGCTGGAGAGTTTGCCAGGTCTCTGCCAGGTTTGCATGAAGGCAGAGCAGAATCAGGCTGGACAAGAGCCAGAGCACCTTTCCTGGTGTGAGCAGCACTTCCCTGTGGACAGCAGTTTGTGATACACACCTGGCAGGACCTGCTAGAGATGGGGAAGGCAGAACAGGTTGGTCACAGCTATTTTTTGGCAGATGATGGGGAGCTCTCAGGCCCCCCTGTGTCTACCTCCTACAGAACTCCAGGAAGTCTCCAGGAAGGAGAATGAGGCCAGGAAAATGAAATCTTGGTAAATGGGTTTTATATTGAGGTAAATGGGTTTTATGTTGTGTTTTAAGGAGCTGTGGAGAGAAAAATCTCAGTGCTAGTGAAACAGAGATTTTTATTTTTTTTTTTTGGAAAAGGAAGATTTCCATTCCATGTTGGGAGTCCTGTTTCTTTCTGATATTTCTTCAGTTGTTCATGTCATGGCTCTTCAGTCTGAGCAGTTTTACAAATGTGTTGTGGAGATGAAAGCACCAGGGAAAGCTGCTCAGGATCAAGTTGGAAAAGCTTTTAACTTTCAACTCCTTACAGACAAAGGCACAGAGAGGAAGGGGGGAAGTGCAAAGACTGGGAAAAGGAAGAGGAAGAAGCAAAAAGAGATAAGGAGAATAGAAGAGTGAAAGGGACAGAGCAGAGAAGACAAATCACAACAAGAAAAGGAACAAGGCACCAGCAGAAAGAAAGGGAGAGATAGGGAGAGAACAAAGCAAGGGGCCTGGAGCTCAATGAGATGGGGAGAGTATAACAGAGTAAGAGAACAGTGCTGCAGGTAGAGGAAAGCCAAAAAATACAAAAGAGCTATTTAAACACTGGGGTAAAGCAGTGATGAGAATAAGAGAAAAAGAGAAGCCAGATGGGGACTGAATTCGCATGGAGATAAAGGGGATGGCAGCAAAGCCAAAGGATAACCTGTCCATCCTTCTGTCATTGCACAGACAAGACATGACATGACAGTGACATGTCAGCTTCTCAGAGGGGCTGGGACACAGCTGTGGAGGCTGCACTCATGGTCACGGGGAGCCACAGGAGTGACCATGTCACAGGTGGTTCTTGGTTCTCCTGCTCTGCATCCTCCATCTCTCCTTCCCCGTGGTGGCTCCTGGCCATGTGAAGCACCCCTGGTTTTGGGTGTCATGGAAGGACTGTCATAAAGTGCCTCACTGTGGTGCTCTCCTGGGCTCATCTGGGAGCTGGGTGGGTCAGGCTGCCCGGCCTTACCAGCACCTGCATGGCAGCAGCAAGGGGGCATGGAATCATGGAGTCATCATAGCATGGTTTGGGTTGGAAGGGACATTTAAAGGTCAGCTAGCCCAACCCATGTGTGGTAAGCAGGGACTTCTTCAAAATCAGGCATGGAGAGGCTGTGCCACAGGGAAGGGGGCAGTGGGAAGAGACAAATCTTCTGTGTCTAAGCAAAAACAGGCTGGAAAAGGGCACCATGACTACAGACAAGTGCTGGGACCATCTCCTCCCAGTATCACACCAGTTTAGTGGGCTCAGCTCCACCTGCAGTGTGCGAGGTGACCTCTTGGCTGCCCCAGGGAAAGGATCTGGGTGTTCCCAGTGCCAGTGTCCTAGCTGGCACCAGAGCCTTGCAGGTGTCCCAGGGCTGGATTGGCACTGAGCACACAATCTCTGTTTGCAGACTGTGTTAGCAGAGCAGCAGCTGTGCTCCAGGCTTTGCTCCTTTCCCTACAAGAGCATCAGGCTCAAGTGGGATCCACTTTGGCAGCAGTGCTTGCAGCTGGCAGGTCTCTCAGTCTCACACTGGGATTGAGGACATTTCTAGATGCTTCTGTGTCTGAAGGGGCTGATGTGGAGCATTTCCTGGCATGTCTTGGGGGTCCCCTTGGCCTCTGAGGGTGGGAGTCATGCAGCAGTAGGGTGGTGGGAAGCCTTGTGCCAGCCAGTGCAAAGGTGGGGAATAAAGCTGCCAGAGCTGCTGCTGGGTCTGCATCCTGCTCATCTTTTGGTCCTGGAAAGGAAGAGCCACTCCTCCTGGGTCCATGCTGTGCTCTAAGCCTCTCTTTTGCTTTCTCCCCACCTCTTTCTCACCTTCAGGGCACCTGAACAGGAAGCACCAGATCCATGTAGTTTGAGGATAACCTGCTACTGGGTTACTACTCTTTCTTGATCAAACTGGCCAAGCAGAGGATTTGTTTGTCTTGTACACAAGGTGCTGTACAAATGGAGCAACACAGCATTCCCTCCTCTGGTGTTCTCTTGTGCTCCTTTCAGGGCCAAACTCCAAGGCCAAATAACAGAGAATGCTGTGGACACAGGAGAGCATTTTCTCCAGGTAAGATGTGAGTGCCTGGGCAGTGGAGAGTGGGAAATGTCCCACTGGAGTCTGTTTACCTGAGCTGTGACTAAAACCTGACTTGCAAGGTTTATCCATCCCCAAATACAGTGCTGCAGTCTCACCAGACTTGAGCTTCTTCCTGCTTCCATCTTCCACTGGCCCAGAGTGGTCTGTGGATCCTGCTGCTGCAACAACTGCGCTGCCACTTCTGCCCCTGCACCCTCAAAAGCTGCTGGGTCAGAACAGTGCCCACCATGCTTCGAGCAAGACTCTGGAGAAGGCACCAAAGAGCTGAGGCGGTTGCTGAGGATGCCAACAGCCATGGTGCACAGTGGGAGAGGGTCTGACAGCCCCAGCCTCAGCCCCAGAGATGCCCAGAGCCCCTGACAGAGCTCCTGCCACGATGCCACTGGGCCATCAGTGTGTGGCACCATTCAAAGGTCTGGGGTCTCTGTCTGATGCCCTGGCGCCCCGGCTCAGCCCCGCGCTCCACGCACTGAGTCGGATCTCAGCACCGGGCACAGGAGGGTCGGCCCTGACCTGGGGGTGGCCGGGTCTGCCCCTGCCCCCGTCCGCGCCCCGCTCCCGCCCCCGGGGCGGCCGGTGAGGCCCCGGGGCGGCGGAGGCGATGCGGGCACGGGGCGGGGGCACCGCGGGCTGGGGAGCGGAGCGGAGCCGCGGGCAGAGCCGAGCCGCCCGCCGGGGCCGCGCCAGCCCGCGGGGGAGCGGGGCCGCATCCCGGGAACGGGCGGGTCCCCAGGGCGGGTCCCTGGGGGAGGCTCCGGGGCCAGCCCGGGGCGCGGACCCGGCGCTGCATTCTCAGAGTCTCCAGCAGAGGCTGGGCTGGGCCGGGCCGGGCAGGGCTGGGCAGGGCTGGGCTGGCGGGGAAGGAGGGGAGGCAGGCAGGGAGCGAGGGGGAGGAAGGCGGCTCTCGCCGCACATGCAGCCCCCGCCGCGCTCCCGCCGCCCGCGCCCCGCCTGCGCCCTGCCCGCCCGGTGCCAGCACCGGCTCCGCTCGCCGCCGCCGCCGCTCGGGGCTCCGCGCTGCTGCCGGGGCTGCCATCCGCTCCGTGCCGGGGCGCAGGGGCTGCGCTCCGCTCCGTGCCCGCCTGCCCGGGCTGCCATCCGCTCCGTGCCCGGCTGCCGAGCCTGAGATCCGCTGCCGGGCTCCGCTCCGCTCGGTGCCGGGGCTGCGCTCCGCTCCGTGCCCGGCTGCTCGGGCTGCCGGGGCTCCGCTCCGCGCCGGCGGGGGCCCGCAGGATGCCGCGGGAGGCCGAGCGCCCGGCGCGGGGGAGCCGCCGCGGCCGCCGCCCCAGGTAAGAGCGGGCGCGGGCGGGGGCTGGGGGGCGGCGGGGGAGCCCAACTTCTCCGTCCCTCGCCGCGCCGCAAACTTTGCCGCCGCTCGGCGGGGCTGCGGCGGGCGCTCCCCGCGGGTGAGCGCGGGCTCGGCCCGGCCCCGGGGTCGCCGCCGCCTCGGGCCGGACAGTCCCGGGCAGTCCCGGGGTGCCCCGGTGTGTCCCGGTCTCCTTGGTGTCGGCGGGCGAAGCCAGAGGTTTGATGCCTCCGGCGCGGCCGCGCCAGCTGCGTGTCCGAGCACACCCTCCAATTGAAACAGTCCGGTGCTTGAAGAGCTGCGGCTCCTTTTTTCACTGGTGGTATCTTAAAACATCCTCTTCGGGCTCCTTCCTACCCACGATCCATCTCCCCATTTCTCTCACTGAGAACGGAGCTTTCATACCCATTCCGTACCCATTCCGTGCCCATTCCGCACGGAATTTGCTTTGGGCGCGTGTGGATGTGTGCCTGCCATGCCCGAGGGACCCAGCGGGAGCCCTTAGAGACGGCCGGGTAACATCTCCCTTCACAGAGCCACATTTTTTTCTAACAACAAACTAAAAATAACTGTTCTAAAACTAGCACTTTCCTCATTTAAAATGTGGTTCCCAACCGGCTGTGCTCAGGCCTTCTGGGAGCGGGATCTGCAGCCGCATCTGCTCCCTGCGTGCCCTGGCCCAGCGCTGCCTCGCCAGGTGCCTCTCACCCACCCTGGGCTCTCTGGGAGTGGAGCAATGCACTTGATGCCTCTTCGTTTTTCTTTGGTTTCTGACAGTTCTAACATCCTGCACAGTCAGAGGACATCTGCCCTGTCTTCTCATCTACCCTGGTTTTATGCATGAACAGCACCAGTTGTAGGGGTGATGGTGTAGGCAGCGGTGAGGAGGGGCAGGCTCAGGAGTTCAGACTGAACTTCATGAGACAGTGCAGGGCACCTCAGGGATGCCTTTGGACCTGAGAGGGTACGGAGGATGGGTGGGTGGCTCCGCAGAGCTCTGGTTCTCCAGAGCTTGTTTGCTGGCCTGAGGAAATGAATGGGGGAATGTGCCTCTCTCTCCCCGCTCCTGGGTTGGTCCTTGCGCTGTTAAAATGCTGCAACACAGGCTTGCATACCACTGAGGAAATTTCAGCTCATGACTGTTTTTTGGGACCTATTTCTGTCTCTTCAGAGTACCCAATGCACAGAGCATGGCTGAAGCCTGCAGTCTCTGTACTCACAGATTGCTCAGAACCTGGGCTTTGCCATGTTTTCCCTGTGAGGCTGATGAATGCTCTCCACTTCTTTCAAGAGCGCTGGGTAATGAGAATTTGCAGCAAACAATTATCAGGGTTGGAGATCATTGTCCTGGTACATCAGTTTTTAAATGCTGAAAATAAATTGTTTCTCTGGCTTTAAGTCTGAAACGGTTCCTCTGTGCTGGTGCTGTGTTTGTTTGTGTTCAAGGCCAAAAGGTGGTTGTGCTGCTCATTGATGAATTCCCTGAAATGTTGACAGTACCCTGAGAGCAGCACAGGGTAGAGCCCGCTGAAATCTAAATAAGGTGGCCCAGATTCCGTGCTGACTTTTGTCTCACGTACGTCTCTGCTCCAGCGAGGTGAGGGTCAGAGCAAGTCAGGTTTGGTCTCTGTATGAAATGCCGGCTGCCGAATAATACCGTGCTGAAATTGGTGGGCGCATGAAAGAAAAAGTATGTGCTGTTTCATAGGTAAAAAAGCCAGTTTTGTTCCTTCTGGGGGAAAAAAAAATGCCCTTTGCTTTTTGGTGCATTGACACTTTATAATATGATATGGTGATTTCATACCTATGACAGACAAGTGGCTACTGGAACAAGGTCAGTTTTAAAACTCTTTTTCAAAAGAAGCTAGCAGGCCTCCAGAAAAAAAAAAGGAAAGAAAAGGTTGTCTTTGGGTTAAAAATAACAGTTAAAATCCTATTCTTCCTAGCTCCATCCCAAAAAATACTATATTTTCATGATTTAAATGTCATGTTTGAAAAAGTCATAGTTCTTTCTTGTGTTTAAGGATTATGAGAAAAGGGTCACAATTTGCTCTTTGTTGTTTATATTGTCTGGTCAGCTTTTGGGCTTTTTTTTTTGCACATTAAAAATAATATTGAGCTAGCAAGGCTTTTTTTGTAGCAAATTTTACTTTTGTGCTCATAATCACTATCCCATAGCAGTAAAATTTGGCTGGAAATGTTGCAGAGGGAATGTTTGTTTATTTGAAGCCCCTTTTTCAACTCAAAGACTTTATTTCATTAGAAGGAT
Organism: Zonotrichia leucophrys gambelii; assembly: GCF_028769735.1. Classification (NCBI taxonomy): domain Eukaryota; kingdom Metazoa; phylum Chordata; class Aves; order Passeriformes; family Passerellidae; genus Zonotrichia; species Zonotrichia leucophrys. The sequence continues at coordinate 8,116,830 of NC_088189.1, read as the reverse complement.
TAGATTGTTCGTGAAAGCTTTGAAACAAAACTGGACTTCAGGTGGGATTTAATCTGCTGCTATTCCTTTAAAGTACAATTACTTATTTTTTCAAATGATTAGTTTTTATATTTTAAAAGCCTACATTTTAAAAGCAAAGGAAAACATTTTCAAAAAGAAATGGTGTGGTGGCACTTGGGCTCTTCTGACATCATGTCGCTGAAGAGTATTCGTGCATAAGGATACAGCCATGTATGAATTTGTGCTGTTATCTTTTAACCATGTGGTTATGCAACTGTGTTTGGGTTTACAAGCAATGACACTTCTCTGCAGATAAGTCCATGCATATCCCGAGGCACAGGCCATTTTGAGTGATCTGCTTTCTTGAAAAATTACATGTAAAGATGAGGTGGGTGTGAATCCCAAGCAGATTGCTTGCCCGAGGTTGTAGGTGGACACGGTGTACAGCTCCTTGCTGTTCTCAGGATCTCTTTTGTCTCTGCCACCAGTTTATCCCATGGTGTTTCTTTGTGGAAGGGGTGCCCGATGGGGAGGGATGGCACCAGCTTTGCCTCAGGCTGTGTGTTGCTCTGGGAATGCCCTCAGCACCGTGTGCTCTTGGCTCTGCAGGGAGCAGGTCCCCTGTGCCACCTTGCTCTCAGGTGTGTGGCAGTCCTGGGCTGCAGGTGAGGGCACCGAGCTCTGTCCTTTGCCTTGGCTGCTGCAGCATTCTCGGGGCTCGTGCCTGCACGTCCCTGTGAGCTGTGTCACTTGTGAAGTCCCTGCCCTACCCCGGCAGAAAAGCCAAGTCTTTGTGGCTGGATTTTGACAGCAAATTGCTGCAGACTTGGAGCATGGGGTTGGACTTGGACTCAGCTGTTCACCCAACATGAGCTGGGTGTCCCCTGCCTGCTCAGCTCTGTGGGACATCTGTCTCTGCAGTTGTGTCCAGTTTGTGGGTTAGTTTGTGCTCTGGAGAGCTGTGGAGGGCTCAGGCACGGGGCTGTGCTCCTGCTGGCAGCCACTGCAGAGACCCATCCTCCAGTTAGTTCACAGTTTCCTTTTCATTTAGTCATCACTTTCTATTATTTGCGAAGTCCATAAAAGGAATACAGCACATTACAGTAATTTTCAATTTTATCCTTTGCAACAACTCTGCTTTCAGAGTCTAGTCCAGACCTTACCTTAGCCTGGCTCCGTATCTCTTGCATTTTTCTTTCTTTTTATTGTCCTTTGTGCTGTGGCAGGAAGAAGGGAGTTCTGTTTTATCCTGTTGGGGAATGGTTGTTGGAAGGCATTTTTGTGCTGGTTCTGGGTAGCAAAAGTGGATATTTCTCCAGCAGTGTGTGCCTTTTGTTACCCCACAGGGCTGGCTGGGATGCCTGCAGAGGGTCTAGGTCTAGCTGTGGATCTTGTTGGTGATGCTGTTCCTCAGATCCTCTTGCAATGTGGTTGGAATTCTTGCAAATGGATGTCTCAGCTCTTTGCCAGCATTACAGCACCTTCTTCTGAGGCCTGCGGGACACTGTGGGCCTGAGCAAGTGAGTGTGGGGCCCACGGCAGCCCCAGAGCTGTAATGTTAGCTGTTGATGATTCCTGGTGCATGTGCAGAAAAGAGGGGTGCAGGACTTTGCTGGGAGGTGAGAGCACAAGGAGAGACTGTTCACAGCATGGGGGTGTCTGGGCTGCCTGTGCCTCCGTGGCTGGGCATGGCTTTTGTGTCCAAACAGGTTTCCAGGTGCTGTCTCAGCTGCTTCCACACTGCTGACCCAGCCTGGGTGGTGATGAGGGCACACACCAGTGTCAGATGGGGTAGCTCTCCCCAGACAGGCCTCCTAGAAGGCATCTTTGTGTAAAAGGTGGGGGACAGACCCTGCTAAGCTGAGGGCCCTGCATTTTCCTTCTTGAAAGCAGGTGTAGTTATGCCCTGGGGCATAGGAGAGGCAGCCAGCCCAGAGCTGGTCCATCTGTGCTCCAGCCCAGAGCTGGTCCATCTGCTCCAGCCCAAGGGCCAGGCTTGACTGCATCATTCATTGCTGCTACACCTACGAGCTGGAAATCAGGGTGCTTTTCAGAAAGTGTCTCCTTTCTGCTGGGTGCCCCATCTCAGGATAGCTCACTGAACACAAGGCAAGGTTGCAATATTCATTGCAGGAAGGGCAGCACTTCTGTGTTCCCAGTCTTGCCCTCCTGCGCTTGTCTGGGAAATCTGCATTTGCTGTGCCCTGTTCTGCTGTCCTGCTTTTACTCACTGCCGTGCTCTGGCAGTGCCACCCATGAGCCTGGAGAAAATAAACCCAACAGAACTCATTCAGCTTTGACTCTGCTCAGTGCTGCACTTGCTGATTTCAGATCTCTTGTGGGAGAGCCATGCCTTGGCTCACACTCCTTAGCCCACTGCTCTGGGCTAAGTGCCTGTTAGCACTGCTGTCACACTGTTGTGGGCAGGGTCTGCTCCCCAGACAGAGCCACCCTGTTTGTCTCACACTGTCACTGTTGTCACGTGTGCTCAATTTGGCCCTGCCTGGCTCGTGATGGAAGCTGTGGCTGTGATGGAGGTGAAGCACCCACAGATTTGTGACTACCCTGTAGGAGCAGAGCTGGGAGCATCCTGACTCTGGATAGGGCACTGATGTGGCTGCTGGGCTGAAGTGGTCCTGTGCTTTGCCTATGGCAGTTCTGTGAGCTTTGCTGATTGGGAAATCCTTCAGGGAACCATGAAAGCAGAATTGTTTGTCCAATACCCTTTTGCAGACACCCCCTGCCCCTCTCTGTTGCTCCTCCCTGCTACAGGACTCAAGAGAACACCAAGAGGAAGGAGAATGGGCTCACTCCTCTTTGACACTGCCATGCTCACCATTCCCTCTTCAGTGGGGCTTTGTTAATCTCTTCCCAACTGCCTGTAGCCAGTGGCATTAACAACTGCAGGTGACTTGAAGCTTGAGGCCCTCAACTCACCTGAAGCTGCTGATGGCCAGAAGCTTTCCACAGCCAATGATGGGATGTGAAGGTAGTCGCCATAGAAACATGTTGGGCAATAAAAGGAGCCTTGAAAGCTCTGAATGCCTTTTGGCAGGAGCCCGTGTGTGAGTGTGGGTACAGGTAGTGGTGTTCACCCTGCACACCAAGGCTGTGAGTGAGACATTTGGAAGCAGCAGCTGTGGGAGCAAGCACAGGAGCTGAGCACTCCTTTGGTGAGCTGGCACTTCCCTGAGGTTTTGATGGCAGAAGGGTGAGATGTGGTCCCAATAGTGACCTTGCAGGAGGGAGCTCATTCCCACAGATGAGCTGTCCTGGTCTGTGCACAATCAGCCCCTCCTGGGTGCTGCAGCCACAGGCTTGGGGCAGCTTCATCCCCAGTGCTGTGCATGGCAGCCCCTGTGGACCCAGCACAGCCTCTGCAGGTGACACCCATCTGTCTCTGGACTCCTCCTTGGGCACTGCTGCCCTTCCCTGTGCTCTGCTGAGCTCTATGCAGGCAGACACCAGCCCAGGAAGGGCCCCATGCCCACCTCAGAGGTGTTGGAGCTGAGTACCCTGGGCTGTGTCCCCTTGGCCCTGGCCTGGCTCTGCCCCCTCAGTGCCCCTCTGCTGCCTTTGGGGCAGAGCCTGGGAGCCCCTGGCTGGCTGTTTGCTCACAGGCTGGCCAGGGACCCTGATCCTCTGCCCTGTGGGGCAGAAGGAGCCTCTGGCCCCACTGATGGTCAGAGTCAGCGAGGACAGATAAAGGTTTGGCTGGTCAAGGGGAACCAGACTGGTCTGGCCATGCCAGGAGGGAAGAGAGCTGAAGCTGTGGGCCAGACCCTTGTTCTGGCAGCCTCCTGCTCTGGAATGGATGTTCCCTTGAGCCAGACAGTAACTCCTGTGTGTGCCTGGGGATGCTGCACTCCCTTCTCCCGTCCTGCTTCCTTGCGTCTCTGTCTGTCACACTGGGATTATCTCCCTCTGCTCCTACTGCAGCTTCTTCCCGGAATCCCAAATCCCCAAAATGCTGTTTCTCCAATAATCCTTGTCATTAAAAGTGGCTCCTAAGCTCTGAGCACCTCCTCCTGTCCTCATCACCCTCTCTAGAGAGAATCAGTTGAGTTGTGCATATACTAACAGTGAGCAAATCATCTTGTTAACCTGGGACAGGGCACTGTTGGTTCCACCCCCACCACTGCCAAACTGCAGAGTTACCCTTGGATCTTTCTGTATTTTCCCTATTCAGTGTTTTTAGCTGTGTGAAAATGTTCTGTCTTTGCTATTGTTATGGCCCCAGCTAGGCATGTGGCTGTTGACATGTGACAGTGTTGTGCCTGTGTGGACAGGGAATTGTTTTCCCTGCCACTGGAGTCTGGAAGGTCGAGGACAGACAGGTGAGGAGGGAGGCATTGCTTTGAGAGCTGGACTTCACCAGCTTTCTGAGCTTGGCTGCCTTCCCACTTATGAAATACAGCTAAACCTTTTGATGGCAGGTAGGAATAGCTGAGCATCAGCAGAGTCCTTAAGAAATTACATCCCTGCTTAAACTTTTCAAAAGTCAGCTGAACACCCGTTTGCTACAGCCCTCCCGGGCTGTTTCCCAGCAGCATGGTGTTTTTTCCAAAATAATTCCTCCTGCACTAATACTGTCCCAAGGCAGAGCACCCGTTCCCTGGGCACCCTGAATTTGTGCTGTGGCAGCTCTGGGGGGTTGTGGTGGTATAGTAAGGCGAGCCCCCAAAGTGTAGTAAAAAAAAGGGCAAGGAGACCTGCTCCTTTTTAATACCTTTATTTATGAAATCAGCTCTGGGTGCTGCTGCTCCCTTCAGCGACGTGGAGGAGGAGGTAAAACAGCTTTGCTGTGTAGCAGAGCTGGGGCTTCCATCCTCATGAGCATGCCTAGGAAAACTGCAAAGTTCATATTCTGAAATCTTCATCCTGGTCCTGTTCTTGTAAGGTTATGGTGACACCCGAAATCACACCCATGGAATAGAGTGACAGTTCCCGAGTAGGACATGTCACTCAGTCCCTTACACCACAAGTTGGCTTCTCTTTTTAGGGTGTTCTTCTCTCGGATTACACGTTGTGTTTTAATTTACATGTTACTCACATGTCACCTTCTCTACGGCTAAAGCCATTTCGGGACAGAAATGCACAGGCAAGGGGCCGCTGGGCAGGGTGACCAACAACACCGACAGCTAACAGAATCAACACTTTCAACCGGGTAATTAACATTTAACAACCAACAAACAGGGCAAACATCGATTTACTGGGTTATCCTATAAACTTGTTCATAACAGCGGTGCCAGGTCAGTGGTGTCGGGCTGGGCTCTGGCTGCTCCCGGTACCGGAGAGCGGACACGGGCCGGGGCTCCCAGAACCGGAGAGCGGACACGGGCCGGGGCTCCCGGTACCGACGGCAGACACGGGCCGGGGCTCCCGGAACCGGAGGGGACACGGGCCGGGCTCCGGCTGCTCCCGGTACCGAGTGTGGACACGGGCCGGGCTCCGGCTGCTCCCGGTACCGAGTGTGGACACGGGCCGGGGGCTCCCGGTACCGAGTGTGGACACGGGCCGGGCTCCGGCTGCTCTCGGTACCGGAGGGCAGACACGGGCCGGGGGTTCCCGATACCGGGGGCAGACACGGGCCGGGGGCTCCCGGTCGGGCCGGTGCCGGCAGAGGGAGCCAGCCTTCCTCCGTTCCTGTGCGCAGCCCGCCGTGCCAATTAACCAATTAATGTGAAAGAGAGGTGAGCTGAGAACAGGGTCCTCCATTGGGCAGTGGCTCTGTGGTCTCGCTGTGTGTTTCCCAAACCCCTCTGTTCTGCTTTGTTGCCCAGATTCAGCTCTCAGGCGAGCCCTTGGGTGGGTTTGGTGTGGCCCAGCTCGATGCAGGACAGGAGCAGCCCCGGTGGCAGGTGTGGCACCGCTGATGGCACAGCTGGGTGCATGGGCAGGGGACAATCCCCAGGTGTGCAAAGGGCTGCGGCTGCCACTCTGAGTCCCCATGGCACCAGTGACCAGGGGCTGACCCTGCAGATAGGGACATCATCATCAAGACATTGCCTTGCCCAAGAGCTGGGTTAGTGAAGGCAGCCAAGGGTTTTTGAGCTGGAGCTCTGCAGTCCTGCCTAAAGGACTGTTGTGCTGACAGATGATGCTGCTCCTGTTCTTGGTATCACAAAGCAATGGATGTAAGGAGTGAGTGCAGGCACTGAGCCCTCCCCAGATGGAGTAGCCACCACAGGTGAGCATTTATGGATTTTTCTCTTAAAAAGCGGTTTTGTGTAATGGGAGACGCGTGTCTGCTGGGAATGATGCTGGAACCATCAGCTGAGGCTTTAATTGGTTTTGCACCTAGAGTGCAAATGTGTTTCAGTGGATTAGATGGGAAGTGGGGTGGTGCTTGGCTGCTCCAGAACTGGAGGTGTGAGCTCTCCTCGCAGGACTGAGGCTCAAGGCACTGTGCAAGGAGAATGGAGCTTCTCATTCTGCCACTCGGCTGCTTTCTGGTTAATGCCTTTGGAAGGGTGCAGTCTGATTTCCTCTGCTCTGGCTGTGAACGTGGCCTGTACTGGTGCAGCCAAGTGTTTGGGCTGTTATAGGATAGCCTTGGTAAGCAGCTAAGCCCCGCACAGCCAATTATTCACTCCCTCATTCCCAAGTGGGTCATGGGAAAAGGAAAGGAAGAGTAAAAGAAAATGTGTGTGGGTTGAGATAAAAATGGTTTAATGAGTGAAAGTGGAAGAAGAGAGAAAGAAAACAAGGGATGCAAAGGCAAACACTCACTGCCTTCTCTGCATGGACTGATGTCCAGGAGTTACTGAGCTAAAGATGACAAACCCCCCAAGATCCCTCCTCTCCCTTTTTGTTGCTGAGCACGATGTTAGATGAGACAGGGTAGCTCTGTGGTTGATCTGGGTAATCCACTCCCAAACTCTTGTGCACCCCAGTCTGTTTACTGAGGACGTGGCGAGAAGCAGAGAAGGCTTTAACACTGCAAACACCATTTGGCAGTAGCTAAAATATCAGTTTTGTTTTGGTCACAAAGCTACAACTCAGCACCAAGCAAAGCTAATTAACTCCCTCCCAGCCATACCCAGTACAGTTAAACACCTTTTAGTGCTCATACTGAGGGAGATGGCTTGGAAAAGAGTTCTTGTCAGACCTGGGCAGCAGGAGATGGAGCCTCTGTCCTGTGGATGTGCTGGCCAAGGCACACTCAGGCTGACCAGGACACAGGTGTGGGGTGCTGCCAGGCATGGTGTGTGTTGGGAGAAGCTGGAGAAACAACAGAGTGCTGGAAAGCAAGCCTTGGTAAGCAGGACTGTGTGTCAGTGGCGAGCTGGTGTAAATGATCCTCAGCTAGCTCCTTCCTGGAGCTGGCAGGACTGGCTCTGACCTGGGACTGCTCAGGTCTGCTGCTCAGCTTCTGCCTTCAGCTCCTGGCCACAGGCTCCAGACAAGTTTGTTGCTTCTAGGGAAGCATTTTCCAAACCTTAGTCTGTCCCAGAAGGAGAAAATCCTGCAGCTGAGCTTGTATTGCTTGTAGTAAGCACTGTCAGGGCTGTGAAAAGCTGCTGTGAAATAGAAATGAGAGGGAGGGACTGTGAAGCACCAGGCTGGAAGGCTTTTCTTTAAACTGCAGCTGAGCTGGGCTTAAGCAGAGGTAGGACACAATGTCTGGTCCTGTCTCCAGAAGGCAGCACATGCATTTCCCTTGTGAGAGATCAAAGGCTGGGACTCAGACTCATCTGTATCTTTTTTATATCTAGTCCATCACTGTGCTATCTGGTGCTTCCCAAGTATATATAGAAATAGCTTTTTTTTTTCTTTGTCCTCTTCTAGACAATGCCTGGAGTCTTTGATAACTTTTTAATGCTTTATATGTTTTGTGTGTGAGATCTGTCTGTACCTCTGTGTACCAGGATGTGGAAAGCTGTTTGATGAGTGAATGCTCTTGGTGTTCTCCACCATGGGGGCCCAAGGAGTGCCCAGATGCTGTGCTTGTGTCTGCCTTGGTCCTGAACCTCTCAGAGGTTTGTAACCAGCCCTGCTCAGAGCAGCTGTGTCTTGTTTTTCTGTTTTGGAATCAGCATGGCTGCGTGTTCAAGGTGTGAGTTTGGTGTCACACCACTGTGAGGTGTGATGGAGAGGTGAGGGGAAAGACATGTACAACAACTCAGAGGCCCAGGGGGGCAAGAATGGCTTCTTGGCTGGACACTGCTTGACTTTGGATGCCCAAACTGTGCCTGAGGTTGCTGCCAGCCCAGCAGCCTGAGATAGGTGGTGGGTTGGAGAGGAGGACACAAGGGAAGATGTTTTGTCTGTGCTGCAGTGCTGACACAGTGCAGTGTCCAGCTGGAGCAGTGGGGGCCTGGAGATCAGTGTGGCAGCACACAGGGGGTGATGTGCAGTTTGGATTTCAGCACTTGTGCAAGTGACAGCATGGATTGTTTGTGGTGGGCTCTGGACTGGGGATTTGTGGCTGTGTGAATGGGTTCTGATGTGACTGTCATCAAGGGAAATGGAAAGGAGTGTGCAGGGAGAAGTGGAGCAGCCCAGAGGACAGAGGAGGTGCAAGCAAGGGTGTGCAGTGACAGAGCAGGATGCAAAGGGTTAATGTGTGCGAGGGTGACAAAGCTGGAGGAAACCACACAGGAAGGTGGCTGTGTCTGTACATGTGTCCTGCCACTTCTGCCTCTTCCAGGCACAGAACTGCTCTGGGGGGAGTGAGGGGGTGCCCAGAGCCAGGGTCTGTCTGTCTGTCTGTCTTTGGTCGTGGGGATCTTTCTCTGTCAGAGTGGCTGCTGTGCTGACTGGAGAGGGTTGGGCCAGGGGAGTGCTGTGTGTGCTCTCAGGGAGATCCCTGGCTGGAGCAGTGCAAGGCTGACAGCCTGGGCTGGGCAGGAGGACTGGGAGCTGCAAATGGCTGCTGCACCTGCCTGTGGGAGCGTCTGTGCCCCCTCCTGCACGCCCACACTCCCACATGTTCCAGCACAGTCCTGCTTGCTCACGTGTATGTGTATCCCCTTTGCTCTATTCTTTCCCGTGCACTTTGTCCATCTGCTTTTCTGTCCTCCCTGTTGCTGCTGTAATCTCTCTTTTTCTTCCTCCCTTTGTTGCCTGGGCTGCTTTGCTGCCTCTGACTTCACCGTGTCCCTCTTTATTCCTTTTGATAATAATAACATTAGAACCCACGTACAAGGCCCCAAGGTCCCAGCTTTGTGCAGATACATGAGGAAAGACCCTTCAAAGCCTGGTGCTGGCTTGGGAAGATTCTCACAGCCTCACTGTTTCCAGGAGTGTCAGAGGCAAAGGGCTGGATTGTGAAATAAGCCCTGTGCAGAACCCCACGCTGCGTCCTCTGTCCATCCAGGAATGTCAGAAGTGAAGATGCCAGTCTTGTTTGATGGAGTTTTACACCAAAGCCCTGAACCCCTGTGCCTGATGGAGGCAGGGGGTTGAATGATTAATTTCCCTTTATCAGTTGTGCTGAGCAGAGTGGTTGTTCCCAGGGCTCCCAGTCTGTCCCTTCCTCTTTGTGCTGTTGGTTTGGTAGTGACATTAAAGTGAAGCTACTTGCAGATTCTGTTCCAGTCTGCTGTGTTCACGTGCTTCAAGCTTTCAGAAATGTTCTCCCTTTCAACTGCAATTTGCACATTTGGCCTCTGCTGAGAGGTGATGCTTCAATGGGATGCTGAAGTCTGGTGGTTGGGAAGCAGTGTTTCTGTGATGCACTGAGCTTTGCATGTGTGATACCCACTGTGTTTCCTGTGCTTGAAGGCCCTGGGTGGCTGCTGGTAGATGCTGGTTTTCAGTCTGCAAATACAGCACTGGGGGAGTGCTGGAGGAGGAATCAAATCTTTTCCTTCACTCAGCAAAGTGGTCAGAGTTCCTTGCAGAGGGAAGGCTGGTGCTGTATTCTTACAGAATCAGATCCAGAGACCCACAGACTTGGCATAAGGATGTATCTCTGCTGTGCTAGTCCCTCACAATTCAGAGCTAGAAGAGGGCTCTGAAATCAGGAGGCACATCTAACACTTTTTGTCCCTCTCAAAGCCCTCCAAGGAATGTACTCCCAGTGTGCAGTGGTCTCTTTCAGCCTTGTTCAGCCACACTCCAGTTTTCTGATGCTCCCACTTCAACTTTCTCATAGGTGAGCCTTCTGTTATTTATGCCTGTGTCCCAAATCTCCTTGCTGAGAGCTGGATTTGGGAAAAGAGCAAGCAGTAAAATCAAAAGGCATCACCTGTTCCCGTGGTTTGCTGCTCTTTGCAGCCCTTTGAGTTTATGTACAGCAAATGTCTGTTGCAAAGTCTGTCCCTGCAAACAGCAACAGGCTGCTTTGGGGTATTTGCTTCCCCTGTGATTTCTCTTTGAGCAGCATGACACAAGAATAGTAGAAGGAGATGGGGGTGGGCTGCAGCAGCAGGACCCTCTGGCTTTGTCTCTGCAGTGAAGGGGCTGTAACCAGTGCCAGCCTTTTCCTGGGCACCTTGGAGCACTGTGGAGCCTTTTTGCCAGCACTTACATCGGTCACTTTGTTGGAGCTGGCTGTCAGCAGGATCATTTCCTTCTTTCTTTGGGCAAAGTGCCTCAGAGAGCCTGAGCACACTTTGAGGAGAAACTTGGTCTCTCCACAAACCTGGGGGAAGATGCCATTTGTGGATGCAGCAGCGTTGGCAGCTCTGGGTCCTGCACATGAAGATTTTGGGAATTCCACCTGGGAGCACCTGTGTGCACAGGCACAAGCACACACCACTGTTCTCAAGGTGAAGAAAAAGGGAAGTTTATTTTCTGACTCCAACATTTATAGTTTTCCAAGAGTGACAATGGGTTAGAGGGTGACAGTGCCACCTCTCCAATGGACACTGGACTGACCAACAGTCCATCAATTTTCTCCTCCTCCATAAAGGAATGCAAAACAATGAGTTATTTACAGAAAGTGTGTGAGAAAGTTCGCTACAAGAATGTCAACATCAGAAGGCTTTAAAAAAATCTTTAAAAAAACAGGGTGACAGAGACTGGCATCATTTTGCTTACCAGGGGGCTTGTGAGAGGTGTAATATTGCTGGCAGAGCAGAGAAAATTGGTGTCTGTCCAGTACAAGGCGCTTCAGACAGGACAGAAATTGAACAGGACCTCGTCACCTGTTGTAACATTCACTGGTGTGTATTGGAAGATTTGCCCTTCCTCGAGGGAAGGAGGAAGGAGCAGCCCTGGAAAAGGCAGTGGGGCTGGTTTGTCTCTCTCTGAAGTGTCCCATCACTGCTGGTGTGCAGACTCCCCTCCTCTTGCTGGTTAATATTAGCATTCTGTTTGTGGAGCAGGCGATGCAATTAACACAGAGGTGCAGTCATTCATCCTGGCTGCAGGACCCGGGGGATCAGATGTGCTGGGGATAGGAAGCAGAGGCTTTCTGCTGGGAAAGAATGTCACAGCACAGCGGCCACAGAAATGAAAAGCTATTAATAATGATCCCGGAACTTCACTTCCATCAGCTGTTTATTTAAAGGTGCTCCATATTCAAAGCCTCCTGATTTATGTGGGCAATAACACTCACAGTCCTGGGATCACTTTTTTAAGCAAGGCTAATGGGGTGAAACCATCATACTGCGACAGTAGAGATCAAGCTGGGAAAATGATACTGGAGAGAAAAATAAACTATTGCCTAGATAATCCCTGAGCTACGCTGGGCTGGGAGCTGGTGGGAGCTCCCTGTCTTCCAGCATTTATTAAGGCTTTTGCTTCCTTTTTTTCCCTTAGTCTCTGTGAACAGAATTTAGTGGGCATGGAAGGATATCAGAATTTGATTTCTGCCAGACTGGATGCTAAAATGCTTCTTCATTTGCATGTGAGTGACCTGGGACATGTGGTCTCTCTGTGCCTGTCTCCAGAGCTCCCACCTGGACTTGGTCCATTCTCAAAGGACTGATTCCTCTGGGGAAAGATGTCTGTGTGCTCTGCTGTGTGGGTTTTGCCTGCAAAGTGGCACAGGAGTGCCTGGGGGGGACATAAATGGGATATTCTGGGCTGTGGCACTGAGAGGATAAAGGGGTGTTCTGCTCTGGGGGTGTCTGGTTTCCATGTGTGTTCTCTTTATGGGGCTGTTTGCCCTTCCAGTGAGGGCTTCTTGGTGGGGCCCAGGTTGGGCCATTGACACCTGAATTTTGCAGAAACTCACAGTGGTTACCTTGTTGTGCAGTTAAACCATGACATGAGAGCTGGGCTCAAAGCGCAAGAAGGGCTCAGGGCAGGAGTGTGCTGCTGGTTTCTCCTGGCTGCAGGTGAGCCCTTGGCGGACCTGGGGCAGTGTGAGCAGTGCCAGATGCTGCCCATCAGAGGGTCTGTGGTGTCTGCAGGGTGGTGAGCAGCTTTTGGCAAAAGCTGGATGTTTTCCTGGGGAGGTGGAATAGCCCTGAGGCCGCTGAGCTTGGTTTGAGGGGCTCCTGGGACATGGCTGTGAGCACTGCTCCTTGTCAGGAGCTGGTAGTGGTGATGTGATTAGCAGAATGAAGCAAATGATTCCAAATAAATAATGCATCAATCATTAATGGTTGAATGCAAAATTTAGCCTGTTGCTGTTGTCTGCAAGTTGCTTACAAGGAGGTCAGCCCTTTATTTTGCAGGAGCTGTTATCTGCAGGTGCTGTGCTCTGAGTATTCCTGGCACATCTGCTCCAGTGTGTAGGTCCCTGTCAGAACTCAGTGCATCCCTCTAAGTGTCCAGAGTTGCCAGGACCCCTGCCAGGGGGCTCTGAGACCCTAGCACATAGCCCAGAACACCTGTAGGTTTGATTATGACCCACAGAGCAAATTACCAGCTTTGTATGAAGACCTAAAAGCCACAAAAGTTTAAGTAGTTAAGTAGTAGTATTATTAAGTATAATAATAAAATTATCACTAAATGAAAAAGTAGATTTTAGAGTTTTTAGAATAGAGGTTTTAGAGACAAGGTAGAAAGACTTGGGCATGTCCAGCCTTTCTTCTTCTTCTTTTCTACCTCCATCTTTTGCTGTGATGTTGGTACTTTTAGATTGGTTTAGAGTAGAAACTCACTGTCTAACATAAGTGATAGGTATTGGAAAGCCATTGTAAACATGTTGTACGTAGTTTGCAGTATAAAGAGATTACACTGCCCTGGGGGCAGTGACAAGTCCCTCTGTCTGTCCTGCTGAGCGGACCTCAGCAAAGCAAGAGAAAACTTTTTATAGATAAGATACAATAAACAAAATGTGCTGCCTGTGTTGGAGACTCAGCTGCCAGGGATTCCTGCCAGCTGTGGTGGAGTGTTCTGCACAGTGTTGAGTCTTAGCAAAGCACATTTGCCTCCTCTCTGGGGAATGAGGCTCTGCACCATCCTGCTTCAGGTTCCTAAATTCCCGTGGTGCCACATTCCTTCTTTTCTTCCTGGTTCTTAGGAACTCCTGGGGAGCAGGAAGGTTTGGAGCATCTCCTTCCAAACCAGAAGAGCCTGTCTGTAGGCAGGGCGGTGTTGGATTTTAGCAGGATGTTGCAGAAACAATTTTCTTACCCATTATGCTATCTTGTTTCTAATTTTTATTTAATGAGCTCCTCTGAAAAAAAGAAAATCGTTGTAACAGTTTTCTTAAGTGTGAGAGATCAGGCTGAAATTGGCATTAAGGAGACTAATTACACTCATTCTTCCACCTTGCTAACAGCTGTTTATTGCTGCAGGCTTGTCCTGAGGTGCTGAGGAAGCCACTTAGCTTGGACCAGAGGCGCCCAAAGAGGCATCTGCAGTGGGAAGTTGGTCCAGGCTTCTATTCTGGGCTGTGCTCAACCAGATGATCTTGTTGCACTGCAGAAAAGCACTGTGAGAACTGCAGAACTGCAGGTGCAGCCCCCCAGGTCTTGTCCTGGTTTTTTGCTGCTCTCCTGTCCTCCCTCACAACCTCTCAGCTTCATTGTGGAGGATCCTGTGGGAGCCTGGTCTGAGTCTCAAAATGACAATGTGCTGTCAGGGGAAGGAAGGGACTTCCTCATGCCTTCTGTGAAGAGGGGTTGCAGATCTCCTGTCATGAAGACTGAGGGATTTCCAAGGACAAAATTGCTAAGAGGATTAAGATGTATAGGGAAGAAGAGTGAGCAGCAGCAAGAGCCCTTCCTGAAAGTGATGTGTGCCTGCCATGGTATTTATTTCACCAGAGGACTGAGTCTAAACATGACCTTGAACCTTGAGAAGAAAATTGGAGGAGGTTTCTTTGAACCTTTCTGACTCACTCTAATACCCACTTGTTATTCTGTGTAGGAATTTGAGGAGTCTTTCACAAGAGGTAGGAAGTTGCAGACAGAGCTATGAACATCTTCAATTTTCCATTTAATCACACAATATTGAATGATAAATAATTCATGCATCTGCCAAACATTGGCTTAAAAGAACCCAATTCCCTCCACATTTGTCAAAGCGGAAGAATTCCATTTTGTGCTTTTTTACTTTACTTTGTCCTCTAATTCCTATCCAAATGGCCCCTTTGTCTGGGCCATCAGCTCTGATTCCACCTGTCCTGTTTTGGGCTCATGCCCTTCCTTTCCTGTCACTTTTGGTGGTGTTGAGGGCCAGAAGAAGTGCAGCAGGAGGCAAGGAGGGGGTTGATGCTGGTGCCTTGTGATGGTGTTCACAGGGGTTTTCAGATGAGGGAAGAGACCGAGATCTGACTCCATGTTTCAGAAGTCTTGATTTATTGTTTTATGATATATATTACATTAAAACTGTACTAAAAGAATAGAAGAAAGGAATTCATCTGAAGGCTAGCTAAGCTAAGAATAGAAAGGAATGATAACAAAGGCTCTGTCTCACACTCTCTGTCCGAACCAGCTGGGCTGTGATTGACTATTAATTATAAACATCCAAGATGGGCCAATCACAGATGCACCTGTTGCATTCCACAGCAGCAGATAACCATTGTTTACATTCTGTTCCTGAGGCTTCTCAGCTTCTCAGGAGGAAAAATCCTAAGGAAAGGATTTTTCATGAAAAGATGTCTGCGACAGTCCCTGTGTGTCCCTGGGCTGGCCACAGGAGCAGCTCTGGCAGGGGAGGCTGGGGAGGGTTCTCTGCCCAAGAGCACTTCAGGCACCTCCTCCACTTCAGGAGATGCTGAGGCATAAAAGATGCAGCTCTCTTAGGGGAATGGCTTTCAGACACAGCTCTCTGTCCACATCCTAAAATGAAAGGCTTGAGCTGAGCTCTGGAGCTCTCTCCCCACAGCAGGAGGAGCTCTGCCCATCTCAGAAGTTGTGACAGAGGTGCTGTGATGGCTGCTTCCACCTCCTCTCAGAGACTGTTTTTAAAGACAAATTAAAAGTATTGTATTCACGTAGACAGGCATGAAAATTCCATATTTGGGAAAGAATTGCTGCAGAGCGAGACCGTTATGGCTGTAAAAACCTCTTCCCTAGGGCAAATGTTGAGATTTTCTTTGCAATTAAAATTTCTTTGAAACTTGGACTAGAGAAGATTTGGAGGAAAAAAAAAACCACCCTCCTAAACTTTGAAAATACTTCTTTCCAAACAATGCTTGTGTGAGAGCTTTAACAAATACTGTTCCTCACAGTGTGTCTGATAGCAGAAAGTGACTGAACATGAGAAGTCAAAAGGTTGTGAATAGCTCCTGCTCTGGCAGTTGCCTCATTTTTCTATTATAATTTCTCAAGGCAGCATCAAAGCGGACAATAATTAAACTTAAAGCAACTTAAAAAGAAGGGAGAAAGAGGCATGTTTAGTCATACAGAGCTGAGCGTTGTGTAGGTACACATTCCTCTGCCAAAACAACTTTCCTCAACCCCGTGCAAGTTGATCTGAGAAGAAAGGCAGATGAAGGAGTTCCTTGCTGAGAGAACAGTTCCAAGGAAGCAGAAAGAGGAAATCCAGTGATTTACTTCAAAAATAAGCATGACTAAACTTTTACTACGGATAATGGGTTTTCTGCCCTGTTGTTAAGGCTGAGGCTGTGGTGACATCAGAGAGAGAACTTGATTTTATCATTGTCTGTCTGCTGGGCTCTCTATCAAGGCTGAGGACTTGCTGAAAGGCAGATTGCTACCAAATGTTGCCTTGCACAGTCTGGACCTGCATTTGGGAAATGGTTATCCAGTGACTGGTTGCATGACCCTTTCACTGTGTAAGTAGACAAAAGTAATTTAAATATCTTAATTAAAAAGCCTCTAGAGTTTTGGATCCTTTTGCCACTGATCTCCAGCATTTGTACACAGTGCTATCCAGGTCAATATCTCTTGATTGGCAAAATTTGGTGATATTCTGGAAAGGACACTGAGTTAGAGTCTGCCTTCTGCAGGATCCATTTCAGCAGAGGATGCAATGGGCAAAACCCCAATTACAGCAGAGCTTGCAGTGGCAAAAACCTGTCTAGCTTCCAGATGTTCCCACCAGATGTGGCACCAGTATTCTGGTACTTTGTCCAGCTTTATGTGAACATTGAGACTTAAATGAAAGCACCGATGGGATCTGCTGGGATGGGAGCTTGCAGTGCAGTGCCTGTGACCATCATCTGTCTTGGTGTGAGTGGGCATCCCACACCTTCTCTCTCAGCAGTGCTGCCTTTCCTTACAGAATTAGTGATGTGTGTTCATGTTTTCCAGCCAAGGACTGGTTTGTGGGAGCTGCAGCCAGGTTGTGCTGTTGGTCTCTGGTGTTCTAAAGCTGCAGAGTATTCCAGAGGGCTCAGTGCATTCCACTGTCCAGCCCAAAGGGGGAATCCTGAGGTGCCTCTTGAATGCTGCAGAGGAGCTGTGGGGATGTGGATGGGTGCTTGGCCAAGTGCCTGGTGTGGTACTGGCATCTCCTGTCAAGAGACAGCATGTGGGATGTTGGAAGCTTGACTGTGATACCCCTGCCTGGCCTGGAGTTGACAGTGTTTTATGTCTGCTGAGATTGCCTCATCTCTCCTCTCTGTATTTCCAGGGGAAGTTTATAAAAAAAAAAAAAAAAACTAAAAACTTGTATTTGCCTCATCTTGTCTTACAATATCCAGTAGAGAAAGTGAGCTCCAGAGAGCCTGAGTTCATGTCTTAGCCTTAGGCCTGGAGATTATGAACCATCTTAAAGCTTTGCAGCAGCCTTGCCATGCCTGCATTACCTGCACACAACAGATCTGGGGGGTGTGTGGAGCCAGCCTGCTCCTTTGCCCAGCTTTAAGCAGATTTGAATCCTGTTTAACAGGAGGAGCCGTGGTCACAGCCCGTGCTGCTCTGTAGGCAGAGCTGGAAAGAATTGCTCTGGGAGTAATTGCTGCTTTCCCTGCCCCATGTCCCAGCAGGGCTGTCTGAGGCTGGGCTGCTGTGCTGCCCACGCTCTCACATGTGAGGCAGGTGGGCTCCCTGTGGGGTGCAGGCTGAGCTGGCACTAATTTGACCCCCAGAGCTGCTCTTGTGCTTGCACGTGGCTTCAGCTGCTCCTTGAGGTGACACAGCTGACACTGGATGGTGCTGGAGCCAGTGCTCACCCTCTGAGCTCTCAGGTAGAGGCACAGTGGGGTCAGAAGGAGCTGGGCAGGGAATGGAGGGGGCTGGTTGGTGCTGGAGGTTGGCCCCACTATTTAGAAAAGGTCTCCAGATGGGTTTGCATGTTCTGGGAACAAACTGGTGTGAAACTTGTGCTCTTCTTGCTGCTCTGACAGTGGGGCACTCATGGCTGCTTGCTGAGAGTCAGGTAGGAGCTCTGTCTGTCTGGTTTTCTGTCCTGGGTTGTCTCCAGGTGTGCTGTAGTCCTGCCTGTTGGAAGCAGAGCTGCAAACCACTGACAAAGCTGTGACTGTGCTCTGTCTGCACCTCCAGCCTGCCTCTTGTGTCTCCCCATGCTCTGCTCTGCAGCCTCCCTGTGAGGCAGCTGTGCTCAGTGCCACAGCTGGCAGAACCACAGTTTGGGACTGGGCTGCTTCCATTGGTGTGCTGTAACTCTGTGTGGCTCCCCACGACTGGTCAGAGATCCCTGCTCCAGACCTGGGGATGCAGGCACACCACAGCTCTTCTTGTGGCCCCTTTGTCCCTGCAGGATCTGCCCTTGGAAGAGCACACTGTGAGGAGCAGGGGAGTTCACAGGCCCCCAGTTCCCAGCCATGGGGTTGGGATTCTGCCTGCAGGTGCTGTCCCCACCCCAAGGACTGTCCCTGTCCCTGCTGTGCTGCTTCTGCTCCTTCCTTGGCTTTGCTGGCTAGCAGGGCTGCAGCTGTGTGAGGGGTGCTGCCCTGAGCTCATTCTGCAGGCAGCTAATCCAGCAGCAGGAGGACTGTGGGTGTCAGGACTGGGGAATTGTCTCTGTCCAGCAACCCTCCTACTGCAGCCTTCCTCTCCTTGTGTCCTCTGGTAAAGCAGAAGAAAGCCCCAGCTTTAAGGAGCTCCTCTCTTATGCTTGGTATTCATGCTGTGGCTCTGCATTCTGGAGGGTGGTACAAGCAGTGCCTTGCTCTTGCCTTGCTCCTCAGCAGCCTTTGTAGCATCCCCATGGCTGTTCTGAGCAGCTGGAGCAGCCCTGATGCTGCTGCCACTCTGCTGGGAGGAGTGGGGAGCCAGAGCAGCACATCCAAGCTCATGTTTGCTGAGGCTGCAGCTTGGGGTTGAGGGCTCTCCTTCCCTGCCTTTGCATCTTCTGGTACCTGGTGGGCAATTCTGTGTTTTTTACCAATTATTAGGGCTTGTCAGAGGGGCAGTACTGGTGTGCCAGCCCTTCCAGCAGAGCTGTGTGCATGAGATCCCAGGGATGCTGCCTCCCTCTGGGTGGGACAGTCCTCCCTGGGCTCCTGGCAGCAATGCAGGGCTGTGGTGTGCTGGGCACTGCTGCCCTGGTGTGCTATTGCCTGCCCCCTCCCCCTGCCTACTTTCTCCTGCATCAGCCTGCATTTGTAAAATGAAATAAATATTGACATGGACGGGATGCTATTCAATTTGTCCTGATCACTGGGCTGCGGTGAGTTCTGACAGAGCACAGTGTAAAACATAAGCTCAGGATGTAATTTCTACTGTCAACATGATGTACAGTAGAGCTGTGCCAAATGCACACCAACAAACTGCACGAGCTCTGCTGGGGAGGGCAGGGGGAGCTGTGCTGATCATTGCAGGTGGGGAAGGCAGAGCAGCAGGACAGGGGACATCACCCTGGGCCTGGGGCAGTGTCAGGGTCTGGTGCTTCACACTCTGCATGGAAACCTGCTTGCTGTGGTGTGCTGGGCATGCTGCCACGTGGGAACATGTGTGCTGCTGTGGGCTGGGCTGGCTGCAGCAGCAGATCCCATGGTTATTTACAGCCCCCCTGCTCAGGTGTGGCAGGGGGAAGGGGCACTTCCAGCTGTTGGTGAAAGGTTTCAACAATACAGGGAAATAAACACTATGCTAGTCCTGTGTGATGATGTTCACAGGGGTCTTAGGATGAGGGAAGAGATGAGGATTTGACTTTATGTTTTAGAAGGTTTGATTTATTATTTTATGATATAAATTGTATTTAAAGTATACTAAAAGAATAGAAGAAAGGATTTCATTAGAAGGCTAGCAAGGAATAGAAAAAGAAAGAATGATAACAAAGGCTTCTGGCTTGGACTCTCTGCCCAAGCCAGCAGGGCTGTGATTGGCCATTAATTAGAAACAACCAACATGGGCCAGTCAAAGATGCACCTGTTGCATTCCACAGCAGCAGATAATAATTGTTTACATTTTGTTCCTGAGGCTTCTCAGCTTCTCAGGAGGAAAAATCCTAAAGAAAAGATTTTTCATAAAAGATGAAAACAGTTCTGGTTCCTGTGCATGGGACCTTCTGGGATGTCTTCATTCCTGCTGCTGCAAGGGCAGGAGTAGGACTTGGGGCTTTTGGCTTTGCAGCCTCTGTGAGAGGTGTGTGATGTGCAGCTGGAAAGGTTCTGCACACTGAGGAGAGACGTGACCCTGAAGCTGTCACAGAAGAGACACAGGCTGAGAATTTGCCACTGGAGAAGGAGGATCTGGTTTGTGGCAATGAGCCTGGCTACAGATGTGTCTCTGGGCCTGCATTTTGTGGTGCAGGGGACTGGAGTTCAGCACAGGTTCTGTGGTTGGGCTTTGATGTCTGGATGAAGCAGCTCTGGTTACAGCACCTGCATTGCTGCCCACAGGAAGAGCAGCACACAGCTCAGCTGAGAGCAGCTGAACTTTGGGCACGTGACACCAGCAAACTGCATCAGCTCAGATGAGGAATCTGTGAAATATAAACCCAGCACAATAGCTCAGACTGTGCGTGAGGTTGTGTTTCCCACAGCAACGCTGCCCAGCCCCATGGGTGCTCAGCAGGACTCTCTCTCCATGGCAGAATCTGCTCTGTGGAGTGCTCAGATGCAACAGGACTGAACAAGTTGCCTTGGGAACTGTGGGCCAGCTTGTCTGCCAGCCAGGGAGCAGCTCTGCTCAAGTGGAGCTCACCCACTGCAGTATCTTCTTCTGCCCTCACTTCCTCTCTCCTGCCTTGCCTTAGTGTGTGTGCATTTAAACTTGTTACTGGTTTATTGATGCTGTTTGGGACTGGGCTGCTTCCACTGGTGTGCTGTAACTCTGGTCAGACTGACAGAGAGGGCCAGCGTCCATTTCTGCCATTTCTGTGTGCACAGGGCTGCCTGCAGTGAGTGCCTGGGGTTCCTGTGTCCTGGAGGAAATCAGATGTCCCTGAGGTGTGAGATGGTGTGATGAGGGGAATCAAGGTGGCTCCTGCTGCTGTCACAGAGCCAGTGCTGGTGCTCTTTGCCAGCTGTGTGCCCCAGTGCAGGGTTCTGGAGGCACTGAGAATGTGCTGCCTTTGTGCCAGCTCACTTGGACACCCTGGATGCTGATGTTGGTTGTGGTGCCAGGATTTGCTCCACTGGACTGGCTTTCCTGCAGCCTCCCCATGTGTTCAGAAGGCCTTCAGTGTTGCAGAACTGCACTCTGGCACTGGCACTGCTGCCTTGTCAGGCTTCTGGCAGGGTTTAATAAATCAGTGTGGCTGGATCTGCTCCTGGATGGCAAGGGCAGGATGGTGGGTGAGCAGAATGGGAGACTTGAGCAGGTGGTGGCTGCTTCTCCCCAAGGCTCTGGCTGACATAGCTGTCCTGAGAACACATGCAGATGGATTCTTTTCTAAATTCTCTTTCTGGCAATTGAGTTTACCAGCTACAGCTCCTTGTACTCAGATTTTGGATGCAACCAGAGGTGTTTCCTGTAAAAGTGCTGCAGAGTGGCAGGCAGAGATGCTGGGCAGGGTGTTCTTCCCACACTTACTGTTTGTTTGCCCTTGCTGCTGACCTGAAACTCTTGCTCTGGCTCAGCTTTTGCTGCTCAGTTTATTGACATGTCTCACTGTCTGGGTAACCTACTCCAAAATAACCAGAGCTCTCCTAGGTGTGAGAGCTGGGAGAGGTGCTGTTTGTGACAGCAGTGAGTGCACTATGTCTGGCTGTATTTATCTTCTGTATAGCCAGGTAAGAGTGATAAAGCACACTTGCACTGGTTCTGTGAGTGTCTTCCTCTGGAGCCTGCTGTGGGTTGGGCAGCCCCAGTTCTGTTGCTCCAGACCCCAATCTCTGCATTTGGTCTGTGAATTTACTTTACCCTCTGTGTGGGAAGAGATGGCTCAGTCTGTCCCCCATCTTGCTCCCCTGAGTGTACAGAGTTAAATACTCTGGGTTTGATAGGGACCCTCACCAGCTGCCCTTTGGGAGCAGGGACAGGAAGCATTTCTGCTTAGGGAGGCCTGGCTGCAAGACACATTGCCAACAACTCACCTGGCTGGTGGGGAAATATCTTTACAATAAATGGGCTGGCAAGGAGGAGGGGTGGCAGCAATGTTACTGCTTCTGTACCGTGATTGCCAACATAAAAATACACTGGAGACCCTGTTTTCCTTGGAGCATGAAGTGCACAGGGCTGGCACATGTGACAGCTGATGTGCATGTGTGAGTGGAATGCAGTGTGTGTACATGGGCAGGAAATGGGTGTGCACACGAATGAGGCAGAAATAGACAGAAGGAGCCAGTGAGTGTGAGTGATCTTGGCTGTGCATAAGGCGGGATGTGTGTGAGACCTTTTGGTGAACAGATTTGTGCACATTGTGTGACACAAAACTTGTGAGCCATGAGCAGGCAGTGTAGAATGATGCTTTGTGGTTCTCAGGGAAGGGTTTGTCCAGACAAGTGAATGCAGACAGGAAGGAGTGCAGCAGAGATTCCCTGTTTGGGAAATGGCCCCATTGGTGGTCACACAGGGGAATGGCAAGTGAGGGAAAGGGCTGGAGAAATATGTGGGAGCTGTCCCTCCTCTGAACTGTTCAGATTCATGCAGGGCTCTGTGCAAAGCACAGCCCGGTTCCCTTTCTGTGGGGAGTAGATGGACACCTAGCCCAGGATCATTTGCCTTTCCATTCACCCTCTTTCTGCTCTCCTCTGCTCCTCCAGAGGAGCAGCTGACAGGAGATGAATTCTGCAGGCTGGTGCATGTTTCATGAGTAGATCAGGCTGTGGCTGGCATTGCAGAGCTCTGGTGGAACCTCAGGGTGTTGGTGCAGGGAGAGATGGATGCTGCATCCCCATCTCCTGGTCAGGCTCCTCTCCATGTGCTCACTGGATGCAATGTACCTTTGACTGAAGGTCTCATGTCTCAGCCTTTAGAGCCTTGAGGGTGGTTTGAAGCTTACACCAGAGTCCTTTTTCAAACTGTTACCTTTAGAGTCAGCCAGGTGGCAAATTCTTGAGCAGATGCTTTTCTGCTGCCTGTGGCTGCAGAGGTGAGATGACAGAGAGGTTCTTGCAGGAATGTCTGCACTGGCTGTACCTCCCATGCTCAGAGGCTGGCATCCCTCACCGTGAGCCTTGTCTGCCTGCTGTGCTCTGGTCCTGTGCTGTGCCAGGAGTGCTGCTGCGCATCTCCCAGCAGTGTGGGTGGGCACCAGTGCCTCCTTCCAGGCACACACCTCGCTCCTCTCAACAGCCAGGACCATGTGGTGAGGGGGTGCCCTTGTCAGCAGGATCCTTGGTCTCTGAGTCCCTGCTGGAGCAGATGGCTGCAGTGCTGGGAGCTCTGCAGCCCTCCCTGTTGTGTTGCTGTTCTGGCAGGACCTGTGGGATTTGGCCTGGCAGTGGAGCACCTGGGGCAGAGCAGGGTGGGAGATACTGAGCAATGCTGCAGGAGCAGTGCAGGGGGACACTGGGCCGTGTTTTCACACCAGCTCTGACACTTTGGCTTTTTCCAGGCTTCTGGAGATGCTGCTGACTGCCCTGCACCTCCCTGCATGAGCCAGCAGAGAATGGAAGTGACCGGAATCATCTGGGCCAAGGACCCTTCAGCCGGCACTGGGATGGAGTTACAAATGGCCTTGTGAGCTGCACCTGTGGCACACACACCTGCCCTGCCACACTCCTTGCACAATAGTCCCAGGCTGCCTCAGGACAGGCAGACATTGGCCACAGCAGCTCATCCTGTCAACTCCTCTGTGAAAAGCCTTGTGGAAGAGCTTCCTCCTCCTCCTCCTCCTGTGAATGCCAGCAGCGGGTGTGTGTGCCCCGTGTGCCCGCAGGCAGGGTGGGCAGCAGGCTGGGCATCACCCCCCTGCCCAGCCAGACCCACGGCAGCCCAGCACGGAGCCCTGCAGCTCTGTCCCCAAGGACAAATGCCAGCTGCCACACTCTCCTCTGGAAACCCAGGAGCAGCCTGCCAGGCACCAGCACTGACTGCTCCCACGCCAGCAGCGGGCAGCCCAGGCCACCTCTTGTCCCACATGTGACTCAGGCAGGACAGGGCACGGCATGCAGCAGGGACAGGGATGCTCTGCACTGACCAGGCAGCCTCACACTCCTAGTGTGGACTTTCCTCCTGCTTCTCCCTAAAGGATGCTGGCTGCACACCCAGAAGCTCCTGCTGATGCAGCCCCCTAGAGTGCCATGGCGAAGGGTCTGCAGGGCTGCCTGTGCACCATGCTGCTGCTGCTGTGTGCCATGCAGGAGCTGGGCTGCTGGGCCATGCACACAGTGGGGCAGGGCCCTGGCGAGCCCGGGGACCCTGCGCTGCTGGCCGGAGGGAGAGTGAAGCGTGGCTGGGTCTGGAACCAGTTCTTTGTGGTGGAGGAGTACACGGGCACGGAGCCGCTCTATGTGGGGAAGGTAAGCTAGCCTGGTGTCTCCATGGGGGGACAGGGGCAGGGTGGAAATGCTGGCACTGCTGAGCAGAGAGAGGGTCCATGTGAAGGTTGTTCACAGGAGCCTGGCTGGAGAAATACTCTGTGGACTGTGATGGCAGGAGGCTGATCCCTGCTGGGGGTGGTGAGGTTAATGTGCTCCCAGGACACACCAAGATTTACATCTGCACTCCTACAATTGTATACTGGCTTCTTGTGATGTCTGGGGATGGGTGCAAGAAGCCCTGTCTCTGTGGGACAGGTGACAATGCCGTGCTGGGCAGGACTGGGTCTGCAGCCAGGAGGTCACCACACTTCCCTGGTGTGTGACCTCTGGGGAAGGCTGGACATGGACCTCTGCTCCCTCCACTCCTGAGGTGTCCTGAGGCTGAAGGAGCATTTCACCTTGGGGTTCTGGGCTTTATCCCTTTCTGGGAGCTCTGGAGAAGCAGCTGCCCCACACATCAGGCAGATGGGTTGTTTGTATTTGGGTGAAGGCAGTGCTAGCTGTTGAGACCAGTCAGAGGAACACACTGGAGCTGGAGGCATGCGCTCACCCCAAAGGAAAGTGCCCAAGAGCTTGTAGAGCAGGGCTGTCTGATGGCCTCAGCCGTCTGGGCATGAGTCTGGAGGAGCTTGAAAATGGGTTTCTTGGCTGGGGGCCAGCGGGGATTTCAGTGGTGATTTGTGTCCGTTTCAGCAGACACTCAAAGCCGCGCTCCTGCGCCGCCCTCGGAGCAGGCCCAGCTAATTCATGGCTCCCCTGGGAGCAGCACAGGGCCTGTCACAGGCCTGGCTCTGCCTCTGCTCCAGCTGAACCCAAACCCACAACTCACCCGTTTTACAGCCCCTTTCCACATCACCCACCACGTCACCCGCCTGGCTCACAGCAGCAGCAGCTCTGCCTGTGATCCCCAGGGCTGGAAGCACCAGGGCCAGGCTTTTCCTGCTTGCCTGGGACACTCCTTGTCCCCAGCAATGTGCCAGCCCTCTTAGCACAATCTGTGGGTCCAGAGCCTTCCTGCACTGGGGCTTGCCCTCCGTGGATGCCTCTCACACACCTACATGTGCTTTCTGGAGGGCCGATACCATTTCCATAAAATCTGGGTTCTCTAGCTAATCCTTCTTCTGAACTGTAATTTCCCCTGAGGCTGCTGTCAGTTTGATGTGGATTTCTTTGGGTTTTTTAAATAGAATTATGGGGTCAGCACTAGTTACAAACTTCTGCATGTGGACAGATCTATTTTAGATAGAGGAGAGGATTAAAGGGAAAAAAGCAGATTTAATTAAGTTGCTAATATTTAAAGAAAATTGATGAACTCGGGCTTTATGAGTTGGAGCAAACAGAGTGCGCCTTTATTATGGGCTAGTTTTTATTTGATTTTCTTTCTTTTCTAGCCCCAGAGCCATTTTTTATTTGTGTATCTGTGCTTTCTGTTTAATTGCTTTTAATAAGGAATGTGCACCTCTGTTCATATTTAATTTTGATTTAATTATTAGTATGTAATTAATGGCTTGGTAAGAATCCTGGTTGTAGTCTTTTAGGACAAGGAAACAATTTTCCTGTTTAACAAATGGGACAGATCAGCCTATTGTCCTCCCTCTGGATGTCCCAGACTCTGCTCTCCTTTCTTGGGGCTGAGCTGCAGGCAGGGCTGGGTGGTCCCTGTGCCCTTGGGGCCCAGCAGAGCTGTGTGCCATCAGTGTCCTGCCATGCCCAGGGGTGGAGGGAGCCCTGGGGCTGCGTGGTGCTCCCCAAGCCTGCCTGCTGTGACAGGGAGGGGAGAACATCCCTGCCATGTGCTCTGTGGCATCTCCCCTCATGTTTCTGTAGTCTGCCATCCGGCCCTCCCCCATTAGTTGTTGTTTAGCCAAGCAGCACAGATTTAGCTCTTTTAATCTTCCCCTGTAAATCAATCTCTGCAGCCCCTTGAGCCCAGGCTCCATTTTTCTTCCTAGCATTCCGGTTTGCAGGGATGCTGGTGCCTGCTCCAAGCAGTCAGTGATGAGCAAATATGTGAAGAGGATGTGCTGAGAGCTCAATGTGGTGCTGGATGCTTTATCTCTAGCCTAATTATTAATCATGAGCCCGGTGTTGAGCAGGAAATGCAGGTTTCTGCTGCCTGCACTGTACAGACCTGGTGCTCCTTCATTCTGAAAAGCTCACAGAGTAGCACTGAGAGCTGGGAGAGGATGATAAAGTGAAGAGGGCAGCAAGCTCTGCCCCAGCGAGTGGGGAGGGTGGAGACTGGATGGCCAGGCTGGGATGACCATCCCACAGACCAGGGCAGGATGGCCAGGGTGGGGTGACCACCCCATGGGCACATTTCCAGCCAAAGCCATCCCGGTGGTCCCAGACTCTGCTGGGCTCACAGCCCTATTTGCGAGCTGAGTGAAGGTCTCCTTCCAGGCAAGCCTTGAGAGATATGTCACCATGGGCAGTAATTTGTGAATGTTGTGCAAAATGCACTGAATTGCCTAACGTGTGGGTCCCTCACTTGTGAAATAAATACATAAACTGTATCTAACAAGACAAATATAATGAAGGCATCGTAAAAAAAGAGGCAGCTCTGGTATAAATTCTTGCTGGTAGAGCTGTATGTCTGAAAGGTGGATTATAGAACTGCAGTTTGGAAGATTGAATGGCCCATAAACATTTTCATATTTCATTAGCCGATTAATGGACGGCTTTTTTCTTTTTGTGGAGGGGGGACATGACTTTGCTGATTCTAAGCAAAAATTGTAGGAAACAAATGAAAGCAGCTGATGAAACCTTTCCGGGGGCCTGTCCCATTATGGATTGTCCCAATTAATGCCCATGCTGCTCCCTGTCAAGATGCATTCTGCCTGTCCAGTTACTGTTAATAGATTTCTCATAAGTGGCTGGATTGTAAAAACCTCATAACTCAGTTTAATGCCACCAATAAAATTATCTCTGGACGTCTGGCCTGGATTCCAGTCAGCTCTTGGTCCTTGGGGAGCTGCTGTTTACCCTTTCTTTCCCTAATTCCAAACATTGTCTTAATTAAAAAATGAAGCAGCAGAGATTGCCTGCAAAGGCATCTTCCTCAGGGTCTGTTTTTAGTCCTGGACATGAGCCGATTTGTCACACTCTTTTGCAGATTTTGTCGAAGTGGGGCTCTGGGCATAATGATGGGATGTTGTGACCCCTGTTGCCCTGCAACATAAACCCAGCACAGGGGTGCAGCCAGTGTGTGAGCTCTCCAGCAAGGAGACGTGTCAGCACCAGCTGCCCAGATCATGGAGGGTGGCTGTGGCTGAGGCAAAGCAGGTGGATGAGGATGGACTTTGGGCAATTAAAGGGAAAAAACTGTTGGTTGTGTAGAAGGTGGGAGATGCTGATGGCGCAGCTTGGGAGAGCTGATCCCATGCTGCCAGAATCCTGAGGGAAGAAGAGGGAAGCCTCTTTCTTTGGAGTGCAGTTGAGTTGTCCTTTGCTTTTCCATCATCTCGTAACCCCTTATTAAAGGGGTTTGTCCCTTGGTTTGTAGTGGGGGTGGGCACTGGCAGAATCTGTAATCTGCAGAGCTGTAAAGACAGGCCTGAAATTCCAATTTATTGGGCCTTCATGTCAACCAGCAGGAGTTGTCTGGTGGTGCTCTCTGTCACTGTCCAGTCCAACAAGAGCAGAGGAGCATCACACAGGGACCATGGGCAGGTGGCTGGGCTTGGGTACAAGCACATCCCCAGCCTGCTCCCACCCTCTCCCTCTTTCCCTGGCAGATCCACTCGGACTCAGATGAAGGAGATGGCTCCATCAAATACACCATCTCCGGGGAGGGCGCGGGCACCATCTTCCTCATCGATGAGATCACAGGGGACATCCACGCCACCGAGCGCCTGGACCGCGAGCAGAAAACCTTCTACACACTGAGGGCACAGGCCCGGGACAGACAGACGGACCAGCTGCTGGAGCCTGAGTCAGAGTTCATCATCAAGGTGCAGGACATCAATGACAGCGAGCCGCGCTTCCTCGAGGGGCCCTACATCGGCAGCGTGGCCGAGCTGTCCCCTGTTGGTAGGTCTGCTCTGGGAAAGCTGCACCTCTCCCCTGTCACACCTTGGTCAGCTCTGGGCTGGGAAAGCTGCACCTCTCCCCTGTCACACCTTGGTCAGCTCTGGGCTGGGAAAGCTGCACCTCCCTCCTGTCACACCTTGGTCAGCTCTGGGCTGGGAAAGCTGCACCTCCCTCCTGTCACTCCTTTGAGCCCGCTGTACCCCACAAAAACCACTTGCAAATCTCAGGGATTGCAGAGCTAGGGAGCCAAAAGGGAAAAATAAATAAGGTGGCTTAAGAAAAACAAGTGGATAAATCCTCTGAGCTGATTGCCAGCCTTTGGCTGAGCGCTCAGTCTCAGCCCTAAGCCGTGCTCTGGGGACGGGTCGTGGTGGTGCCAGCTGCCTGCTGTGCATTGACTCTGGCTTTGCACAGCCCCCTCCCTCCTGCAGGCTGGCTGGTTGGACTAAACCCTCACAAATCAAGGGGCTCACAACCATGCTGGGTGGTTGGACTAAACCCTCACAAAGCAAGGGGCTCACAGGGTATGCCTGTGGTTCAGATTGGTTTCAGTGGTGCCTCTCCCCCAGCTCAGGGCATCCTCTGTGTGCTGCCTTGCGGCTCTTCTGAGCCCCAGGGCTGCTCAGACATCATCCCTTTGAGTGTCCCCATGCAGAACTGCCAGCCCCTTCTCAGCTGGGTCTGCCCTTCTCTGAGGGGCCAGGCCTTGCTGGCTGAGATTGGGGAATTCATGTACCTGTGACAGCAATGTGGCTTCCCTGTGTTAGTCTTTACTGCCCATCCCCTTGGCAGCAGGCCCCTCTCAGGTGTGTTGGTGACCAGCCTCGCTGAGCTCTGAGGGCCAGCCTGGTGATGATGAGGCTGCACAAGTCCAACCCCTGGGATGGCAGAGCAGGACAGTCAGCACTGTGGCCACCCAAGCTTTGGGAGGGGTGCAGGGAGGTGATGTGTGAGCTGCAGCACTGCTGCCCTCGCTTCTGCTGGGTTCCCATGCTGCAGAGCACAGCTGGAGTCCAGGAGAATGGCTGGAGCTGCACTGCCTGAGGCCACAGCATTCCCTGTGCACGCTGGGCTCTGTCCTACCCCTACAGCAGGCTGTGTGTGTTGGCATGTGCTGTGAGCAGGAACCATAAATCACTGTTCCCAAAGGCTGTGTCCTGCTAGCAGGCAGCTTGTGGAAGGCTGGCATTGAACATCAGGCAGGACCCCAACACTCAGCAAGGGCTGAGACAGCACAGGGGCAGCAACAGTGCCAGGAGTGCAGAGCCCCCAGGGCAGGGGGACAGCTGAGAGCACCAGGGGCTTGAGAGGAGCTCAGGGGAGCCACCAGGTCCTGCTGTGCTGCTGTAGAGGTATCCTGGCTGCAGAGGGCAGGGCATGGTGCTCAGTCTGCACTGCCTCAGGACAGAGCTCCAGCTCTCCATGGTTCATGTGCAGCATATTGCAAAGCTGGTGAGTGGCCTGCAGCAGGTACAGAGGTGCAGGAATTGCAGCAGAGGAGCTGCTGCTGCCTGGATTCTGTTCATGTATGCAGAACAAGTTCTTCTGAGGTATCCCAAGCTCCCCTTCTGCTTCCAGTTACCTGTGCAAATCCTTGCCTCAGTCAGAGTGACCCCTTGAACTACAGCTGGGTGCTCCTGGAGAAATGAAAGACAGCATGTGGGCACCAAAGCAAGAGGCATCCTGTTCCCAAAGGGAAGAAAGAAATTAAATTAATCTAATTTGCTTGAACAACATTTTAAAAAGCAAGGAATTCTCAAGTCTGGGTATTAGACAAGGATCCCAGTTCTTTGAAAATCACTAACAATTATGGAGCTGCCTGATCAGACTGATGTGAACAAGACATATCAAAGGAGACAGTTTCTATGCGAAATTGGAGATCAGAGGGAGAAAGAAACACGGTTTCACAACATGAAAGAAGGCGATTCCTGCAAATTAAAATACTCGGAAGTTAAAAGTGAAGAGAAGTGCTGTGAAGGGCGTGGGCTGCATTTCCCAGCTGTGTGCTTGGAGAGGGGAGCTGGAGCCAGAAGCCTGCTCTGCTTTCCAGGCTACCTGCCTGCAGTCTGGCCATGCTGAGGAGTGCACGGGCTGCTCCAGAGCAGCCTTGCCCTGGAGATGGCCCAGGGAGGGTCTCACACATCATCCTCCCATGGTGCTGCTGCCGGGGCCCCAGCAGGGTAAGCACAGAGCTGGAGAGACCCACTGGAGGCGGCTGCTGCTGCTGCAAGTGCCCAACTCCTTCCCACTTCTCCCTGGGCTTTGCCCAGGAACAGGCAGCACGAAGGACAAGATGGGCACAGACTGTGAAAGCATTAACAGCAAGGCTGGCAAGGAGCTTTCTGCTCAACCTTCTAAGGTTCAGCACATGGGAGGTAGATGGGGCTGCTCATGGACCTGGTGTGAGAAGTTCAGCTCCAGATGCTGCACGAAGGGCTGAGGGTGCAGGATATGGGAAGCTGCTGGGCCAGGGAGGTGAAGTTCAGGATATTCAGCCTGCCAAGCCCTTTTTGTGTGGGAGTGCTCCTTGTGTGGCATCAAGGCCAGGTGCAGCTGTGCTTGTGGCTTTGTTGTGGTTGGTATTGATTATTGATATTTGCTGTCTGAGCTGGACAGAGCATCTTCCCTAGAGCTGTGGGGTATTTCCATGAGAGTGAGTGGGGAGTGTGCCTTGCTGCTTTCCTGAGTGTGGATGGAGGTGATCCCAGCTTGGTGCTGGCCAAGCAGGAGAATGAAGGCTGGAGAACTTAGGTTGGCTATTGGTAAATCGGGATCAAAGCCTGGGGACCTGCTGGTGGCCGAGCTGCTCTCAGACCCACCTGGATTCATCTGTAGAAGATTAATGTAGTAAAAAAAAGGGTGGCTGGGATGGGGCCCTGCAAGGGCAGGGCTGCTCTCCAGCTTGGAGCTGCTCATTCCCTGTCTCTGCAGCTCTGCAGCCTTTGCTCTCCATCCCAGCCTGAAGAGTTAAGGGTAACCCCTTCTTCCTCCTCCTGCCGTGGTCTTGCCTTCCCAGACCTCACTGGGGTTTGTGCTTGGGTGGTTTTTGTTCTCAGTCAAGGCAGCTCTCAGCTGCACTCTCCATTCCCTGCCAAGAGCACAGTCCCAGCTCCCAGAGGTGGGTGCCTTCCTGGGGCGTGAAGAGGAATAAACCAAATACAGTCAGATCCGCTCTGTGACAGCAGGAGCAGATCAAAGGACATTATTTGCATAATGAAGGAGTACTAATTGGGAGGGAAAGTCATTTGATTTCCTAGTGTCTAAGAGGGAATAACAAATGAGAGAAGTGCACAAACTCTCAGAGTAACTGGGAGTGCTTTGCAGCACAGCTGCCCTTGCTCTGTGCTGGGGCCAGGGCAGTGTGTTTGTACTGAGACTGAGACTGGGGGTGCTCTAAAGGCCTTTTTGTTCCAGGATCTTGCCTTGGCAGTGGTCAAAGTGCATTCTTAGCAAGGAGGAGCAGCACACACAGGACATGTGATGCTCCTCTTAATATTCTCCCAGCCAGCATCTGTTTTCAGCTTGGAAATTTCTTTGGCTGTGGGTGGTTTCTGGGGGTTTAGTCAGCTTTAGTATCTGTCTTCCATGAACTCATCCAGACTCATTGTGAACCTCTGCAGAGGGAAAAGAGAAAGGATTGCTGTTGTTATCTGATGGATCAATAGTGGCAGATGCAGGATGGTCAGGAGGATAAGGGATTTGTAAAGGGCAGAGGTGGTGCCTGGAGCCAGCCCCAGCCTATGAGCCAGGCTGGAGAAGGCATTGTTTCCTACACAGGGATATCCTGCACTTGGAAGAAGCACATCCAAAATGGAAGCTGACCCAATAGCTTTATCTGGCCTCCCTTGGCACAGCAGAACCAGCTGCAAAACCAACAATTGGCTTTTCTGGAGAAACCTGGTCTGGCCTGGGGCACCAGGAGCAGCAGTGCAGCTGCTGTGGGAGGTTTGCAGCCTGGCAGGGAGGGCAGCTGGGTCTGCAGAGGGATGGAGAGGTCCCTGCTCAGCCCCCAGCGGGAGCTGGGCTGGAGGCAATGCCCTGGAGTCACCCAGGCTGAGGAGGGCAGGGGCTCCTGGGGAGTATTTTCACTGACTGCCCTGTGCCCACAGGGTGCAAACCAAGGAGCAGTGTGTGTGCAGGATGGGGCCTGAGCTGCAAATCCTGTTCACTGCTGTCCTGTCACCTCAAGGAGAGGCTGCTGGTCAAGAGCTTGCTCTGTGCTGGCACCCCAGGCTCAGCCTCTGTGGATACCCTTGGGTGGGTCTCTCCAAAACATCAGAGTTGAGCACAATCCAGCACCAAAGGGAGAGACCTGCAGCTTCAGGAAAATGTAGGATGGGACCCAGCCAACTGCCTTGGAACTGCAGGAGCTTCACCTTGTTACAGGAGGTGCTAAAATTAGCTGTATTTTGGGCTCCTTTCCTGATCTCCCAGGGGTCTGCTTAGCAGCTGTCTGCTGCACTGAGGCGTGAGCCCAAATCCAGCACACTGTCCTGTCAGACAGCTCTGCTGGTTGCACAGGGTGGGTGTTGCAGCCCAGAGCTCACTTGGGGGGTCCCTGGGGAGCAGGCAGGGTCTGGAGTGAGGAGCATGCCAGGAAGGGCATATGCTCCCATCAGAGCATCACTCCTTCCTCCCTTGGTGCATTTCACTCTCATTTCTCTGTGTAGCACCATGTCCAGATTAGAGGCGATTTGGCTGTACAGACAGAAACTTGGGGTCAAGCCCTGACTCCAGCACAAAGCTGGCTGAATGCAGAAGTGATTATTGTGAAAAGAAATTGTTTAATCTCTGTGCTGGAAGCAGAGAAAAACACTTTGTTTACCATACAGCCAGAACACTTGCAGGCAATCGGATTTCCCCCACACACCCCCCTTGCTGGAAAGTGCTGAAGTCACTTTGTGTATCTGGAAGCTGCTGGGAGCTGGGGCTGCCCTGTCTGTTTGTCCTTGGTGAGGGGAGTCCTTCCCCTTGTGCACTGTGCTCTGGGTCACAGGACAGGCTCAAACACTGCCCTGCCCAGGTGGGGATCTCATCCAGCCCCTCAGGGACCTCAGCCCCTCCATGGGATGCTTTGGTTTGCTCCCCATGGCACCACGTTTGTCTGCTCCATTCCAAGGGCTGGGGTGCTTTGTGCAGTGCCTTTCTCTGGTCAGACACCCCAAAAGAAGTTTCAGAGTAGCAGATTGGAGCAATTGCACCCTGGTTAGTGCCCTGGGGCTTGTCCTGTGGGGTGACAGGGCTGTGCAGTGAATCTCCTCTGGGCCTGGCTTTCTACCAAGTCAGGATGTTCACAAGATTGCAAGAAACTCACTTCTGCTCCAGTAATTTTGAAGCTACTCCAGTTCTTTTTTTCCCTGGTGTCCTGCCTGAATGTGTCTGGGGTGCATCAGCCACTGCAGGTGTTTGGAGCCAGAGAAAAGCTGTAAATTGCATTGTTTATAAACTCCGTCCTGCCCCATGGCACCCAGGCACCTGGGATGGGAGTGCTGCACGTTGGCATCAGGCCAGGGAACGTGGCTTTGCATGACACAGCACTCCTTGCAGGGCCCCTGATGTTCTTCAGGGCTAAAGTGCCCCAGTGCTGTCCTGGAGCTGGCCAGATCTACACACAAAGGGGTCTCAGCATGGCCAGAAAGTGTCCCTGCTCTCTGCCAGAGCTGCAGGTGGCAACTGAGCCCCAGAGCTGGTCTGGAGAGCATCTGGAGGCTCCTGGTTTCACCACAGAACAGTGAATGCTGCCATGAGGAGGGACAGCCAAGTTTAGCAAGCGCTGGTTTTCCCTGCTGCTCATTTGCCTCTTTGCCTGCCTAGAGCCTGGCTGTGCTTCTGTCCCTGGGGAAGTGACAGGTCCCAGGCACCTCCTTGTGGATTCAGTGCAGGCCCTCTCTGCTCGTGGATGTGTTTGGAGTTTGCCTGTCAACATTTCTTTTAGCTGAACGTGTTTGCAGTGAGTGGCATAGCAAGTGGCCTGGAGCTCTCAGCCTTTTCATGCAGGGATGGCCCCAGAGGCTCTGGGTCCTGTGGGACAGCAGTCACAGGTGCCAGGGCAGGCCTGCATTGGCATTGCAGAGGTGCCCTGCAGAGCCCATCCATGCCATGCGGGGCACTGGGCTGGGCTGCTGTGCCCTGGCAGCCCTGGGGACACTCAGCATGGCAGGGTGGCTCTGGGGGCTGCCCTCAGGGGAGGGACCCTGCAGAGACACAGCTCCTGCAGGGAAAATATCACCGTGGTATTTTCTGAAAAATCCCTTCACCAGGATTTCTTCTTCTGGGAAGGTGAGAAGCCTCAGCTTCTCCATGTTTTACTGCTCTGGAATGTGGTCTGGAGATTGCTTATCCAAATATGTGAATTGTTTTTATTTCATAACCAAACACAGCCAGCTGTGTCGGACTCTCTGAGTCAGTCACGAGTTTTTATTATTCATTCTTGTTAAGCCTTCTGTCTGTATCCTTCTCTTTCTTTAGTATAGTTTTAGTATAGCATTCTAAAATAGAATAGAATATAACTGGATAGAATTTATATAATCAATATAATATAATTAAAAATATAATAATATATAATATAATATAATATAATATAATATAATATAATATAATATAATTAATATATAATTTCTCAACCTTCTGAGAATATGGAGCCAGATTCTCATCTCTCATCTCATCCTGGAGACCCCCACAAACACCACAGTGGGGCATCACGGGCACCTCTGGGCGTGGGCAGCCCTCTTGCCCTGCTGACCCTGCTCACAGCGGGGCAGGGATGCTGCTGGCAGAGCTCAGGGCTGGCTGCTGGCCCTGGCACATCTCCAGAATGGCTCAGGGTGAGGAATGGGGACAGCCCAAGAAGGGCCCATGGGGACAGAGGATGGCTGGCAGCCACAGCTGGCTAGGCTAGGGAAGTACTGCTCTGTAAGTGAGGGTCTATAGGAAATCAGGGTTTGTTTGATCTCACCTTTGCAGAGGGAGAATAAGAGATGGATTCTGACCTGTTAATTTTTATGTAACATTGTTGGTTTCCTCTGATCTGTGGAGTGAGCTTGTTGGGGGAGGAACCAAGGTCTTATCTCATTTTACATGTCTAATTATCTCTGTGGATATGGGCTCAGGCTCCTTGGTTATGGGAGGCGGGTGATAGAGTACATGATGGATGTTTAGATTTTATTTAGTGTATCTTTTATGGCTAAGGCATGTGCCAGAAAACTAAATAAAAGCTGTACATTCTGTACTTGCTGTGGGCAGTGCTGTGCTTGGAGAGCAGGGACTAATATTGGAGCAGGGTGGGAGCCAGGGAAAGCTTGTCTCTGCAGGAAGGAGGGACCAGGTTCAGCTGATATTGAATACCACTGCTCTTCACATGGACAGGGAAGGGTGGGAAGGGGATAAATGGAGGTTAGGGGAGGGTGCTGGAAATTTAAACTAATAAATTCCTGATACCCTTTAGGTGACCTTGAGCAGGCATCTTTGCAGACAAGAAGTCAAGGCACAAAAAGGGGTCAGTGCTCGCTACCTGGCTGATGTTGCTGTTTTGCTAATGAGATGCTGCGAGGGCAGGTGGGGAAGGGCAGAGCCTTCATCACCTCTGGCATTGCTGGCTGCAGCCCAAGGGCACTGGGGCCCCTCTCTGCTTCGGATTGAAGGTGTCTTGCTGCAATGCTGATTGGTTTCCCTTGCCCCTGAGCAGAAAACTCTGGTCCCAAATATGGGGCTCAGCCCTGGGACCTGGAGCTGGATCTGCTGCCCTGTTTTTCCAGTTCTTGGGAGTGCCCAGCAGCTGTGGGTCAGGAGCTTTCAGTGCTGGCACAGAAAACCTGAGAGCAGCAACCCACCTCACCTGTCCAAGCATGGCTTGGAATGGTGACACAAAGCATGCTCTGGGTGGGCACAGTCCTGCCTCCTCTTCAGACTCTGCAGCTTGGCAACATCCAGGTAAATTCTGGAACACAGGGAGTACAGCTGCGCCTGACAGGGATGGATTAGGAGGTGAGTTGTGCAATTGAATGAATGTATCTTGAGATGCAGAGTTCGGTGCAAACGTTTAGTGGTCAGCCTGCCTCTCCTGATCCCTGCCTTGGAATGGCTGCACAAACAGGCTGGAGCAGGAGGCTGTGGTGTGGTCCTTGGAGCACCTGCTCTGTCTGCAGATGTGCAGTCCTGACACAGGGTGTACAGGGCAAGGCAGGGAAATAAACTGATGGGCTTGGGTCCTGTGGGTGAGGGTTGAATCTCCTAACCCTCAGCAGGAACAAGTGGTTCTTGGAGTGAGGGGTGTTTGTGCAAGGTCAGCAGGCTCTGCCTGTGCTGCTGGGGCAGGAGTGGTGCTGCTGTGGGCACTGGGCTCTCAGCTGATTGCTGCCAGGCTGTGCCCTCCCTTGTTCCCAGGGCAGGTTTCGCAGACATCTTTTATGAAAAATCCTTTCCTTAGGATTTTCCCTCCTGAGAAGCTGAGAGGCCTCAGGAACAAAATGTAAACATTGATTATCTGCTGCTGTGGAATGCAACAGGTGGATCTTTGATTGGTCCATGTTGGTTGTTTCTAATCAATCACCAATCACAGCCCAGCTGGCTTGGGCAGAGAGTCCAAGCCACAAGCCTTTGTTATCATTCTTTCTTTTTCTATTCTTAGCTAGTCTTCTGATGGAATCCTTTTTT
The DNA here is from genome assembly GCF_028769735.1 of Zonotrichia leucophrys gambelii. Taxonomy (NCBI): domain Eukaryota; kingdom Metazoa; phylum Chordata; class Aves; order Passeriformes; family Passerellidae; genus Zonotrichia; species Zonotrichia leucophrys. The sequence goes on along the minus strand of NC_088189.1, from coordinate 8,080,052 downwards.
CTATTCTTTAGTATAGTTTTAATGTAATATATATCATAAAATAATAAATCAGCCTTCTGAAACATGGAGTCAGATCCTCGTCTCTTCCCTCAGTCTGAGACCCCTGTGAACACTGTCACAGGCAGGTACTGCTTGCTGTGATCCTCAGACTTTGGCACCTCCAGCATCCCTAGGAGGCTTCTCTCCTGCAGCTGGGAGAAGGATGATGGAGACCCTGGTGTCAATCTCCCTTCTCTGGTCCCTTTTTTTGCTTTCTGATCAGAAGCTTCCCAAGGGAGCATGCCAGGCTGCCCGGGGGAATGTGCAGAGCTGGTGTGGGAGTGATGTGCCTTGGCTCATACCTGCCTGAAGGAGCTGTGTTATGGCAGGGAGAGGAGGAGGAAATGCAGCAATAGTATTTCTTGAACAGTTGTTTGCCAGGCAGAGAGCCAGTGTTGCCGTGGTGTAAAATCTGGACGTGCCTGGCAGGGATGCACCATAACTCCACTGGAGACAGCAAAGCATAAATAAGTTGACTCAAACTAGCTTGTTGCTGAAGACTGATGAGGGGGATTCTCCTGTTATCAGCAGAGCTGCAGCTCTGAGAAGGCTGCCAGGGAGAATGAAAAGCAACCATGGTAACTGCTCGTTTCCCTCAGTGAACACCCTTTCCAGGAGATCAGAGTGAACTGGACTGGGGAGCCTGTGCATCCCAGCTGCTCACAGCAGCGCTGTGCTGTGCTGTGCTGCCTCATCTCCTGCCTGAGTCTGGGCAGGGCTGGTGCAGGAAACCCCTGCCTTGCCTGCAGCCTCTGGGCTTGGATGAGGAGGAAGGCCCCAGGGACTGAAGCTCCTCATCCTCCTCTGGATGATTTCAGCTCCATATCTGCTTCCTGTGACACAGGAACAGAGGAACAGAGGCTGCTTTTGTCTGACTGCTCCAGTGCTCGACCTCTGGGCAGGGATGAACTAAATCTGGTGCTGGAGATGGAACATGTTGGCCTGTCCTCACAGTGCTTTGGTCACACCATCTCCTCTCTCAAGGTGTCTGTAGGCAGGGGTAGGCTTCCCTTCCTTTCTCCCTTCTGTTGTCTCTCTGCATCTCAGCCCCTTTGCTCCTGCCCCCACCCTCATGTCCTGGGTCCTGCTTTTGTTAAATTGAACATGATGTCAAATTAAAGCCATCACAGGGACAGTTGGAGTGAAGTACCCAGTTTAATGAGGCAGCCTTGAAAATCAATAACTTAATTGCAGACATTTGATGGACTTTTATCCAATTTATAGTCCTCCTGCCCTGCTACGTGTAGAGCATGAGGACCTGGTGCTATGTCTGGCTCTGGGCAAGTGAAAGCCTTTCCTCTCCTCAGGCTGCTTCCCTGGGCAGGTCTGCCTGCTGCAGTGTGGGTCAGGCCCCAGCTGGGTGGTCCCTCTGTGCTGGGGATGACCATGTCACTCACTCTGTGCTGACAGGAAGGGCAGGTGCCAGTATGACATCCCCACATGGTCCAGCAGAAAGCTACTGGGGGAAAGCTCCCAGCTGTTCGGAGCAGTGATCTCCTGGAGAGCAGGTCCTGCTCCAGGATCCTGTCCCTGCTGCCACTCTGCAGCACACCAGAGGCATTTGTGTCTGGAGTCCTGGCTCTCAGGTGTTGGTGGGGAGGTGATGCTGCATTTGCACCCAGCTGTTCTTCCCCTCATCATGTGCAAGCAATCAGTGTTGGGCCCTGCTCTGAGGTCTGTGCTGCTCTTCTAAACTCCTGCCTGACTTTCTGCTTCCCTTCTTGTCCCTGCTGCAGGCACCTCTGTGATGCAGGTGATGGCCTCTGACGCCGATGACCCCACCTATGGGAGCAGCGCCAGGGTGGTCTATAGCGTGCTGGAGGGGGAGCAGCACTTCACTGTGGACAGCAAAACAGGTGAGCAGCACCCAGCTGGGCTGGGCCACGACATCCCACAGGGGCTGTGGCTCCTGGGCAGGGCTGTGAGCCACATCTGTGCCTCCCTGCTGGCCACTGGTGCTGGATGCTGCTGGCAGAGATGCTGGAGAGGAAGCTGCTGCCCAGCTCCATGCCCTGCCTGCAGCAGGATCTGCAGCTGCATGCCCAGAGTGCCTGGTCTGCACCTGCACTGGCCAGAGCTCCTCTCTGCCTGGAGCAGGAATGCCCCCACAGGCACATAAAACTTCACTGGAGAAGGTTTAAATACTACCAAAGGGGCCTTACCAAAGGCTGCATCATTATCACCAGGGCTTTGATTAAAGGTAACACTTTAAATTAAGGATAGGTTTATAAATGTTCTATTAATATTTAATGAAAGAACAGTAGAAGCTGCTCCATTCCTTAATAACTTATAATAGAGCCTGTTGTAAAATGCCTCTGTAATAAATCCCTGGCAGATGATGCTCTGACATACTGGTTAGAGTAGACCATAACCAGGAGATGTTGGGGTATATATTCTCCTTGCCTCCCAGGAGTTTGACTCTCATTACCCTTAATGAGAGCCTCACAAGCTTGCTAAGAAGGGAAGACACTCAAATGCTAATAAGGGATATTTAAGGCACAAAGCATGCAGTAAAGTGCCTGTAGTTTAAGGAAAATTTGTCAAAGGACAAGCAGGCTGAGGAGCTGCAGCTTGTGCTGGAAAACTGGACAGCAAAGTCCTCCCCACCCTATTGCTGAACCACAGAGGCAGAAACTGGGCTGGAGTCCCAAGTCTCTGTCAGGCTGATCTGTGTCTGTGCTGATATTTTCTAAGGCTGGGATTTGTTTGGAGATGCTGGTGTAAATGTGAAGAAGGTCTGTGTGCCTGAGCCTGTGCACCTGCAAGAAACCCTCCAGCTCCTGACCGTGCTCTGGTACACATGGGGAAGCTGGGCCCAGCCCTGGCTCTGCCACCAGCCTGGCTGCTGCTGGAGGAACACCCAGATTTGGGGTTTGGGAGCTCCTGCACACACCTGACACTGTGGCCTGTGCTGGGAAATGGCTCTGTCTGGACTGAGGCTGGTGCAGTGGGGATGGGGCACAAGCAGCAGGCTGGGGCTGTACCCACCCCTTGCTCAGGAGCTGTTGCACCTGGGCTCTCTTCTCTGCCAGATTTGCTTTGTTTTATATTGTGTGTGTAGGAACAATAGGCTAACCACTGAAAATTCAGGTGCACGTGAGATCCTGCTAATGTGAGACAGCTTTGTGTGAGTGAAGTCTGGCTGCTGGAATGGAGAGGGACCACTGGGAGCCAATGCACAAGCCAGGACGTGCAGAGGCTCAGCTTCCTGCCACATTAATGCTCTGTATTAAGGCATAAACTAAAATGTGCCCTGTGGGACTGTGGTGAGAATTAATGTCACTCTGGGAATCCAAGCTTCTTGATTCCTTGACTTTTTGTATCTTAATTCTCAAGCTGGCTGTTTCATACACTGGGGGGTTGATTTACTGTTTTACTTGCTTGTGTTTCACAAAGGCAAAATTGCTGACAGTCTGCAGAAGAACTCCAGCCCCTCTTGAGCATGTCTGCTTGCAGGATATCTGGCTGCTAACACAGGTGTTGGGGCTGACTCTGGGATCTCTGAGCTGCAAATGGCCTGTGGCAGCTGCCTCCCCAGCAATGCAGGGCTGCAGCTCTGCCCATCAGCCCCTCAAGTTGTGGCTGCAGCAGTGCTGTGGGGGCACAAAGTGTCATCATATCCACCCAAACACACCCCAACCTGCTCCCACTCTCCTTCTGTTAGAACAAGACTTTATGCTGCACAGGGGAATCCAAGTCTGATTGCCCGAGGTGGCCCAGCTTCTGCCCTGAGCATAAGATTTAATTATCCATAGCAGCAGCGCAGCTCTCAGAGCCACCATTGTTATTAATGGCCATAAAAAGAACCATAAAAACTTGGCATGTTACATTTCTTATAATATATGATAATGAAGAACAATTTGATTTCCATTTTTGGTTTTGACCTCTTTCTCTGCTGTTTCTTGCAGGTGCATGCATGCATGTGCTGCCTTGCACACCACCTCAGCCCTGACTCCTTCCAGCACAGGTTCTCTCTTTCCCCCTTGCCTTGTGCTCTTTTCACACCCTCCCTCATAGCACAGGTACAAAAGTGGTTTCCATGCCTGTGTACATGAGCATGGACCATGTGTAGCTGACTTTGTCTCCTGTTCATGGATGTTTGCAGCTGTAGTGTTCAGCTGGGATTTTGTATTCAATGGACCTTTCAGAGGCAAACCCAAACTGTCTGGCTGCTGTGCTGTGCCAAGTCCTGCCACTCAGTAATGCCTGAGTGCCTGTAGCACCTCGGGTCTCTTTGGAGGGAGACAAGCATCTAAATGGCTCCACTGGAATAGTGGGAGCAGCAGGATGGCATTTATGCTGCAGGAAGATTCCAGAATTGAATGGTGGTGAAGAGAAAGCACAGCTGATGCACACAAGCTTTTCTTTCTTTCATATACAGCAGCCACTCTCATGCTTTGAGATTAGTTTCACAGACTGAAACTTGTGTTGTGTACACCAAATCAGGTTCAAGAACTTCACCTGTGTGTGCTGGAGGTCAAGGCTGGCTTTCTTTTTGTGTGAGTGGGGAGCTTTATATGCATAAGCTTTTGAGGCAAGGTTTTCTTGCCAGCTGTAAGAATATCCCCGTGGCTTGTTGCAAGAGCCTGCAGGCATTAAGCTTTGTGAGCTTTGTGCTGCCTTCCTCTGTCAGACAGGGTGCAGGCAATCTTTGCTCCTTGCAGCAGGTGAGCAGCAGTGCCCGTGCTGTGGCTGCCCCAATCTGCTCAGGAGGCTGTGCTCTCACAGCAACCAGCACACAGCTCTGCTCTGCTGCTTCCAGGGGGAAACAGCCTCTTCTGCTGCTCTGCTGGGTGTTGGCTCTGGGTGAGAGCACTGATCTGGCAGCAGAATCCCCCTCGCTGCTGCTGGGCCACGAGCCCAGCTCTCCCAAAGTTACACAGGGTGGGAGGTTTAGTGGCAGCTCCAGGAATCCCATCCTCACCAAGATCTTTCAAGCTTATTCTTTTCCAATATGGAGATGTGCACCTGAGTGTGGGCACTCTGAGTGCATTTACATGAGAGGAGAAATTTGTGCATTTAAATCCACAGGCTGCTGCTTGATATCACCCTGCATTCTCTGTACCGCTGCAGATTATTCACCTTTACAGGGGCAAATCTGTCTTTTGGCAGGCAGCTGCCTGCTTGTGTCTGTTCCCCTGTCCTTTGCAGTGCCCTTTCTCATCCCTGGCAGTGTGGCTGGAGTCTCACTGCTGCCTGTGATCCCTTCCTTGGGAGGGAGCCTGAAGCTGCTCAACACCCCACAGCCTGCTGCCCCTGTTTCCAGCAGCCTTGTTCATCCTTTTGTAGGAATATTGAGTGTTTTAGAGCAACCACAGGATGGAACACCATAGGTTTCATTATGTTTGCCTCCTTAAAAGCCAGCTTGTCAGTTTGGGGCTGTACATGGGAGCCTGGCTCTTTACCGTAAGGGAGAGGTTGTTCTTCAAATCTGTCACTCTGCTGAATGCAGGGAAAAGACAAAACTCAGAAGGTATTTGAAATGCAGTCTGGCATTTGTGATGACTTAAACCAGCTCCTGAGTTCTAGAGCCTGTGTCCTGATTTAAAGACTGAGCCATAAGGGCTTGGAGCTTTTTATGCCAGGGAGAATGGAGGCACTGGTCTGCTGGGATGAAGCTGATGGTTATTTGTGTGCAGTTCTCAGTTATTTCAGCCCTACCTGCCAGCCTTGCTGTGTTTGGAGACAGACCTGCCTGGTCCTGGGGCAGCGAGGCTGGGCTGGGAGAGGAGCTGGGGCTGGGAGCCTGCTGCACACTGAGCTGTTAGTGTGTGTGATGGGGTGGTGGGAGGCAGACACATTTCTCTGCTGCTCTTGCCAGTTTGTTAAAAACACTCCTTGGTGCCTGGAAACACAGATGTGTGTCTCTGTGTGCCCAGAGGTTGTGCAGGTCTGTGCCCCATCCCTGTCCCTTATCCATCAGAGCTCTGCACAGGCACAAGGGACTCTGAGTGTAAGGCACAAGAGTCTGCAGAGAAGCCACATCTATTTAGGGGATTCCTCTTGTCAGTGAGATTGAACATTAACAGGCCTTTTCTGAGACTGTGCAGGAACTTCAGCTGATTTGGGACCAAATTGTATGTTTGGTCATCTTGAGGAAATTCAAGTGTATCTACTAATGATCTGAGGGAATTAATGTTAAGTGATGAGGGACTTAGCTGCTAAAAGAAGGGACAAAGGAAGGGTGAGTGTGCTGGCTCTGCACTGGCATGGGCAAGGCTGATTGCAGCCTGGAACAAGCCCTTGTTAGGTGCTTCCTGAACCTCCTGACCCTTTGTGCCTTGTATTTCACTCAGAGCACCTTTAGCTTCTGCCTCTCAAATTGTGCTGAGCTGAAGGACAGGATGGGGGCTGGAGGGAGACTGAAGTGCTGGTTCTTGGAGCCAAGACCTCTTCTGCAAGGGCTGACCTCCTGCAGGATGTGTGCTTCCAGCAGGACTGGTGTCCTGGCAGATATATTGGTATTTCTGTGTCCCTGCAGGCAGATGAGGGCACAGGTGAGGAATTGCAGTCAGTTTGGCAGGTGCCTTGCCTTTCCTGGCCTGAGGCAGAGATGGGTTTGATCTGACTGACCAGGCTGCTGGCAGAAATTAATCTGCTTTATCCAGATAAATAGAGAAGGGATAGAGGAGACAGACCCAGATTCTTCTCAGGCATGCACATTAAAAAGACCCAGATGGCAGGAAGACAAGGCTTGTCACCATGATGGTGGCACTTCCATCCCTGGAGATACTAAAACCTTGACTCTTTATGGCCCAGGGTAATCTCATCTGCCTTTGAGGACTGCCTGCTTTGAGCTGTGATGGATCAGGAACCTCCTCAGGATAGGTCCCTGTTTGTTACTCCATGACTTTCTGGCTTGTTGCTCTTCCTGCCCTCAGCTGGAAGGTGCCTTGTCCAGGCAGCCTCTGAGGATGTGGACATCTGACCTAGAGGCACCTGAGAGCAGAGCAAAGCCCCTCATGATGGGACTCCTGGAAGGCAGTTACCTGCTGAGTGCTTTGTCCTGCTTTGTTTTTGTCACCCGAAGAGAGTCTGCTGTTGGAGCAGATTCTGTGGTATTTATGTGATGCTCTAAGTGTCCCCTTGCCTGGTAATTATACTGATTAATCTGGATCATGCTGGAAAGCCACATGTGCCTTGTACCAGAGGGTATGCCACCACGTGTCCACATTATTCAGCTGTAACAGATAGTGACAAGAATGGGGCAGACAAGTCTGAGCTTGAGGTTGTTCTTGCTTTGTTAGCAGTGTCTGGGAAAGACAAAGTTTGTCAGTTTTTCCAGCTGGAAAGAAGGTGAATCTTGGGAGATTATAGCAATGGCTTTTCTGTGCAGCTCTCTGTACAGCCTTGAGGAAGGAAGGTCTGTGTCTCCATCCCTTGCAGCTTCTTTGCAGAGTCCCTGGGGGTCAGGTTTTGGGAGCTATCTTGGCTCTGGAGGATGGGACCATGTGGGTTTGCTGCTGGTGGGTGTTTGAGGTGGTGCCCTTTGTGCCACATGGATGTGGAGCACGTGTGGAGACCGTGATCTGCCACAGCCATTAGCAAATGGTGAGAGGTGCCTCAGCCTAGGAGACAAAGCCAGCCTGACTCGGGCTGGTGGCCTGGTGTGGCCCATGCCATTTGGGAATAGCATCCCAGGGACAGTCCTGATGGGCTCCTGGAGGTCTGGCAGTCGGTCTGCAGCAGATCCCCACCTGTCCAGCATGGACCGGGCACACCACACCATGAGAGGGAGTTTCTGATCAGTCTCCACCCCTGCCAAAGGCAGAGATTTTGTCTGCCTTGTGCTGCTGGAGGAACAGGAGCTGGCTGGGGACATTGGCCCCACTCTGCATGTGCCAAACAGCCTGGACTTGCTCCCTGTTGGGACGAGTGACCTTGGAGGTGTTCTGGGAAGTGCCTGAGCACTTTCCTCCCATCCTGCATGGCGTATTATGAGCTATATCATTACGAGCAGCTCAGTTAAGTCATTACAGCCTTGGTGAATGCATGAGCTTTTTCCCTCTCATCCCAATTCATCACTATTGTGCTGACATGAATCATTTTCATTATAAAATGCTTCAGACCCCGTTAATTAACAGAATTGCTTAAATTTCAATGAGACAGTGCTTGCCCAGAAATAACGGTTTTGTATTCACGGTGGGGTGGCAGGAGGGGCCTGTCAGCACGAGCAGCTGGGCTGGCCCCTGAGCCCTGGGGCTTTGTGCAGGGCTGGCCCTGCTGCCCACGTGGGAGGGTGCCATCCGTGCTGGGATGGTGCCCACAGACACGTCCCTGTCCCATTTCCTGTGTCCCCTCTGCTTCTGTGTGCGAGGAGAAGGAGTAGGACTCCTTGCTGAATGCGGGGCTCAGAGCACACCCTGGGCCCCCTCACAGGATAATCACCTGCTCCCTTATCTGTGGGGCTGAAGGCAGGAGGGTCCAGGTAATTACAGAACCTGAAGTGACAGAGGGACAAGGGAGATTGGGTGATAATTGTGCCTATCCTGGATTCACAGACTCATAAGCCACTGGTCTGCTTATGGCTGGGGCGACCTTGGAGCAGAACAAAACCTCCAAAAATTAGACCATACCTCTAGACTGAGAGCAACCCCTCAAGGTGCTAATAGCATCCAGACCCAATACAATTGATCAGTGGACCAAGCTACCCCAGGGAAAACAGCACAATCTCCTCTGAGAGTCCATATCAATGGGGAGGTTTACAACCTCTGTGTTGGATCAGGATATCCTCGTGGTGCAGCCACTACCAAGGGTTTGTTTCTGCAGTGATTAACAGTCCTACCTGATCTGAGTTCAGACCTTATCCCTTATCTCTGGGGCTGAAGGCAGGACAGTCCAGGTAATTACAGAACCTGAAGTGACAGAGGGACAAGGCAGGCTGGGTGATAATTGTGCCCATCCATGAGAGCTGGAGAATGGCAACGATCTGAAATGGTGGTTATGTCTTTATAATAAATCCTAACAATGCTAATCATTGGGATAATTGCTAGTTTCACAAAGGAAGGAGTGATAAATGTCTCCTGAACAGTTTTGCCTGCACCTGTAATGTCATGCAAAGGGCGAGCGGGAGGAATTTCACCCTCCCAGCTCAGTGGCATTTCTGGCTGCCCTTGGGCCACAGCACCAGTGGCTCCATGGTGTGAGCCCTGGTCTGGAGGTGCACAAGGCCACAGCAGACACATGAATGGGGAAACTGGAAACCTGCTGGCTGTGGATTAAAGATACCTGGTAGCCTTGGGGTCTATCCCTGTACCATACCTTGGCTCCTTGCAGCCTGCTGGAACTCAGCTTCCCCTCTGCTTGGACCTTTGATGCTCCAGCACTGCTCGATGTGCTGCACATCAGCAAATGGATTGCAAGGTGCTCAGACCACTGGATGGTTCCCTGCTGTTTGTTCAGCAAGAGGGGAGCTCCCTGTTCCCCCTGGGTCAGGGCCCTCACTGGGGACCCTTTCCAGCAGCCTCCTCCAGTCTGTCCCTAGCACCAGGCAGGATTAGTGGTGAAACAAAGCAGAGATGAATTTGCAGTTCACAGTAGGAGGAGGTAAAGCTGATAGTTAAACAGAAAACGCTGGAAGAGAGAGGATTTACAAAAACATAAACCAATGTCTAAATCTGTGGGAATGTTAAAGAACTGAGCTGGAAGGGATTTTAAGATGATTCCTGTCTATTATGGGCTGCTGCTGGTACAGTGGGACTGGAATGTGGTGCTGATGACCTTGTATCCATGTAGCAGTCCTTCCTTCCTGACTCTGCTGCCACTTCAGACCAGAGTCTTTTCTTTCTTTCTTTCATCCTCAATTTTTTTTCCCCTACTTTGTTTCCATTTAAATGAAACAGTTGTGGGTGACAGATAATTTCTGCCATGCACAGAGTTTTCAGGCTTTTACTGCTCTTTGTTTCTTGCTTTACATTCCTTTATATTTTAGTCCTGGCCATTTCCCCAATCCCAGATGAATACTGGAGACCTATAAACAGAGGTTTTAAGAGAGTTACTTTTGTAAGAAGTACTACCACACCATTCATTTTGTTAAGCTCCAGTGCATTCTCTGACACAGAGCATGTGTTTTGTTGCCTCTGGTCTCCTTAACTTAGAAGGACACTTGTAAATAAGGGGTTTTTTGCAGACAGACTTTTAGAAATGTGCTGCCCACACCTCCATTCTCCAAATCACACAATTCCCCCCGAGATGTGCCCAGGCCATGGCACGTTGTAGATGGAGCCTGGGCAGGGGCACCCCTGTTCTGTAAGGGGTGCTGCAGCAAGCCTGGCTCCTGCTCAGCAGATCGGGACAAGTGGGCTGTTGCAGATGTGTGCCAGAGGGGCTTTGTGACTCAGCCTGGGTTTTTACAGAGCAGACCTCAGGCTGGCCCCAGCACAGCCCCCGCATTTGGGTGGGGGTGAGGATGAGTCCTCTCTTCCTGTGACTCCTGCCCCCTCTGACCTCCACAGATCTCTCACCCAGCTCCCGGTCACCCTGGAGGAAAAGCACAGACCTCCTCTGTGCCAGGGTTTAACCCAGTGGGAGCTGCAATAGCCCACAGGAGAAGCAGCACTTGGGACTCTTTCACGCTTCATGAGGAGACTTGCTGGGAGCAGGTTGGGCCTGTGGCCATCCCTGGGCTTCAGGAGGATTTTTGGGATGTTTCTGGCTGGCTGACAACCTCCTGGGCTTGTTCTTCTCCCCCTCAGTGCCCTTCTCTCCCCTTAGTTGGCTTTTGCTGACATAATCTCTTGCAGAGGGGTTCAGCAGGCACTGGCTGTGGCCAGCAGTGTGTTCCTGCAGCAGAGCTGGCCAGCAGCACCAGGGCTGGGGCTGGGGACGGTGTGAAGGGAGGTGACAGTGCCTTCTTCTGTGCACTGGTGAGATGCAGGTGCTGTGCCTGACACCAGATGTGATTCTGTGGGATACCAGAGTGAGCCCAGGGAAGGGCTGTGAAGGTTGGTGCAATATTGGAGTATCTGCCCCATGTGAAGAGGGAGATCCAGCTGATCCAGATCTGGATCTTATCCAAAGTAATCTCCAGCAAGCCCTTCCAGCCCCAGGCTGTGTGTGGCTCTGTGACTGCCCTGTGACAGCTCTGTGCTCGTGTGCTGCTGTTTGCAGGTGTGATCCGCACAGCCGTGGCAGACCTGGACCGCGAGACGCAGGACCGCTACGAGGTGGTGATCCGTGCCACAGACATGGCAGGGCAGCTGGGGGGGCTCTCAGGATCCACCACCGTCACCATTGTGGTCACTGATGTCAACGACAACCCGCCACGCTTCCCTCAGAGTGAGTGCTGCTGCCCTGGGGGGCACTGGGGCATGTCCTGCTTCCTCTGGGTGCTGGAACCTGAGGCTGAGCCAGCCTGGCCACCCCAGGGTGACAATAACCAGGAACCATGGCACACACAGCTCCTGGGTCTGGAGGTGTCCCTGCCTGGGTGCCAGATCTCTGCCCCAGTGCAGGGCCTGGAAGCACACATGGCTTGTGCAGTAGGAAAGCAGGGTCAGCCTGTTGGAATTTCTAAAGTTAGAGGGTTTTTAGGAAATTATTTAAAAAGTACAAGCTTTAGACTGAAGTTTTGTTAGCATTGCAGATACAGCAGAAAAGTTTCTGTAGAATTGGCTTAAGGATGGCAACAAGGTTACTTAATGTATATCTTTAGAAGGTTAGCATGAATAGAGCTCTCTGTTCTTTGTCTCTTATGAACCAGTCTTTGTTTTAACTACCATTACGTATGTTTTATAAGATTAGATAGAATGCTTGTCAATATGTGTTGTCCTATGTATGATTAGATGAAATCTAAGCTGAGATAGTTTTATTTCTTTCCATATCACCCCACCTTCTCTGACATTCCCTGTAGATCAGTGAGCTGTTAACATCCTGTCTCCATTGTCTAACAATGTTATGAGACTGATGTGCAAATAATAAAAAAAGCTTTTCACTAGTCTAGTTTGTCCAGTGTTGTCCATATCTAGACGTAGATACAGCAGCCCATAGTTTCCTCAGTAAGACGTGAGTTCCTGACACAATTAGACCTATATTGACCCTATCAACCCCATACCAGCCCTTTCCCAAGCCCTTGTAAGCAGCTGGAAGCCAGCAAGGTCCACCATGCTGCTGTCCCCTGGGAGCTTGGCTGCTGGTCTGGCCCCTCCTGGCTGCTGTGCGAGACCTTGTCACACCCTCGCCCAGTGCAAGGACAGTGACACTGCTCAGGGGCAGCAGCCTTGCCACAGCACAGCTCTGTGTTCCAACCTGCTGCCAGTGGCCTGTGGCTGGTGCTGGTGTCTGATCTGGGACCCTGCCCAGGCAAGGTGCAGGGTGATGCTGCTGTGAGGGCTCGGCAGTGCTCTCTAGCAGCTCAAGGCTGGCAGGCCAGGGAAGGGGCTGCAGCTTGGGGAGGCTCAGCTCTTGGGCTGCATCTCCTGGAAACCAGAAATTGCAAAAGAATCTTTGCAAGGAATCAGAGAGCACTGATTGCAGGGCAGTGTCCACGCAGAGAAATCAGCCCTTACTTCACACAGCACCTGCAATGTCAGTGCTCCCCAATTATCCTCCCTCAGCCCTTGTTTTTGGCTGTATTTACTTCTCTTGGGGCATTCTGGACTGTGGGCACGGTGGGGTTTGAGCAGCCCTCCCAGCCCAAAGGTGCCCCAGGGAAGTGTGTGGAGGGTGGGGGCAGTTCAGAGGCAGGAGCAGTGACCTTGGTGCCCATTTTTCCTACAGAGATGTACCAGTTCAGCATTGTGGAGACGGCCCCCGTGGGCACTGCCATCGGGAGGGTGAAGGCAGAGGACTCTGACGTCGGGGAGAACACGGACATGACATACCAAGTGAAGGATGAGGAAGGGGTGGAGATGTTCAAAGTCACCACGGACAGCAATACCCAAGAGGCTGTCATCACAGTGCAGAAGGTGAGAGTGGTGATTGACTAGGGAGGGCACAGCTCCCTAGGAGGACCCTTTCCTTTGGGGACTGCTGCTGTTGAATCTGAGTTGAAGAAAATGCTCTGAGTGTTGCTCCAGCAGTAGCAGCTGCATTTTTGTGCCTGCTGATGGGGGGAGAGACCTGTCTATGCTCTTCCTGCATGGCAAACCACAGGGCTGTGTCTGGGAGGAAATGCAGAAAAGAAGCAGCACAGAGTGCTTGCTGGAGCCCCCCAGGGTGGCTTGGGGGTGGCAGTGAAGCAATGAGCTGTGCAGAGGAGGCACCATGCATAGGACTACAGGGAGGAGTGCTTACAGCTGTTATTGATAGCACCTGTTAGAGGAGAAAAATGCCTACCTAATTCCTGTACCTGACCAGCAGCACTTTAACTGTATCTGCTTTTGGTGGCAAAAACAATCAAGCAAATACTTGGTGCAGGCAGGAAAGAATGATTGTTCTTCAAGGCCACTGTATGCAGCTTGCCTCCCCTGTAGAAATAAGAGCAGGGTGATTAATGATGAAAACTCGCTCATGTGCAGCACACACTGTGCTGTCTTCCCAGTGAATCCTGGCTGCTCACAGCTTGGGCACCCTGTTGGGGGCCCTGAGGGGAGTGGGATGGAGGGTTCTGCTTCCTCCTGCCCCCTTGGTGTGGGTGCTGCTGGCAGAAGGGCCAAGCAGAAGCCCCCAGGCTGTTACAAAGGCACTGCTTGGGAGCAGGTGGCTTTAGTGGCTCTAGTGCTGCCCCAATGTCTCTGGTGAAGGAAAGGGCAGCAGAGGGGCTCCTTGGGCTGGCTGTGGCTTACCCTGTTCCCTTCCCTCTTCCCCAGCCTCTTGACTACGAGTCAAAGAAAGTGCACACTGTGGTGGTGGAGGCCCTCAACAAGTTCGTGGACCCGCGGTTCGTGGACCTGGGCACCTTTCGGGACCAGACCATCGTGAGGGTCTCAGTGCTGGACGTGGACGAGCCCCCCGAGTTCCGGCCCCCCTCCAACCTGCTGGAGGTGCAGGAGGATGCCCACGTGGGCTCTGTCGTGGGGGTGGTCACTGCCCTGGACCCAGACACAGCGAATCACCCCGTCCGGTAAAGCACCGTCCCAAACTCACATCAGCCAGTCCATGGGGACACCTGCAGGGACACCTGGCCTGGGAGGGCTTGTGGATGGGGCAGAGGGAGTGGGAGAGAGCAGGTGAAAGGGCTGTATGGGTGGCCAGTGTGTGTGTGTGTGTCATGGGACAGGCAGCCGGCAGGTGAGTGGCAGCCCATGCACAGCAGCGTCTCAGGTGGCAGATACGTCACTGACAGGTGACAGCTTTGTGAGCTCAAGGGAGCGCCAGGGAAGGTGGCTGGGTGGTGCTTGTGTGTCCTTGCTGCTGACAGCAAGGTATCTGCAGTGGTACCTGACAGCAGGAGTGGCAGGAGGACGGTGGTGAAGGGTGAGAAATGAGGTGAGGCTTGGGAGGTGCAGCCCAGCTCTGTGTGCGTGCATGTGTGCATAGGATCAAAGATCAGAGGAATTTATATTTGGGCAGGGGACATAATCCAGGCAGCAGCTTATCTGCACAGGACATTTCCCATTTCCATTTAATTTGTGGCTAAAGAGATTGTTACCTTGTTAAATTGTTATTACCTAAGGCACAAAGCAGCCTTCTGGCCCTGCCAACTGGCCTGAGTCACAAGCAGTTGGGTTGGAAATCTGGTGTTCAGAAAACATCCTCAACGTGTGGAAAATTTCCTTGAAATGTGTGTTGTGGTGCCAGGTGCCGGCGGGGCCGCTCACTTCCAGGGAGCAGCACTGGCTGTGACCGAGAGCTCTGCAGGGAGCCAGCCCTGCAGCGAGGGACAGGGATGGGGATGTGGGCTGGAGGGGGACACGCCACCGAGGGCTCAGCTACAGCACCTGGCTGCATTCAGTGATGTCCCCCAGTGCCTGTTTGGGGCACTGAGCTCGGTGCTGTGCAGCCGTGGGTTTCTGTTTCGTGGTGGGGTGAGGAGGATCTCCTGATCCTCATGCAAACAAAGACTATGATGATTAGAAAGCTCAGAAATGCATTTACACATGGAAAGCTGCCATCTACAGATGCCTGGCAGCTAGCAGAGAGTACTGTGTCACAAAGCTGGATGCTCAAAGTTGACTTTGGGGGGAATGTGACTGAAATCAGCCTTGGTGTGCCAGGAACTGTGTATGTGAGTGCTGCACCACTTGCACTAGTGGCTGCTGAGTGCTGAATGTGTTCTCAACATACCTCTGCTCACCTCATCCCATGACTCTCCAGTCCCTCTCCAGTCAGGCTACATGTCTGATTTATTTTTTTATTGCCCCTGAGCATGTGTCTGTCAGCACACACCCTGCAGGACAGTGGTGTGCCCACATACCTGTGTGTGTGCACATGTGCATGTGCTTTTGCACTTGACTGTTCCTAGCAGTGCTGCAGAACGTAGATTTTACTTTCTGATCTGTAATTGTAGAAAAGGGACCTTGGGGACAGAACTATTCTTATTCTTGCTTTTTCTTGTTCTTTGTGCTGCTTCCCCTGTGGAGCTTGCTGCATTGTTTGCAGACAGACCAAAAGAAAGCAGTGAAGGGAAGCTCTTCATGCTGTACAGAAAGCACTGGAGACTTGGACCAGAGAGAAGCAGATTCAAGTGCTGGGCAGGAATGAGATGGTGAGAGCCCAAACTTCGCTTTGGGAGTCTCTCCTGCAGTGAGCTCGGTGCTGGCAAGGCAATGCCTCGTGCTCAGACACAAGGACCCAGCCAACAGGACTCCCAGGCATCTGCTGCAGCTTGGGAATTGCCATTTGGGAATTGCCATGTGTTTTCCCTTGTCAGGGCTGATGCATTCAAATGCGTGTCCTGCCTCCAGCTATCCCCAGGCAGGTAGCTCATCCTGTGTCCCCCCTGCTGCCCTGTGGGACTTGTCCATCCCTCAGTCCTGGTGCTGCAGTCCCTGCTGTCGTGAGCAGTGGCAGTGCAGCAGGGTGAGCCTTCACAGACATTTAACACGTACCAAGTGGAGCTGCAGGTTGCTGTTGGTCATGCTGATGCAGCACCAATGCAAGAGGAAGGTGGAGTTGGATCTCTCCTGCTTCCCTGTCCTCTGGCTAGCCAGGTAATTTAATAAAATACTTTGCTGCGTAGGCAGCTGTTAACAGCTTCAAAGCAGTGCACAGACATTAATGCCAGCACCCTGCAGCACCAGGATGTGACACTAACCCGTCAGCAGGAGAGGCACTAAGTCCCCTCTCGTTTCAAGTGTGCTGCTCAGAAGTTCAGTCACAAGAAGCCAGCACTTGTACTTCACCTCTGATACATTAGAGAGCATCTGGTCCTGGCAGCACGACCAGCATTTGATCCTCGGTGCCTTGAAGTTGGTATGAGCCCTTTGAAGATGCTGCAGTTCAGTGGATCCCTTTAACTTCTGCTCCTCATCTGGGAGCAGAGGCAGGGCTGTGCTCCTGCAGGGGCTGCTCTCCGGACTCGGGTCTGTG
This sequence comes from Zonotrichia leucophrys gambelii, assembly GCF_028769735.1. Classification (NCBI taxonomy): domain Eukaryota; kingdom Metazoa; phylum Chordata; class Aves; order Passeriformes; family Passerellidae; genus Zonotrichia; species Zonotrichia leucophrys. Next base: position 8,063,603 of record NC_088189.1, on the reverse strand, counting down.
TGCTGACTCTGCCTGGGAGCAGGGACAGCCACCACTCCTGTCACAGCGAGATGCACTCTCCCCTTGAGGCAGCAAAGAACAAGGATTGCCAGAGACAGCAGAGCAGAAATCAGCTCCGTCAGGGTTTCCAGGTCCTGCTGACACCAGGCTGCCAGTAACGAGGTTTAGGAGGTATTTTTAGCCAAACGGGAAGGGAGGTGCCCTTGGCTTTTTGTTTCCAGCCCCAGGCCAGCAGGAACAAGGCTGTGCGACTCCTGCTGCACTGCCCAAAGCAACTGCTGGAGGCACATTCCAGCTGATGCTCCCCTGCCTTCCTGGTGATCCACAGGATGCAGCCACTTGGTTTGAGAACAAATCCCTTCCCACAAGCTGCACTGGGTCTCAGTGACCTGTCACAAAGATGTGAGGGTTGAAGGGGTGTCCCTGAGGCACCTCCTCACTGCCTCACTCCAGCTGCACAGAGCTCACTGTGCTGCCTGCAGAGCCCCTGGCAGCTGCTTGCCTTGGCTGTGGGAGGCTCCTGGAGATCAGCCCATCTCTCAGAGAATGGGCCCATCTCTCACACCCTCCCAGTGACACCAGCAGGGAGTTGTGCTGAGCTCAGCATGGCCAAGCAGCTCTATGAACCCTCTGTGGGGCACAAAACCCTCCGTGTGGGAAATGCCCTCCTAAAGGTCCAGTTCTTTTTATTTTATTCCATCCCTGGGTTTTTTCCCTATCAAAGGCTGGAACTGTTTCTTTTCAGAAAAAAAAAAATTAGTTTCCAGTTGGCTTTTTGGCTTTAGCTGTGTGTTTTCTGAGCATAGTGCAGTTTTTCTCAGCTGAGCCATTGTATGAAGTAATACAGTGATAGACTGTCTGTGTGTGTGAGGCTGTTTGTATGGGAGCCTTTTGTTTCTCTCTCTGCAGTGGGAGCCTGTGCTCTGATTGTGTGCATTCCAGGTTTTATCAGCACTGGGAAGATGTTGCTTGGGATTTAAGGTTCTCAGAGATATTCTTGTTTGGCATTCACAAAATCTGGAGACACGTGTTGGACATGGGCATTTTATAGACTCTAACAGCACAGCAAGAACTACAACCTGCTTCAATACAAAAGGGAGAGGAGGAAAAAACAAACACAACAAAAAGCTTTTCATACAGTGTTTGAAAAGCTCCCTATTAACAAAACACATGGCATAAAATGTGCTTCTTGTTGTGTTCAGGGGAAAAGTGAAACAAACTGCTTGAGAAACGCATTCATGGGAAAGATGAGCACGGGGAAAGCTGTCGAAATTAAACAGTCACTTGTAACATCCAGACCAAGAGGCAGTGCCAGCAGGAAGAGAAGGAAATGGAGTGCAAGGTCTGCATCCCAATCAGAGCTGGGGACTGCAGCTCCAGAGCACCAGCCAGCTGCAGGAGAGATGAGCACAGGTCCTGACTCTGAGCACCTGGAGGAGGAGGGATTAAATGCTGCCTCTTCCCAGGTGAGAAGCACTGCTGGACTGCAGTGGGAAGGGTGAATATGAAGCTGGAGTAGAGGTGGTGAAGGTTGTGTTGCACAAATGATGTGAGTGAGCCCAGCAAAGCCCTGCTCACTCCAGCATGGGGTGAGGTGGAAGCTGCTGGGAGGTGAGCTCTGCTGTGAGATCTGCAGCTCTGAGCAGCTCATGGCTGTGGCTTGATGGACATGCCTGTGCCACCCTCCCAGTCCCCAGCTCCCACAGCAGCCCAGAGCATCCATGGCCTCTGGGAGCTGCAGACCCAGCTGGTCTGGCCACCTCCACAGTCAGCCCTGCCAAGGCAGTGTGCTGGGCTCTGTCTCCTTCCCTGGGGCATGCTGAGAAGGTGACATTTCCCTGTGGCAATGGTGCCAAAGGGATCAGAGTGGTGGTTTGGTTTGTGCCTGGCCATGGGGTACAGGCAGCATGTCCCAAACAGACCATGCAGAAGGGACAGGACATCCTCAGCAGCAAAGCTATGAGAAGCATAAGAACAGGATCCAGTGGATTACCCTGAGCACTCTCTGCCATCCTCCTGCCCTCTGGCTGGGCAGCCCTGTCAGATGTGTCCAGGCCTGGGGGTGTCTCCCATCACTAACTGGGTTTTTCTTTGTGGATTTTTTTTGCAGATGTCTCTGTTTATGACAGAAGTGTGATTAAAACAGGCATGTGCTTCTCTGAGAGGCAGGGAAGCCATGGGGAGGGTGAAGTACCATCTTGAACTTAACAGCATGAAGAAGTGGAGTGGAAGGCAGGACATGTTTGAGGTCAGGGGGTGTGGGAGAACAATGGAAGCAGTTATGTAGAACTGGTTATGCTGTTGGAAAGGTAGCAGGTGTTGTCATCCCAGTTTCTGTTCCTCTTTCCAGCAGAACATTGGACTGGTTTGTACAATTCAGAGTGGCCATACCTCTCCTTTTCCTTTGCAGTGAGTGAGCAGAGAGTGGATGAGAGGCTGCAGTACATGCCAAGACAGTGTCACTGTCCCTTTTGGAGTTGGCTGTGTGCCTGTAAAAGCTCTGCTGCCAGCTGGGAGCTGGGGCAGAAAATGCAGGCAGTCCCTGGTAGCTGGTTTTGAGACACATGAGCTTATACCTGGCTTTGTGTGGGAGATGTCCATCACCTCTAGATGCAAGGGAGCAGGAGCAATTCAGCTGCATAAGTACTAGGTGGTGGCTGGGTGCAAGTGAATTTAGATAATGACTTTTGAATGTTTTTATTTGGCTACAAGCAAGTGCTGTTGTATTTACTCTCTCATCTGCCCATCTGTCTGAAAGGAAGAGAGCTAGGAAATGTAATCTGGTACTGTGTAACATGTTAAACTGTAGGAATGCCTTTTTGTGTGCTCCATCAGAGCTGTGTGGATGGGCAGGGGCTCTGCCAGAGGCACTCCCATCTGCAGCTGGTCCCATCCCAGGGCATGGGGCAGAACAGCACAGGGTCATGAAGGAGGTGAGCTGATGTTCCTTGGCTGTGAGCCATGTGGGTGATGCACCCACAGCTGGAAAACTGCTCTGCAGCACATGGAGCACTTCCCCTGTCCTGAACCTGCTGCCAGCCTGGAGCCTGTCCTGCTCTGTTCCTGTCCACTGTGTCCTCTCAGTCCCACCTCACCAGCTTTCCAGTTTGCTTTGTCCCTGCATTTATCTTCCTTCTGTGGTTGGACATGTGACTGAAGGCTTTAATTTATTCACAGCCCTGCTTTTGGTAATTTATCCTTTGTACTCTTTTCTGTCTTGTATTATTTAATTCTGTGAAGCACTCTGGGATTCAGTGTGTGTGAAAGATGCTGTACACAATAACATTATGCTGTATTGTTTGTGATTTGCAGGCCTTCTGGATTTCTAATTCTGATTGCAGTGGTGGTTTCTGTTATTTGTGCTATGGCTGTGCTCAACAGCCTGAGCTGGATCAGACTTTCCTTCCAGCCCTTTCCTTCAGGATCTCACACCTCATTGTGCCCTGATTTACTGTTGGCTTGCTCCATTCCATGTGTAATGGCTGGAAATGCAGGACAGACCACTGGGACATGGATTTGTGGTGCCCTGGTGAAGGCTCAGGGCCAAACCAGGTGTCTGACTCCTCGTGGGCTGTGGGGCTGCCCTTGGGGAGAATGGGAGTTGTGCTCTCTGGGGGTGGCCCAGGGAGTATGTGGGTTCCTCCCACAGGAGGGGCTGTTCAGGGCGGCACTGAGGCAGCAGAATGAGCAGAGTGAGAGCTGCCTGTGAGGGGTCTCTGCTGGGCAGCTGGACACAGCCAGAGCTGGAGGAGCTCATCAGCCTGTTCCTTGTGGGACAGGAAGCCCAAAATAGGGCAAATCTTGGGGCTGCTGCTGTGCTGTGCTGTGTTGATGGGGGGATGCTGGCTGCTGCCACTGCTCTGCTGCCAGGATTGCTTCACCAGCTACACATGGTCAGCCCAGAGCCTGTGCTTTGTGCCACTGTAGCTGCAGTTGAGGTGTCTGCAGCTGTGGCTTACAGCCTCCTGTGTCCTGCCCTCTGGGTGTCTCACCTGGGGATGCAGTGGCAGGAGCAGCACAGAGGATGGGAGGTGGGATGGGCTCCTCAAGCAGGGGTGCCCACCTTCACTTTGGTTCATGCTTTTCCTGAGCCTGCAGCGCTGAGGCTTCCCAGAGTCACAGGTGAAGTTACAGCCCACAGTTCTTGTGTTGCTCTGTCTATCCAAACCATAACGTTCCCATCAGAGCAGGATTTTCCCCTTCTCCAAAGTCTGTGCACAGCTCCTCTTTATGCACCAAAAGCCACACTTTAATTTTAATTGAATGCTCTGGGCTTGCAGCCTGGTAGAGATGTGGCCTTCCTGTGCCATGCTGCAACCCAGGACAAGGAGAGCAGTGCCACAGGGCCTGTGGTGCTGGATTCCAGTACCCTGGGGCTGCTGGTAAGGGTAGGCTGGGCACCTCCAGCTGCTCATGGTTTCCCTTTTGCCTGGTCCCAGGTACGCCATTGACCGCAGCACCGACGCCGAGAGGATCTTCGACATTGATGCCAAAACGGGGGCAATTGTCACAGGAAAGGTCCTGGACCGGGAGACAGCAGGGTGGCACAACATCACTGTCCTGGCCATGGAGGCAGGTGAGGTGCAGGGATGCTGTGGGGGGCAGGAGGAGGAATCTGAGTGCTGCCCAGACGTGAGTGTTAATCAACACCGAAGTAAAAAAGAAAAATAAATGCAGCAGCACTGAGTCTGACATCTCCCTAGACAACCTAAAAATACTCTTCCTGAGCTGAGCATTAATAAGGGAGCATGGTCGAATAGTATATTTGATGAACACTAATCAAATTTGTGTTATCTCTGCGCCATCCCTGCCAGTCAACCCTGCACAGCTTGCTGCCTGCGCTCACACCTGCTGAGCAGCACCGGGGGCTCCCGGGGGGCTGTGCTCACATCACTGCCTCCCCCACATCAGTCCTGTGCCCTGGTGGATTGGATGTCCCCTCACCTGGAGCCCTGTGGCATTGCAGGACTGTCAGCCCTTGCTTCTGCCAGAGCTCTCAGTGTTGGGGTTGGCAGGATGTACCTGCACCTGGGTGTGGAGCTCTGGATGCCTCCTGTGTGCCTGGGGTGGTGCAGCCTTGGCACAGAAGGAGTGGATGGGGGATCCTGGGGTGCAGCAGTGGGAAGGGACTGTGGGAGCAGAATGTTCCAGGCATCATGCTGGGAAACAGAAAGATATTGCCATATTCTTCAGAATTTTCTGTATTTTGGAGGTGCAAGTCACCAGGGTAGCCTGGGCCCTGCAGTGGGTACCAGGGAGCTGCTGGGGCTGCAGAGCACCTCCTTACCCCTGCTGACATATGCCAAGGCCTGTCTGTCTGTGGGCAGGAGCCTTCTCAGGCTTTGCCCTGAGTGTTTCTCTGCTCATTCTTGAGTGTTCATGTTCAAGGAGCCAGGTCAAGACCTGACTTGAGTCCCAGAGGTCACATCCTGCACCCACTCTGGCCAGGTGAGGGCACAGGCCCTGTAGCCCTGGAGAGAAAGGGTCAGTGGCCCTGGCCAGCCCCCAGTGCCCAGAAGGGATATCTGTGGCTCCATGGTGCATCCCAGTCCCTCCCTGTGCCAATGCTCTGTGCTGGGTGATGGTAGTGACCCCTGCTCTCCCTGGCTGTGGCCCTGTTGTGAGCCCTGCCTGGGCACATCCCAGGGAGGGCAGCCCAGCTGTGCCCTGTGCTGGGGCTCCATGGGGAGGCTCTGCAGGGAGGGGGGATGGCAGCACTGCAGCACAACTCAGCATCCAGAGCAAACGTGAGGTGACAAGAATCAGAAGGACAATATTTACACGCTGTGGCTAGGATTTCAGAACAAGTCAGTAAATGCTGCAGCTCCCCTCTGGCAGGGAAGCCTGTCAGGCTGGATTGCTTCAAAAGCCAGGGAGACTCTTCAGTGCTCTGACTTCTCCCATGGTGAGCTCTGACTCATCCGTTTTAGCTGCCCAGACATTCTTCCCAGTGACATTATCCTTAACGTTTTGTAATCATGAAATATTAATGACTGATATTGAATTTAAAGTACAATTTATGTCTGGATCCTCTGGTGGAAAGGGCAGTTGTAAAGGTACAGCCTTGTGAGTGATGGAGGGGTTTGGGAGCAGGGCTGTGCAGCAGCTGTCAGGATGTGCCTAGTGCAGTGGGATCAGCCCTGGAGTGGGAGTGGGGAATGCAGGGCAGCAGCACACCCAGGAGAGCAGTGCCTGGCACACAGGTGTCTGTGGTGCTCACCATGGGCTGGTGGGGTGCAGCTGGGTGCCACAGGGTTGGACCTCAACAACTCCATCAGAGGGAAGTGGTCACATAGTCTCTGTCCTCAGTGAGATGTAAACTTGGCAGGAGGAATGGAACAAACCCAGTGGGAGTCCTGCTGCTCAGGATTGTGCCTCAGCTCATTGGGGCTGGTGGGAAACCGTACCCACTGAATTCCTGTGGTGCCAGGACCCACTTGATTCCCATGGCACCAGTCACCTGGCCTGGAGTGCATTGCAACAAGATATTGCATCCCTGTGGCCTCCTTGAGCTGCCCTCCTGGTCTGCTGTCAGGGCTGTCCTGGGCAGGGTTTGACACCACTGCAGGCTGGAGGACAGCCAGCCCCACTCTGTGTCACTGGCTGTGTCCCTGGCCAGCCCCACTCTGTGTCCCTGCCCAGCCCCACTGGCTGTGTCACTGGCTGTGTCACTGGCTGTGTCACTGCCCAGCCCCACTCTGTGTCCCTGCCCAGCCCCACTCTGTGTCCCTGGCCAGCCCCACTCTGCGCCACTGACCAGCCCCACTGGCAACCCTTGTTCCCACAGGCAGCTTTTGGGGACAAAAGGAGAGCTGTGCCCCCTCTCTGGAGAGCCCTGTCTGGCACCCACTGCTCCTGCAGCAGAGCCCATGTCCAGGTTATTTCCCACCTGTGGCTATCAGGGTGTATTTGCCCTGGAAGCAGTAAGAAAAGCTGCAGCAGGTGCCCAGCTGTGTCCATGAGCTGTCTGGGCTCCCCAGTGGTGCAGGAGGAGCAAGGGCAGCTCTGTCCCCCAGCAGGAGCTGCCAGGACCAGCAGAGTGCCTGGCCTGCAGCATGGCAGCCAGCAGGAAGCATGGGGGCTGTTCAGCTAATCTGCCCTGGGACCAGGCCAAGCGTTTCCACAGATAAATCTTCATCTCCCTCGCAAGCTGTTTACCTTCCTTGGGCTAATATTAGTGATTCTCTTCCTGTTTTCCTCTTTGCTCATGTAAAATGATGAGGCCTTGACTGCTGTGTCCACTGCTGGTAATTGAGATGATAAATCTTCCTGCTGGAGACTGGCTTTAATCAGAGCATTGTGTTTGGATGCAATTTAATGACTCTCATGCTGCTGAGTTTGGGCAGGACTCAGGAGAGGTGAGAGCCATTTATGTTACTTGGCTTAACTGCTGCTTCCACTTTGCTTCCCCTCAGCTGGGGACCACGTTTTCAGCTCCAGCCTCTGATACAGCCACCTGTCAGACAAGTCACACCCCTGGCATGCCCTGCTCTGTCCTTGGCATCAGCACTCTGGTTTGCAGGCAGGAGCTGCACAACAGCTCCAAACCCACCCTGTGCCCCAGCACCGTGGCACCAGGGCTACAGAGCAGAGTGGCACATCCCAGTCTTCTGCTCTGCATTTTCTTCTCCCAATTTGCTGAGATAGTGAGGAAATAAATTCCACTCCTGTCTCTTCTGACTTCCTTACTAATGTAAAAATTTTGAATTCAGTATTGTACCAATTTGGTCTTGACACAGAAGAGCAGATTGGATGCTGTGCCCAGCAGTGTCCCTGAGCTGGGCTGCTCCAGGTGCTGCAGCTGCATGTGCCAGCCCAGGGTCCCCTGGGCCCTCCTCAGACCCAGAGAAGCTGCTGAGCACTTTGGGGTGTGTGTGGGGAGGAGGGCAAATGGCATTTGCTGGATTTGGAGCTCCACAGGAGATGTTTGTGTGTAAAAATGCAAAGTGTTTTGTTGTGAGATTGCGTGAGGGTCTGGAGGAGTAAGGGCTGGATCCTGGCACAGCAGAAGCCACAAGTCCCCTCCTCTCCTGCCACAGTAGGGGTGACCAAGCACTGTCAATCCCTTCCCATCCCTGGGAGCTGCTGCAGAGCTACAGCATTGCCCAGAGCTGCTCAGTGTCAGTCCTGTGAGCACTCAGCTGTCTGCAGCTCAGGGAGAGGCCAAGTTGGTGTTTTGCTTCTGAATATTGAAGAGGAGAATATTGTCCTGTTGAGATTACTTACTTACATGATTAATTAAATAAGGAAATACTCTGGGATGTGGATGAAGATTCCCTGAAGCATTTAACTCTTGGCCTGAGGGTTGCTGTGCAGCAGGACTGAGACCATCTCCTGCTCCAGAATCCTGGCACTGCCTGTCCCATCCCTGCCAGCCCTGTCCCAGTGCTGCCTGTTCTGCTGCACAGCACCTGGGCAGGGTGTCTGGCTGAGCCCTGAGCCACGCTGGTGGCTGTGCCACAGATGCAGCAGTGGGGAAGCACTGGGCACAGCTCTGTCCCCCACGCACAGCAGCTCCAGTGGCTCTGAAATAATTCCTCCCATGTTGGCAAAGGCAGCTGCCAGTCACCAGCCTGGAGCTCCCATGCTGCACGGCTGTGCTCCCAGCATCTCCCTCTTGTTCTGTCTGTTTTCCATGTCTCTTTCCTCAGTCTTTTCAGATTAATAGCATTCCAACTCCTGAAGGAAATGCAGAAAAACGGCATGTTTAATTTTAATTTAGGGAAGCGTTTAGGTAGCAGCCTAGTTTTCTCTCTGCTGTCAATCAGGTTTTCTCAAGGCTGACATCAATTAGTTTAAAAATATTGAATGTAATTTTGCCTGACACAACATATTGCAGCCACTGCAAAATATAATTTATTTTAGAAGAAGAAATAATTAAACTAATTTGCATGTCAGTCAGCTGAGCTGGAATACCGAGGAGAGAGGCTGCAATGGAAGATGGTTCTTTTCCCTTCCGGTTGCCCCCAGCCAGCACGTGCTGCCCTCGCCTCTCTCATGGGCCAGGTGAGCCCAGTGAGGGCAGGTGCCTGCAGCAGCCACACCACAGCCTCATCCACCCTCTCTGCTTCTCTTTCTGTCCCTGGCACCTGCTTGCTGAGCCTTCTGGCATTTTGGGTGCGTGCACAAAGCACTGCCAGAGTTTCTGACCTCGCAGATGTGAATCCCCTGTTAGTTGAGTGCTTTGTGCCTTTCATCACAGGTGAGCTCCAACAATCTCAATCACACTTCTGACCATTATAATATCAGTTTATGCCACTGTTATGAAAAACTTTATTTCAGATGTTTTGAAGATAGCTTCTTTCAAATGCATCCAACCATTTTTCATTTTTTCCACCTGTAAATCCAGGTATTGGCTCAAAGGATGAGGGAAGTTGATAAAGCATTGAGAAACCTTCAAATATACATTGTGCAGCCAAAATACAAAGAAGCTGATGTGTGCCTCACTGGAAAGGTAGACAAGAGTGCAGCAGTTGCCTTTCTAACCTCGATGTTCCTGGACACGTCAAATTCTGACCCCGTCACTGAGCCGGGAGTGAGCACGAGCCTCAGGCTTCAGCAGTTTTGGAAGGGCAGAAGGACAGTTTCTGTATGACAGGGTGCATTTGGAAAGGTCACTGTCTCAGAGCTGTGCCCAGGGAAGCAGGACGTGAGCCCTGGCTGGGGAGGGGAGGGTGCGGGTGCCCAGCTCTGTGCCCAGGCAGGGATGTGACCCCTGTGCCTCTGCCTGGCTCTGAACACGCTGCTCACATCCCTCCCCAGGGGCTGGGGGAGGTGGACTCGAAGAGAAGACAGCACCTGGATGTCCAGAGCTGGCACGCACCATCCCAACAGCTCCTGGGTTTGGTAGTGCTGGGATGGCTCCTGCTCACAGCTGGCTCCCACACTGTGGGGCACTAAGGGAGCAGCTCCTCCTCTGGGTCACAGTTAGGAAGGGGAAGAACTGGCATCCTCTCCTCTCCCTCTCCTGCCTTTTCTCATCTTTCTCTCAGCAATCTCAGCCTGCTCCAGAGCTGAGCAGCAGGGATGGTTATCCATCTTCCCTGTGGGTTGAGGAGGGGGTGATGAAACGCTGTCATCCTCCTTCTTGCAGGAACTGAACCCTTTTTCTTCCTGCTCATTTGTGGGCATCAAGCGCACACCCCGCCGCCTCCCCGGGCTCCCTTCTCACCCCGCTGCCTCCCCCTTCCTCTCTTCCTGCAAGCAATTTCACTGCACCAATATGCCTTTTAAAATAACACATAGTTCTAGGCTTTTAGTCACGACTTCAGCCTCCCTCCCCCAAAAACAACTATCTAATCACCAGAGCAGCTGGTCTGGGTGAGAGGGAGTGATAACGTGAGAACCGGGTGAAGGCAGCTCTGGGGAGGGGGCTTACGTTCCTGGCTAATTATGGAGCAGCGCTAAATCTCCTCTCCCCGGGGTCCTCCCCCACCTGATCAGTTGGGGCCACTATTAATGTTATAGACAAACAGGCAGCAGAACTCCTGCCTGAGCGTGGAGAGAAGCATTAGTTCTGTCACAGGTGCAGCCTCTGGGTAAAACAAAGGAGATGGAGTAAGAGGGAGTTCTCATTTCTGGAGATATATGAGGTGCTTCAGCAAACATCAGGCCCTCCAGAGTGATTTATAATCCTGTGCCACGGGCTCGGTGTCCCTCGGCAGTGTGTGTGCAGCTCAGTGATGCTGCAGTGAGTGGAGGTGTAAATGCTGCCCCATCCCACGTGCAGAGTGCGCCCCAAGGGAGGGGGTCCCCAGGAGCACTGCCTGTGTGGGGCTGGGCTGGTGAGTGCCAGGGTGACAGGGCTGCCCTCAGCCTTACTGTGTGCCCCCCTCATGCCAGCTGGTGGATGATGTTGTGTTTAACAAAACCCCAGTGTCAGCATTAGAGTCCTGAGTCCCTGGGCAAGAGCCTCGTGCCTCAGTGGGGCACATTTGACCCTGTGTCACCTGGGCACAGCAGAGCTGGACAGACAGATCTCACCACCAACCTGTGCCCTTAGCTGGTGCAGCTGTTTCACATCCCAGCTCCATTTGCCCAACCCTTGGATGTTGCTGCCAGTCCTGAGCACCTATGGATCAGGATCCAGGTACCAGGGGGATCCCACATCCCAGTTTTCTGTCCCATCTTGGTGCTGTTTTGCTGCAGCACAGATCCTGACCCTTGTGGCTGGGATCAGCTTTGGGCTGCTCTAGTTTTCCAGGGGTAGATCAGGTGGTGCTTCAGGGCTCCTTGGCACACAGCCCAGTGGCTGGGCTTCCCTTGCAGGGTGCAGTGGGGCTGAAGCGTGCTCTGCAGGTGCTGCTGTCCTGCAGACAGGCTGTCCACAGGCAGGCAGAGGTGCAGTGCTGGCAGCAGCCACCATGGGCTCTGGACAGATGGGGATGTGGGGTTTGCTCTCTGATAGCAGCAGCTGTCCCTTTGTCCTGAAGCTCTGCTTCTCTTCCTGTTTCAGATAACCACTCCCAGGTGTCAAGGGCCTCTCTCCGTATCCGAATCCTGGATGTCAATGACAATCCACCTGAGCTTGCCACCCCCTATGAAGCCGCTGTGTGTGAGGATGCCAAGCCAGGCCAGGTACTGAGAGTCCCCCAGCCCTGGTCTAGGGCTGCAGGCAGCACTCTGGACTAGTGCCAGCTTGTCCATCTGTCCCCCCTGCCTGAGAGCCTTGGTGTGCAGCCCCTGTCCCAGGGGGAGTCACTCTGCTGCTCCCACTGAGCCCATTGGCAGGGCTGAAGGCTCATCCCTCCCTGGCTGCAGCTGGTGATGCTGCTGCCTGGACCCTGCAGTGGGGCCCTGGGAGAGGCTGTGGGGGCAGCTCTGGTGCTCACCTGTGCCCTCTCCCCACAGCTGATCCAGACCATCAGCGTTGTGGACCGGGACGAGCCTCAGAGCGGGCACCGCTTCTACTTCACCCTGGCGCCTGAGGCCACCAACAACCACCACTTCTCTCTGCTGGATATCCAGGGTGAGTCCTGCTGTTCCCTTGGCCCAGCATCCTTCAGGCTGAGCAGCACCTCTGGCCATGGACAGAGAGCTGGGTTATGGTCTCTCTGTGCCAGCTCTGGGTGCTTTGGGCATGTTGCAGAGCTTCTTGTCAACCTGAAATGGTGGGACTGATCAGCTAACAGCTTGGATTTCCTCAAGGAGGCTCTGCCAGCTTTATTCCTTGCTGCAAGCAGCTACAAAGCTCCTCTCATGCTGTCTGGTTAAGCCTTTGGTATTTTCAGGGCTCTCAGTCCCTTTCTTGATGGGAAATCTCCAACCTGCCTGCAGGCAAGGAGATGATGTGGATTTATAGAAGAACACGCTCCCATTTTGAGCGTTATGATTTATTCCTCTCCAAGGTAAATCCTGGAGCTGGGGTCATCTTGGGGCTGCCATGTGGGTGGCCAGCCCTGTGCCCCTGACAAATGGGAGCAGCTCCAGAGCCCTGGGAGGCAGTGGAGCCATGCTGTGGGCAGCTCACAGCCACAGTGGGTTCTCTGGGATACAGCCTGCAGAGCCTGATTCCCTGTCAGGTGGTGGCTCTGGGTACAGTTCCCCTGTTTCCTGGGGCTCATCCAGGCAGAGCCTGTCTGTTCTTCTGGGCAGCTCTGGGGTTCTCTGCATCTCTGAGCTCAGTAGCTCGTCCTGGGTGACTCAGTGCTGCTGTGAGTGATGGGGTGCCATGCAGGTTCTGCTGGCTGAGCCTGGCTGCTGTTGGACTTTGCAGGCTGCATTTGTGCAGACAGTAACAATCCAGAAAAGTAGTTATCAGGATGCTTCCTATTTTTGGTTGGTGTTTAAGGGGGAATTTAGGTGCTGATTGTAGCAGTGGGTACAGCAGAGTCCCCTGCAGATACTGGGACCCTCTCCAACCTCATGTGCTCATCGCAGGGGCCAGCAGATCACATTGAAATTCTTCTTTGGTTTTGGTTGGGTTTTCTTTTAAAATCATTCTCTTTCTCTGCTTTTGCAGCTTTATCTGCCAAAAGCCTGGTTTAGTTTGTTCTGAGCTTATCACAGGAGCCTTCTGCTGACGTAAGATCCTGCTTGCTCAGTTTGGTTCAGCATTATTAGGGATAGTCAAAATGGAAAAGCTTCAGATGTGATGGTAGCACAGCTGGATATTGCTTTGTGTCCTGAGCAGCACAGCTGTCCCTGACCTGAGTCCCTCCCCCTCTGCTCAAGGGCAGCTGTTCAGAAGACCTTTGCTTCTTATCATGTAAACAGGCTTTAATCCTCAGCCAGATTTTGCCCCACACCCAGCGATTAACTTCCCTCACTTTCTTTGGCAAACCTTATGAAAATGTGCTTGAACAGGCTGAGCTGCACCAGGTGTCCATCCCTGCCCAGCCCCTCATGAGGCTCTGAGCTCTGGGCCAGGGTGTCTGCATGGCCAGGCTGCCACCCCAGAGCCACCACTGCTGTTTGCTCATCTGCCAGGGCACTGGCTGGGGGTGTGTGGGGCTTGGCAGAGGCTGCTTGGCTCCCTGGCTCTGTGTGGGTGTCCACAGCAGTGCCCAAGAGCTGCCCTTGCAGGAGATGCAGGACACGTGTGCCACCATCTCCTCCAGAGCTGCTGCTCTCTTGAGTGGGATGAGGCTCTCGTGGCACGGGGTAACTCATTGTGCTAAATGATCCCTGGAGCTTTTTGTGTGGTGTAACACTGCATAAAATGAGTAAAAGCTGGCATCACCTCCCGCCTCCTGCTCTTGGGAAAAACAAATGTTGTTGCTGCAGGGTTATTCCCAGAGTGTTTGGAGACCCTCCCAGTTGCTGAGCAGTGCTGTCTTCCACAGCAAGAGGAGGTGGCTGCCTGTGGCAGATGGAGGCACCCCTCATTTCTAACAGGGGGCCTTGGTGCCATCTCCCTCCCTTTGATTTCTGCCCCTTCTCCACTCCATCAGCTGCCCTGGGTGCACTCACCTTTGCCCCTGCTCTCGTAGGTGACCTTGCTGCATCCTCCCCTGTGTTCCCCCATTGCCTCCCTCTCCTGCATTCACCCCTCTCCACCATGCACTTGTCTCTACTCCCCCGTGCAAATATCAGTGGTGACAAACTGCTACCACCAGCCCATCTGTTTCTTTGTACAAATTTGTAGCCAGTTTTGAAACGTGATTTATAAATATTGCTTTTGCAGCCAAGGAGTGACACTGATGGATGTCAGCACAGATGGATTCTCTAAGCTCTTGCTTAAATCCTCTCTTTTGCTTTGCACCTACTTCACTTGGCTCCTTTGTGGCACCAGAAAGCCACCTCGGGGAGTGATTTGTTCTCAGGGTGGGGACAGCACTTTTGGGGCTCCATCCAGATGTCCTGGGTGTGGCACACAGAGCTGTGCTGGCTCAGGGCTGGAGATGCAAAAACCAAGGGTGTCCCTGCAGCCACATAGCTGAGTTACAGGTGATGGGCAAGTTGGGCTTTTGGAAACAGCACCATGGCCTGTTGGTGCCTCTCTTTCCCTGCTTCTGCTCTGTCTGAGGGAGCTCTCACACACTCCCTGATTCATCAAAGGAGTAAATGTCACCTGTGGTAACAACAGCGAGCATCCAGGAAGAAGATGCCCCTCATATGGAGTGACTAAAGGAAGAGATGGAATTAGAGAAGCTGACCAGGTTAAGATCCACCTGGTGCCATTCCAAAGGCATTCACCATCCTCTGTTTCCTAACTCGCCTTTTGCTGGGCCTTTCTGCCCTGAGAAAATTGATTACAGCGGGATCAAAGGCAATTAAAGCCTGAAATCATGTTCTCCAAGAAATGCTAATTGTGTTGGAAGGGATGGTAGAAAGCATGCAAGCCCAGCAACCTGGAAGGAGTGCTAGGTAATGTGGAGTGACACATGGAGCTACTGACTCCAGGGCTCAAGGGCTCGGCAAGCAGATGCCTGAACTCTCTGCAGGTCTCATTAAGAGCATGTAATGGGTGATAGAAGATCTGAAAATCCTAACAATCAAAAGCAAAATGTTAGGATTTGTGGATTGCCTGAGGATAGAGGAAGCCTCCTGCAGCCCCGCAGGGATGCCCCTCTCAGCACCAGCAACACAGATGCTCGTTTGGCTGGGGCAGGCTTGGGGTGTGTGTGTGTAAAAGAGCATCAAACCTCCTCGGGGCTGAGCAAACAGAGAAGGAGCAGCAGTGGTGCTGTGGCCTGATACCCTGAGAACTCGAGAGAAGGAAGAGGCAGAAGGGAAAACCAGGATGTTTCTTCCACCAGCTGGGGCTGGAGGAGGTGCGCTCCCTGGGGCAGCTCTGGCAGCAGTGTGCCCGCAGGCACGGCCGGGTGCTCCTCCCCAGAGCTGCTGCTCCCAGGCTCTGGGGCAGCAGAGAGGGGGAACACAGGTGCTCACAGGGCCCTGTGAGTGTGGCAGAGGGAAGGGACATCAAAATCCCTCCTGCTCTGCTAGCCCTGTTGGAGATTGAGTTATGAGAAGGATTTATTAGTTCTATCTTCAAGGCTGCCAAGAGCCTCTTTGGAGAGGGAGTCTGGGAGACTTAATTATTTTATTATTCCTAGTGACATTAAGCTACCACCAGAGTATATTGCCTTTCCAAAGTTCCCTCTTAGGGCAATGTTGATGAGTCCCTGTGTGTTCAGCTCATGTCAGTTCCTGCCCTGTGCCCAGTGCCCTGCTCCTCAGGTGGACAGAGGGGCCATCTCCTGCCCTGCCACACAAGGTGATGTGATGTAACACAGGATAATGTCACTGCGTGATCAGAGAGAGGGTGGCAGGAATCCTACGAAGAAAATGTCAATTTGTGCAGCAGGAAAGCAGTGATAGTAAAAGGTTTGGATTGGGGCATCAGAGGACACTCAGCACAGCCTCAGCAGAAGGTGCAGCTTTGTGGGGACTGGGCAGGAAACCAAGTGTGGAGACCCAGAGTCGTCTGTTCAGGAGAGCTGTGGATTAACGTCTGCTCACATTGCAGTGCTGCTCCTGAGAAGCACTGCTGCTCCTCAGCTCATCACCCCAGAAATGGATTTGGCAGGAAACTGCTGCAGAGGAACAGACACAAGAGCTGCGGGGCCAGGGCTGCCTGGGCTGTGCCAATGCAAACAAATCTGCACCAAGGCACATCCCCAAGCAGCTGCTGTGGGTCAGCCACATGTAAAGAAGCAACTGCACCAAGAGGAATGACAATTGATTGTTTTGTAGGAGGTTGCCTTGGATGCATATTCCAGGATACACATTCCAAGATCTGGGCAAAATCTTCCCAGATCTGTGATCAAAAGGACTACAATCGTATGGCAGAGCACCTTTTTTGGAGTATCTCAGAGGGGAACACCAAAGTTTGTGAGTGACAGGGGTGCAAACACCCAGCAGAGAGGAGTTAATGGTGGTGGGGGCAGGGGGTGGTGGGCACGTGGTGGAGCCATTTCAGTGCCAGGGGCAGGTGGTCCCTGCCAGGCTGTCGAGCCTTGGTGAGCAGTTTCATTGCTGTACATTTGAAATCTCTGTGCATCTCCCTCCTGGGATGAAGGGCGCCTGCCACCCTGTTCAGGAGATAAAATATAGTTTCATGATGTTTAAAGTAACATTTGTAGCTGTGATTTTTGTGGCTCCCTTGCCTCAATTTTGGGTCACAGGGCAAACCCTCAGCCCCTTCCTGAGGCGAGGTTTCTCTGAGCAGACCTGTCTGTCATGCTGCTGTTAAATTTAACCACCACGTTCTTTATTTTGACTTGGTGGGTGGCAATATTTCTTTTTCAGTGGTGCCAGACTGCCTAAACTGTCTGGGCTGAGCTGAGGTTGGTGCCTGCCCCTCTGCCACTTGCATGTGCAGCTCCCCTTGGTTTCTAGAGACTGTTTCTAAAAATACAGCATGCCTTGTCGCAGGTCCCTCGCAGGAGCTGGAGCTGCCTGTAAACAGAAGGGAGTTGCCAGCCTCCTGCTGCATTTCCAGAGAGGTTTGGTGCTACCCCTGCGTTTGCACAGTGCTGAGGAGCAGCTGGGGGAGTTCCAAGCCCTGTGTTCCAGCAGCCCTGTGTGAGGGCTGGGCTGGTGGAGTGGAGGTGCAGGGCTGTGTGCTCACGGACCCTCTGAGCCAGGATCTGACCCCAGCCCCAGGCTGGTGACCTGGCTGGTGTGACAGTGACAGCAAAGGTGACTTTCCTGGGCTGTGGCCAGAGCCTTGCCCTCTTACAGCACTTTGGTCTGTCCTTATTGTCCTGTGGTGTCGCAGACATCTTTTATGAAAAATCTTTTCTTTAAGGTTTTTCCTCCTGGGAAGCTGAGAGGCCTCAGGAACAAAATGTAAACAATGATTATCTGCTGCTGTGGAATGCAACAGGTAGATCTTTGATTGGTCCATGTTCGTTGTTTGTAATTAATGGCCAATCACAGTCAGCTGGCTCAGACAGAATCTGAGACAGCTGCCTTTATGATTCTTTCTTATTCTAGTCTTAGCTAGCCTTCTGAAGAAATCCTTTCTTCTATTCTTTTAGTATAGTTTTAATGTAATATATATCATAGAATAATAAATCAAGCCTTGTGAAACATGGAGTCAGATCCTCATCTCTTCCCTCATCCTCAGACTCCTGTGAACACCACCACACTGTGGTTTTATCCCCACTCCATCCAGGTGTCTGAGGCTCACTTTTATCTGGACTAGCCAGGAGTTAGTCCTGGTCCCTTGCTGAGATAGTGCCATTAACATTATTTATATCCCCCTGCTACACTGCAGCAAGGAGGGGGGACCAGCACCAAATGAGATCTCATTACCTTTGTGCAAACGATTAGCATAACAATAATTTTTTTTCATAGCTCATCTTTAGCAGGCCACAGGCAGCTCTGAGGTGCTGCTGCCACCACACTTGGTCCAGCCTCCTTGCCCCCAGGTGCCAGGGCTCCCCTGTTCCTGCTGCCACCTGTGCCCAGCTGCCATGGTGCTGCTGCCACACACTGCTCCAGGAGCCTCAGCCACGGTGGCAGGCGTCCCACAGGACAGGAATCTGTGCTCTGCAGTGCCCTGGCTGCCACACACACCCTTTGGGATCTGCTTCCTGGCTGACCAGCAGATTTTCCATCCTGGCTCACCTCCTGTCCCCACCATGCCCCGGTGTTCTCGTGCAGCCCCCAATCCATACAGCAATTTCCGTGGTGGCAGCAGCCCAAGGGCCAGAGTTACTGTACATGTCTTTTCCAATGGAAGGGCTGATTCATAGAGAAAGGGGATGGTCTGGCATAAATCAGCTCTGATGAGCAGAGTCTGTAGACAGCAGCACCTTGCTGTGAGTGGCCAATCCATGGTTTATTAGATAAAGGCTGCAGACAGCCGGCAGTGGCTTGTGACACCTGGCTCCAATTGTCACCTGCTGTTCAGCCCCATCCTGCCCATGCTGCTGCTGGCTGGCAGCCTGCAGCACCCCTGAGCAGGGAGCCAGTCCCAGTGCCAGTGCCTGCCCCTGCTCCTGGTGGGCAGCAGCTGCTCCTTGGGTTCATGGCTGGCTCCAGGGCCCTGGAGGGCCCCTGAAGTGGCCGTGTTAATGGGATCTTAACGAGCTGTGCTGTGCCAGCTGAGCCCCTCAAGCAGCAGGGTGGAAGCAGATGGGGAGGAGGATGCCTGACTTGGCTGGGAGGCTTGGAAGAAGCTATGCCTACTCCTTCAGGAGTTACAGAGGATTACAGGGGTATCAGGCCCTCCGGCTGAGGCAGGACCATTCACTCATGGCTTTTGGCTTTGGAAGAAGCAGTGTCTGCTCTTGCAGTCTCAGTGCCACCTGCAGATCCTGCCTGTTGTTGTGTAGATGTCAGCAGTTGATTTTTATCCTGACTCTGTTCCACTCTCAGAGGGTCTTTTGGAAGTTTTTCCCCTCTCTCTGTGCCACCTGCGTTGTTTGTCAGCATGGTTCAGACACTCATGTGCTGCTGCTGTGCCAGGCTCACTGCCAGGTGTGGTGACACAGGAGATGCCAGGCTGGCCCTGAGGTGCTGCTGGCAAAGGGGAATGTGCTGGAGTGGAGCTGGCCATGCTCAGTCACTCAGGCTAGAGGGGGGCTGCAGTTCCAGGAGCCATGAGCTGAGCATGTGATGGAGGAGGAGGAGGCCCCAGGCTCTCTCAGGATAACTGCTGGGGGTGGTGTAGGAATAGCTGCTGTTCACCCAGAGCATGGAGGAGCCCCTGGCAGGTGCTGCAGGCTGTGATGATGTGGGGGTGACTTTGCTGAGGTTTTCCTTGTTCCCTGCAGACAACACGGCAGCAGTGCACACACAGAGAGTGGGCTTCAACCGCCAGGAGCAGGACGTGTACCTGCTCCCCATCCTGGTGGTGGACAGTGGCCCCCCAGCCCTGAGCAGCACAGGGACCCTGACCATCCGTGTGTGTGGCTGTGACAGCACCGGGGCCATCCAGTCCTGCAACAGCACGGCCTACGTGGTGTCAGCCACGCTGAGCCCCGGCGCCCTCATCGCGCTGCTGGTCTGCGTCCTCATCCTGGTTGGTGAGTGCCTGCCTGTCCCCTGAGCCCTCCCTAGCCCTGCTCCACTCCCTCAGCATCAATGAATGTGGGCACAGAGCTTCTGTGCATCTGTCTTCTCCCTGGGAGCTGCAGCATGGGGGGCATGAACCTCAGCCCCTGCGCTCCCATGTTTGTCACAGCTCATGGTGCTGGGCTCCAAGGCAGCCAGAGCAGAGTTCCCCGTGCCAGGCAGGTGTGATGCTGCCCAGCAGAGCCTGGAGAGCTGCTGGCTCACTCCCTGCCTGGACAGGCAGGAGCCAAGAGCTGCTTGGCAGCTGCCACGCTGTGCCCACCTCAGGCATCTCACAGCAGATGGGGCTGTGTGAGCCCAGCCCATGGTGTGGGGCTCACAGGTGTGCTCTTACCTGAAAAGGTCCGTGTTAGAGTGTGTGGGCAGGATCAGAGCTGGGCTGTGGTCAAACCAGACTGCTGCCTAGGTCAGAACCTGTACCCTGCTGCTGCCTGACACTGGCACACTGGCACAAGCTTTGCTGGCATGGGGAGTGTGTGCATGTGGGAAGGGGCTCTGAATGAGGGGTGTTGCAGCGCCCTCAGGTTAAGCACAGGACACTTGATGGATGCAGCTGCTGAAAGCCCTCTCTGGCCCCAGAGCTGGCTCCTGGCCGGCTCCAAGGCTTGTCCAGGCACCTGTGGGAGGCAGCACATTGTTTGGTGAGGTTTCCTTTCCTTGGCGTGGCTCCACTCCCTGTCTCCTGCTGCATCTCCGTTCAGAAAACCCTTTCCCACAGGGTGCACTTTACACTGGTTTCATTTTCCAACGCAGTGCAAACAAATTTCTGCCTAATTGCCCAGACAAATAAAGTGCACATTGGTGCTTTAAAGGTGATGGGCTGAATGGATGATGATCCAGGACACAGCTGCGGCTCGCTGCTCAGGCTCTGTGCCATCTGCTCCACATTCACCCACCAGCATTTAGCTGCTGCTGTGAATCATGCACCCCCTTTTCCTGCTCACCTTCTGCAGAGCCCATCCGTTTGTCTGTCCAGCTGTGTGTTTATCCATCGCTCCCTCCTGTCTCAGTGGTCATGCAGCATGGCAAGGGAAGCTCCTGGTCTGCCCTGGAGCCTGGGCAAACCTCTTTCCAAGCCAGTACACAGCAGGGCTGCTGCTTGATGAGCCAGGGTAATGGAGCCCTCTGGCATCCTGGCAGGGCTCCCTGTGCCGGGGGTGCTGTGCCTCCACTCCTGCCACCGAGCAGAGATTGTCCCTGCAGGAGCACAGCATCCCTGAGACTCTGCACCCCTCTGACTGTCTGTTCCTTCCCCAGTGCTGGTCCTTCTGATCCTCACGCTGAAGCGGCACCACAAAAGCCACCTGACCTCTGAGGAGGACGAGGACATGAGGGACAATGTCATTAAATACAACGACGAAGGAGGTGGTGAGCAGGACACGGAGGCCTATGACATGTCAGCCCTGCGCAGCCTCTACGACTTCAGCGAGATCAAAGCTGGCGATGGAGGTGGGGGCCCAGGAGAGGGGGCCCCAGGCAGAAACCCATCCTCGGAGCTGCACGCCCTCCCGCAGTGGGTGCAGAGCCCGGACCTGGACTTCTCTGTGTTCAGAGACTACATCTGCAGGAAGGTGGAGCAGGCGGACGAGGACCTCTCTGTGCCGCCCTATGACTCGTTCCAGACCTATGCCTTCGAGGGCTCGGACTCGCCAGTGCCCTCGCTGAGCTCCATCAACACCTGGTCCAGCGGCTCGGAGCAGGACTTCTCCTACCTGGGGGGCTGGGGGCCGCGGTTCCGGCAGCTGGCCGCGCTGTACGCGGGGCGCCGGGGCGGCGAGGACAGCGAGGAGTCCTAGCTGCCCCTGCAGCCCCTGGCCCCGGCCACCCCCTGGGCTGGGACCGCTGCCCGAGAGCTGCCACAGGGCATCCTGTGCCCCTGGGCCGGACTGCACGGCTGCCGGCGAGAGGCTGCACCGGGGACTGCTCCTGTGCGGCTCGGGTGGGGAGCCCGGAGGAGCCGCCGGGGCGTCCTCAAAGCCAGTCTCCATTAAAGCACTACGCATTGACTTAAGAAGGAGAAAATCTAATTCAAGAGGGTTTGGAGAGGGTTTCTCCCCCACAAATTATCATTTAAATAGATCTGTTCGGTGATCCCCATCCAGGAGAGGAAGAGCGAACCGGGAGCCTTTTGTTGTCTAAATTGTTTTTGTCACTTGAGTCAGAGCATTTAAAGAGCTTTGATTTCTTTAAGAGCTTTCCTTGCTGAGGGAAACAAGCTTTTAACTTCTGTTCAGGTTTTCCCCTCCTAAGTTTACTTGCTTTTTGAAGTCTTCCTTCTCGCTGCTCCCCGTGGGGCTCTCAGCAGCCCCCGGCTGCGGGCACGGTGCTGGAGGGAGGATGCCACGCTGGGATCACACCCTGCAGAACGGCTGTTCACAGCTTTCCCTTCCGTGCTGCCCATCGCTTCACCCCTGTCTGGTGATGTGAAGGGGATCCCCAACACTCCCTGCACAGCAGACGTTGTCTGTGAAGTGCTGGTGTGCCCCACAGCCCCAGGGGCAGACAGGGATGTCCCACCTGTCACCGAGGCACGATGTTGTGTCCTGGGCCACACAGCAGCTGTGGTGCTGGGCAGAGCCATCAGAGCACCATGCCCAGGTGGGCTCTGCCAGCCCCTCACACAGGACCTGGGGTTTGCAGGGCTCCCAGCCTGCCACTGGCTGTCAGCAAATGGTGTGAGCTGCACAGGGCAGCAGGCAGGATGTCAGTGCTCCCTGGCCCACAGTGGCTCGGGAAGAGCTGCATCCCATGGAGGACCTTGCTGCAGGATGCAGGAGAACCCTGGCCCCTGGCTGGGGAGAATAATTCCTGCTTGCACCCTGCTGACAGCAGAGCATCACCGTTAGCAACAGAACAGCCATCCCAGGAGATGTGTGTGAGGCCAGAACCTGCTGGCACAGCTCTGGGGCCGAGCTGGCTGCAGGTTGGGCAGCACATCTGTGACACCTCGGGATGCCCAGGGTGTCCCCAGCCCAGCACAGTGTCCTGCAGCAAACCAGCATGAGCTCCCAGCAGGACTGCTTTTGCATGTAATGCCTGGGTTTGGGAGGCAGGGGAGGAAGGTGCCAGTGGGATGTGCCATTGCTCCTTAGGCTGCAGATGATGCTGGAGGAAAGCACTGGGTGCCCAGTGCCTTCCCAGCCTGCCAACCACCACAGGGAAAACTGAACAGCCTGCAGAGTGATGTCCTTGCACAGCACCTCAGGCCATCCTGGCTGGTGCAGCTCCTTATCTGTTCACGTTGGGAAAAAAATCAATTATATCATTGATAGGTAACTGATACGGTCTCCCAAGGCCTGACACATCCTGGGCTTGTCATTGGGTTTGTCCTTTTAGTTTAACTACAGCCCCTGTTTCTCTCTTTGGAGCAGGTTTAACTGTAGGTGTACATGCGTGTCCATTTCTTTACTGCGTGTTGCTTCCCGGCTGCTGGCGTTCCTTTGGCAGCAGAGAGGGACAGGACCAGTGCCTGCCCTCAGCTGCTCCTGCCCACTGCCGCCTGTGCAGAGCCCGGCTGGGCTCACGCTGGCACCAGGAGCCCCTCAGGGCCTCGGCTGGCACCCGTGCCCAGCGTGCTGCTGGTTCACTGTGATGATGCTGGGGAGGCAGCAGGGCCCTGAGTGCCAGCTCCGGCCACAGCATCCCGAGCACGTGGCACCCCGCACCTCCAAGCAGGAGAACGGAGAAATCCCTCTCTTTCCTCAGGAATGTGTTCGTGTTTTCCCTCTGGGCTGCAGAGCTGAGCCCCCCGGGCACCGGCCCTCCCTCTAGCCAAGTGTTGTGCAATAGCAGGGCTCTGTCCTAGCAGACGGGGTCTGACAGGGTAGGTGTTTAGCACCCCTCCCATCCCCGCGCAGCCCGTGCTCCGCATGCACTCACGCTCGCCTTTCCCTTTCTGTAAATACGGGAGGAGCCCGCGCCCCCCGCCCGGCCCCGCAGGGGGAGCTGGCAGCTGCCACCGTGTCCCACGGAGTCACTTCGGTTTTGTTTCTCTACCCAGATGAAATTAGAAGGTTGATTTCCTCACCCTTGTTATTTATTTTTTTTTCTCAAGGTCTTTCTGGGACCTGGAAATAAATTATTTCCTTGTCGTCTAGCCTGAGTCTTATGTGCTTTTTTGTCTTTTTTCTTTTCCTTATATTGCCCTCTCATTGTGGTCCCTTTGCTGCTTTCCACGAGGGGCTGGGTGGCTGATGGGCCATGGCACAGCCAACCCTTGCAGCAAGTTCCCACTGGCAGGATGCTGCATCTCTGGCTTCTTCCCATTTTTCATTGAAATGCTCATCAGAAAAAGCTTCTTCAAGAGAAGGGTCATTTTTTCTCTCTGAACTTGAAAAAAAAAATGAAAACGAACAATGAAACAAAATGCCCTTGGTTTTCTCCATCCCTTTCCAGAGAAAGTTGGGTTGTGCTTTGAGCAGCCCAAACCATTGTATGATTCTGTAATTCTTGATGGATTCAGTACATCTGAGCATTGTCAACAGCTTTGCTACCTGACCTATTCTCATTTTGGTGATGCTGTGTGTTACAGCAGTGTTCAGTGACTGGCAGCAGCTAAAAAACCTCTTTCAAACTCAGTTTTAATACTGAAACAATGCAAATAAATGACATTCTGGCCTGACCCAGCTAAATCAATTGCTGGTGGTTTCCTTGATGGCCAGGAGCTGGGGAAAGATCAAGGTGTTCACGGTAAAATATGACCCTCCCTGGGCCTGGGAAGCCTCACTGAGGTGGCTCCAGCTCCCATCAGTGTGACAGTGGCACACCAGGGAGGGCTGAGCAGGCACAGAGAGAGGGGACAGGGCCAGGTCAGCAGATAGAACAGTCAGACTTCAAACTGCTCCATAAAACCATTTAAACAGCATCTTACAGTCCTGGCTCCAAAACAGGATTATTGTTCCCCCAGGTCTTTGAGTGTTCCCTTATCCTTCACCATCCCCTTGCCTCCACACCATCCTGCTCCCTTGATTATTCACTAAATGTTATGGAAGAAGCATCTGGTGACCTTTGATGACAGCAGTTAGTGGAAGCTGTGACAGAAGGGGGAAGCCTTGAGGCCAGAGGGTTTTCCAGAGGCACAAGGTGTGCTGTCAGCCCTCAGCATCCATGTAGATTTCCTTCTCACACTTACAGTGAGTGCCTTCACTGCTGCCAGCCTTGAGGAAGCCTTTCTGCCTCCTGGCTGTTCTTTCTGCCAGCATCACCATTAATTGCAGCATTAATTGCCCCCTCACAGCAGGTCAGTCAGTGCTGTGGTCACAGCCACCTGCTCTGGCAGGTCTGCACACTTGGCCCGTGGCTGTTTGCACAGAGCTGAGTGTTTGTACCCGAGTTTCCAGCCCAGGTCCTTGGCAACAAGGACTCTCATCCAGCTGCAGCTCTCCAAGTCCTGCTGTCCCACTTCAGGCACCCAAACACTTTGGGATTCTAGAGGCTGGGGTCTGGAGAGGTCTGGGAGCTCCACATTGAGGAGGAGGTGTCTGCAGTCACTGTGCTCACTGCAGTGGAGGTGACAAGTGCCTGGCATTGAGTGTGAGCCTGTGCTGTGCAGGAGGATTTGCTTCTTGTATATTGTGGGGAAGTGGAGAGAGCTCAAAGCAACAAATTGCCAGTCAGAACCAGACCCTTCACTACAAAAGAGGAGGATTATTGAGAGCTTTGATTGCAGAAGCATCTGTGAAGATGCTTGAATAGCTCCATGCCTCCTCAACACAGCCCCTTCCGAGGAAATTCTTCTACAGCAGCTTCTGTCTCTCCAGCAGTTGCACAACAGCCTCCTTGCAGAGCAGAGTAAGGGCAGGTCCCTCTCCTCCTCCTCCTCCTCCTCCTGCAGGAGGGGAAGCCAGTCCTGCTGTGCAGATGATGCTTCTCACCACATGGGACGTGACCTGTGGCTGTCTGCTGGCAGTGCTGGCCGAGGACAGTGACACCTGCCACTGTCACATTCTGAACGGGTCCTGCAGGGCTGTGTCCCATCAGCCACGGGGTGCTGCAGCCCCTTTCCATCCCCAGCACAGGGAGGCTGCATCAGTCACCTCCAGTGCCTGCACTGAGCCATGGCAGGCTCCAGAAGGCAAGGTGTCCAGGTCCCCTCCAGAGAGGGATTTGCAAAAGATGGATGTGATCTGCTGGGATCATTAAAAGGAAGTGAAAAAAGGGCAGTGATACCTTCAACCCCAGGAGGAAAATCCATCTCTGGTAGCTGAATGTAGCAAGGCTGTGTCAACCTCTACCTCCCATTCCCACTGGCAATATCTTGCTCTGGAAGGTGATCCCTTCTCTCCCCATACCCTCTGAGGAAGCTGCTTTATCGCCAGAAATCTGACTCCTTTTAACCACCTCCAGCACAGCTAATATCCCAGCCCCCTACATCCTTTCATTTACCCAGCCCTTGAGCTGCTTTCAGGGGTGGTGTCAGACTCTCCCTGCTCAGCAAAATCTGTTTCACATCTCTGCCCTGTGCCTGGTGCAGGCAGCAGCTCTCTCTTGTCAGGGCTCTCTTGCTGTCACAGAACTCTGGTTTGTGCTGTCTGCTTGCTGCGGCTCTGCTGCCTCCCAGCCCATCCCAGGAGTGCTCCCAGTATCTGGAGATGACCTGGCTTGTGCTCAGCAGCAGTTCTTGCTCCCCTCTCACTGCTGGGAGCAGAGCTGTGTTTCCAGTCAGCTGTCACAGCTCTGTCACCACAGCCAGAGAAGTTGGAGAGAAATAAGATCACTGAATTTCACTTGGCGCTGGAATTGTGCTTCGGGCAGTCAGTGGGGCTGAGACCACCCCTGACTGTGAGGAGCAGCCAGGGCAGTGTGGTGGAGAGCTGGTGCTCCTGCTGCCAGCAGGACTGTGTCCCCTCGGGGTGCTGTGCCATGCTGAGCAGCCAGGCTGGCCATCATCTGCCACCCACACACCCCAGCCTGGGCTCTCTCCAGCCCCACAGCTCCTTTCCAGAGGAGTGTGGATTGAATGATTTCTTCAAATTTTTAGGGAAATACCTTTGGCTTTGCAAAGCTGAATCCAGCATGGGTGGGCAGAGTCTGAAGCAGTTGGGATACACAGCAAAGCACAACCAGGGCTCCCCACACAGCAATCACAGGCCTGGCTTTCCCTTGGGCCATCCCATCCCACCTTCTCAGGATCTCTAGCTGGTCAGAGTGACCCACAGATGTGTTAGAAAATCTCTTTTTCCAGCCTGGTGGTCAAAGAAGGAATCAGAGCTCTTAATTTCTTGGTCTCAAGGTTGTATATTGCATCTTATCTATAAAATTCTTTCTCCTGTCCAGCTAAGATCCGCTCAGCAGGACAGACAGAGCTGGCCCCAGGGAGGTGTTATCTTTTTATATTAAAAACTATGTGCACAATATTTACAATTACTTTCCAATACCTATCACCTATGTTAGACAGCGAGCTTCTACTCTAAACCAATCTAAAAGTCCCACCATCACAGCAGAAGATGGAGGCCAAGAAGAAGAAGGAGAAAGGCTGGACAAGCTCAGATTCCTCCATCTTGCCCCCTGAACCCCCATTCTAAAAACCCCAAAAATCTATTTTTCACCCTGTGATAAATTCACTATCATTCTACTTAAACTGTTGTGGCTTGCTGATCTTCATACAAGGTTGGTAACTTGCTCCATCGGTCATAATCAAACCCACAGGGGCATCTTGGGCTCTGTGCCCCCTGGCAGGGGTTGGGGCAGTCCAGGACAGCCAGAGGGATGTCCTGAACTCTGACACCACCTGCCCTCACCAACACTGTAACCCAGGTGTAAGGGATCGAATCTGGCATTTAACAGCATGACATTGGGCAGCAAGGAAGGGTGAGAGCATGAGCCCAGTGCCTTGGTGTTTGCCCCCCCTGGGCTGTGCAGAGCTCACCATCCACCCACCTGTGCTGCTGTGCCCATGGTTGGGAGGCCAAGTGTTGATTCTTAGACATCCCTCATCTGTAGTCAGTGACAGCAAGTGTTTGTGGCTCAGGGTTGTTAACTGCCCTGTCCAGCTACACTGCAGCTTTATAGACATCCATTTTTCATCCCTCTCTCCTTCGCTGCTGTGGAGGAGCTGCTCAGGTGAGCATGAATTGGTCCAGCTGTTCGCTGGGGAAGCAGCCACCCGCCATTTCCAAGCACAACACATCCCCTTGGCTTGTGTTTTTCACCGTGGTAATTGGTGGAGTTTTAATCCCTGTTCAGCTGGGGGAAGCACGCGTTGCCATCCGCCCCGGCAGAGCCGCCTCCACCGCGGTCAGGAGTCACTCACCTTTAGCCAGCAGCCCGGCAGCTGTTGAAATCCCTTCACACCGCACGCAAATTAGGCATTGAAAACACTCATTACAGGCAACATGACACGCCTTCATTATTCCAGAATAATTGTCTGAAAAGCTCAGCTCGCAGCGCAAGCTTCGCTTGGTGCAGGAATGTGATAAAAAGAAAACAGGAAGTGCAATCAATGCTTGTAATCCTTTTAAATAAAAAGGTACTTGCTAGTAGCTGCCAACATCTTTAAAAAGCTGTGATTTCCCCGGAGAGAGCCCTTATCAGCTATGACTGCGTGTCATTCTGGCAGTCTGTCAATCCATCAGACTTCAGTGCCACTGACATTAAGAAGCCAGGCGTTAAGATTATCACATTTACCCGTAATGTAGCACAGATTGTGTTGACATTTGGGAAGTATTCCACCACAGGAGCTATTTGACTTCAATTCTTTCTTCCTGAAGAAAAAAAACCCTTTGAAATACTCGAGGGCAGGAGCCTGCTCTGCCTGCAGCACGCTGGCATGGGGAGCAGGAGGAGAGTGAGGGTGCACAAGCCATGACCCAGGATGTGGTCCAGGAATTCTGCCCTCCTGTTCTTTGGCTGCACCTGGCACAGAGCAGGCAGGTATTTGGGCTGGCTGAGAGAGTTCCCCTGTGCCCTGCCCTGATTCAGTCTCCACTGGGACCCAGAGAGCAGCACCATCTGCCTGCATCCCCCTTCCTCCTCCTGAGAAGGCCTCATCTCCATCCACAGTGGAGAGGGGGATATTCCAGGCTAGGCCATGGAAACAATGGTAAATGACCTAAAATGAACTGATTAATCTCTTTAAATAATTGTGAAGCCGTTTTCCAGAAAAAGTTAATCTACTCTAAATGGCTTTTGTGTTTTTCTTGGGCTCCGATCAATACGTGGTCGCTTGCTTTTCATGTGTAATTCACAGTAATTGCAAAAGAGCATTTTCTGAAGAAAATGACACTCTGCAAGCAGAAATGCAAAAAGACACAAGGGCCAATTGTCTTTAAATCCCAGCACACTGTCAGACACACTGGTGAGCTGGAGGTGCTTCAGCATCACAACTCTGTGTCCTAGGTTCTTCTCTGGGAAGCTGCTGGAGGTGCTGGAGCGTGTTGTGTCCAGATGGCTTGATTTGGAATCTCATCTGCTTTCAGGTCTGGCTGCCAGGGCCCTGGCCTGTGCACCCCTAGCCCACCAGCTGCACAGAGAAGTTGCCTGCAGGATTACAAGGTTAAGCAGAGACACATCCCTTTCCTGTCACTGCAGACATCGCTGGCATCCAGAGGCAGCCGTGCTCCTTGCCAGGGCTGCACTGCCATGCACAGCAGCACCCAGCCATCACCCAGGGCCTGGATGAGTCCTGTGTGCAGAGCTGGTGCAGCCCAGTGCAGATCACATTCCCAGGCATGTCCTGTCTCTTTCATCTCCTGCTCAAGTTTCCACCACCAGGCTCGCTTCATCCGCACCCAGCCTCGAGCCATGGCTGCCTGATGGTAGGACAGGCATCCCCTTCCAAAGTGTCCATTGCCTTTCCATCATATGCTGTAAAACCAGAGCATAATTTTCCAGGATGTCATTCTAATTCTACAGAGAAAGCTTATTACTTGTGATTTACCCATAAAAGCGGCCCGGTGACTTATGCTGGTGTGTCTGTGGGTTTGCCCATCAATCCATCACAGCAGCAGCAGGCTCTCCTCAGGGCAGGGGGAGCAGATCCAGGGCTGAGGTGAGCATGCCACAGTGATTGACACGCTGCTTTTAGCGGCCATAAAGCCTCTGACATATTCCTTTTGGCTGGCTGCGGATCCGCACTGCTGAGCTCCAGCACAAATGTCATTAAAACATGTTCTACCCATGGTACCTATAAATAATTGAGGCAGCAGGTCTGCACTGAGCTCTGTGCTGCAGCTTTCTGCTCCTCCAGAAGGAGATGACCTCTGCTTCTCCCACTCACCATCTCAGACATGAAGGGGCACCTGGCACTTGTCCCCACAGTGATTTCTCTGCTGCTGCCAGGGCTGGGCTCTGGGCTGCTCCCTGCAGGAGGTGAGTGCAGACCCTCAGCTCCAGCCTTGCCTTTCCTGCCTCCTGCCACGAGTGGATGTGCAGGGAGAACCTGGCACGAGGGTAGAGGAGCCCAATGATCTCAGGCACTCAGGAGCATTTCCTGGCTGTCACTGCCCACCAATTCCCAATCTGTTGAAGTTTCCAGAGCTGCCCAGGGCAGCACCTGCAGGTGTCCCTGTGCCAGCACATGGCCAGCACAGTTAACGCTATCTGAAATAGTTTAATGTGCTCAGATGCATTTCCAATACTGTCACTAAATGTGTGGGAAATTCACAAGCCATGGCTGAGAGTGCTTGCTTGTTGCTGCTGTGGCCTTGGAAGCACAATTTATCCCTGAGCACAGCTTTCCCTGAGCACAGCTTTCCTCACTCAGCCGGCCATGAGTAGTGGGAGCATCCTGTCCCTTGTGAGTCCCACCACGGTTCTGTTCACAGTCAGACACTCCAGCCCTTCTGCAAGTTCTGGCAAGTGCAATCCTTGACTGGGGCTCCTGCAGGCCCTCAGGCATGAGCTGTGGGCTGGCAGATGAGCTTGCAGGCAAGGCTTACCTGTGTGGGGTACTCACGTGGGACACCCATGTGGGACACCAAAGGGGGACATCAGCAGGTTGCTCTGTCCCTGTTGAGAGGGGCAAGCTCACACCTTCAGCCTCAGCCCCCTACACCTCCCAGCACATGGTTCTGGCTCCCTTCCTGCCCACGAACAGGATTTTTCTTTCCTTCCTTCCCATGACAGCACCAGCTCCCCCGTAGCAGTGGGAGTCATTAGCAGGCGTCACGCTGGGAATGTGCAGTGTAAATATGGAGTGCTGATATCCCACTCTGCTGCGCTGGGAACAGCAACCCCAGACTGTGCTGTTCCCCTGGCAGCAACCACCCATCCCTCTGACCCTGGGTGATCCACAGGCTCCTTCCTCCTCCCTGGGGTCAGGAGGGCACAGTGCAAGAGAGCTGTGTCCTGGCATACAGGGACACATCCATTGCCAGCACAGACACACATGGAGCCTCAGCAAGGTGTTCTGGTGATGGAAGAAGCACCTCCTGCCCCAGGGACACATCCTGGGCAGCAGGGCTGAGTGTGGCAGGGTGCTGGGCACGTGCAGAGGCAGGTGCTGTGTGCTGTGGAGCTGTGCAGCCATGCAGAAGCATGTGTGTGCTAAGGCAGACGCTGTGCTGTGCAGTGTGTGTGTGCCCTGACAGATCCTGGAGGTGTATTAAACAGCAGCTGTCGGGCTCCTCCCGAGCACAGCAGTAACACAGTTGGGACCATTGTGATGTCTTCTTAATTTAAACTCGTGTTGTCTTTCAGCCACGTGCTAATGAGGGCTAATGGGGAGATCAGCTTGCTGTTTGCCAGGGTTGCTGTGTGCATTGCCATGGCCCTGTCACTCCTGCAGCCTGCCTGTCCTCACTGGCTGGTGTCATTCCCTGCCTTGCTGCTCTGATGGGAGGGGGAACTCGGGGTCTGCTCCCCCTGGGGCTCATGTGGCCTGTCAAAAACTGCTCCACCAAGCCAACTTCTCTGACCACAGAGCAGCAGCACTCATGGGGGGAGCAGAGCCTCCTGGTGCTGTCCATGGGCTGTCCGTCCCCAGTATCTCCAGGGCTCCTTTGTGTCACCACAACAGTCCCAAAGCTCGATTGGCCCCTGTGGCTGGGACACCCAGGGTGCTGCCATATCCCCTCGTGTCTCTGCAGCCCCAGGACAGCCACATAGGACCCTCCTTTTAGGGAAGGGGCAGCCAGCTACTCATGGAGTCTGTGTCACCCCTCGTGCTGCCCTGCTGTCACTCAGCACAGGGTACAGAGTCACTGGTACCCACAGGAGTGATGGTTTGGCCACAGCTCAGTGACTTTTTGTCACCTGCATGCCCATCCTGGCTCGCATGGCTGTGGCGCTGGTGCTTGGGGACAGAGCAGCTCTGCATGGGACATCTCTGTGCCACAGGGGCATTGTCCCTCTCCCTGTGCCTGTCCCCTGCTCTCCCTGCTCCCCAGGCACAGGTGCCAGCTGCTCAGCAGGACTCTGTCCCAGGGCTGGCGGGTGCCAGCACTGACCCTCCAGAGCGGGAGCACAGGGAGCTTCAGGGTGGCAGCATCCCTGGAGCTGCTTCTCCCAGCACTAACCCACACATTTATCAGGATTAATGAAGCGTGCAACAAACGGATCAGGGAGGCAAAGAAAGCAGCAGAGACAGAGGCAGAGGCTGGCAGCAGGCAGGAGGGACAGGAGGGGTGTGTGGGTCACTGAAGCTGGCCAGGGCTGCACAGGAGCAGCACAAACACCTCCCTGGGACCTGCTCCCAGCTTCCCACATGGACACACAGCAGTGCTCACGTCTGCTCATCATGGTGCACACAGGCATGAAGAAAAGAGAGACATTCTTACCAGAGATCAGCCATCAATATTTGAAAAAGCCATTGAATACTAACACAGCCACTTACGCCATATTTGCATACTTGCTTAATAAAAAATTATGGCCATTCAAAGCTCAATCATTAATTACCCAGCATATTTTTGTTTAACTCCCTCTCTTTTTTATTACAGACTAAGCTGTTTTCCTGCTTATTCAGCAAAAATTCCCTACTCTTCCACCAGGACGAGGCATGCAATAAATATGTACTTATTAAGTGTGCATTACAACTGCACGAGCTGGGAGAAGTAATAACAGGCCCAACATAAAGCTGAAGTATTTATGCAGGTACCTAGGGCCACTTTAGCTATTTATTTTCACAAAGAAATTAAATTAGATAGTTTGATAGCTCTCAGTGTGACTATGGTGGGAATTTACATAGGCCCCAGCCTGTCAGGTAGGGATGGGTTTGGAGGCACAAACCCATGATGAGGACAAGCTGCAGACATCCAGGTGTGCTGGGCAGGACTCCCTGCCAGGAGGGTCAGTGCCCAGCCAATCTCCTCTGCTGGGAATCCCATGGGGACACCAGGTAACCAGGATGGACACCAAGCAGTGAGGATGGACACCAGGCAGGCAGGATGAGGCTGCCCACCGCTGGGACCACAAATTACTCTGTGAGAAAAACACAGTGGTACGGTGTCCTTGGAGAAAACCTGTTGGGATGTGAAGAGGGATGAATTTTCTCAGGAAAAATTGACTTTCCAAACCCTTCTCACTTGAAAGAATCCCAGCGCCTTTGTTAGTGTTTACCGCCCACTCTCCACAGATGCCTTTGACAAGAGATGTGACACCTGGCCGGGACAGGAGAGGGGATGGGGAGGGCAGTGCCACCCTCCTCCGCGCCCCCCAGCCCTCACCACCCTGCGGGAGGCCCCGCAATTAGAGAACGACCTGATTAGCGCTGATTACGCACACGCCGCCTGCAGCGGCAGAGCTGCGGGGCTGCCTGCGGGGCTGCGGCTCTGCCCCAGCCCAGGGCACCAAGCCCAGGGCTCTGAGCCTGCAGGGGACACCGAGCCCGCAGGGGACACTGAGCCTGAAGGGGACACTGAGCCTGCAGGGGACACCGAGCCCCCAGGGGACACCGAGCCTGAAGGGGACACTGAGCCTGCAGGGGACACTGAGCCTGCAGGGGAGACACCGAGCCCTGCCTGTTCACATGGCGCTGGGACCACCTGCAGCATCCCCTGGTCCCCAGGGAGTGCCTTCCCCTTGTGCTTGTCCCCTCGGCGTCTGACATCCCCTCCCGTGCCTGTCATGCAGGTTCCTGATGTCTCCAAGTTATTAAAGATGGGATTTTTAAATAGCACAGAGGATGTACAAGTTTTGCAGTGTCAGCACGGGGGAGTGACAGGAGTTGCTGGGAGCCAGCCCAAGCCCGGCAGTGACAGTGTCCTTTAATTACAATTGATGACCTGGCATCTCCCTTCCCCAGTGCTCATCAGCTCATTGCCTCGCAGTGGGACAATGGGACCCCAGGCCCTACCCAGCCGCTCCCTGAACCCAGCACAGCCTGCTCTGCTCCTCCAATTGCCCACATTTTATCCAGAATAAAGGAAACTTTGGCAAGATGCCTTCCCAGGAGGCAGAAGCATCTCTGTCAAGTGCCCAGTGCCACGTGTACGAGGCTCCGTGGTCCTGGTCATCCTGTGGCCTCCAGCAGCTGCTTCCAATGAGGGTTGTAGAGAGACCAGCAGCTGCCAAGCTCGGGGTGCTGTTTGCTGGCAGAGGAGTGAGAAGAAAGCTGCCTCTGCCCGGGGCATGGCTGGGGTGGGAGCACTGCTGGCCGTGGATGTGCCAGCTTGCCAAGAGAAGTGTGAGAGCCGCCTCTCGCTGGCGGAACAGGAGGGAGCACAGCTCAGCAATTACAGCACAATTAGCTCAAACAGCAGGTTGATTGTAAATTGCAGCTCTGTGCCAGCTACAAGCACGGAGCGAATGGCTGGCGGGAGCTCTCCTGCAGCCCGGCTGTCTCTGCTCGGGCCTGAGCCAAGCACCACGTGTAGGGCCATGGCCCACAGCATCCCCCGTGGGGTCTCCTGGCACTCGGCCCCACAGCCTCCCCTCGAGCTGCTGCAGACACAGGAGAGCTGGAGAGAGCCCTGTGGCCTTGCTAGTACAGTTCCTTTGTGGAGAACTGCCAGGAGCAGCTCTGCAGAGGGGACCTGTTGGCCCTTCTTGGGGCCACGGGGTATAAGAGCCATGCTGTCCTCCCAGAGCATCCCTTGCTGCAGAAGAGCTCCTGGGGCTCCCCTGCTCCGTGCTGGAGCCTGGACTGCACTGGTTCAGAGCCCAGATGAGCAGTGCCACCCATGGGTCCCTACACCAGCTGTGCAGGGTGCAGCAGCCTTGCTGGAAGTGGGCAGTTGTAACACTCCTTCTGCATCCTGTGTGGGGAGCAGCCCTGGGGAGGGCACCTCTCAGAGGGGACCCCCAGACCTGTCCCTGTGGGGCAGGGAGGGATGGCTGAGCATGGGCTCACCTTGCAGGACACAGCCAAGCAGTGAGTGTGGTTGTTGTGCTGCCAAGGGATGCGTGGCAGTGAACAGGTGCACTTCTCTCTCTGGGAATGACTGCGCCAAAGCAGCCTGCTCCCTTCACCATCCCATCATCCCTGCCTGGTGTACACAGGACACTGTCAAGTAATAGGAGGGGGCCCTGGAATGGGCTGTGTCTCATGCCCAAGCATGAATGCAGAGAATGAGGCAGCCTGGCTGCTCTGGCTGGCCATGGAGATGTGGCAGGACTCCTGTGCAGCCCTAGGGAGGCACAGGCTTCTGGGGACCCCCAGTGGAGCCCCACTCACCCAGCTGTGCTGGGGGAGCCTCTGGTACAGGTGCAGGAGGATTCAGTGCTGCCCATGCCCAACACCCCTGTGAGGGATGGCAGGGGATGCTCACAGCCAGCTTTGGGCATGGCTGTGCCCCCAGCAGGGTGTCCCACTGGCTCTGTCCCCCAGACTGTGCTGGCAGTGGGGTCGGTGTGCGTGGAGCTGTGTGCTCGGTGGAGGCAGCAGAGGGACATGGAGTCTGTGCCAGAGAGGGGCAGGAGGGGCCCTGGACATGGATTCTGTGCTAGACAGGGACAGTATGGGCAGGAGAGGCCCTGGACACAGAGTCTGTACCAGGAGGGACCCTGGACCCGGCTGTCCCCGTGCGTGGGCTGCCCAGGGGCCTGGGGCAGGGGGGGCCAGCGCCTGTCAGCCTGCTGAGGCTGATGCCTTCCATCTCTGAGTTACTGGCTCGTGTCAGGGCAGAGCTGGAAATGTCAGGGACTGCTGCAGGGTGACCGTGCAGAGTGGCAGATGGTCAATGATGGATTTGTCACTTCAGATTCAGGCAGTTTTTAAATATTCAGCAGAATCAGAGGTGACAGCTCATGGCAGCAGGCAGAATTTCTGTACGTCTGGGTAGGACCTCCTGGCCCCCTGGGAGAGGGGCAGAGCAGGACAAACCCCGGCACCTCCCGGCAGTGGCTGGGGACAGCTCAGGCTGGGACTGTGGTGAGCAGGGCCAGGGCTCCCTGTGACCCAGGGGAGGTGCAGGAAGGAGGCTGCTGATGAGCTGGCTCTGCTCCAGCTGCTCCCTGCAGTGTGCAGGTAGTGCCTGTGCTGCCTGCAGCCACCCCCCTTTGTCAGCACCAGTGCATTGGGGTGCCTCGAGAGCACGGGGGGCTCCCAGCAGCTCCACACCAGGGCTGGCACTCCCCACCCTCTGGTGATGGCCCTGAGGACAGGCCGGTGAGTGGCAGTGGGAAGGAGGCTCCTGAGCCTGGAAGAACAGGGGTCTGGGCAGGCTGGCAGTACAAGGGGTGTGGGCAGAGCCTGCAGGCTCAGCTCAGCATGCAGAGTAGCTGGGTGAGCAGGGAAGAGAGATGGAGCTCAGCACAGCCACAGAACCCTGCCGGGCTCACCTGCACACAGGTGCTCTGAGGCAGGGCCAGCACTGCAGAGCTGTGCAAGAGGTCAGGGCACAGTTGGGAGTGATGCTGCCACTGCTGCTGCCATCAGCCTGGGTCCCACTGATGGTTATGAGGAGCAGTCGCTACTCCTTGCTGATGCCTCTTCCTGCATTGCTCAAAAACTGCCTTGTACCTGCTCAGGGCCCCTGTGGGGTGTGGGATGGACATGGCCCTGCACAGGAAACGTCTCCTGGTGCAAGAGGAGAGCCAGGATGGAGTGTGGGTCCTGGCAGATCCAAGGGAGATGGAGCTCCCCCTCTCTGGGGGTGTGTGTGGCTATGGCCACTGGCAGGGGGAGGCAGCAAGGTCATTGCAGTAATGGACACAGCCACCCTTGAGGGCAGGGGATGCAGTTTTGACTCTGCATCCTCCATGCCTGCTGCTTTGAAGAGAGCTCTGCTCACACCAGCTGGATTGGCTGGTCTGTCCCTGTGCCACAGCTCATCAGGTGCAGCCCTGGGCACTGCCAACCACGCACATTTGCATCAGACTTTGCTAACAGTGCATGTGCTCCTGTACATCCACGGTGTGTGCAGAGGTGCCTGGCTGGGGGCATAAGCAGAGGGGTGGCATGCTCCCCCTGATCCTGCTGTGCTGCAGGCAGGTCTGGGTACCCTCCCTGCCTCCCCCCAGCCCAGGGAGGGGTGCCCTTGCAGTACAGATGTGCAGTGCAGGCTGCCCACGCAGCCCACAGGGTGGGCAGCACTGAGGGGGCTGTGTCTGTCAGGGCTGTGTCCCCTGATAGACACAGGGCAGCCTATCCTCCCCTCCCAAAGCCCTTTGCCTTGGGGCTGAACAGGTGAAACCACAGCCCCTTCCTGCCACTGGCCAGCCCTGCCAGGAGCCTGACAGGCAGTCAGTGATTAATGCTGAATCAAACCCTTCCGCCAGCTCCATCTTAGAGTGTCTGCAGCAGCGCTGCAGCCCCCACCAGGAACCCCAGGAGAGTTCACAGACCACCCTGGATGTTGTGGCTCTGCAGCATTGCCCTGCTCCACAGAGCTGGCTCCTCTTCATTTCTGTGTCTGCTGTCAGCAGCCTGTTTCTCTCTCCTGCCCGGGCTGTGTGATCACAGCAGCTTCCAGCAGGGCCAGTTCTCTGCAGCCCAGCCCAGTGCCAAATTCCAAATTCTCCCTCCTCCATCAGGTGCTTCTCTGATCAGCAAGCAGAAGGCAACTTGCTGGTCAGACTCTCCTGGAGGAGCTGAGCTTGGCTCTGGCTCCAGCCTGCGCTTAGAGCAATTTAATATCAGCAGCAGGAGGGGATGGGGAATTAATTTTGGTTGCTGCCACCCCTTCGGGCCACACCTACGTGTGCTGGGTAGTGCAATGCGCTGGCTCCCCCTTCCTCTGCTGGAACAGCTGCTTGAATTTCCTTGTCCTGCCTTCATCCCTCCTTGCATTAACTGTTTCTGAGCCACGAAGCACTGAAGGGCTGCAGCTGGCTCTGCCCAACAGGCTTGGCCCTGCTGCTGATGGAAAAGCACAGAGCTCTCAAGGAAAGCACAGGCCATAAATCAAGGGCAGCAGCAGCATCAGGCAGCCCTGGCTCTGAAGGAGCCTCATGAGCACAGCTCAGGTGCTGGTGGGCACCAGCCCCCCCAGATGGCTGCAGTGGGGCTCTGGGGTGGGCGCAGAGCCCAGGCTGTACACGGGGTGTCAGGTCACACAGCACAACACGCCGTGTCCCCAGCCCTGGGGACAGCCCAGGACGTGTCCCAGCTCAGTCTGGGGGTGCTGGGGCTGGGGGGCACTGCCTGAGGAGATGGGGCTGAGCACTCTCCCTGCAGAGGGGCTGGCAGCTCCAGCTGACTCTGAAGAGGTTAAATCTTTCTAATCGCTCAGTAAGACCTTCTCTAAGAATTTATCTACTTTCTGCCTTCCAAGAACATATGGATAAAATCCCCCTGAGCGGGACTTACATTTATAGCATCTATTACTGAGATCAAGGTTAATCCAGAGTAATCTAATGGGGTGAAAAGGACTTTATATAAATCTGTTTTAATCTATGGGACATGATAGCCTGACAAGGCCATCAGAACACTCCTGCACCACTGCTGGGGCAGCGAGAGGTGCCAGAGTTGCACAGGGGATGCAGGAGGGAGAGCTGGCTCATCCAGCACCCAGCAGTCTGAGTGCAACGGGGTCAGGAGACTGGCAGGGCTGGAACATGGCCCACCAGGCTCAGAGCCAGGCCAGCTGTCCTGCTGTGCAGCTGCTGCTGGTGCCCCCAGACAGACTGAGTGGCCCTGTCCCTGCAGGAATGCTGTGCCATGGCACAGGGGAGGCTGCAAGGGCTCTCAATTAAGAGCCATCCTTGATAGGTGCAATTGATCCACACTTAAAAAGAGCAGATTCAGCAGGGAGACACAGAAGGTGAACCTTAGTGGCTGCCAGTGCTGAGGCCGCCCATGCTGGGCACTGGTGGCTCCAGCAGGGCTGGTGCCTGCCGCACGTGCACAGGGCATTCCAGGTGGGCAGAGAGGAAGCACTGCCCCTGCCAGGATGCCACACTGTGGTCCCTGCCTCACCCCACACCTCCCACAGCTGGGTGAGTGCACCCACTCAAAGCTGTGAGTGCCAAGCATTGCTCCCTCTGCTCGTTCTGCTCCCCATCCTGCCACCTCTGGGATCACTCCAGCCTGAGCCCTGCAGAGCCTGGGCTCTGCACCCACCTGAGCCATGCCAGGGCTCTGCACCCACTCAGCTGTGCCAGGCTCTGCACCCACCTGAGCTGTGCCAGGCTCTGCACCCACTCAGCTGTGCCAGGGCTCTGCACCCACCTGGGCTGTGCCAGGGCTCTGCACCCACCTGAGCTGTGCCAGGCTCTGCACCCACTCAGCTGTGCCAGGCTCTGCACCCACCTCAGCTGTGCCAGGGCTCTGCACCCACCTGGGCTGTGCCAGGGCTGGTGCAAAGGGCAGCCCGTGCCTGCTCTCTGCCCAGGCAGCCACAGGAGTGAGTCCCAGGGACACAGGAGGCCAAATAAGAGAGTTCTCCAGAGCATGGCGTGTCGTTTTACATCTGCTCAGATGGAGACTGAGTTATCCAGGTCCCTGAGTCCCAGACCCGCCAGAAGACAGTATCTCAGCTAAACGATGCAAAAATGATTTAATGGAGGGAACTAATCAAGGAATCCAAGAGAGACTGCTCACCAAGGGCTGATGCAAGATTCAATTAAACTGCAGCCTTTGTGGGTTCACCATTTTAATTTTCCACAAATTAGCTTAAAAAAGGTATGGAAATGAAGATATTAGATTTTTTTTAAGTCAAAAGGAAAAATCCTTTGAGGATTATATTAGCTATTTCGCTTTAACAAACATAATTTCTATACTCATTTTCTTGTTTTAATCTCAGCTGTTGAGATACTCTTTCCATTCCACTCCAGTGTCAGTGTGCAATGCTGTTAACCCTTCCCGGAGCAGGTCCCACAGCCCAGCTGCTGCAGTGCCCCATTCCCATGCCAGCCACGGTGCTGGGGCGAGGGCAGCACGGTGGCATGGGAACCTCCTTGGTCAGCTGGGCTCCAAGCTGGTGCAGCAGCCCCAAAAGACGCAAATCCAGCCCCACAGCAGTGATGGAGATGCCTCCCCAGTTGGAGGGCTCTGCTCTGTTCCTGTGCCAGGCTGGCTGGACAGAGGCTGGCTGTGAGTGATTCCAGCACAGACAGGGCTGTGGATCTGCCCGGGGCTGCAGCGATGCTAAGCTCCAGACACCCCACATTTTCTGTAACTCCACCTGCTTTTGCCCTCAGGCAGCTGGAGATAAACACGGAGTAACAGTGTTGTGTGTCGGCTGTGATTTGTCTTCTGCAGGAGTATGGCTTGCACTGAGGGTCTCCTGTGAGTAACAGCAGCTGCTGTTATGGCACCTGCTGGCCTGGCATGGCATGGCTGGCATGGCATGGCATGGCATGGCTGGCCTTTTCCTGCCCTGGGTGGTGCAGCTCCAGGGCTTGGCTGGTTCGCTGGGCTCTGCCTGCCCACACAGCCTGCTCCCCACCCCAAGGAGCAGTGCTCCTCTCCCTGGGCTCCTGCTCAGCAGTGGAAAACAAGTCTCCATCAGCAGCATCACTTGTTGGTGTGGGGGCTTTGCCAGGATCCCAGAGAATCTGGCTGGGCCACGCTGGCCAGGGCTGGCATGGCCAGGCCTTGGTGCCAGGCATGTAATCCTCATCCACAGAGCCCCTGCTCCCAGGGTGGGGTCAGCTCCTCCTTGCCCTCTGCTCCCAGCACTGCCTGCCCCTCTGGCATGTGACAGCGCTCACAGGGGTCTCAGGTTGAGGGAAGAGATGAGGATCTGACTCCATGTTTCAGAAGGCTTGATGTATTATTTTATGATATATATTACATTAAAACTATACTAAAAGAATAGAAGAAAAGATTTCATCAGAAAGCTGGCTAAAAATAGAATAAGAAAGAGTGATAACAAAGCTTGTGGCTCAGACTGTCTGTCCAAGCCAGCTAGGCTGTGATTAGCTATTAATTAGAAACAACTACATGAAACTAATCACAGATTTACTTGTTGCATTCCACAACAGCAGATAATCAATGTTTCCATTTTGTTCTTGAGGCCTCTCAGCTTCTCAAGAGGAAAAATCTTAAAGAAAAGATTTTTCATAAAAGATGTCTGCGACACTGGCACTGTCCATCAGGTGCCACATCCACCATCCCACCCTGCTTGCACCTTCCTGTCCTGCACTGTCCCCTCCTGGACACCCCCTTGCCTTCATCCAAGCTGAGTGACCTTCAGCTTGCAGCTCCTGGAAGCGCCTCCCTGTCCCCTTCCTCTGTGCCTCGAGTGGAACAGAGCTTCATTTGTCACTGTCTCTTTTAAAAGGTCCAATCTCTTCCGTGGGGTCACCTGGCTGCTCTGCCAGCACTGCTGGCACAGCTCTGCTGCAGCCGCTGCCAGTCCGGGATGTGTCATCTGTCCCCTTGTCCTTGGGTCCTCAGTGGTCCCCTCTCTGCCCAGGGAGCACTCCCAGATCCCAGCACGCAGCTGAAGCTCAGGGCATCCCATTCCCTCCTCGAGGACAGGAGCAGCAGAGCCAGGGACATGGGGCCTGTCCTGCAGCACCCTCCCAGAGCAGGGGATTGTGCAGGGCTGGCCTGGCCCTGGCACAGGTCTGGCACTGGAGGCTTGGCCAGGACCCTGCCCACCCTGCACACACTGAGCCCTGAGTGGAGCTCAATGCAGAATTAATTTGTCATATTGACACTGATCGTTTATTAGGGAGCAGAGTGGAGCCCATTCATTTGAACAGAAAACATTTCATCTTATCTCCTGCCTTTTCATGCCTCAGCTCTCACTCTTTAACCTTGGACAACGAGACATTCATAATTTCCTCACTGGCTCTATGGCTCCTCTAGATAAGAAACTTATTTTTTAATCTTTCTTTCTATTGAATTTTAAACATGTTCTATTACAAAACCTGATGCACATAACAACACGTTTCACCCAGAATTAATGTGGCCATGCTGTGCTGCAGCCCTGCCCTGAGCTGGGCTCCTGGCCCTGCCATTCCCTGGACCCAAGAGCCAAGGAGCAGCTGTGTTTTTCCAAATGCCTGCAGGGGCTCTGGCAGTGGTGCAGGGGCAGGCAGGGCCCAGGCACTCCTCTGCTCTGGGGACAGTGTGACACCAGGGTGCTGCCTGCAGAAAGGTGCACAGGTCTGCAGGGCTGGATCTGCCCACTCCAGGGATTGCAGCCAGTGGGACTGCAGGGGAATGGGGGCTACAAGAGGAACATGCTGTCACCACCTGATGGTTTCAGCTATTTCCATTTGCTCTAACATGGTCTGAGCTTGGGAAAGCATTTCTTGTTTGGGGATGGTCAGTGGGGAGCTGATGTGTGACTGGGAGCTCTTGCAGCCCCACACCTGAGCCCCACAAAACAGTGCAGGGTCTGCCCCAGCCCAGGGCCATGAGCAGCTGCAGAGAGATTTGTCTCATTTCCAGTCCACAAAGCTACTGCCCCGACAACAAATAGCCCCACCAGGGCCCCTACAAGGAGAGGCCATGATTGCTTTCCATGTGCAGAAGAGCCACAGAGATAAGGCTTTCACCTCCAAGGCTCTGCTGAAAAATTAGGGATGGGAGGTGGGAGGGAGCAAATTGAGATAAATGAGCGCGCTGCGTGGCATCCTGCCTGCAGGATGCTGAAATAAAAAATCAGTAAATAAAAAATCACCAGTCTTTATCTGGTCAGAGCCTGAATGGGCTGTGTGATAACTATAACGGATGAGCCTGCCACGAGGGCCTCTGAGAGGGACCTGCTGGCCCTCGTGCCACGTGGGAAGGCACCTGCTGGCGCTGGGGACACAGCGGTGGCACGCGCAAAGGGCCAGCAGCTCTGCCGTCACACGCTGGGTGCTGTCCCTCTGAGTGCACCCCGCTGGCTCTGCACCAATCCCAGGTGGCTCTGGGAAGGGCTTGGCTCCTTCCTCAGTGTGAAATGCACTTTTCCAAGTCGTCCTTCACAGTGAGAAAAAGGCAGATCAGATGCCGAATTAGCCTGCGAGAGCCGTGTTCCCGTCTCTCTTATCTAACTCACTGTAACAAGCTCTTTGCATTTATTCTACCAAATGTGCTGCAGAATTGCGTTACAGCTCATGGCTGCGAGCCATCTGTGGAGAGAAATCCAGTTATACCTTGTATAATAAGTTCCTGACAATCTTACAGAGGACTCCGGGTCATAAAAGTCTCCCAGTTTTATCGCCAGTAACAGACACGGAGAGAAATTAAGTTGTCTTATCAAATTTAGATAATATATATCCCTCTGGAGTGGAAGGTTTCTGATGGATCTTTTACAGTATTAGAACGTTTAGAGGGGTGAGCAGAAATGCACAGTGGGGGTGGGAGAGCAGTGGGGTGCAAAACACCCAGGGGCACCCAGGAGTCCTATAGCCGCTGGGCAGAGACCGGCCCTGGGGAGCCCTGGGGAAGCAAAAAGGAGGTGAAAACTATTTGCAGGCAGGAGCCATGCTGAGAGGGGGGCTCTGCTCCTGCCTGGCTCACCTCGAGCTCTCTCATGCAGCTATTAATGAAAGCAATAACCTCCAGCATCCTGATACGCACGCTCCTTCCCGCTGCTGCGCCCGGCACTGCGGGCAGCACGAGCCACAGGGTGGCTGCTGAGCTCCTGGCATTGCTGAAAGCAGGAGCCCAGCCCTCAAGGGAGCTGGAAATGGGATGTCCCTGTCACATATCCCCTGTGGCCAGTGCAGGAATGAGGATCCCTGGTTCTGGGAGGGTCCTGCTCTGGCAGCATGCACAGTGTTGGTCCTGTCTGGGCTCTCCTTGCAGGGCAGGGAAAGGTGCTGCTCCATTCAGCAGTAATTTTAAGCTCCCTGGATAAAGATCCCATTGCCTAGGGCTTGGCCTGTCCCTGTCCCTGGCTCAGCTGTCAAGGCTCCTGCAGCCAGGGGCTGGGACAGGGATGGTGGCCACCTGGACTGATCTGTGCTCCTGGCCAACCCCTCCCTCCTGTGGAACCAGCTGTCCAGAGGGATGGCGCTGGTGGCGTGGGAGGGCTGGGATCCCTGGCACACCTGCTCTGTGTTCAATATTTAGTTTCTGCAGAGCAGAGAGCAGTAGCCATGGCAATGCAGCGGGCAGGCCCAGCATCACCGGTGTGCCGTTTATTATGGGCTGAGCAGTCTCGGGCACTGGGGATGCAGACACATTGCCTCCCCCGAGAGCCCTGTGCTAATAAAAAAAATGAATCCTCACTTACTGATCTCTGTATTTTTAAAGATTGGTTACTCTATCTTTTCCTTTTTCATCCATTTTTAAAAAAATCTATCTTGCCGTTCAGGGCAGAATTATCTGTTTAGCACCGTTGTTACTTTAATCACAATTAGCTTTCCCACTCCATTAATAAGACTCTCAATA
The DNA here is from genome assembly GCF_028769735.1 of Zonotrichia leucophrys gambelii. NCBI lineage: Eukaryota > Metazoa > Chordata > Aves > Passeriformes > Passerellidae > Zonotrichia > Zonotrichia leucophrys. The sequence goes on along the minus strand of NC_088189.1, from coordinate 8,019,532 downwards.
GTGCTACATCACGGGAATGTGCCTTCACAGCCATCCTGGCACTGTGCCGAGGCTGATGCCCAGGGTTTGCTCTCCCTGCAGCTCTGGCAGCCAGGGCTCTCAGTGCCATGCTGTGCATCATCTCCATCGCCCCCATGCTTCGAGGGGGGCTCAGCCCCATGGCCAAGCAGGCTCTTGGGGCAGGCAGGTGCTGGCAGCTCTTCCCTGGAAGGCTGAGCTGGAGCTGTTCCCGCTCCTGGCAGCAGGAGCAGAGAGGCTGGGAATTAGGATTTAACCTCAAGAGTGGGTCAAGAGACTACCTCGCCTCCCCACATCTTTTCTTCAGAGCATTTGGTGAACAATGCATGCAGAAGGCTTTTTATTTTTGTGTAGAAACGTGTGTCTAATGAATTAGCCACGGATTGGAGCCTAACATGGGTAATTTACACTGAACATTCACTTGCTCAGAATCATGCATCAATTTTGTACCACATTAAAACCCACGTCCCGCCCTGGGAGTGCATGGCTGGTGCTACACTGGGAGAGTCCCTCCCAGCACATCTCTTGGTGCAGTGGGACTGCCCTGGTGCCCTCTGCAGAGAGGGGCACTGGTGTGACACAGGCTGTGGTCACACTGGCCTGGCCACTAGGTGGGCAATGGGATTTGCCTGGGAGTCATTGGTATGACATGGGCAACACCAGGACAGACAGAGCTCCCCTGTCCTGCAGCCCCTGGGCACAGAGTGTCCCTGTCCCAAGGGAGTCAGCCAGAAACCCTGCTGTGTGCTCAGTCTCCCTCAAAAGCACAAACAGCTTTTCTGCTGGAAGCTGTGTCCCCTTGGCTTATGGTGTGGCATGAGCCTAAATTGCCTGCCCAGGAGGGGATGCTGCCCCCAAAAACCAGCATGGCCACAACGGGGCACCTGTAACACCAGCAGGGTGTGGGTGGGGTGTGCGTGGCCATGCCCAGGGCAGATCAGGCAGCTCAGCTTGCTCAGGAGTGCTGTGCCCCCCTCCTCCCCACCACTGCAGGGACCCCCCCCCCCCGGGGGAGGCATTACACAAGGGAATTGCTGGCACAGGCGTAATTGCTGAGATAACTGCTGATTGTGGAGTTTGCAAACAAAAAATAGAGTGGCCGGGGTCAGTCATAATTGGTAAATATTTGTCTATCTAATCAAAAGGCCTTTTAATTAACAATTTTCTTCTTGCAACTGGTTTAATTTTTTTTAAGAACTTCTGCGGGAAGTCAATTAGACCCAACAGATGGTGAAGAACATCCCAGCATCAGCACATCCTGCCATCTGCCACCTCTGGAAATGGCAGCCCCACCAAAGCCTCATGTCCCATGGCAGCCACCCCTGGGACAGCTGTGACACTTTGCCCCCCATGGACCCCAGACAGGTGGGATTGTCTCTGGGAGAGTCATGCCCAGCCAGTGCTGGTGCGGATTCTGGGCCAAGAGGAGGGGCTGGAGCTGCCTGGAGGACACACCAGGGGCCTCTGGGTCTGCAACTCTGCCCCAGGCACTTTGCCTCTTCTTTCCTGTCCCTGGGCAGCTTTTGAGCCCTGACCCAAGCAAGCAGCAGGCAAAAAGGGAGCTCTGCCATGCCACAGGCTGGCTCCTGGTAGCACTAGCAGCTGGCACTGCTCAAGGTGGGCACAGATTGCCCTGTTGACAGGCTCTGCCCCATAGCTGGAGACTCAACACAGTGCCCCTGCCTGATGCTGCCCATGGGGCTGCCTGGGCCCTGGTCCCCAGGTGGACTGTCCCTGCCAGGGTGGGACAGACCTGCCCAGCCCTTGGCAGAAAAACACCTGCAGGGACACAGGGCACAGACACATGGGGACACAGGGCACAGACACATGGGGACACAGGGCTCTGCTGTGCAGGGACACAGGACACTGCCATAGCGGACACAGGGCTCTGCTGTGCAGGGACACAGGACACATCCTGTGCAGGGACATAGGGCACTGCCACATGGGGATACAGGGCACTGCCATAGGGGACACAGGACACTGCTATAGGGGACACAGAGTTCTGCTGTGCAGGGACACAGGGCACTGCTGTGCAGGGACACAGGACATGCTCCCTGTCACATCCTCCCCGCTGTCCTGCCCTCCACCCCGGCAGGAAGGGCTCCTCTCTGCAGGTGAGCTGGCAGCGCTCGCACCTGCGGCTCTCCACAATCAGGAGATTGCTGCGCACAAGAGGCAGCTGACGCATCTCTTCCTCAATCAGCTGCTCTTGACGCCCAGCTCCGTGCCACTCGCTGTGCCACTCTCGGTGCCACTCGCTGCTGATTGCCCTTTGTCTCCCGCAGACAGCGGGGCCAGGCTGCTCCCGTGGCACTCCCCTGGTGTGGTTTTGCCCTCTGCTCCCCGTGAACCCACAGTTCCCAGCAAAGGAAGGTGCTGGGGCTCTCCCAGCTCGGGGGGATTGAGGGGAGCCCCGGGGATGGGCTCTCCGCAGGGTGCTGGCTTTGGCCCCATGGGGATGCAGGACCAGGAGGTGTCAGAGAGCCTGCAGCCAGCTGGGTGTCCAGGTCAGTCTGGGATCAACCACGGGGCCAGCGATGGTCCTCCAGGGCAGGGCAGGGTGAGCCAGGGGCTGTTCTGGGAGCCGGGCAGAGCACCCAGGCACAGGGCAGGAGGGGGTACAGCCACCCCAGCATCACTGCCCGGCCACACCACTGGAACATCTCCAAAGCACCAGGGAGCAGAGCACCTAAATCTTTCCTGCCAGGCCCTCCGGAGATGTCCCCCTTTATTCACAACTGCTTTTTAATTGCCTTTTGTCAATTACAGCGAGATGGATCGGGTTCCTCGGGGAGGCAGCAATTAGCGCGGGGATGAATGCCGAGGCAACCAAGCTCCCAGTGCACGCAGCAGCGGTGATTTGTAAACCTGTCACCCAGACACCGAGCTCGGCTGCCAGGCACAGCGGGAGCACCATCGCACCCGGCTCCGGAGCGACAGCAGAGGGACAGCCGCCCCAGCAGGGTCCCCTGGGGGGAGTCCGGCCGGGGTCCAGCGGGGTGTGCCTGCCGATGGATTTTGGGGTGCATGCAGAGCAGGGTGAGGATGGGAACGTGGTGCCAGAGCCATGGGAGCTGCTCTGGACAGGCTGGGAGCCCCTCTGGATGGGGCACCACCCCTGCCAGAAAGAATTAACACCTACAGTTTCCAGCTGGCTGTGGCCAGCCTCCTAATTAGGTGTGGTGACAATGGCAATTAGTCATCCAGGTTCCACGCTGTGGTGCTTGGGACGTGCAGGGAGCTCTGACCAGGTCACTGCTTTCCGTGCTGCGGCTCCAGGTGTCCTCTCCATGGCTCAGCCTGCACGGATACACTGCCTGCTGCTGCACAGCCACCTCAGCTAACCGTCCTTGAGCTCAGGATGCTCTCGTTCATCCCAAACCCATCCCTCCAGATAACCTGGTTGGTGATGGGACAGGGCAGGGGTTGTCTTGGCTGAATCCAGAGGCTCAGACTGCCAGAGGCTTGCTCTCTCTCAACCCCCGTCCCTTCCTGGCACTCACTGATGTCTCTCACCATCCTGGTTCCAGCTCTGCAGGGCTTTGGGGCCAAGGATGTTTGGCCACCAGTCCCTTGTGGGGCTGCAGCAGTCGCTGCCTGCTCTGCCCAAATTCACCCGACCCTCCCTCCCTGCTTCGTGGCCTTTGTCTAATTCCCTACGCCCCTTTCCTATTTTTCTTCTTGACAGAAGCAGCAGGCTCATGCATCCAGAGGCTCCACGGCCCTTTCTTGTAGCTGTAGATTAAATTTCCCAGCTCGGTGTCTGCTGGCCTCTGGCTGAGTCACTGTGCACAGGTGTCCCCCTGTCCCCAGGAGCAGCAGGCAGTCCTGGAGGGGCCAGAGCCTTGGGAGAGGGTGCAGGAATACAAGGTGGTCTAAACTAAGCACAGCCTCCTGGGCCATGGCTGGGGGCAGAGAAAAGGGGTAAATGTTGTGTGGGCCCAGCAGCCAAACTCTGCCAAGCATTCCTCAGCTCCTGCTTCCCTCACTCCACTCTGTCCTTGACCCTGGGGAGGGTGCAGCACATGGAGGGAGCCCGGCTGCTCTAATTAAACCATGTTTGCAAACTCCCATGGCAAGCATCACTAATTATAATTAAGGAGAGTAGATCTGCTCTTCCTGCCTCTTGGACACGTGAAGCACCCTGCATGCCCACCAGGCTCAGGGGCTCTGAGGGCTGGCGGGCTGGCACATGGCACTGCTCAGCCTCCCCTGGGCTGGGCACATGCCCAGAACAGCCCCCATGAGCAAAGACACCACTGGAGCCCTTGGGCTGGAATGCCACTCCAGGGGCGGAGTGGCACAGTGCAGCTGGCAGCACCCCTGCACCCAGGCATGGCGTGACTGCACCCTCTCCCTCTGCATGCACACTTCATGCTTGAACCACTGGCCTAACGATTGCAGGTTTTTCCCCATTTTCCTGTATTATTATTTGTCGTTGTTCCTGTTGCAGTTCAGTGACCATGAATTATTGAACGTCTGCTTGCTCAGTAACTCTTTACTTCCACCTCGGCACACTGCCGCCTGCGTGGGACGGCCTCCAGCTCCTGCCCCCGGCCCCTCCTGCTGCCCTGGGACCCCTCACCATGCTCAGCACATGGCACAGACCCACACGCTGCCAGGGCTGCGGGCACGGGGCCACACAGGCTCTGAGGCCAGCAAAGGGCCTTGCTCTGGCTCCAACACAGCACTGCAAGGGCTCTCGGCCATGGGAGCCCTGGCTGGGGCATGGGGTGCACTGGGATGCACTGGGATGTATTGGGAGGGTTTGCAGAGAGTGATCTTGGGGCAGCACTCACAGGTGTGAAGGGATTTGCCCAGCACCCATCCCTCCTGTCAAAAACTCTGAGCCCATCCATAGGCAGGGACATGTTGGTGATCATTGTGCTGCCCTGGTGGTGATGGCAGGGCAGGGGTTGGAGCCATGGCTGGGCCATGGTGTTTGCAGGAGTGAGAAGGTTTCTGGTCCAGGCCACCAAGGCACAGGGAGGGCTCAGGCAGAGCCTGCTGGTGCTCCAGAGCTGCTCTGGGCAATGGTGCAAGCATTGGAGATGAGCAAGGGAGGCTCATGTCAGAGCCCAATCCAATCCTGGGATGGGGGGACTGGGCTTTCCCAGGATGGCAGAGCATGTCCCTCCCCTGTGTCATACTCAGGATGCATTTGCCAGGGGCTGAGGGGAATCCTGAGGTCTAATAGGCCTTGGAAGTGGCCCTGTGGTGGGTGTGAGGACACAGGTATGGTCTGTGCCAGTGGCAGCCAGGGGGGCTATGGTAGGAGCTGCTGCCCTTGCAGAGCCATCACTTTCCCTGAGCTGCTTTTGTACTTGGGGCAGAGTTGAGAAATCTCTGCTGGTATTGTGGGATTTCACAGACATGAAGGATAAAGTCTCTGAGCTCCCACAGCTGCATTTTCCGAGCACAGCAACACTCTGATACCTCTGAACTGCTATTAAGCACCTGGTGCTGGTTTGTCTTTGCAACTGTGTCCCCTAAATAAATCCTTTCCCCATGCTGAGCCATGCTAATGGCCTATTGTTAAATGGCCAGCCAGTTGACTGTAAGCTGAAGTCATTATTTTTTCCACTCATCACTGGGAAAAAATCTCCCTCCAGCATCCATCTTGTAGGATAAGGCTGAAACTTGGAAGCTGCAAATCCCCGTGCAGGGCACAAGCTCCTTGCCCTGAAGCATCAGATGGTGGCCACTCAGGCCCCTGCAGGGCTCCTCACAGGAAGCACTGAGGGTTTGCCATTTTGAGCTGGATGAGGCACATCTCTGGTGGGACAGGATGGCACCAGGGCAGGGCAGCAGCGTGGCAGCAGCTTCTCCATCAGGGTGGGCTGGCAGCACCCACAGGGACCCTCGGCCCTCTCAGACTATTCTGGACCCACCAGCACCTCTGGCCTCCTGTTGTGAGCCTGGGCAACCCTTGGCCGGTTCTGGGCTGCTGGGGAGCTGGCCCTTGGCACCTGTGTGTGCCTGGCACTGCCTCCCACCCATCCCACCCCGGCTGCTCCCTGGCACCCGCGCCTGTCTCCGCCTGTTGCCATCTCGCACGTAAGTGGCTCCCTGGGAGACTTGCTCCATTTTTTTCCTTTAACCTTGAAATGCAATTTCCTCCCCAAAATATCCTTTTTCCTGTAAACAACATCTCTTTAGTGAGATTACAGCAGAAATCCCTGAGCTCCCAGGTCCCGAGCGCTTTATCACCTGGTGAGCCCCATCCGTCACGGCCACGCGTGGGTTCTCTGCACCCCGCCCTTGCCACTGGGTGATGGTCTTTTCATCATTTTTACAGATTTATTTTACAATAATTTAATTTCATCCTCAGCCCTGGGAAGACGAATTGGCCCCTGATGTGACTGGGAATTCAGAGCCAGTCTCATAAATTTGCCGCCTCTACACAAAGCTCTATTTGGAGTTCCTGATGCAGCCGTGAGCGAGAGCCCTTAAACAACAGGGGACAAAGGGGCTGCAAATCGCCTGTGTGCCAGGGGATGTGGTGCCAGGGATACTCCCTGAGCCTCAGCCACCCTTGCTGGCTCTGGGTGGCCGCAGGGCATGGGGCACAGGGATGGGAAGGGGCAGACAGGGCTTTGCAGGCTGCCCCAGCATGGCCCATGGGGCACCAGGTGCTGCCAGTGCTGCACTGCCAGGATGCCATCTGCCCACATGTGTCACAGACATCTTTTATGAAAAATCCTTTCCTTAGGATTTTTTCTCCTGAGAAGCTGAGAGGCTTCAAGAACAAAATGTAAACAATGATTATCTGCTGCTGTGGAATGCAACAGGTAAAACTGTGATTGGTCTCATAGAGTTGTTTCTAATTGATGGCCAATCACAGTCAGCTGGCTCGGACTCTGTCCAAGACACAAGCCTTTGTCATCATTCTTTCTTTTTCTATTCTTAGCTAGCCTCCTGATGAAATCCTTGCTTCTATTCTTTTAGTATAGTTTAAATATAATATATATTATAAAATAATAAATCAGCTTTCTGAAACATAAAGTCAAATCCTTGTCTCTTCCCTCATCTTCAGACCTCTGTGAACACGGTCACACACATGGGCACTGCTGCACAGGTGCCCTGGAGTGGAGAGTGCCCAGGACCCATCTCTGCCAGCCTGTGCCTCACTTCCTGACTCACTGGACCCAGAGCTGTGCCAGGCACTGGCATCAGGGTGGTGCCACCAGCTCTGCCACCAAGCTCTGCACATTCCTGCACATCTGTGCTTGACACATCTGGGACTTGCTGTGCTTTTGCTGCGAGAGGCTTGCCAATGTAATTAAACTCGAGTGACTCCCCTGCCCCCAGGCACAGCCCCTCATTTCCCTTTGATTTATTATGTCTTCTTAATTTATTTAAATGAGCCTCGGTGTTTGCACAGGCTCGGAGGGGGCTGGCTGGAGCTCTAATTGCTGGAGTGAAGGGAAGGCGGCTGCAGGGCTCCAGGGGATCCCTGCAGGGCTCTGTGCTGTGGGGCAGGGGGCTGTGGCCAGACCTCCAGCAGAGCCCCAGGCACGGGAAGTGCTGCAGAGCAAAGCTTCCTGCACATTGGGGGTGGTTTGGCCCCTGGTGCTGGGCTGTGCCTGTCTGCCTCAGTGGGGCTCTGTAGGAAAGGCTGAGCATCTTTTGGAGCTGGCATGGGGGCATCTCCCTGGGCATTGCAGGGCAGTGCCTGCCCTGGCTCTGAGCTGGCAAAGGCAGGGGATTGGGAAGCTCAGCAGGGAAACTCTGCTTAGCCCCACACCTGAAGTGTACAGGGGCTGGGATGCTGCCAGATCCCAGCTCCTGGCCAGGTGGGAGAAGTGCATGGGACCACAGGGAGCCCATGGCACAGCTCCAAGAGGTCCGTCTGTGCTTGAGACCAACAGACGTTTCTCTCACTCCCTCCATCCCTTCCTCCTGCCTCCTCATGGCCTTACCCCCCAGCTCAGACTGAGCAGACAGTCTGAGCCTCCTGCCTGCCCCTGCCCTGGGCTGCCCCATGCCTGTGTGGCCGCCAGCCCTGCTTGTGTTTGCACAGCTGATTGTTCCCCTGCTCAGCAAACTGCCTTGCACTTGTCCCTGTTGAATTTCATCCTATTTTTTCCAGTCCATTTCTCCAATTTGTCAAGATCATTTTGAATTCTAATCCCGTCCTCCAAGATACTTGTAGTCCCTCCCAGCTTCGTGTCATCTGCAAATTTAATAAGCACTTTCTCTATTCCATCATCCAGGTCCTTAATGAAAACATTGAGCAAACCAGAACCAGGGCAAGCCCTTTGCTATCTGAGCAGCCCAACACATGCTGTGCTCACCATGTTCTGCCCAAATGGGATGGGAAAGGCACCAGAGCTTTGCCATGCTGGCTGTGCCCCACTGCACCCCCAGCTCACTGGGGACCTCTCTGCTTTGCTGCCCTGGAGCAGTGCTGGCACCATGGTGCGCTGCCAGTATCAGGGGCACTGGGATGAGCTGGGAGGGGACAGAGTTCATCTCCAGGATGGCTCCAGCTTGAGCTGCCATTGACTGGCACAGTGCAAAGGCCTGGGAGCAGCTCCCAAATGGTCAATGTGGGCACAGGGGCAGCACAGCAGCTCCTGATGGGACCATCCTCCCCCCTCACAGCTGCCCACCTCCTCCTCCACTGGCTGAGCTCTGCCCAGCCACATTATCTCCTCATTCTGAGGCTGCTCCTTTTGGGCTGGGACTGCTCCTGGGATCTGGAACCAGCCCCAGCCTGAAGCCATCTCGTATGCCACCTCTGGCTACAGCCATCTCTTTTCTTTAATTGATTGTAGAAAGCAATTTACAAAATACAAACTTCTGCTGGTGCCAAGCCCTGCGTGTCCAGGCAAAGCCTAATTTCACAGTAAAATTTCAAGTGCAATGAATGGCTTTTCCCAGCACCAGTCCATGTCCAAGCCAAGAGCTTTGCAGTCTGCATAAGCTGTGCAGAGCAGCCCAGAAATGGCTTTGCACTGCCCTGTGGAGCATGCAGCTCCCTGGGCTGGCTGTCACAATAGCTCTCTCTGCCAGCTCTCCCTTTTGGGCTGGTGCTGCCTGCCTTGGCACGGCTGTGTGGGACCACCATGGCTGCAGCCCAGTCTGCAAAGAGCCACGAGCCCCAGCTCTCTGTGCAGCCAGCTGGAGGATTCAGGGCTGCTGCCATCAGGAAGGTGTCCCAGCAGGGCTGGCCACAGCTGCAATGAGGGGGGCTCAGCTGAGAGATGGTGCTCCCAGGCTCTGGCTCTTTTCATGTCAAAGTCATTATTTCATGGTCAGGGTCTAGGAGGTTTGTACACACAGATGCATTAATTCTGCATTTAGTGATACAGGAATAATTGGTGTCACATCAATTAGATCGGTTCTTGGATACTGCAGTGATAAGTGCTGTGCAAAGGCCTCTGGGCTGCAGGATGTGAGGAATTCCAGCAGTCAGCGAGCCTGGTGGGGCTGGCAGCAGCAGGCAGAGCGGGGCTTGCAGGGACAGTGGGTGCTGAGGGCGTGGTGGAGTGTCCAGCACTTTTGGCCTTTGCAGGAGACTAATAAGGCTCTCACAGTGGTCAGTGCCTGGGGCTGCTGTGCTGGGGGCTCCTGCACAGCCTGGGGGTGCAGGCCTGTGCTTGGGGAGGGGCTGGAAACTTGGCAAACCTCTGAGCCCAATGTCCCAGGCCCACCACGGTGATCCTCATGTCAAGGATCTTGTGTCAAGGCACTTGCTCAGCATCATCACCTGCATCCCCCATCCCCGTGGCATGGCTTTGCACACGTACTGGGTTTGCCAGCTTGCTGCTGACAGGACGAGGCTCAGGTGGGTCTGGGGCAGCGTGGAGACCCCCTGTGCTCATACTCCCACACTACAGATCGCTGCTGTCAGCCCCATCCCTGCTGTGAACTGTAGGCGGAGTAATTTGCAGATGACAAATATCCCTGACAGTAAATATTTTTCCCACCCTCATCCTTCTACAAGCAGATAAGGTGGCAGCACTGTAGCAATACGGTTGCTGGAGGGAGACAAACTCTTTGGCAGACTTAAAAGTCTATTGTGTCCCCGCAATTATTTATAGATAAAGAGAAGAAAGCCAATGAGCAGAGAATGGAGCTGCACAACTGCATTTGTTATGATGATGATGATGTTATCTCTCCCTCACACCCACACACGCACATCTCCAGTGCATGGAAACTCGCTGCTGGCAACAATCAAATCCCCAGCCAGGACAAGGCAGGACAGACTGGAGGCTTTATCCTCTCATCACTGACAGTGCCCAGCCTGTCTTCCCCACCAGCTGAACCCACCACACAATCCCTGTGGCTCCTCTGGAATAGCACTCTCTGAGGGGTCCCTCTGTTTCTGGCTGCAGGATCTGGAGACCAGGTGGTCCTTGTCCCTGTTAACCAGCCCCTCGTGGGTGCCTTGTGGTGAGGGGGATCTGGGGCTGCCTGCAGGGAGGATGGGGCTGGCTGGGTCCTCACCAGCTCATGCAGCAGGACCCCAGAATGAGAGTGCTCCCCACTGATGGCAGGGTGCAGGGGGGCTCTGTCAGCTTGCCCAGCTCTGCACGGCCAGCTCCTCCTCTGCCATCCCACACCACTACTGAGAACAGAAATGTGGGTGTTTGGAGGGGTCTGGGATTAAAAGATGTGGCAGGCAAGAGTGATGGAGGTCACTGCCAATGAGTGCATTCTGCAACCAGTGGAGCAGAGACACCCTGAGTGAGAAACATTGACTGCAGCGTGGGAAGAGGTTGGGCAGCACTGTGCTCTCCCTTTTCAGTGAGCACTGCAGGAGACCAGGAGCCTGGCAGGGCTGGACCCACAGATGGGAAGAACAAGGAAGTTGAGGGGTCAAGACCTGGAGTACCACTGAGCCAGGGGTCCCTGTGTGACGTGTGACATGTGTGACACTGGGGCCCTTGGCCAGCCCATGTCTCCAAGGGTGCTGCATGGCATGGTTTGGCTCCTGCTGGGGCAGAAGCCCTGCACCTCCCCAGAGCATGCACAGCCACTGCTCCTCCCCAGGGCTGGGGTGCAGGAGGGCTGTGAGCTCCTCCTTGCTCAGCCCTGTCTCAGTGGGACCCCCACCCCGAGAGAGCTCCAGGACGAGCTCTCCAGCTGCTGAGATATTGCCCAAGACAGGGGCTGGGAACCCTTAACTGGACTGGAGAGTGGGATGATTTTTCATTGCTTCCTCATAATAAGAGGACAGGAGTAAGTGACTAGTACAGTCCGTTCACTCGGTAAAGATTTATACAATCACTTCATCCGGTAATTGGTATTCTGGGGAGAGAGAGCGAGCTGCAGCTCCAGCATCCGCCTCTATTTGTTTTATCTCTGTCTTTCTCTTTTTCTCTCTCCTTTTCAGAATGAGTAATTCTGTCCCTCACAATCCCATTTAAACAGAGCATTTGCAGAGTGAATAATTAGTTACATTCAATTAGGCCTCACGCGCTCTCCCTGCTCACTTTGGGGGACAGACGTGCTAATGAGATGGTACATGTGTGACACGCAGCAGTGGGCACTGAGCATGCTGCATGCCAGCAGGGAAGGGGCAGCCTTGGGGGAGCTGGGGAGGTGGCCCCAGACTGTTCAGCCTGCCACCTGGGCAGACAGTCCTTTGGAAACCATCTGGGGCCACAGGCTTCACGTTTGGGGCCAAAGACTTTGCATCTGTGGCCCACAAAGCACCTTCTCCTCCAGCAGGAGCGGGATCACATCTGTCCCCAGAACTGGGTGTTCTCTGGGCTGGTGCCAAGGGAATGCTGCCCAGCCTGAGACCATCCCACTAGCACTGCTGGGATTGCCAAGCCCTGAGAGGAGGGAAAGCTGCTGCCATGTTTTTATCTCCCTTATTAAACCTAACATTAGGTTTTAAGAGGAGCCTTAAATAATGTGCCACTGCCTGTACTGGCAAAGTTGCTCCATGCTCCAGCTGCTCCTGCTCAGGGATTTATGGCCTTTCTCGTGCTGTGCTGCCTGTGTTCAGATCGTGGTGGGTCACAGGCTGAGGCTGCTCCCAGCACCCAAAGCCTGCAGTGGGCTCAGTGCTGCTGCAACCCCACACCAGTGGGCTTTGGAGCCCGGGGTGACTCCACTGCTACACCACAGCACCCCACAGTGCTGCCCAGCAGTGCTATGGACCCCATTTGTGCATTTTACCGCCAGAGCAGTGAGGAGAAGGGCACAGCCCTGCCGACATCCCCTGTTCTCCCTTGCCGTGGGGCACGGGCTGGGCATGGCTGTGCTGGGACAGCTCCTGCTGTGGGGTCAGGGAGGGCAGGCACAGGGGAGTGGGGCCAGCCAGGTGTGCTGGGGCGGGCCTGGGGGCACGGTGGGGCTCAGCACAGCTGATGGCAGCCCTTCCCTCCCTTCTCTGCCTTGGGAGCACCCGCCCATTCCAAAGCATCCTTCCCGGAGCATCAGAGCCGGGAGCGCCGGTCCCGGGGGCGCGGTGGGCAACAGGGGCTCTGGGCTGCTCACGCACAGGGGCAGAAAATCACCTTTAATCACAGGGTGTCGCCAGCACTGGGTGGAAGTGACGGACCCGGTCCCGCACGGACGGGCGGGTGTGCGGGTGAACCGCGGCAGGGGCCCCGAGGCCAGAGACCCCCGATGCCAGAGACCCCCGAGGCCAGAGACCCCCGTGCCCGCCCGGGGTGTACGCGGGACGGGCGGTGCCGGTGCCGCCCAGCGCAGCCCGCGCCGGTCCCGCAGCACCATCTCCCGGCCGCCGCACGCCGCTGTCTGCGCTCCGGCCCCGCCGCCGCCGCGATCCCCGGCCCGGGGCAGAGCCGTGGGCCCGCCGATCCGGTCCTTCTTGGTGCCACGGAGCCCGGCAGCGCTGGGCACGCAGGGGCCGCGGTGCCCTGTCCGTATGGCAGCACCCACCGCGCATTGCTCCAGCACGGGCAGCGCTTCCATAGCACCCCAGACAGGGGACTGAGCTCTGCCGTGGTGATCTCACAGCCCCCTTTCCCAGCCCTGGCTTCTCCAGCACTCAGGGAGACGGGGCTCTGTGCTGGGGTCTTCCTGTCAGCATGGTCACTGTGCTGTGGCCAGGGGCTGCACTGGACTCTGCAAGGGCTCAGCAGGTGAGCAGCCACCCAGGTTATTGCATCACCTGGGCAGGAAGCAGGATGGGGCTCTGTTCCATGCCCCCATAGGGGCAGCCAAGCCTTGCTCCACCAGGGCAGCCCTGTGCAGGTGACCAGAGCAGGAGTTGTAGTGGTATTCCCGTGGGGTGGTCGTGCCATGGTCCATTGCAGCATCCCATCATTTGCAGCCAGGCCAGATGCCAGATTTCCTCCCCAGCTGGAGGGGGGACAGAGGAGATGGTGCTGTCCAGTCTGTGCTCCTGTCGGGGGCAGTGCCCTGCGCCTTCACAGCATCTCCTGCTCCGAGATGCGGCTCTCCTTGCCATCCTCCTGGGCCACAGGCTGGCCCCTGAGTAGGGTCTCCTGCACAGGCAAGACATTCTCATCCTGCTCCGTGGGCTGCTGGGGATGTGGGCTCTCTCCGGGCTCCCCAGCCTCTATCTGCACAGGGGCAGGGGTCAGGGGCAGGCAGCTACATTCCCCCACTGCACCCACGTCCTTCCTGCTACACTCCCATGCAGCCCAGAGTATGGGTTCCTCCCAAATGCTCAGCACTCGCCAGCAGAACCCTCAGCTTGCCCCAGCCAGGCAGCCTAGTTCAGCCCCCACCCCTCCTGCATTGCAAAGCCACAGCCCCTGCTCTGCTGCTGGCACATCCCCAGCTGTGCCCAGGAGGGATCCCAACCCACTGATGCAGGGGGCTCTAGGCAGACTCACCTCCTTTGGCCCTCGTCGCCTGGAATCTGGATGGAAAGAAGGACAGAAAAGGCAATGTTCAGGAGGAGGTGCTCGTGCCCTGCAAGGAGCTTCCCAGGGGCAGAGCCAGGGCTGGTGCTGCTGTTGTGCCTGCTGCCACTGCCAGGCTGGGCAGGCTGGGGGTCACAGCAGAAGCCAGAATGGAGTTATGGGGCACCAGTGCTGTTCCCCAAAAGCTGGGGGAGCACCGGTGCTCCAAGAGCCCAGCTCAGGCTGCAGCAGTGCCAACACACCTGCTCCCAAAGACAGAGCAGGACTCAGCAAATCCTGTCCTGGTGATGTCCCCAGAGGAGTTTCCCCACTCTCAGCAGAGCTGCTGCTGCCCTCCCTGGCTCAACCCCTCAGTCCTTTATGGCCCCTTGGGCCAAGGTTGTCCCCCCCTGGGCCAAGGCAGCAGTTCACAGGCTTTAGCCCCTCACCTGTGTGCACCAGGCAGTAGATGCAGACACCCACGAGGCACGTGACAACTGCAGCTGTGATGGGGATCAGCACTGACAGGGAGGAGCGCCTGCTGGACTCTGCAGGAGGACACAGGGTCAGTGAGACACCCACGGGACACCCAGTGTGACACAGAGTCATGCCCCAGCCCCACAGGGATCCCTCAGGGAGACACAGGCAGGAAGGCATCACACTGGCCACGCACTCAGACCTTCCTCCCCCAAAACCACCACACATGACCCAGCTCTGCTGAGTGCTGCAGGAGCCCTGGGTGCTCTCTGCCTGGCACTGGATGGGCCCTGGGCACCAGGCACTCACCGCAGATCACATCCGAGGAGTTCGTCCCTTTCACCTTCACCAGCAGCCCCTTCTCCTCACAACTGCAGGGAAGAACAAGACCATGTCACCACACAGTAACCTGAGCTCAGGGAATAGCTGGGGCTGGGCAGGCACTCGAGCTGCCCCAAAACACATCCTGCTCTGAGCCTGCCAAGCTCCAGCAGGGCAAGCAGAGGGACCCCCACCAACACAGCGTGAGTGGGACAGCAGCTACACTGCAGGGTACCAACCCTGGGGCTTGGCCTGGAGTTGCTGAAACTGCTGAGGATGGCAACAAGTTTAGGGACAAGGCAGAGGAAGGAGCAAACCTGCCCAGATAGGGAAGCCCCCAGGGCTTCAGCACTGTAGCTATGACAGAAAAGCTAAGATAGGCTACAAGTGGCTCTGTGGGGAAGTAATTTCTGGGCACAGATAAAAGCAAAGTGAAATCCAATGGCTGGCAGCTGAAGCAAGACTAATTCAGCTTGGAAATAAGGCTCATGTTTCTACCAGGAACTGCAATTAACCCTCAAGCAGCTTTCTAAAGACAGGGATGACCTGCCAGTTCATGGCATGCTCAAAGCCAAACTCCCCATGGAGAGGGCTCATGCTTTGTCTGATGACTGCAGCCACAGAGAGCACTGGGAGGGAGAACCTGAACAGGGCATGGGGCATCCCCATAGATCCTGACCCCTTACTTCCAGCATGGATGACAGCATGGACACCCCTGAAGGGACAAGCAGTCTGTGAGGGACAGACACAAGTGCCTGAATGTTTGCCTCGACCTCAGCCAATGCTGCCCTGTACCACACTGTGCTCCTAGCCCTGTTCCTCTCTCCTGGCCCTACACCAGCCAGATGCTGTGTCCCTCAGAGACCAGCCTGGCTGCCCAGTCCCCAAGGCCACCAAGGAAACTGGCAGCAGAGGATGTGCTCCCTGGGGCTCGTAGAAGGACATGGTCTGCACTCAGACAATACCTTGTCCAGGGGTGGCACGGCTCGGTTTTAGAGGAGACGTTGGAGAAGGTGCCTTCTGCACAGGGTTCACAGGGGGATGACATCCGCTCCATGGCCTTGGCTGGAGAGGGGCAGAGATGGCAGCAAGGTCAGCAGGGGCTGTGGGGGTGAGGGCCTGAGGGACTACAGAGTCCAGATGTGCAGCATGCCCGGTGGCAATGGCACAGCTCTCCCAAAGCCCTGCCAGGGGCACCACAGTGGGGGAGGCCCCATCCCCTGATGTCAGCACTGACAGGGCATCAGTCCTGTTGAGTGGGAACAGCTTGTCAGAATTACCTGCCACAAAGCCAGAGCCAAGCTGGCAAGGCTGGTTCTCCACGCAGGTCTGGCAGCTGATGTCAGAGCAGTGCGTGCCAGCCCGGCACTGGCACACCGTGTTGTGTGTTACATTTCCTTTTATCTTCTCAATGAGGCCAGCATCTGGGCAGAGGGAACATGGATGAGGTGAGACACCAAGCAGGGCAGCCAGTCCCCCCAGGGTGGGGTCAGTGGTGATAGGGAGCACTTACTGCTTTCACAGATGTCGTGAGGAGCGCAGTGCTTCTCCTTGGTCCAGCTTGGCTGATAGTGCCCGCTCTCACAGGGGACACAAACAGAGTCTTCTGTTTCCTGGCACTCAGACATCAGTTTTTCCCCTGCAACAGAGGCTGGTGAGGAAGGGACAAGGGGGCTTTCCCTCTCTCCAGGGGAAGGCTGGCAGCTGTGGATGCCAGGACTGCTGCACTATTCTGCATGGGAGCCAGGGCTAAAGGAGTCAGCTCACCTGATGACCACAAACACTGCAGGGGCCAGGTGGGGAGGGAGGGCTGTGGGGCCACTGCAGGGACTGGGACATGACCTGACAGTGACAGCAGGAGCTGGCAAACACCCTCACAATTTGCTAGTGCCAGCACTCTCCCCACAAAGCTGCCTGTAGCTGCAAGAGCACAAACAGTGCCAAGAGAGCTGGGCACATTTGGTGAAGTCCAAGGGGTCTCCAAGACCACCCACAAGGTCCCAGCTGCTCTGTCACTGAGATGACACAGGGAGGTGAAGCTGTAAGCATTGCTGGCAGTGAGGTAGAGGGGCTCCATCACACCAAGCAAAGCTTGCCCTGCTGTGCCCAGGTCCTGGCACTGCCCAGCTGTGAGGTCCCCAGGAAAGAGTTTCCATACCTGGCCGACACCGGTTGCAGCATCTGCCCTTGTATATATACTGCTTATCAAAGCATGTCAAGGCATCAGCAGGCTCCCAGCACTGGAAGAAACAAGACAATAAGACCTGTGAATTCATATCCAATACTCCCAGATCACCACGCTTCCACAGACACGTGTGCTGACCTGCACCCTGAGGTGAGGGCCTCCTCACACTGCTCTTCCCACACCTCCACTAACCACAGACCACAGCAGCCACCCACGCTGCCTGATGCCATCTGTGCTGCCTTTGAAGTGGGGTGGCAGTGATTCCGCAGAGTTGCTCCACATTTCCCCACATTTCCTACCAGAAGGTGATTGCACATCACCCTGTGCCCCCGCCAGCAGTACTGCAGTCCCTCACAGAGGGAGCAGCGATCCCCAAGCTTTCACGCCCAGAGCACTGCCGGCCCCTTCCCAGGGCTGACACGCCGTCCCCGAGGGACAGGAAAGCCCCAGAAAACCGCATCACCCATGCAAACTGCCAGAGCCTGCCCTTGCTCCCCCTGCCAGGGGACTACCTACACAGGAAAGGGTAGAAGGAGGCAGGGCATGAGCTCTCGGGCAAGACAGGGTGCAAGAGGGCTCTTTTGCACCGTTCCTCTGACAGAGCCAGCCCCTCGCTGCCCATCCCTAGTAGCCCGGCAGCTCCCGGCGGATCTGCCTGGCATCCTGGGGAGCGGGACGGGGGCTCTGGCAGAGAACGAGGGACAGAGGGACAGAGGGCCGGCCCGAGGGTGCCACGGACGAGCACACAGCACGGCCGGGCGCAGCCCAGCCCCGTGCGCACCCCGAGCAGCCCCGGTGCGGGGACAGGAGGAGGCTGCGGGGCCCTCCCAGCCGCCCACAGGCAACCGAGAAGTGAAAGCAGCGCTGGCAGCCGGTTCCAGCGCCCCACCCGACTGGGGGTCCCGGCCGAGGGTCCCGGGGCTCGCCGCTGCCCGTCCCTGCCCGTGGGGACCCCCGGGCCAGCGCAGGGAGGGGCAGCGCTGCCGGGCCCGCGCCATCAGGGGAAAGCGAAAGCGCGTGGGTAGAAGAGCTGGAAAGGATACCAGGCAGTCCAGGCAGCTCCTCCGCCCTGGCTGTGTCCCGGGAGAGCGGACGGACGGACCGACACGGCAGCGCCGCCGGGTCCCGCTCACCGCCCAGCCCCGAGGCTCCCCCAGGGGACGGGCCGGAGTGTCCGAAGACCCTTCCCGGAAAGCCCGGCGGGACACGGGGATGGAGGGATCCCCTCCTCCTGTGCCTCTGTCCCGCTCCTCGCCCCAGTCCCGGCCCCACTCACGCCCAGCAGCGCCGCGCAGAGCAGTCCCCAGAGCCCCAGCCGGTTCATGGCGCTGGCCCCGGCCGCCGCCGCCGCCCCGCTAAGAATGCCTCGGTCCGTTCCCGCCCAGGAAGGGGCGTTGGGCCGCCTTGGCCGGGGCTTCCCCGCCGGCCCCGGCCGGGGACAGCTCCCCGCCGGCCCCCCCGAGCCCCCGGTGCCCGCCCGGGAACCCCCGCCCGGAGCCACGGCCGCAGGCAGGGACAGGAGCAGGGGCAGGGGTCGGGCGGGGTCCGCAGGAAGGGGAAGGGAGCGCCTGTGCAGCCCCCCCGTATCAGGAGCTACAGGTTTCACTTCTTTACAACAGCTGCTCAGAGAGGTTTTTTGGGGTTTTTTCTTATTTCGCCTTTAAGAGCCCCCGAGCTGTCGCCCTGGACGGCCCCCACGGCTGTGGTCAGGGAGAGCCCCTCTGGCCGCAGCCCTGGAGAGCCCCCAGAGCCGCCAAGAGGGGCGGAGTGTCCCCTAAACGCGTCAGTCCTGAAAGGGGAAGGGCCAACAGCGCTGTGCCGTGGCTGCACCTTCGTTTCAGTTCCCCAGAGCGGTTCCCAGTAACCCCCAAGGAATTTCCAGGTTCCCTGCCCGCTCCGGAGGCGTTCCCTGCGCTTCCCTTGGCATTGCGGTGGCTGGGCAGCGAACGATGGCTCCCCAGCGCCCCTCGGTGTCCCGGTCACCTCGGTGCCCCGGTCACTTATGGCACTGCCGCCACAGTGCCCACACTGCAGCGATGCCGGAGAGGACACAGCACAGCACCGCCTGCCCGGTCGCGGTCACGGCCCCAGCCGGAGCCTGGTGGCCACAATGGGCCATGGCCGGGTCACAGCTGCTCCCAGGGAGAAGGGCAGCGAGAATTGGGAACCGAGCGTTCTGGATTCCCCGGGCCAATGTCAGTTCCCAGAAGTGACTCACTCGGGAGCACGAAGGCTCCCTGGGGAATCTCGAGGGCAAAGGGGGCGGCCGCGGAGAGAAGGGGATTTCTGGGCCCGACTCCCCTGAGCCTGGCCTGGGAAATCCCCGCGGCGGGGCCCTGCCTGAGCAGGCTCTCCTGCGGCCGCGGGCTGTGAGAGCCCCTCGCTGCCGGTCCCGGGGTGGGGGCCGGTGCTCGGGTGCTGCTCAGGCGGGAGCCCCTACGAGAGCCCCCGGTCCTGCTACACGCACAGCGGGGCAGAGTACCGGGGCAGCTGCTGCTCGGGGCAACGCTGGGCTAGGGGCACAGCTCGGGAACGCCACCCCTTGAACGGGGCAGGGACACTCCGGTCCCGGCCCTGGTCTCGGTCTGATCCCGATCACGGCCCCGGTCTCAGAACTTGTCCTGGTCTGATCTTCACCCCGGTTCCGATCCTGACACTGGTCCTGGTGCCGTTCCAAAGTCCCATCTGGTCCCTCTCTGACCCTGACAACTACTCCTGTCTCAACAGCAGTCTGACCCTGACCCCGATCCCGGTCCCTGTCCCAGTCTGATCCTGATCCCGGTCCTTGTCACTGTGTGACCCCGCTCCCGGTCCCTGTCCCAGTCTGATCCTGATCCCGGTCCCTGTCCCAGTCTGCTGATCCCGACCCCTGTCCTAATCTGACTCTGATCCTGGTCCTTGTCCCAGTCTGATCCCGATCCCACTCCTTGTTCCAGTCTGATCCTGATCCTGATCCTGATCCTGATCCCGGTCCCTGTCACAGTCTGACCCCGATCCCGCTCCTCGTCCCAGTCTGACCCTGATCCCCTGTCCCAGTCTGATCCCAATCCCTGTCCCTGTCTAATCCAGATCCCTGTCCCAGTCTGATCTCTGTCCCTGTCCCAGTCTCATCCCGATCCCGGTCTCTGTCCCAGTCTGATCCCGGTCCCTGTCCCTGTCCGATGCTGAGTCCGCCGCCTCCCCCGCGCGAGGTCCGATAACGCCACCCAGCGGCCGCCCCGCCTGGCCTCCTCGGCACTACAACTCCCGGCCTGCCTTGCGGCGCCGCACCGCGGGACACGCCGGGAGCCGGGGCAAGTGCCCTGTGCCTCGGCAGGCATGGCAGTACGCTGCCGCGCCGTAAAATGCGCTACGTCGCCATAGCGACCGTGCTTCCCCCTCCTCCTCTTTGCGACGGCGCCGTGCGGTAGTGGCGGGTGGCGCCTTTGTCCTGGCGGCGGCGGCCTGACGGGGCACCGGGTCCGGGCCGGGAGCGGCGGTGAGTGTGCGGGTCCGAGACTGCGGTACGCGGAGCGCCTGTGCGACAGGCTTACGGCAGCGAGCCCCGCAGAGAGCCCGCTCGCTCTCGGCTGAGGCCGGGCCGGGCGTGCCTCGCGGCCTGCGGGCGGGCCGCGCCTCCGCCTCGCGTCCGGGCAGCGCGGGATCGCCGGGATTCGATGGGGCTGCTCCGCACCCCCGGAGAGCCGATGCGCGGGTTGAGCGGCGCTGGCAGCGTCCAGGCCCGGACGGAGGGAGGGGAAGCACGGGTGAAGCTCCCGGCCGGGGGTCCCTCCCCGCTGGCCCGGGAGCTGCGGCGGGCCCGCGCTGAGCGGGGCGGGGCGGCGGGAGGAGGGCGGGGGCGCTCCCCGGGTACCGTGAGGGCCGGCACCGCGTGTGCCCAGGTGCGGGGGGCCGGGACGGGCGGTGCCCCCGAGGGCCCTTTGGGGAGCGCGGGGCTGCCCCGAGGGGAGCTCCCGCGCCCGCTGTTTCTGCTTTGCCCCCGAACTTCACGGGGACTCGTGTCGTGTTTCGCTTGTGGCAAATGAGTTGCAACATCCTGCTCCAGCAGTCTTGCTTCCTTGGAGCTGTAGCGCCATTAATAAACAACTCTGGTTTTAAATATAAGGTTTTTAGAGAGACGTGGCTTTAATTGATTTCCAGGATTTGTTGGCTCGTGAGGTGCCGTGGGCTGTCCTGTGGTAGGACCCACAGTCACTGCGCGGGGAATTGGCACCTTTAAACTGTCCCGGTGCCTTTCTGGCTGATTTGGTACAAGACTTAATGTGGGAATTAGCTGTTCACCTGATCTAGCGTGCCCAGAGGTGGGACAACATTCATTTATTCTGGTCTTATGATCACTGAATGGTCCTTAATTATGTAATCTGCCGTGTGGAAAATTATAAGAGGCAGTGAATTACCTTAGATGAGAGTTCTGATTTACTGATTGTTTTGAAGTGGGAAAATAGCTCTCTGTTTTTCTTAACGTGGAAAGTTCTTGCAGCCTCTTCCTTAGACACCCCCTGCTATCCCCAGCCCTAAAGAACACGAAAGGGAATTTCTTACAGCTTTTTATCCTGAAAGCGAGATCTGCCAGCAGCTACAGGCCTGTTTGACACGAGTTTGCTGTGTGTGCCTGTGCGCTGCATCCTGCTCTGAGTGGGAACTTGGGCTTGATGGTGCCTTCCATGTTTTATTGCCTCTTATTCATTTTGAGGGAATTTTGAAAGCTTCTCTACCCTCAGCTGATGAGAACTTGAGCTGCAGTAGTGGAATAGAAGTCCAGTACTTTTGTGTAAAAAAAAAAAAAAAAAAATGGGATTTGGTACTTCTCATGGGGAAGATAAAACTCTGTGTATGTGTGTGGACAAACTTGAGGGGGATTGGGCAAATATGATAGAGGAGATTAATTTTGTTGGATTTTGGTTTGGGTGTTGAATTTTGTTTTCCTCACCCTGGTTCTGGCAGTTAATTTTAAAAAGTTGATTAGACAGGGAAGTGTTTTCTGCCCCCCATATCTGTAGTTTCCTAAAAAGGGGTAAGAGTTATACAAATGTGAAGTTATTGATTTTTAAAGGACAAATAAATAAATTTTATGTCTAAGATCTGGAGTAGATGTATTTTTCATGCTAGTTAAGTGTTGCAAAAATATGCATATAGAGTCATCTATTTTGACATTTATTTATTTACAGATATCTTTTAAATTGCATTTACTCCAGGGTACTGTTAGGGAGTATCTTGCTTGTAGGCATTGCATGATTAAAAAGAGAAGTTTCTGTTGATACACTTAATTTCATCATCTTTCTTTTTCCAAGCTTCTTGCATGTTACAAACAGAAAATCCCATCCTGCATTCCTGTAGGTGAATGTTTAGGAAGTAGAACAACTTTATTAAATAATTTTCAAACTTCTAAGTTCACCTTGAAAGTTTCAGTGTTATTAATTTCTTTGAGCTTTATCTAATGGTGAATTTTAAACCAGAAAATCTGAGTATTGGGGATGGTGTTTTTTGTTAGCCATGGCAGTGTTTGTTATGTTATTATTTTTTTTGCTGGGGTGGTTTTTATGATTTGTTTGGGTGAGTTTGTGCCGTGAATGTTGCTGACTGCTCCAGCTGTGTGCAGGGGTGTGGGCTAAGGGAATGTGCTTTTTCTGCATGGGGGAGGTGAGGAAGGTGCAGCATTTACCTGGGGGTGGTGAATTCCCAGCTCTGGACCCGCCTGCTGTGGGAGCTGACATTTCCTTGGGGACAAGGCTGTGCTGTCTAACAGAGGTGCAGATAAGGACCTGTGCTTTCTGCGATTGGAAAGCTGAGATTTCACATGTAGTGAAGTGACCCAGATGTGGTCACTTAGGAGTATTTCAGCACTATTTCCTGATGCCTCATTCCAAGCCCTACTGGAATATTTGGGTGCTGTTATGCAATGTTGCAATGAGTGTTTCATTTCAGCTTATTAAAATATTGCATAAATTTCAATATTTCTTATCAGTGGATTGAAGAACTAGATGTGACAACAGTGGGCATGTTGAAAAGCTTAAAGTTAAGGAGTTTTAGTGGAAAATTAGTTTTATTTGTATCTTAGTTTGGAGTCAAACCATTAAAACCTATCTGCAAAATAATTAGGTTTGCTACCTTTCAGTATTTCAGAAAAGCTCAACCAGACTGCTGCAGTGAGTGTTTTTGCCTGACCTCTGTGTCCCTCGTATTAAGATTTCTCTGGAGTGAAGTTTGCGTCAAGCAGACCCAGTTGGCTTCTAGTCTGCAAAGCTGTTAAGTTTAATCTTGTTCCAGTTTAATTTTAATGTCATGGATTGAAATTATATGCATGGCCATTTTTTTTTTTTGTGAAGAGTTGGATTTGGAACGAAAGCAAAATGGCTCGAGGACGCAAGAGCAATAGCATCAAACAGAGCGACTTCACTAACAGCACCAATCCTCAGGATTTAGAGAGAAGACTTTTTGTCGGCAATTTGCCCACAGACCACATGACTCGTGAAGAAATGGAAGAGATATTTTCAAAATATGGCAAAATCAGGGGTTAGTATATTATCTTATGCCTTTTTGTGGCAGGGATTTCAGGGAGAAATATTGCTTCATGCTTGTCAAATGCTATTTGGTGATGATGAGAGGAGTGACCAATGTTGTTCCTAAATAGTGACCTTTTAATGATAACTTTCTCTGCCTGCATTTTGTCTGGAAAAGTGAATCCTTCAGTACAGCTCAAACATAATGCAAATATATCAGCTATGCTTTAGCTTTTAGGGTCTCAGTGTGATGTCACAATAGTCTTTCATAGCCTCTTAATCAAATCTTGGTCACTTCACGGGCTGTATTTTGGTCACTGCCTTGTCAGAAGGAACTTGATCAGAGTCTTTGAGCTCTGCACTTTGATCCTGGTGGGTTAGATTTTCCCAGGAAGCTTGCAGAGTGCTTTCTGGGTAGAGCACAGCTGGTGGGGTTAGCGGTGTGTGTGTGGGTCAGCTCTGTGCGTGGTTGTAACCGGTCTTGCCCTGCTGTTAACTCTTGCAGCCCTCAGCATGTACCATGGCTATGGGTTCGTGCAGTATGACCGTCTAGAAGATGTCCAGGCCGCTCTGGACGGTGAGAAGGGCCGCCTTTATAAAGGGTATAGATTAGGTAAGGAACCTGCTCCTCGCTCTCCTGACCCCAGCATGCGTTCCGGAGAAAGGGTGCTGTTGTTTTAAAGCCCCCCTCAAAGGTCACAGTGTGACACTTGTCTGGCCTTAGTCTCAATCAATTTAAACAGAATTTATTCGCCTCCTGAGTTCCTGCTGTGTGCTTCACCTTGCTGCCTGGGTCTTACCCTGAATTTTTATGTGTTAGTGTTTGGAAAGCTCTGTTAGCCTTAAGAGCAGAGAAGAAACTGTGCAGCAAGTGATCATTGAAACGTCCAGCACAGAGTTTAATAACATTTGTAAACCAAAACTGGGCTTCACCTTGACATGCTCAAAGGAATTGGTCACAGTGCTTAGTGGCTGGTTGGCTAAGTAAACTTAGCTGGGATTTTTGCACAAGTGGAGCCAGCCTTTAAGCAGTGCTATAAATACTGAGTGCTTTAAAAAGGATATTTTCATAAAGATGAGGATAATTCTGCTAAGTGTGCTGGGAGCAGACTTAAATGGACATGAATGGTTAGAAATCCACGAGTAATCTTTTAAATGCAAGGCAAAAATTACTTTCAAAGTAAGCCTATGATAATTTGAAGAAAAACAGTGTGACTTAAAAAAGAATGACAGGAGGAATAAATAGTAACCTGTGGGAAGGTGTATGTGCAGTAACAAATAGGAGCCTGAAGATGGAAATGAAGGCAAATAGACAAGAAGGGTTGAAGGATTCGAGAAGAAATGATGTCCAGCATTATCCAAGTGTAGAGACTTAAATAGGAACAACTTTGGCTGTTTTAGAAGCTAAGGGTAACTAACTGGCAATGATAAAATTTTTAACTGAGAAGACCAGTTAATGTTTCTGCTGTCCATTTTTGAAGAGGCAGGAGATTTGTTTAATGTAATTTCCATTTCAGTAGCAAAACCAAAAAGGTAAAACTGCAGCTACCAAATCTAGAGCTCTCAAAAGAATTAACGTCAGTGAGGCTCAGTGAACTACTGACCTGCCTAGTCTGTTACTGGTGTTTTTCCACAAGCCTTGGAAAACTAGGGAGTTTCCAGGGAGCTGCTAGAGTGCTGCAGGTGAGCCAGTAGGCAGGGAAAATGGAATGAGCCTGGCATCAGAGCCTGGGAGCAAAGGGATTCTTTCACCTGACACTGATGAGAAGGCAATTGATTAATGTCCATCAGAATAAATCCTGTCTTAGTTACTCTTAAGGTACTGCAAGCTCTAGGGCTGGAAGCAGCAGTGTTAGTGTACAGATTGCTGTAAGGTGCTTGACTTGATAAGAAAGGAGAACAGTTAAAAACAGCAGAGTTAAATGGATTTCAAGTGAATCTAGAATGGAATAGTTGTAACATGATGGAATTTCTCAGTGCTTTGAGTGGTGGTCTAGAAACCCTGAGTCCTGGCCATACAGGGCTTTTATAAGTGACTGGGAGAAAAAAGCATGTTTTAAAAAAAAGGATGAAATAAAGAAGACTGAGTCACTGATGGTGAAAGGACCTGGACTTCCTATCCTGGATGCAGACAGGCCTGGGCTTTAAGTGAAGCTCACAGGGAAGGTCTGCACCCAGCCAGAGTGCTTTGGTTGTCCTTGGCTGTGCAAATAGAGAGGTTTTGGTACTTGTGGGATTTTGCTGCTGGAAGAGTGCTCAGTTTTGGTATGCCTGGTTCAGAAAGGATAATGCTGAATTGGAAAAGCCTTGAAAAAACCTGACAGAGGTTTAGAATTAAAGAACAAACCCAAGCAAAAATCTCAAGAGAAAGGAGTGATGTGATCTCTGTGTTACAGACAGACCTGGGATCAGGGAGTTTTAGTGTAGTCGGCATAAGTGTGACAGTGCCTTGAATGTGAATAAAGACTTTTCTCTAACAGCAGAGTAATTGGCTTCTGGAGTAATTTATTGGCTCTGTGGTGGTTTCTGTGCTCTGAAGACTTTTAAATTGGAATTGGATGTTTTGCTAAAAGATAAGCACTAGTTCAGTGCCATTGCTGCCCTTGAGATAGATGGATTCCAGACACTCCTGTCACCTGTGTTTGTTCAGAAGGTTGCACTGTGTGATTACAGTGGCCCTGTCATCTCAAAATCCAACAGGACAGAAGACTTTTTATTTGGGCTTTTTTTTCCCGAAGTTTTGTCAGTGTTCAAATACTTAACTTGTAAATGCTGTTTGCATTAAATAAAATGTTACTAAATGTGTTTGTTTTGCACAAGAGAAGGATCCTTGTCAAAGTTTTTTTTTTTCCTTCTAGTAAAATATTTTTGTGGAGATCTAAATACCTTTTTTTATTTGAAAGAAATGTATGATACCAAGTGTAAAAATCATAATAGGTTTCTTCAATGGCATCTTAAAACAGAAAATAAAAATAATCTTAAACCAAAGAAAGCAGCTAGTGTCTTGCTTAAAGATAACACTTGACTTTAAGGGGCAAAATTATCAACTAAAAAATGAATGCAGGGAAAACAGTTACCTCAGTTATGCAGTGTGAATATTAAATACAATCATTAATAACACAGTAAGGTAAAAAGTTTTGGGAGAGTTTAACTCCAGTGTAGCATAATACAAGTGTTTCCACAAATGCACAATAGTGTTTTCATATCTTTAGTAGTAAAACTACTTAGAGAATAAACGTCCTTCAGATGTAGTTTGTAACAGTAGACCCTGCAGCTGTGTTTGATCCTGGGGAGGTGCTTTGGGGTCCTGTGAGTGGTGTTATGCTGCAGTTGTAGTTAAGGTTTAGATTGCACTTGCTTCTCTGCCCCACCTGAGAGGCAACATGCTGCTTCATTGACATCAAGAACAAAAATTAGACCTGATCCCTTAATAACAGTTTTAATCTTGAAAATAATGAAGGGTAGTTTAGGATGTTACAGAAGATATTAAGACCAAGTCTGCCTAAAGACATCACGGCCTGTTTATATTCTCATGCAAGAGCTTTGAAAGTGGTTCGTGCAAATAACTCATCAGAAATGATAATTGTTGATAGATTCTGGGGGAGCAAATAGGGCCTAGATTTGGGTTCCTTTCCTTAAAAGGTTCTCAGTGAAATGTCCAAAGTCATGTTGCTGTTTGCTTTTGCCCTCCTCCAGTGCATTATTTCATCTCCAGTCAGCTGTCACTGGAGGCTTTGAGAACAGTGTGGGTCCCTGCCAGTTCTGGGCAACTTCACTTTTGTGGGTTGAGGACAAGCTTCTGTTTCTTCAGCTCTCTTCCTTCTTTGTGTTTCCCTTCATGGTGTTTTTCACAGAGATGCTCAGAAGCCAACCAGTTTTCAAATTTCTGATCTGTTGCCTTAGTCTGCATCACATTAACAATGGTGTTTTGGATGCACCATGTTGACTTCATAAGGAGCCATGTTCCAGGCTCTGGATCCGTGTCTCAGTGGTGGGGGCTGTGCACATTAACACTGCAGCAGTCTCTTGGAAGGCAGTTGCACGTCCCCTTTGAGAACCCTTGGCTTGTTTCCAGCAAGGGTATCAGCATGCTCCGTTGAACAGGACTGGCTGTGAACTTAAGACTGTGCTGGCCATCATTCCTTTCTCGGAGGTTTTCAGACTCTGCTTTTTCTCCTAGAGTCCATGAGTTGCTTTCTGCTCGCTCATAGACTGCAGAAGAAAGAGGTTCTCTTATGGAAGGAAGAGTCTGGATGTAGGCCTGAACATGCAGGGTTAAAACTTCACCCAAGCTGTCCACCCTATTTTGAAGTCAAAGAAATCCATGAAATTTGCATTATGTTGTACTATCTAAACTTAATAAAAAATTGTCAAAGTGACAATGTCTCTCTGCTGAATGGATTTCCTTGCACCATCTGGATGTTGTTGAGCTTAAGTTGCTTTCATTTGAATTGTGCTGATGATCTTTGTTTTGTTTCATAGCATTGAACAGATGGGTTGATTATTCTTTACAGATATTAATAAAGCAGTGGAAAGAAGAAATATGAATAAGGCTTCATCAAGGTCCAGTCCCACACGAAGGTAAAGTACCTGGAAGCAGTGAGTTATAGTAGGAATTCAGGCCTTTGGGGCATGAGCCCAGCGGCCTGTGCTAAATGTCTGTGTCTCTTCCCTACTGCCACCTCCCCAGTCAAACAGTGATGCTCCAGCAGGAAAGTGTCTGCTCCACCTCTGAGAACCCTTTAGGCTTGGGCATCTTGGGAGGCACGAGGGAAACCTTGTGTCTGCTGCCAGTACTACAGCCCAGCATTCAGTTTTGCAGCACAGGCTGTAAGAAACTTGAGTGGAAGAATACACTTGATGTTTGCTCCTGCCTCCAAGGATCAGAGAAGCCAAGACATATCTAGAGAATGCCAAGGGGCTGCAGCATTCCTATTGCAGAGGATCTTGGGATCTTGCCTCTTCTGATGTTGAAAGCTTCCAATGCTGTCATGAGACTGGAAAAGAGCTCTTGAGCTAAACACAAGACAGAACAAATATCTCTTGCATGGTCCTGTCTGCCCATGTGGTTGTGTTATCAGAGCCTGGAGCCAGCCCCCCCTGCAGTCACCATTGTACTCTCCAGCTTCTCCTGGCAGCCCACCCTGCAGTGGGCACAGCACGTTCACCTCTTTCGCCTCCTCTGAGTAGGCAGCCACAGGCAAGGGGAAAAGATATGGATTGGCCTGTCACAGGAAGACAGCTTCAGTTTCCTTTCCACAGCATCACTAGGAATCACACAAAGGCATATTCCAGTGTTGTTTGGTACAGGTACCCACCCTGTGTGCCTCTGCTGTAAAGCTTTCCGTGAAAAAGCACGGTTCTTGTTGAACTTGAAGGTCATTGAGGTGCCATGTCTAGTGTGCTTTACTAGCTTGAACTGTTACATTACCAACAATGAGGGAAAAGTGCAACTAGCAAGACATCTACACCAAAAAAAAAAAAAAGCAGAGAATGAGTAGCCGCAATTCTTGGCACCATCTAGGATTTTTATGCACTGCACTTAACCCTACACAGGGCCAAATGTGCTTGCAGAGACCAGCATGTGGGCATCAGGCCCAAGAAGTGCTGGGATTCCTGTGGCAGATGCAGCAAGTCTTGGGCCTGGGGTGTGCTCAGTGCTGGTGGGAGGACCCTGGGGTATGTGAGCAGCAGGCACTGATGGCACAGCTTTGGCCTCAGTGCCACCAATGCTGCAGCACTGCAGGGGAAAGGGGCAGGTGTCTGTACCATGAGCATTGATCCTTGGACTGCACTGCAGGGACAAACACAAGCACTGATGCCATGGGCATTGCAATCTATGTCATCCTGCATCTGTGCAAGAGCAGGTGCCTGTGCTGCAGTACTGAGGAGCACTGGACATGACTGGAGAGCAGCCAGAGCTTTTGGTGCCACTGTGACATGCACTGGATTTCAGCTGGCACTGCATACACCATGGCCATCACATGTGGTTAGCACCAGGTCCCAAGCAGCACTGTGGGCATGCACAGGTGGCAGTGGGGTCACAGTCACAAGTCCTGGGCATGGCTGTGATTGATGAACTCTGAACCACACTGTGGCCTGGGAGCAGCAGCTCTCACTGCCAGTGCTGCAGAGCCCCACGCTGCACCACACACAGCGGTGCTGGGCCAGCAGGGCTGAGTCCCAAACAGATGCAGGCAGTGGTGCTGATGCTGCAGGAGCCAGACCATGGTGACTGAGGTGTGGAAGCTGTGCCTTGGTGCTGCTGTCTCCCTCGAGCAGGGCAGCCATGCGGGCACAAGAGCTGAGGGTACCTGTGCCACATCTCTACTTCTGTCGCAGTTGTGCGTTGTTCATTCTGGATCTATTTGTCTCTGCAGATAATAAATGTGGCCTGTTCTGGTCACCCCCACTCCAGCTGGAATAAATGTCATATGCCAAACAATTCCCCTGCATCTGGTTGTTTTGCTAAATGGTCTCACAGCTGTGGAAAGATCAGTTATACTCAGTATCCATTAAAGCAGGTCAGAAGTTTCCCCTGAGCTTCCACCATCATTCATTGTAGGTTTTGCGGGAAGGGGGCTATGATGTGTCTCTCACAGGATGTGGTTTCAGTGCAGATCACAAACAAAAAGTGGATTTATATGTCCAAGAAGCTGAAGGAGTTTACACCTGGCTGTCTGCAAATTCATTATGTCACTTAGAGGAGGAGGCTATGTGTTCTCTTGTTGGCATCTCTAATTTGTCCCAAAATCTGCTTTGTATCTGACATGCAAACAGAGAATGCCAGTGCTCTTATGTGTTCCCAGCACAGCTGGGTGTCTGACACCAAAATCCATGCACAGTCTGCTCTTCCATCTCATTCCTGTCACTCTGCCTGACACCAAGCTTGGCTCATCTGACTTGTTCTCTCCAGGTGATCTCTATGTGACTGCACTGCAGTGGATGCAGACGTAGATTCTGCTTATCTTTCATAAACTAGATTAGGCTGTTTGAGGACTGTAAAAGTCATGTCAAGTATGGGAAATAAAAAGATTCAAAAGCTGGGGTTTTTTTCCGATGGTTGTTACTATTTTGGGGAAAAAACAGTCTGAACACATCAAGCTCCGTAGTTTCTCTGCAAGATTTTTTTTCATGCTTTGATTTGACTACAGTGAAGTTATAGCCTCTGGAAATCAGAATACAACCTGGAAAAAATCCTACTGCTTTGGGAAAAGATGAAGACTGGAACATTATTCTTCCTTGCCTCTGAAGACTGCAGTATAAAGTCTGAATGAGATGGATCATTCAGATCCAACAGAGAAACCATTTGTTGCCACTGAGGATACAGTGCTGGTTGGGTTTAGTACCCTCTTAACCAGGGCATTATAAACATAAGGCTGGCTTTCTACAGAAACTATCCCTCAAATCCAGGAGAAGGCCATAGCTGTCTTTGCTTTCTGTCAGCAGCACAAACCCAACTGCAACATGGAACCTGCAATGTCTTTCCTCACAAGCTGCTCCTTTTTCAATCACATGCCAATAACATTACTTCAAGTTTTCTGCTGTCATTGATGAGCGAACTTAATGGATCCCTTGAACGCTCCTGGCTGTTGCATATATGTGGGTATTAGCCTGCATCACCTTAAATTCTCAAGGAATTTGCCAAACATGATTGATAGATCATCTATGGCTAATGTTGGAGGTCAGAGGCCTTAAAATGGTGGTTTCTGAAGTGCCCGTTCACTTCATCCACAGGTGCTCTACACTTAGTGCTCCATTAAGGAGCTTTCTGGGTCTTGTTTGGCCATGCTGAATATTAAAATTAAGAGCCTTCTCCAGACTGCTTCAAAAATATGACTTTTGGTCAATGTTTGTTGTTGTGGGGTGAGAGGGAGGATTCAGCTGCTGTGAAAGATGACTTTGGCACCTCAGGTAAGAGATGTAAGGGTAGCTGTTCCCCTGTTGTTAGCAGGCTAATGGAATTTCCCTGGTGTTTTCCTCAGAGAGCAATATGCCTACGGGGATGGCCGAGATGCCAGGCGTGACCGCTCCCCTCTGCGGGGGAGCCCACGGAGAGACCCCAGGGATGGCAGGGATGGCAGGAACGGGCGAGATGCGAGAGACGCCCGAGACATGCGAGGCAGAGACATGCGGGATGCCCGAGACCACAGGGACCCACGGGACCTGCGAGACCCACGGGACTTGAGGGATCCCAGGGACTTGAGGGACCCACGTGATGTTAGAGATCTTCGTGACCCACGGGAGCCGCTGTATGATCGATACAGGGATCCACGGGATATGAGAAATGCACGAGATATGAGGGATCCGCGGGATATGAGAGACCCTCGGGACCCTCTGTACAGGTAAACTCTCCCAAGATCCTATTTGCCAAAGTAATATTTTAATGGCATTTCTGACACAATTGTTTGATGTCAGGTGTTTAAGGAAATCACCCTTGGCTGGGGACAGTTGGGTGCTGCTCTGTGTCTTGTCAGGAGCAGATGGGTACCTCAGAAATTAAACCTGGGGGAGGTCTGGGTGTGATGCTTTGCCCAAAGTCACTGCCTGAGATGGTGCTGCAGGAAACCATTGCTGCTTCTGAATGTTGCAGACGAGACGAATCTTACGACCGTTACCTGCGCCTTGACGACTACTACCGGCGCAAGGACGACTCCTACTACGACCGCTACAAGGAGCCAGAGGGTGAGTACCTGCACCACTTCACAGGGAGGGTGCCATGGTGCCACAGTGCCATGGTTGTGGTGCTGTGTGCCCCTCTGAGCAGGTCTGAAGGGTGGCACTCGTTCTGTGGCTCGTTTCAGACCGCCTGAAGCGCGAGGAGCGGCGCCGGGAGGAGCTGTACCGTCAGTACTATGAGGAAATCAAGAGACGGTTTGATGCAGAGAGACCCGTGGATTGTTCCGTGATAGTGGTGAATAAACAGACAAAGTAAGAAAATAATCAGTTTTATCATTGCATGGTAGAAGAGAATGGATTTAAACTTAGTCCTGCCCTGAGGCTGTTTATCTTACTGGCTGCTCTTGAGGAGCGTGGGTTTAGAGCCGCCGGGAAGCTACAGCTCCCGTTTTTCTTCTGGGAATATATGTTGATGAGATGAGGAAACGTATCTTGTGCTTTGCTTGTATTTCCCCCTTGTAATCTGTTGCTATACCTTCTCCTGATACTTTTATACCTACTCTCCATAGAAGCCTACCATTTCAACAGGCTGTAGGGGCCTGTACTTGCTTTCATGGGTAGCATGATATGGAACTTAGGAATATGTGCCAGCCAGGTGACAGTACAGAGCAGGGGTCGGCGTGGATTGGGGGTGTTAGTTCAGAGCTCCTGCTGGATTGGTTTCTAGGGCAGGTACCAGTCATTGCCATTAGTCCAACGTGCAAGAAGTACAAAATCACTGCTGTCAGGGAGAGTATCAAAAGCAGATGTAACTAGTAACCAGGGTGATCTCCTATGGCTGGCTGAGCACTGACTGAGTTCACAGGGCAGGCACTCTGTTGGAAACAGGAGGTATACCTGGCACAGTAGTAGAGGGTTTTAACAATGTCACCAGTCTGATATCTGTATCTTTACAATTAAATATATTAAAGAATAGTAAATATGTAAATAAATCACAGATCTAACTTGTAATCTGAGGAAAATGTTTGTTGGGGGAAAGTTAAAGCTCTGTCTCCTTTACCCTTCAGAGAAAAAATCAAGAGTTGCTTTTCTTTAACTTTGCTGTACATGTGGGGCAGAAAGAGACAGCTGGAGCTTGCCTCATCTGCTGGTAGAAAATGGAGCAGGAAATGGAAACAGGAGAAGCAGTGAAACTAGAAATAAACTTCTGGTGGAGTTGATTACCTATTGGAACAAATCTGGAGAGGAAATTTTAGATCCTTTATCCCCTGGTGGCTGAAATTCTTTGGAAAATATTCTAATAGACCACAAGTTATTCTGCTTGACCCAAGAATATTTTCTTTTTGTGCCAAAGAATCAGCTTAGTATCCCAAGAATCATTTTGGTCTGTGATAGCTACAAACCTTAAGAGCTGGAGCCTGTTATTGAAGCACTGATGTCACCTGCTATAAACCTGTTGAAAGGTGACTCCTGAATGCCTTAGATACAACCGTGTGACTTCAAAGCTCTTAAAAAGATGGTTGAAGGGGAGACTGTTTTAATCACCATTACAGACTTCACCTCCAAAGACAATAAAATTACCCTCTTTCTTGAGGTGTAGGTGCACACAGACTGAATTTGTCAGACTTCTGTGCAGTCAGTATTGCAGGTTTGGTTCTAAGTATAGTAAGCTTAAAAATAAAAACCCTTGGCAGTTCAAACTCAGCCTTGTCAGCTGTGTTTTGTGCTTGGATGGGGAAGTCTGTAGGACAGGGTACACAGGAGCAGTGGATCCAGAGATGCTGTTTTGGCAGTGGGTTAGAGCAGAAAGCAGCTAGTAGAAAAGAGCAGACCAGTAAGGAATGAGGCACGTGTGAACAGTTGAGATACTGAACAGAGCAGCAATAAATGAGTTCTGTACATTGGCTCCTCTGCTCTGCACCCCTTGGACCTCTGCTGGCGGAAATTCCTTCCCCTGATGAATTCAGTTGAAACACATTTATGTGTAAACAAATTTGTAATAGTGGAAATCCCTTTGCAAACACTCTGTTTCTCAGCTCAGCTAAGGCTTGATTTGTAATTTATTTTGGTTGAACTGAAATGACTGATTCAGATCAGAATAAGGGCTTTTATATTGCCATAATGGGATTGCTTTAGTACTGTCCTGGTAAACGTCATGAAGCTGGGCAAGTAATCAGAAAAGCGAATCTGGGATGGTGGAGAGGGTGCAGTGCCAAGGTTTCTGTTCTGTGTGTGACTGATTTGTTAAACTGCTGCTTCGCTTTGTGGCAGGGAGTACGCAGAGTCCGTGGGGCGGAAGGTGCGGGACCTGGGCATGGTGGTGGACCTGATCTTCCTCAACACAGAGATGTCACTGACACAAGCCCTGGATGATGTGAGCAGGGGAGGGTCTCCTTTCGCCATTGTCATCACCCAGCAGCATCAAGTTCACCGTTCTTGCACTGTTAACATCATGTTTGGCACCCCACAAGGTACTAAGGTCTCAGTAGGCTGGGAATTGTGTGGTCACTCTGAACTTTTCTTTCAGGCAGAACCACACAGAACAAAGTTCATCTTTGCTGTCACATAAGGAGTTATAAATGACTTGGCACCATGTCATAAGTGTGAATATCATTATTTAAAAGCTTCTGTAATACTCTGCTTGCCCCTTGTCAAAAGGAGTGTCTAATTCCTGCCAAGAGGGAATCTCATCTGTGTTCTTGGCTCCTAACACTGCCAGCCTTTGCAGTGTTAGGGCAAGTCATGGACCTCAGAGCTGCACTGCTCTGGGGCATCTCTGAGTAATACCAGCCCAACCTCACTCTACCACTTGTTGCTCTCAGAAAGAGCTTGTTGGGAATGTGCCAAATTAAAGGACAGATTTTAAAATCAAATGTGATTTAATAAGGATTTGGTAATGGTAGAGATTTGATAATGAAACTGGGAAGAGTTATGAAAAGATAAAACTACAAAGTGTTATGAAAAGATAGATCTACAAAATGTTTGGGTATACAGGCTCCACCTTCTTAGCACCTTTACACTTGTCACATCACTTTCCATCACAAGGTGTGACTTGGTTGTTGCATGAGGGTGGGTGTAAGTACTAAAAATGCCTCGTCAAAATATGACTGGGGAAAAGAGCTGTTGCTCTGATCATAGCAACATGTAATGTTCATGTAATCCGACAACACAGGTGACTGGTTTGACCACTGAGCTTTCAAAGGTTATTTCTCCCTTACTGTGTTCCCAAGTAATGTTCTGTGAGTTCATCTGGGAGAGGAAACCTCTGAGTGCACAGTCAGTGCTTGGTGTGTGCTCACTGGCTGGAGAAACCCGGTTTCTTTTAACATCAGATGCAGATGTGATAGGAGAGCTCCCTCATTTCCTGCAGACACACAGCTCACACACACTGTCACTGAGCTTCCCACTACCCTTGGTTTTAATTCTCAACTTCTTTGGTTTAACACCTGTTAAACCTTTGGAAGGAGGCCAAAGCTTCTTTTCTTCTCTGGATCTGCTGGTTTATCAGATGTGATGGGAACCGCAGTCATTAGCTCATCCAGAGCTCATTCCAGAGATTAGATATGGTCACTTCAACTGCTCCTGGCCACCTTTGCATGCATGTTTGTTTCAGGGAACTCTTTCACAGTTTGTGCAAAGCCTAATGTTCAAATGAACCCAAGTTTCTGTTAGGAGGAAAAGGCTTGCAGGATTTGATGCTCTGCAGGTGTTAAAAGGACCCTGCCCAGACTTTTGGGCGCTTTTGGGAGGGTAAAGGCTCTTTTGGTCTCCCAATTTAAATCTGTGTTCAGGTGACTGTTCATGTGTGTGCTTTGGGAGTTCAAAATAATGACCTCAAAACCCACCAATGAAATTGCCCATTACTCATTTTATTACAGAAGAATTTGATTGCTGCTTGTTGCTTCAAGAGTGGTGAATGTGAGCGGCCATGTAACACTGAGCCAGTGCTGCACCCTCCCCAGCTGCATGTGCACATGAGATGTTAAGGCACTGGCAGCACAGAAACAAACCTATTCCCGTGGCTGTCCTCCTCTGGGAAGCACACAGCCTTCAGAGGGCAAGTTTTGGATCTGTCCCAGGCTTTAGCAGTAAAATGACTGGGACCATCTCATCTTGGAGAACTGAGGATTTATGTGAGAGGTAGAGGGAGCTGCTTTCCTTTTAACTGGTGAGAAATAAGAAAGACATTTCTGGGCTGTGCCCTCAGCTGTGGAAGGAAAGGCTGGCCTTGTTGGCTGATAGCCGTGGGCCTTGTGTTGGCTTTGAAAATGTAATTGTTCCTGTGTGCCTGGGAAGTTCCCAAGTCTGCACTCACACTCCCTGAGCGCTGCCTGCTGCTGACTGGGCTGTGCTGGCAGGCAGGAGGAACAGCACCTCCATCGGGGTCACTTTGGGTCACTCAGAGCATTTCTCCCTTTGTGCAGAGCACCGCAACATGCCCCAGGCCGATGCCATGGTGCTGGTGGCAAGGAATTACGAGCGCTACAAGACGGAGTCCCGGGAGAAGGAGCGGGAGGAGATCGCCCGGCAGGCTGCCAAGATGGCAGATGAAGCCATTCTGCAGGAGAGGGAGCGCCCACCCCCCATGGAGGAGGGTGTCAGAGGAGGTCACTCTCCCAGGATCCAGACTCTCCTGAACCTGCTGGCAGACAATCGCTATGTGACTGCTGAGGAGATAGATAAAGTCATTGATTACCTGAGAGACAGGAAGGAACGCTTGCTGCGGGGCAGCACTGAGCCTCTGCAGGGTAAGTCCCACAGCTCCAGACAGACTTTACTGTGTGGTTTGTGGTCCTCAGGTCTGGGACAGGAAAAGAGTCCTGGGACTGCAGAGGAATTTGGGAGAATAATGTCCTCATGTAGTACCTGATTTTATTGAGATGGATGTGTTGTTGCGTGCCATGAGACAATTCAGAGTATTCATGTGGAAGATCTTTTATGCTGGATTCTCTTAGGGCAACAGCAGGACTGCCATAACGGGTTGGGCTGCTACGCTCAGTTCTCTGGAGTGGTTTGGGTTCCCAGAGCTGTGCAGCTGTGATCTGAGGGTGGATGTTCACTGATGCCATGTCTTTGGTAGCTGTTTCATTAGTTTTCATGTCTCTTCAAGGGCATTTGCAGAGCTTTAACCACCTTTCCTTTCTTTCCCAGCACCCATGTCAAGACAACCTTTGGGGCCACCTTCAGGATCATCACTGGGTAGTCAGTCCAACCTTCCAAGTTCTCAGGCTCATCAGAGTTCACAGCCTCTGGTCTCTACTCCTTCTGTTCCAGTGTCCTCTTCTACTCCTCAGCAGGAGCTTCAAGCAAAAATCCTCAGTCTCTTCAACAGCGGGGCGGCGGCAGCAGCAGCTGCTGTGGCCAACAGCGGCCCTGCGGCCTCCGCGGGCTCTTCGGCCACCACTCCCAACCAGAACTTTGCTAACCTGCCTGGCGGGCAGCCCCGGCCAGCACAGATGAATGCTGGAAATTTAAATCAGGCTCAGCAGAGATTGCAGACTCCAAACACGCAGATTCCTGCTCTCCCAGGCCCTTCGAGAAACGCAGGTCCGAGGCCCGGAGCTCCTCCACAGCCGCAGCCGCTCTATGGTCAGCACCAAACGCGCCTCCCTGCGCCTGGCAGTGTGCCCGCCCAAAGGCCGGTGTCTTCTGGTATCAACTTTGACAACCCCAGTGTACAGAAAGCCTTGGACACCCTTATCCAGAGTGGTCCTGCACTCTCCCACCTTGTGAGCCAAACTGTGGCCCAGGGGCGAGCGGGCTCCTCAGCCCAGCAACCGATGGGTGCCTACCAGCGACACTATTAGAGCTGAGCTGTTGGACCCATTCCCCTTCCCTTTGCCATTCCATACTTATAGCTGTTAAAGAATTCTCCCATCCTTGCCCAGGGACAGATGCCCTGGACATGCATGTCCTCTCCACTCTGGCGAGAGCATACCCCCTGCAGCATTGCTGCCAACGGTTGCTGGCGCTGCCCTCCCTCTCCTTGGTCTGGTTAGCAATGTTTGGAGCAGAATGCTCAGTTTTCTCCAAGGCACGATGTGCTGAACTGTGTTGGATCGTTGGTTGTCTTGTCCCATCCCAGAAGATGACGCAGCTGACGCAGTCCTGCTGCATTTTCCTTACTCCCAGCACCTGGTGCACCTTCCCATTGGGGTGCAGTCTGGGCTCACTGATTGGTCTCAGTGTAGTTTTGGATCATCAGTTTTGATGACTTAGGGGACTGAACAGAGCAGCAAACTGACGGGCCTTGGACACCCACCAGTGTGGAATGGGCACTGTTTTTCTTTGGATTTCTTTTTTTTTCCTTTTTTTTTTTTTCCTTTTTTTTTTTTTTCCTTTTAATAGCATATAAGCCATTTGGAAAGTCCAGTGATAGTGCTGGCAGCCAAAATCATGAAGCACATGCCTGACCACTGCTCAGTAACCAGGACTGTGCAGTCTGTCTGCAGCTGCCTGCCCTATCCAGGCAGAGAGGCCGGTGATCCTGACCACTCAGAGACTGGCAGCTGTGGGCTGAGCACACATCTGCAACACAAGAACTTCCAGCCAAGGCAGAGATTTCAAACGGTCTGTCAATTTTCCTACCGTGAGTAATCAGTGTTAAGATCAACCTGGTAAATTTGGTGTGTAAATTTCCTTTTCTTACAGTCTTTGGCACCGTTGTTAGTGTAGCTTAGCTGCAGCCAAACTGATGTGCTGCTGGCTCTCCCTGGGAATACCTGTCACCAGGTGTTGGGGGCAGTGCTGCTCTATCAGACCTCTTGCTGTTGATGGATGTTTGATCCATCTGAGGAGGAGAGGTTAATACCATAATTTTAAAGATGTTAATACCATAATTTTAAACGTTT
The DNA here is from genome assembly GCF_028769735.1 of Zonotrichia leucophrys gambelii. Classification (NCBI taxonomy): domain Eukaryota; kingdom Metazoa; phylum Chordata; class Aves; order Passeriformes; family Passerellidae; genus Zonotrichia; species Zonotrichia leucophrys. The sequence continues at coordinate 7,980,762 of NC_088189.1, read as the reverse complement.
TCTCAACACTTTGGTGTGGTAGCTGCAGTGGACACTGGAGTGGTATCAGGCAGTGATTCCTCACCGTGTTTTTACTGGGAACATACTTTGATACCAGAACACAAAACATCACTTAGCTGTGCGGTCCTTTCTGTCATGGCCTTCTTGGAGTCTGTGGGCTTCCTGCAGGGAACTGTGAGATACTAAGAAAGCAGTGGGTTGAAGCAGAGGATTTTCTTTGTCCCAGGTGGTTTGTGTTGTAGCATTTATTTTATCTCTGTGCTGTTAACAAGAGGACATTACTTTCTAATAAAAGTCAGAAAAGTTTCTTGTTGCATTTTTTGTCACTTGAGTACTCTCAGAATACATCCTTTCACTGTGTTTGCTGTTACTCTCCTCTCCTGGATAAGCTGTGCTGGGAGCTTCATGCTAGATGCTGAGCAGAATGTGTGTGGACCTCACAGGTCCTGACTCTTGCACAGCACTGGGGTGGCCTCAGGAAGGTGTGGTGTGGCACAGCCTGTGTGAGGAGTCCAAAACCTCTCTGGTGACAGGTGGTGGGAGGGACAGGTCCAGGTCTGTGCCACAAGCCAACGTGAGGTCAGGGCTGCAAGTCCCTGCGCCCTCAGCACTGCTGTCCCATGGCTTTGTGCTACATCACCCCACAGGCTGAGTCTGGACAGCAGTGTGTGGCTGCTGTCTCTCCTGTTAGATCCCCTTCTCCACCTCTACAATCCTGCAGCCAGGTAGAGCACTTTTGGTGGGGTGACCAGAAATCTTTCTGAGGAGAAATGTGGGAACTGCATCCCTTTGGAGAGGCTGTTCCTCTCCTTGTGCTTTGCTTCCTCTGCAATCTGCACCCCATCAGGGCTTGCTCCATGTTATGGAAATGGTGCAAAATAGCTGTGGAGACCTGGAAGCAAGTGAAAAGTCCCCATGCAAGTAGTGAAGGGTGTAATAAAATCATTTATTGCATTTTGTGCAGACAGGAGTCTAGAAAAATGAATACAGGTAAAGCAGTAAAGCAGTAACAGGGAGCATTCAACAGCTGAGGAGCCACTCCTCCATGAACACCTGCACAGAGAACACAGGGTCTGCACCGAGGCGGCCTAATGCACAACACTGAAACACACACAGAAATTAAATGCAAGCCTATTGGGGTTTTTTTTTTTTGGTTTGCAACCTGTTTTATTTACAAGGTTTTAAACTTAATTGCATTGCTCTGCACACAGATTCTCTAAAACACAAAGCATTCTAGGTCACTACATGTCTATTGAAATATTGCACTCGAATAAAAGTCACTTGAATGGACAGAGAACATCTAGCTACAGTGATTAAAAGAGTATTGAATGAACCGACTTTGTGATAACATTCATAACAAATATATTGCACATGTAGCACAGAAAGTGTTGTAACCAGCAGATCTCAGACCTTTCGGTCTTTCTGCTAGTTTTTAGTCCTGCTACACAAAGGAGGGTCTTGACTCTTCTAGTGCAACTCTTGCCCTTGTGCAGTCTCTTGTCCTTCTCGTCCAGCCACGGACCAGCATCTGCCCAGGCTGGATGCTGCCTGTGCCTCCTGTCCCTGCTGCCCTGAGGCTTGCTGCCTGTGTTGTGTGGTGGCCACAGCAACCTGAGCTGCCCTCCACAGTGACCTGAGCTGCCCACTGCCACTCAGGGGCCAGGACTGCTCGGCCCTCCTGCAGCAGGGACTGGAGCACTGCCACCAGCGCTGAGTGCTGGCCGAGCACTCCCTGCCAGCTGTGGCCACGCTCCAGCCCACCCTCCCGTGGGTTGTGCTGCTCAGTGCTGCTCCTGCAGCAGCCTGCCTGTAAAACAAACTGGGGGGTCAAGACCTTCCTGTCAGGAACAAAAACCGGACCGTGTCTGCGCATGTGCCAAGGAGGAACTTGCATGTGTACCAGAGGAGGACACTGTCTTCACCACGGTGGAGCGGCAGAAGGGTGCTCCATGGGGAAACTGAACACTCACAGAGGCCAAACGTGCAGGGCTGGGTTTGTAAACTAACATGCAGTGCTGTCTGCTAAAACTGGCCCTCTCCAGCCGACAGCGAGGGGACACGCTGTGGAAACCAGCTCCTGTCTTGCCACAGCCAAACTGCCTGGCAGGGGTGTGGGAGCAGCCTGACTCTGTCCAGAGCTGTGCCCCTGCTCTTGCTGAAGGGTGGGGAAGGAGAATGCCTTTTTTCAGCAGTAGTGATGGAAAGGAATGGCCTTCCTGCTCCCTGGGGGAGCCGGGACCATGGCTTTGCCGTCAGGGTGAAGTGATGCTGAGGGAAATGGGATCCACTGGTGATGCTGGGGGATGAAGCAAACCTGTCAGAAGTGTGCCCTGGCTGCTCTCACCACTGCTCTGCAAATGTCATTCCTGGCTGCTCTGTACCTGCAGCCAACAGAGGAGCCTCTCACCTGGCACTGTGAGGGTGGCTGCTGTCTGCAGGCTCAGCAGAGGCTGTGCATAACCTGTCCCTGCCCTCTGCCATGTGCCGGGGCAGGAGGGGACCGTGCTCGCTGCCTCAGGCCCAGCAGCACAGGGGGCAGCAGCCAAACTGCAATTAGAGGGCAACTGCAGGGAGTGAGTGGCATCTTGTGAAGAGGCAGAGCAGCTGGCAAGTGCTCGAGGCCCAACAACATGGTGCTAACACATGAGCTGTGTGGGCAGGCTGCTGTGCCTCCCCCGCTGCTGCTGAAGTGCCTCAAATAATTTTGGGAGGCTGGAAACAGCCGGTGAGCTTGTGTGTGGTGGTATAGGGCCAGCTCCAAGGGGCAGAGCAGCTAGACACTGGCAAATGCTGGTTCCCATGGGCTGCCCTTCCCAAACTTAAGGGAACTTTTCACTTGCAGACCCCTACTGCTCTTCTCACAGCTCCTGGGCTGCTGAGGCAGCAGCAGGACCAGAAAGTGCTACCCTGTGCATCTGCACCACTCGTCAGCCCTGAGCTCCTGTGCTGAAGCCAGGTCTCAGCCCAGCCTGACAGTCCCCCTGTAAATGCTGAGCTCCCCATGCCTGTGGGAGCAGCTTCCACAGCAGCATCTGTGGCACAGACCTGCAGCCACACAGGCCACCAAGCTACCCTGGCAGAAAGTCTGGCTGTGACTGGGACTGCTCCTGGAGAGAAGGGAGGCACTTCGGGAGTGATGGAAATGTAGGAGCAAGGTATGAGCAGGCACAGATGTGCAGCTGGGGCTTGGTTTTGGTCTAGGAGCATGTCCAAGTAGTATCTTACAACAACAAAAAAAAATCCAACATCAAAAAACCCACTGCTTTCTATCCAAGCATCCCCAAATAGCTTTGGCCTGGACCTGGAGTCGAGGAGCTCTATAGGGAGCAGGGGCTGGAGTGGCCGGTGCAGGGGGGTTTCCTGTTCTCAGGGAGGCAGGAGCCAAGGCTGGCAGGGGCTGGGGTGGGCAGGGAGCTGGGAGCAGTCAGGGCTGCCCGTGCCAGGCAGGAGGCAGCTGCTGCCTGGATGGACACCCGTGGGGATGCTGGAGCAGCACCCGCTCCCCCTGCCCCTGCTCAGGGCACAGCAGCGCTGGGGAGCGCCTGGAGGGGCTGAGGGGGCGAGTGCTTCAGCACAGGGGCTCAGCTCTGGCCAGGGACAAAGCGCTGCCCCAGGGCCCAGGCTGGCACTAAGCCGCCAGCGCTGCCGGGAGAGGGCAACTCTTAGCAGGCTGCACTTTGAGTGGAAGCTCAAATCTGCTGTGAAACAAGTTCAGAAAAGTCTGTGACTTCTTTTCCCTGAAAACTCTTAAGAAGCTAAATTGAGAAGAGAATAAACCTGCGACCTGGCCCTTTCCCAGGGGCTGCTGGTGGCCGAGGAAGGCTGCAGCCTCCACCACCACTCTGGAGCGCTCAGTGCAACGGATGGGCTCCTGGTTTGTGCAGGAGCAGCCCGGCTCAGCTCCCCGTCCCTGCGGCCTGGTGCTAGCAGAGCCCTGCATCTCTCAGAATAGATATAGATCTCTATATATAGACTTCATCTGGTTCTATTAACATAAATATGATCACTTTAAAAATACACGTACTGTATTATGTACACTATGTACATGGGGCTGGGGCGGGCGCCAGCGGCACCCTGCTGCCCTCGCACCGCTTCCTGCGTGGTTCCTGGAACCGTTCACATTTGTTAAAAGCGCCTCAGTTTCTCTTCTGTGAGAGATGCTGGGGAAGGGGGCGGGGTGGGGCGGCGGCGGGGGCGACCCTGCAGCTGCTGCCAAAGATAAGAGGTGTTTGATCTGCCCCGGGGGGCTCTGCGGCTGTGGCCGTGCCGGGGCTGCCCTGGCCAGCCGGGTGAGGGAGTGTCAAGATGCCGGGGGGACAGTGGGACCCCTGCAGCCCCCCCACCCCTCACTGTGACGTCTTGCTGGTCATATCAGCAAACAGCCTTTGCATATGTTAAAAATACACACAGATCCAGACTGTCCTACAGCCCCCGGCAGCATCTGCGACTGCCTGGGGCCGCGGCCAGGGCTGGGTTAGCAGCAAAGCCCTGGGGAGCAGCAGGGAGCGGCACAGGGGGGACCCAGACACATGTGCAAGTGCTGGGCCCTGAGAGCCCCCAGTTTAGTGCGGCGGGGGAGCAGGGTGGGGGTCCGGGACACCCCTGTGCCAGGCCACAGCAGGCACTGGTGCCTCGGGGGTGCCCAGCTCCCGCTCACACGGCAGGGCCCCTGTGCGGCTCCCAACACCGCAGCTCCACACCGCGGTTCCTGCGCAAGCCCCAGGGAACAGAGAGCCTGGAGTCAGGCAGGGGGAACGGGGAGCACCCTCAGCCACCGTAGGTCAGGGCTCCTGTGCTCTCACGGCCTTGCTGCGCTCCAGCACCTGACCCCGCACGGCCGCCCCCCACCCTCTGCCTCCTCCAAACCATCGTGCTGCATCTCCACAAGCTCAGCCCGCAGTTTCCAGAGACATCGGTGCCGAGGCAGCGGCGAGCTGGGGCTGTCCGGTGGTGGTGAGGGGCGGCGGGGGAGCATTACCGGAGGTGGGGACGGGAGCGCCCGGCGAGCGGAGCGTGGTGCTGCAGGCCTCTCTCTCCTCGCAGGGCCCCAAGGGAGACGCGGGGCTGGCGGCGGGCACGGGGCACAGGGCACGGGCGCGTCCAGCCGAGTCTGTGCAGGAGTAGCAGCACGGTGGGGCCAAGGTCCGTCTCGGCACAGCCGCCCTCCGGCCCGGCAGGGGCTGCAGCGGCAGTGCTGGGGCTGGCAGCGGGGCTGGCCCTGCCAGGGCGGGCGGGCGGCGGCGGCAGCGCCGAGCTCTGGTGCTCAGTCCGCGGTTCACTGTATATATTTATATATAAACAAGGACAGCAGTGCTGTGGTGTTGCAATGAGGAACAGCTGCTCTGGTGCTGGATGCTCCCGGAAGATCTGGTGCTGCAGTTCGAATGGAGAGATCAGGGGCACGGCCAAAGCCAGGAGAAGGTTCTGCGCACCGGCTGCCATCCGGCCTTCCCTCCTCCCCTCCGGGAGCGCGGTGCAAAGGGGTGGCGGGGCTCTCCGTGTGCAGACAAACCTCTCTCACGCCGTCCTTCAGGAGTAGATGGTGATGACCTCCCGGCCCCCACCACGCACCAGGAGCACTCTGTCCAGATGCTCCGTCAGCACCTCCAGGAACTCCATGTCTGCACAGCCGTCAAGGAGGACAAACTTCACACTTGGGGAACATGGGGACAGCCCTGTGCCATCCCCGCCCAGCCCCAGCTGATCCTGCAGCACTGACATCTCCACACCAGAGCCAGGAGCTGGCGGGGTCAGTCCCAAGGCAAGGGGCCAGGGAAGCCCACCCGTGCTGGTGCCATGGGGATGGTGACTGAGCCAGCAGATGGCTGAGCCCCACAGACCTCTACCCAAGCCCCTGTCATGTGCCACTGCACTCATGGTGTAGGTGCAGTGTCATGTGCTCCCACCACCCATCATGTGTTGGGGGGACAGGCTGGTGCCAATGACAGCTGCTGGACCCAGCCAGGAGCAGGAGGTGTGAGGAGATCCAAGCTCAGGAACTGACCTCTGCGTCATGGCACTCGCCTAAAAGACCCACCAGTGTTGGGGAAGGCATAGAGGGCTCTGATGAGTGGCCCCACAGGAAGGATACAGTTCTCATCCCCTTTCCGGTTACGGGGAGGCCCTGGCATGTTCAGCAGGACCAGCTTGGCATCCTGGGACTTCTTCACAATCACCTCATTGAGCCTCACAGCCGTGTGCATCCTCCTCACGTTGGACTGGTTCCTGTGGGCGACAGCACGTGTGGGCACGGGACAGGCAGGGTCAGCCTCCAGCCCACACCAGGCCCAGGGAGCCACAGGGCACGCTGGCCTCCTGCCCTCGGGCAGTGCAGCACGAACTCGGGGTGCAGCAAGCTTTGCCAGGCACTGCGCTGGTGACTCTGAGCCTGCACTGGTGGCCATGAGCTGCAGGGCCACACACGGTGCCCACGGGCAGGGGCAACCACGGCTGCTCGGGGCCGGGCTGCGCGGGAGCGAGCAGGAGCAGGCAGCATGAGTGTCATCGTGGGTACCCAAGCCCAGGCTTGCAGGGAGCTGCTGGCAGCATAGCAGGGCAGCTGAGGAGCGTGTGGCACGGGCAGTGCACGGGGCTGGCAGCCAGAGCTGCCCGGGTGAGCTGTCTGGCAGTGCAGCTGTCACGGCTCACTGAGCCGCCCTCCTGCACAGGGGCAACCCCCATGGCTCCCATCGTGCTGCCCCATGAGCACAACCCAGCTCCCTCCACCCCAGCCCCGGCACCCAGCCAAACCCAGACTTACAGGTTCTCCCACTCCCTGCCAGGAGCGTGATGGGGTCCGAGAGAGAGAGAGAGAGAGAGAAAGAGAGAAATGTGGTGAACACCAGGTGGGCACCCTCACTCCCCACAGCACACCCAGCCTGGGCAGCCCATTCCTTGCCAGCACAGTTCTACACAGGGACCCCTCCCCACCTGCCCCTCTGCAAGGGCACACTCAGAGCACCCAGGCTGCCTGACCACTCCTCAGGGCAAGGATCAAGCTGGAGCTGCCGAGGCCCTGCCTGGACCCCCTGGCTGGGGCAGGCAGGGACAGCCAGGGTCACAGGGTATGGGTGGGACAAGGTGGCAGCATGGGGGGCCGTACGGCTTCATGCTGAAGAAGTCTTTGATGCCCTCAGGGCTGACAGGGCTCTTGCTCTTGTTCTTCTCAGCAACGGACTTCTCCTTGGTCCAGGTGAGATGCACCTTCTCAGGGGCTGCCTCCACCTCATCACCAGGAGACTGAGAGCTGCTGGAGAAGGTGGTGGCATTCTTGTCGTGGATTAGTTGGACCTGCAGAGGGAAGAGGGGAATGGCGGGCAGGGCCTGGGGCCTGGGGCTAGCTCCCTGCCTGGCTGTGTCTCGGTACAGCCCCTCACCTCCTCCTCTGGCTTCTCCTCGCCATCAGCAGCCTGCTCCTCGGGGACGTTCAAGCGCAGGCGGGTGTTGGCCGGGTTCTTGCGCCGGATGGAGCCACGGGACTCATCCGTGATGCTCTGGATCTGTGTGGGAGGGATCAGCCAAGGGAGTTGGGCACAAGAGGGCTTGGCTGGGCAGAGCCTAGCCTGAAGCCCATCAGGATGAGCACACTAGGTTCACATCAGAGCCACCACAGGGGTCAGAGCCCACCCAGCCTGTCCTGCAGCCTCACCTCCCGCTCCCGCTCGTTCTTGGTGAGGTGCATTTGTTTGAGGATCTGGGAACGCTGCTCCATCACCAGAGTCTTCTCATAGGTGTAAGCAGAGATGTCACTCTCATGCTGTTGGGAGAACAGAAGAAATTTGGGGCAGGGTTAGCTGTACTACCTGCTCCCAGCATGGCCCAGCATGTCCCCGTGGTGCTGTGTCCGCCCAGGGTGCTGTGTGCCCCACGTCAGGCTCTGTCTGGCTCCCATGCACAGCATCCCTGACTGCAGCACGTGCCCCGTCCCAGCACTCACCATCTCCACCACCTCCACCTCTGCGGTGATGCGCAGGTGGTACAGGAACGTGGTCAGGTCCTTCTTCATCTGGATGCTGTTGTCATCCATCTGTGCCACCGTGAAGATGCGCATCTTGCACTTACGCCACACCTGCAAGGGATGGAGGAGGCTTGAGTACAGCTCCACAGGGACAGGGACAGCCCCAGCCCAGCACTGCAGGGCCCAGCCTACCTTGTGCTGCCGCAGCAGGAAGGGCAGCAGCATCAGCATCCCCCCATCGTGGACAATCCACCAGACGTCGATGTGACCCTCCGAGAACCGCTCCTGGTTGCCCGGAAACATGGCAACATTCTTGGCCACCAGCAAGGCCAGATGCCCAGCTGTGGTCTCTCGCACCAGCTCTGGGAGGGGAAGGGCCACGTCAGCCAGGGCAGCCTGCAGCCCCCCAGGCCCGGCAGTGCCCACCCTCCATGGTGCCTACCAATGAAGTTCCTCCAGGTCTGGTGGTCCTCCTTCTGGCGCCAGCTGCGGGGCCAGCCCACCAGCACTGTGTTGTGCTGCAGCCCCCCCAGCCCGCTGGACTGGATCAGGTGGGACATGCCATCCCGCAGGTTAGAGGAGATCACCACCTGACAAAAGCCCTTCACCTTCTCTGCCTCCATCAGGCGCCGGATGGACTGCAAGGGAGAAGGAAGTCAGAGACCCCAGGGTCTCAGGGATGGGCATGGAGCAGGGCCAGCAGTAGCCCAGCCCAGGCCAGATGAGGTACAGGGTGCAGGATGTGGGGTACAGGGTACAGAATGGGGGGTGCAGAGTATGGGGTACAGGGCTGTGGAGTGCAGATCCTCACAGGGTCTCTGTGCCCCACGGCAGGCCAGTGGCTCCGGGCCAGTGGGGTGATACCCAGTGGAGCACAGAGCTGGCACACAGCTCTGCACCGTGCAGAGTGGAGGGTGTCCTTGTGCCAGGGCTCTGACAGGTGGCAGAGCAGCAATTAGAGTTATTTACTCAGAGAAATTATAACATGTCTGCATGGGAGAGAAACTGTTTGCTTCCAAGGGCTTAATCTCATTAATGCGCCGCCCCGCGGGTGCAGGGGGTGGGGAGTGCTCTCTCTCTGGCGGGGAAAGGCTCATCTCCCACCTTGCCTGGCACCAGGGCCACAGAGACTGTGGCAAGGGTTGAGGCTGAGGAGTCTGCTCAGCACAGCAGCTGTGCCAAGTCCTGCAGCAGCTGGCCAAGACTGGGACTAGTGCTTGGCTGGTGCCAGCATCTCTGGTGTCTTGGAGGGGAAGAGGAGCCCAGAGGTCCCTGTGGTACTGTGAACACCAGTGAAGCACGGAGTCCTCAGACTCTGCCTGATGCCACTGAAAGCTCTCTGGGCCATCCTGGGGCCACCAGCCCTGGGGCAGGAACAACCCTGAACACCTGGGGACCTACTGCTGGCACAGCCTGTCCCAGTGCAGGCAGCTCTCACCTCCTCTGCCCTCTGTGCCTGAGGGTGGTTGTCCAGGAAGGTCCCTTCTAACACCGAGGCCACGATCGTGAGGCCCTTCCCAGCCTTGAGCTGCGAGGTGAAGGACAGGAGCTGCGGGTGCACCACGTTCTGCTCCTGATCCCCACGGACCAGGACCAGCAGCTGCGGCCTGGAAGGAAGGTCCTGCAGTCAGTGCCCGTACCCAGCTCATCCCTGCCCCGGAACCCTGAGGTGCCCATCTCCCTGCCCAGCCTCACCTCCAGTTTTTGGTGTGTGGGGGCCCTTCCTCCAGGCGCAGCAGGGCATAGCGGGCTGCACTCAGGGACAGGCCCCGGATCCCGTCACCCCACTCCTTCTCCGCCCTGCAGGAACCACAGCACATAAGGGATGCCCATGGCTCTGGCACAGAGCACCACACTGGCACCCTGGAGCACCCTGGGACAAGCAGCCCAGGGCAGCCAAGCAGCCACACTGAGAGGCCACATGGCCACGGGGGCTGGCCAGGACAGGAGCTGCACACCGTGGCCTCCCTTACCCGCGGTACTCGATGTATTTGTAGATGAGGCCAGCGATCAGCATGGCCACCAGTGCGTAGTACCAGGAGCAGATGAACATCAGCGCCAGGCAGAGGCTCATGCCCAGGAAGGACAGGGTCCTGCAGAGGGCACAGAGCTGTCAGCATGCCCTGGGGCCCCCAGCAGGGTGTCCTGGGTGTCCCTGTGCTGCCCCGTCCCGCCCGGCTCACCAGTGGTAGTAGCGGAAGCGGGGCCGCCAGTTGGGCGTCCGCAGCAGCGTCTGAACCGCACACGCCAGGTTCACAAACATGTAGCACATGAGGAAGAACCTGCAGGAGAGAGCAGGGGACTGAGTGGGTGCAGTGTGAGGGACTGAAGCCTCCACACCTCCTGGGTCCAGGGTGGCCAATGCTGGAGCATGCCCTGCTGATGGACAGAGAAGCAGTGCCATGGACAAACCAAGCCTCAATGCTGGCCAAGATGTGAGCCCAGAGTTCCCGCAGGGCCCCCCTCTTCCCAGGCAGGGGCCAGGGCAGCAGGTCCGTTCCCCCCTCCCCCGAGGAGCAGAGACCCACACACGCCACCCGCAGTTGTGAAGGGGCGGGTCGACAGCACGCTGCCTACATGGAGAGGATGGGAGCCACCTCGTCCAGGGAGGCGATCAGGATCCCGATCTCGCAGATGCAGGCTGTGAGCAGCAGGGCCCATGTCGGCTCCCCGTTGGCTTTGCCATGGCCAAAGACCTGGAAAGGGGGGGGAGAGGGCGTGTCAGGCTCTGCGGTGCCCTGCAGCCCTGGGCAAGGGCGCTCAGTGCAGCCCGATGGGACTGGACCTTCCCATACACCCAGCCCTGGCAGGAGCAGGGACTGGGAACACTGGGTGCCGTGAGCTGGCTCATGTCCCATTGGAATCTGCCAGGAAAGCATTCCCAGCGCTGGCTCCTGCTGGCAGAACAGTCCCGTTCCCGGCACATCCCGTGGCTCTTCCCACACCCAGCCCAGCAGCCCCTGTACCCCAGCAGGGACCAGCCCCAGCTCCCAGCCTGGCCACGGCCGCACAGAGCCGGGCACCCGTGCTCGGGACGGACACACAGCCGGGGGACAGCGGCCCCTCCTGCGGCTGCGGGCGGAGCGGGGAGGGGGCCGGGGGCGCGTGTCCGGACGCATTAGAGGGTGCGGGCGGTGCGAGCGAGAGCTCGGGCTGGGGCTGGCAAGGAGAAGGAGGGAGGATAAAATTAGCCCGCTCTTCCCTGGGGGGAGCTGTCGGGTTGGATTTGGAGAGATGAGGTTGTGGGAACGCGTCTTCAGAGAGCAGATAAAATATGAAGCGGCACGGCAGCGGGGGGGAGGGAATTCTGACCTTTCCCGACACTCTCCTCCCACCGACACCGCAGCCAGAGCCACCACGGCCGCCCACCGCCGTGACGGTGCCGGTGCCGGTACCGGCGGGACGAGGGCAGGGATGTGGGGCTGCTCCGGCACCGACGGCACCGGGGGGAGGCAGGGTGGGGTCCACAGTGGGCGCTTAGGGTGGGGAAGCACGGGACTCGGGGGTCACCTACCCTGAGGAAGGGAACGATCCCATCCCTGGAGATGGCTTGCAGGAGGCGGGGGGCGCCGGTGAGACTCTGCAACCCCGCCCCGCAGGTGGAGAAGAAAGAGCCAATGACAATGACCCACGGGGACGGCCACGCCAGGGTGCCAACCACCAGGTTCCCGTTGACAGCCTCACCAAACCTGCGGGGATCAGCATCACCTGCAGCTCTATCCCATGACCCAGCACCACAGTGGCACAACCCAGCCCCACAACAGCACCACTCTGGGGTGACAGCTGGGAATTGACTCAAGGGGTGAGCAATGGAGCAGGTTGCCAGGGGTCTGTCCTCATCCCTGCACCCATAATCGTGGCAAAGGACAAGGGCAGGTGTGGGACAGCACTCCTCATCCCTGTGCCGGGGGGGGGGGGGCAATGATGATGCACGCAGTTGGATCCTGTTTGTGTTGGTGCTGGCGACCCAGAAGTGTCACCTGCCACGTGCGGTGAGCAGGGCTGCCCCAGATAAGCAGGAGCACAGGCAGCCTTGCCTGTTGACAAACAAGTGGCTGCCTGCAGCCCCGGAGGGGGAGGAATGCAGCAAACACGGATGGTTGGGATGCAAACAAGCCCCCAGTGCTGGTTACAAGCTCCAGCCCCCCTGCCTGGTTACACCCACGAGCCCCCAATGCCCCCATGTCTGCCCAGGGTGTCCTGGTTGCACCTTCCCCCCACCTCTGCCTGGCCCTAGGGCTGCCCCAGCCGCAGCCTGTTCTGGGGGGCTGCCAGACTCTCTCTGCCCCCCATGACCTTGGGACACTCACTTGTCACGCAGGACGACCCCCTCGATGCATGCTCCAAAGAGGACAACAGAGCTGATATCTGCCAGGTAGTCAAGGGGAGCCAGGAGGATGCAGAGTCCTGCCTGCCCAGCCCAGTGCAACACTCGAGCTGATCTGCCCCGCAGAGCCCACCCACCCAGAGCCCAGGCTCAGGCCAGCCCTGAAGGATACAGACCGCAGAGGTGGTGGCAATGGCCAGGATGGTGCCCGTGGGGATGGACTTCTGGGCATCCCGCAGGTCTCCCGAGCGGTTGGAGCCAGCCATGATGCCTGGGGAAAGAGGGGATGGGGTCAGGGGGAGCAGAGCTACAGCCCATACCCATCCCAGATACCCTCATGCCAGGCACCGTGTGAGCCCTGGGCACAGCAGGGCACGGCTCGCTGTGCGCCAGGATGGGAAGCAGCCATGATGGACGGGGGAGAAGGCGCGGCTGCGGCTTGGGGTACCCAGCCTGCTCCTCTCACCCCCCTCCAACACTTCCCCCCCTACCCCAAACCGCAGCCTGAGGCCACTCAAGGATTAGGCTCAAAAGCTCTCAAGTGCCTTGTCTCATTAGCCCTTAATTAGCTCAAGCAGGGACGGTGGCTGCCGCAGGGGCAGGGACAGGGTCCAGCCCCGACGTTGCGCGGGGAGGGCAGGAGGTCGCGCAGGGACACGGCTGCACGGGCGGGATCAGCTCAGCCCGGGGGATGACCCGTGCCGGGGCAGGACCCCAGAGCCGGGGCACCGGCGTCCTGCACACACCGGCACCGGCTGCTGAACGGCAGCGGAAGGGGTGGCACCGGAGGCTGAGCGGCTGCCGGGGTCCCCGCAGCGCCGAACCCTCCAGCGCTCGCCATGCCCGGGCCAAGCCGGGGGCTCCCGCCGTTCCTGGCCCCGCGGAGCTGCAGCGGAGGCCCGGAGGCTGCGCCCGCTCGGCTCCGCAGCGGGGCTGGGCCGGGGGGGCTCCTCTGCCCCCGGAGAGCTAAAAATACCGGAGCGGCGGGACGTCAGCGCGCACCGGGCGGCACCGACAGATCTGGAGCGCGGGCGGCTGCGGGGGAGGCGATGGCGACCGGCCGCCCCCGCGCCGCCGCTGTCACCGCCGCTGTCACCGCCGCACGCACCCCCGGGAGCGGGGGTGGCACACGTGCGGGAGCGCGCCCGGCCACACGTGCTGTGCCCGCGGCACGGAGCGGCTCCCACCTGTCACCGAGGGGAAGTAGATGCCCACGAGCAGGGTGAAGTAGGACGTCATGTCGCTGAAGACGTAGGGCTGGTCCATGTCCACCGGCGTGTCGGGGGAGCTCACCGAGGGCAGCCCCCGCTTCTCCACGATCACGCCCTTGGTCAGGTATGAGCTCCAGAGGTTCTCTGTGAGGAAGGAGGAGGCAGGGCAGTGCAGATGCCCGCAAGCCCCCATACCCAGCACAGCATCCCCACCCCACAGAAATGGAACTGGGGGTGTGTGGTTCTCCCAGCCCTTCCCCAGGCCCCACTGAGCAGCCAGCTGAGCAGCACACGGGCATGCAGAGGGTGAGGATGGCAGCACAGGTGGGCAACCAGAGCAGGTTCATACTGCTGTTGGCAGCGTCCCCACAAGATACTGGAGCAGCTGACATGGGATTGCAGTAGCAAATAATTAAGAGGGTAATATAATTAATGCTGATCAACACAGGTTTAAGGGAAGTGGATCGTGTCAAAGTAACTTGATAATGTTTTTGATGGGATTATGAGTGCGGGGCTGATGTAACAGGCTTAGTGTCCCTCCGTGTGCTGCTTTGGCCGCAGATCATGGGGAGAAACTGGAGCAGTGGAGAGCAGCCAGCACCGGGCAGGGCAGGCAGAGGCAACTGCCCTTGGCATGTCACTGCTGGGGGGGCAGAGAGGAGCAGCCAGCCCTCAGCCCCGGCCCTGAGCCCCCTTCATGGCTGCTCACAGGTGACAGATGGGGCCGGCAGCTCCTATTGGCCTCGCCTGTCTCATCCTCCCTGAAATGTTGTATTTCTCCCCACCCTCACCTAGGGCACAGCAAGCCCCAGTCACCTCTGCCAGGGTCAAACTGTGCCACCCATCTTATGATGCTGCTGGGCCGGTCACCTTTGTCACCAGCCACCCCAGAGTGGGGTCCTGGCTCTGTCCCACTGTCCCCAGTGCAGGAGGGTTTGCTGCCTGAGAGAGACCAGCTGGGTGGGTGGGGGTCTGCACCCCCTCCCCAACACCATTGCCAACAGGAGCAGGTTCCACCCAGCAGCCAGGAACTCCTTATCTGACCCAAAGGACCTCAGAGTGCAACATCACCGGGAGGCTCCCAAACACCCTGTGACTGCACTAATCACCATCAATCACAGCTGCAGCCCTGAGCACCACGTGCTCAGCTAAGTCTGACCTCCCGTGCCCGTGGCCACGCAGACACCAGGGCAGGATGGCTGGGGCAGCCCTGCAGCCATCAGGAATGACTGATCCTGCTTGTGGCTCTGCTGCTTTCCTGAGTCCCAACAACCACTCCAGCATTAGGGTCTGCAGACACCCTCTGAATGTGGCACAAAGCATCAGCCTCTGCCACCCACTGCAGAGCGTGAGCACCTAGCAGATACACCAGCATCTCCACAAAAACAGGTCATAAGTGGCTCCTCCCAACAAATTCACACATCTTTCTGTGGTCCTGGCCACTCTCCCAGCAGGGCTGTAGCCACAGGAGCTAAATGGCCCCAAGGGGTGATCACTTCGCTCAAAACCTCAAATCAATACCAGCCTTTCCAAAGGCCAAGAGGAAGCAGAGGAAGATTTATTCCTCCCCAGCCTTCGGGCCTCATTCTGAGCCACCCCACTGACTGACACAGACTGCAGACAGGTGGCTGCAGTGCCCTGCTCTGTCACCCAGTGCAGGAGTGTCCCACTGCCCAGCACAGCATGAGCACAGCTCCCTGTGCCTCGGGAGCAGAGCAGCCCCCAGCAGGGATCTCCCCCATGCTCTCTCACCTGGACCCAGCCCTGTTTGCCCCCACAACACCTGGAATGGCTGAGGAGCTATGACTCCCACAGCACACCCACCATCCCTGTTGGCAGAGTTGCCCAGCAGGCACAGTCACTGCCCCTCCACAGCTCCCTTGCTTTTCCATGCTGCATTCCCATGCCTTCATGCCCATGCCCACGTTCCCATGCCTCTGTTGGCACATGCTCACCTTGGATGAGGCCACTGGCAGCACCAGGGATGCCCTCGATCTCAGTGACGTTGTTCATGGTGAAGTACTCATCACAGGTGGCATTGAGGAAACGGGAGGTGCAGAAAAGCTCCCAGAGCTTGGAGCCAACTGTCTCGTTCCCCTCCACCACCATCTTGGTGCAGAGGTCGAAGCCGTGGCGTGAGAGGGTCCTGTTGCCCAGGAGGCAGATCCTGGGGGCACAAGGGCACTCAGCATCTGCATGCCCCAGCCCTGCTGCATCCCTGCAGGACCCCGTACTCACGGGAAGCTTGGTGGGTCAAAGGCAGATTTGATGACTCCAGCATAGATGGCAAGGATGGAGAGGATGACACAGCCCAGGAAGACCAGGGCGAATTTGTTGACATACTTGACACCCACGAACACCACGGTGGCCATGCAGGTCAGCACACAGGTGCCATACACACGCATGTTGTTGAGCATTGCAGCTGCCTCCCCGCTGGCATCCTCTGCCTTGAAGATGGCCATGGCTGGGAAGATGTAGGCCTGGGAAAGAGTCATGGCATCACCACCTGGCTAACAGCCTGCAGAGGGGCCTCAGGAGAAAGGTCCTTCAGGCCCCCTGCCCTGCCAGGAGCTGAGGCAAGGAGCAGGTACGTACCAGCAGGATTTCGATGGTGCCCAGGATGTACATGGCACCCGCAAAGGTGGTGCCCAGGTAGAAGCAGAGCCCCACAGCCCCACCAAACTCAGGTCCCAGCGAGCGTGAGATCATGTAGTAGGAGCCACCCGCTGTCAGAGAGAGCAAAAGTGGGTTCCAGCCAGACCCCAGTGACACCCTCAGCCCTGCCAGGTATCCCAGAGGGCAGACTGGAGCCAGGATAGCCACGGGCCCTGCTCCAGCACTGAGCAAGATGCAGAGCAGCAGGAGTGACCACACAGGCAGAGTCATTCCCCGGCAGCCAGCAAGCAGGTGCAATGGCCAGTGGCACAGGTGTTCCCTGGACACCAGACACGAGCTGGAGCCCCAGGGACCTGGGCCATACCCTGCTCCATCCTCCCAGAGGAGCCCTCAGAGCCGGGCTGCCGGGATCGATGGTCCCGCTGCGGCAGCAGGATGATAAATAGCTTTAATTACACCCCGCTCTGGGCTGTCAGCGCTGTGCCCAGCCTGGCGCAGCTCACGGCTCCCCAGGGCTCTGCAGGGCTGCCATGTTCTGGGGGAGGCAGCCAGGGCACCCACGGCCACAGCCCACCGTGCCTCCTGCGGGGCAGAGCCGGCACACAGCAGCGTGCCCGTGTCCGGCGGTGGGAGAGCCCATCCCATATCCCATCTCCCAGCTCCGGCTCTCAGCACGCCCTGCTCCCATCCTCCTGCCGTGTGTCTCCCGGCTCCCCGCGGCCTCGCCAGTCTGGCGGAGGGAGGAGCCGCGGCTGGCGGCTCTCGCTGCCATCTGCACCTCGCGGCTTTGGGGACGGGTGGCGGCTCCAGCGCTGCGCTCCCCCGGGCCCCGGGGATCCCGCGCGGGCTGCTGGCAGAAGGCTGGGGAGCGGCTGGCAGCCCCGGGGGATGCTCTCTGGGAAAAGCCCCGGCAGGAACCCCACCCTGCTGCCCGCACACACCGCGGGGCTCGGCTGTACCTGGCACCACACCGTTGGTGGCGATCGCGCTCATGGAAATGGCCGTCAGCATCGTCTGCGGGAAGAAACACAGCGAGTTCAGGAGCAGAGGGACAGGGGAGGGAAGGGAGAGCTGGGGCCATGCTAGGACATGGGGCCTCTTGGGGCCACGCTGAGATGTGCCACAGGGCAGGGATGCCCAGGGAGGATGAGTGGATAGATGTGTGTGTAGATGGACAGGCAGGATGTTGGCTGCGGCACAGCTGACACAGCTGAGCCCTTGGAGGGGCTGGCAGTGCTGGGGTGGCTCAGGACACTGGACAAGGCCAGCCTTCCCAGGCTCTGCCTGGGGTGACTGTCCTGGTGAGGTGGCTCTCTGCTTGGTACCAGATCAGGGGACCCCCAGCACATCCCCCTGCATGGCAGCTGTGATCTGGGTCACCATTTAAGCACCATTCCACTGCTGATTCCTCTGGGAAGCTGAAGGCTTCTCCTTGCTCTAAGTGGGGCAGGAGCTAGGGCAGGGGCAGAGCTGGGGCAGGAGCAGAGCTGGGGCAGGGCATGGTGGGCTGGCAGCCAGTGGACCTCTCCATGGTCCAGCCAGCCAGACTGGTGACCCCAGGCCATGGGCAAGGCTAGTGAAGGCTTATCTGGCTTCAAAACTCACACAGGAGCAGCAGAGGAAGACCATGCAGAATGACTCCATGATGCCAGCGATCCCCACCACCCAGGTGAGGCGCAAAAAGAGGATGACTCCGAAGATGTTCTGAAGGCAGGGCAGGTAGACACCCATGAAGGTGCCCATCCGTGGGGCCTGTGGAGGGAACAGCAGTTACCAGGGCTCAGGGGCCTGGCTGGCAGAGGAGCAAGAGATCCCAGTCTTCCCAGGAACCCAGGGTAAAACTGCCCCTGGCTGAGGCCAATGGGTCTCCTGTTCTCCTGTGCCAGGTCTAGGGCCTGGCACAACACAGGCAAGGGTTGGAGAGGGAGGAAAGTTACCTTCCCTCTAATCCTCACCTGCACCGGCTTCTTCTTGCCTCCATCATTGTTCTCAGCCTCCTCATGCTCCCGGCTGCCCTGTGGCAGGTTGGTGTAATTGGCCAGTCCACTCAGCAGGGACGAGACCATAGGGCTGGTGTCCATCTCCTCCTGTGGAGAGCAGATCCCGAGTTGTGAGAACAGTCCCCTGGGACCCCAGCCAGCCCCAGGAGACCTCACCAGATGCTGCCCCACTGCCTGCCCCTCCAGGAATGGCTTTGGCAGTGCAGCAACCCTGGCCTGAGGCTCTGACATGTCCCAGTGCCCAGGGTGCAGGCTGGGTGCTGTGGGACAGCTTGGGACAGCTGCTTAGCTCAGCTCCCTCCCCTGCCCCACTGCCTGCATGCCCTACCTCGAAGAGGGCCATGTTCTTGCCATCGTACTCCTTGCCCTTCTCCAGGTCCGTGCTGTTAATGAAGGGGCTGCTCTCCTTGGGATTGCCATCGCCTGCAGAGACAGCACCGAGTCAGTCAGGCAGCCTCTGCCCCACCCACACCTGCAGAACATCCACCCCACATGGTCACTGCTGTGAGGGGCCACAGCTGCCCGGGGCTGCCAGCAGAGCTGCCAGGGCTGTGGGCACCACGCTCACACCCAGACCAGCACAGGCAGTGCCAGGCGGGTATGGCAGCCCCCAGCATCACTTCCCCCGGCACACACAGGGGCTGCCATGCCCAGGAGGCTCCGCTGCCCCGCCCGGCCGTGCCGACACGCGGAGCCGGCGGAGCGCATCCACGCAGAGAGGCGAGCGGAGTGCATCGGGGGAGCCTCCGGCGGGAGGCACGGCCGCAATAACTCACGGCACGGCCGCAATAACTCACGGCACCTGCGGGTGAGCGCCCTGGGACTGCCCTCGGGGCCGGGACTGCCCTCGGGGCCGGGACTGCAGGGCTGCTCAGCATCGTCGCACAGGAGATGGTCCCGGCACAGTGCCCGGGACTGGGGCCACTGGCCAGGTGTCTGGTCCTCCTCCTAGACATGCACCACAGGGCGAGAGGTGACATCATTGAGGGCAGATGATGCCCGGGGCAGTGGAGCCACCCACAGCAGTGCCAGGCCCATAGAACCAGCAGGACAGGGACCACAGGCACTCACTGCATTAATGACCTAGTGCAGAAGAAACCTGGAGTTGGCTTAATAGCGATGAAAACAGCTGAGCTGCAGAGCAGCAGAAATAAATCAAGCTGGAAATGGAGCAGCAGTAAGGATGGTGCTGCTGGAGCAGCACAGCTCCAAGACAAGATCCAGAGCAGAGAGGGACCAGGACATGGGGGCCAGGAGCCACAGGACACAGTCCTGGGCAGAGCAGATGAGGAGGCACCCATGGCATGGGGAAACCTGGGCAGCCAGGCCAGTCCCAGCCCTCAGTGGGGGAAGAGAGGCTCCCTGCCACACACCCATCCCAGCAGCAGAGCCCTGCAGCCAGAGCAGTCACACTGCCAGTGGCCACCGCACTGCTGGGCAGGTTGCCCACACAGGCAGGGTCACAGACCAGCTCCAGGCTTTGGGACATGGGAGAGAACTGCCCCCTCCACCATCCTCCAGCATGGAGCCCATGAGTGCCCTGGGGCAGAAGGATGCTGCCCTGGCAGTGTAGTCACCCACTCATGGTGGCAGACACAAGACAAACCCTGCGACCGCTTGGAGCATCCTGGTCCTCTGAAGACCGCCATTCTCCTGCCAGTTGACTCATATTTGGGATCCTGGAAGCCCGTGTGCAGCAGTGATTCACCATCTGCAATTCCCTGGCACACAGGGTGCTCCTGGCTGACCAGGAGGTGAAGCCTCAAATGCTACAGGTGACACGGACCTGCGGGCTGGCCCCAGCTCCCACCATCCCTGGGCTCCCCCAGCACGGGGCAGCAATGTCCCTGAGGGCACAGCCAAACACTGAGGCACAGCCTGCAGGCTCCTCCCGTGCAGGAGTGGCCGTGGCAGTGCCACTGGGACACTCTAACACACAAGCTCCTCTCCAGAGTCCACTTGGACACACACCCAGCACCCCAGGTTGCCCCAGTGCCATGTGCCTGCCCTGCATCTCCCACAATGGGTCTCATCACAAACCTCATGCGCTCCTTGCTCTGTGTTTGGTCTAAAGCCCCACTGAACCCTGCTGTCATTAGGTAACAGCAGTGGTGTGGGCTGGCAACCACCCACTCGCCACAGCTCCTGCCCACCTGCACCAGCCCTGGGGACCACACTGATGTGAAACATCCACCACGCTGACAAGACACCCTCCAGGCTGGTGCTGTGGCCATCCCCAGTGAGGTGACAGAAGGGTGCAGGAGCAGGGGTGGCTCGATCTCCCCTCCCCCTTGGGGCTGGGTGGCACCGGGG
Source organism: Zonotrichia leucophrys gambelii (assembly GCF_028769735.1). NCBI lineage: Eukaryota > Metazoa > Chordata > Aves > Passeriformes > Passerellidae > Zonotrichia > Zonotrichia leucophrys. The sequence goes on along the minus strand of NC_088189.1, from coordinate 7,960,338 downwards.
GACACGGGCAGCTTGGCAGGGAGACGTGTTGGAAACGTGGCAAGGCTCTGGGACCCCTCCGGGAGAGCGGAGCCCGCGGGGGCCTCGCCTCACCGCCTGGTACCCAGCCGACGACATCACCGTGCAGGTTTCCATGGCAACGGCGAGCCACGGCCGCCTCGGCTCCCGCTCTTATGTAACGGCGCAGGCAGCCGGACGCTGGCCCCACATGGCACCCGCGCCCCGGCCCACCGGCGCCCGGAGGATGGAGCGGCCGGACCCCCGGCCCCAAGGCACCCCGACCCCCGGGACTGCCCTGCTCGGCCCCGCACGACAGGCGCCAGCAGCACCCCGGGGTGCCCGAGCTCCAACCCTGGCACCACAACAGCACCCGCAGCTCACAGTCCCTCACCCCCAGCTCTGCCCAGCGCTGCTCACGCCGGGGCCGCGGCCCGTGCTGGCACCAGCCGGGCTGCCGGGGCTGCCCGGGGCAGGAGCCCTTCGCTGGGTGATGCTGCTGCGAGGAGCAGCACTGGGAGAGGCCCCGGGCTGGCGAGCATGAGCATGCAGCAGGGCTCGGGGAGACTCTGAGTCTCCCACGTCGCTGCAGCCCCACAGGCTGGAAGGAGTTAAGCACCAGGGCGCAGGGTCCCAGGTGACAAAGCGCTCCCGCTCCTGCTCCTGCTCCTGACGGAGACCATTTTGCCGCAGCGGGGCTGGTGCAGCCTCTCCCCGGTAGCTGCCTCAGACCCGTGGTCTGAAGTCAGGGGCAGCCAGGGCAGGCAGGAGCAGTGCCCCGTCCATCACCTGCCGCTGCCACGGCCGGGTCCCACAAACGGGGCGCTGCCTCCCGGCCCTGGGGACACGTGGGACACTGCCAGCGCCAGCAACGCCCACAGGGCTGCCCCTGCCCCGCAGCCAGGACAGAGCAGCGCAGGGCCGGAGCGCTGGACCGGGCTGGCAGCCCCAAGGCCGGTAGCCGAGCCGGGAGAGACAGTGAGAGCAGAGCAGAGCCGAGCCGAGCCGTGCCAGGCTTCGATCCCGGCGCTCAGCCGCCCCCCTCCCCAGGGATCACTCAACACGAATCGGCCTTTTAATTTGCTGCGGCGGCTGGAAGGGCTGGCAGCGGGCTCGCTGGCAGGAACCCGCAGCCCCGCCGTGGGCACCGCGCAGCCCCGCTCTCAGCAGGGCTTCCACCAACCTGTCTGCCCGGGGCAGCCCGGAGCAAACGCAGCAGCGCCAAAGGACCGTCACGGCAGCCTCGGAGCCCCCCAAGGCAGGGCTCAGGCAGCAGCACCAACCACAATTTGATCTTCTAATGGCTTTTTACTTAGCCCTAAATTGGGTTGGGAAGCGTCATGTCCCTTATCCCAAATCCTCCCTAATCGCTTTACACGGCGCAGGGCACTGAGCACTGGCTGGGGTAGCCCCAGCAGCCACCCCCCACGGGCTAATTAACCACAGCTGCTGCCAGCGCTGCCACCCGACCACGGCCGTGCCCTCCGCAGCATCCAGAGCACAGCCAGCCCCAGCCAGGGACATCGGGCACTGGGGCTGCGGCATTGCCGGGCGGTGCAGAGGGCGAGGGGGGCCGTGGCACGAGCAGCCCCGACCTCAGAGCCCTCCGCGGCTCCGTCTGCGCTCCTGCACGGAGCTGCTGACGGCTCCGGAATCCCCTGCGCCACCCCCGCCCCATCCCCGCAGCCCCAGGGGCAGCAGCAGCAGCAGCGCGATGGCTGCTCAAGGCACTAGGGATGCCCTGGGGCTCCCCTGCAGGTACACAGGACACCTTGACTTCTGCCACAGCACACCTGGGCTCCCGGGGCCCTGCCTGCAGCAAGGGGCACCCCAGGGTGACCCCAGCAGGCCAGCGAGCACATGGGCGAGCACGTGGCCCTGGCTGATGTCCCCAGCTGCTGCCGTTTTGCAGGAGCTGCTGGCCAGGGAGGCCACACTGCTGTTCTGTCACCTCCGGCTATCAAGGGGACTTGGCTGGACACACACTGCCTGGCCCTGGGCTGTTGGCCTGGGGTGCCTAAGGCAGATGGGGATGGCCAAAGTATTCCTATGGCAGTGGCATCTCTGTGTCCACCCGGCTTCCTTCTACCCTGCACAGGAGTGTCTGACAGCTGCTCTGGGGAGGGGGACTCTTGGAGAGGCCACACAGCCCTTGCAGCCCCCCCGAGGCACAGACCACTGATGATCAGAGCAGTGCTGGCAGCGTCACAGCAGAGTCAATCCAGCTGCAGCGTGGCAGGGGAGCAGGGGTGGGGGTCAGGGGTGGATGGTGGAGTAGGATGCACCCCCCCATGCCAGGGCTGCGTTTTCCCCCTCCAGCCAGCAAGCACACCCAGTGGCCTTTTGGGCTGGATTCCTTCACAGCCTGACCCAAATTAGACCAACTGCTACTTCAGACCTATCCTCTTCCTTCCTAAACCCAGGATTATCCTCCCTTTGATCAGCCGGCCCTGCAGCGCAGGATTTCCAGCACAGGCGTTTTGGCTGGCTGCATTTAAACAGCTTCCCAGATTCTCCGACAGTCCAAGCCCTGCCTTGGAAATGGCCGTTGACACAAGTCCCAGCAAAGCTCCTGGTGCTGGATCTGGGCTCCCCAGGCATCCCAGTGCCACGGGGCTGGGTGTCAGCATGGCACCCTGCAGTGGGGCTGCAGCTGACATCCCAACACCCCAACCAGAGCAGTGCAATTCAAGGTGCCAGCCTGGACACTACAGGCAGCAGCCCTGTCCTGCCTGCTCCCCGCTCCCAGCATCTCCCCAGAGGGTCCAGCCCTTGCTGGGCTGCTGGGGCTGGAGCCCTTCCTGCCACTGTCATGCGGCTCACGTGTGCTGTCCAGAGCACGACCCGAGTGGGGACACTGCTGACCTCTCTGACAAATAAGGCCTAAGTGGCATCCAGGGCTTCAGTGGTCGCGCTGAGCTTGGCAAGTTGCTGGACAGCTGGCCCTGGAGCAGCCAGGACATGTGGAGGGGGCCCACTGGCATTCAACAGCTTTGCTACCCGACGGGTTTTCCATGGTCCCTGCAGACAGAGCTCACGATGGGAGTTCAGCTGACCCTTGGCATGGGGGGACAACCCCCCCGCCCCACTGCAACCACCATTGTCACAGGTGTGGGGAGTTCTGCTGAGCCCCTTCCTACAGACAATCCCTGCTCCCCCAAGTCCCCCAGGCCCCCGATTCCTCCAGCCCTTCACCCGCTGTCCCACAGGGCAGCATCTCGGCAGGCGCAGCTCCAGGGACAGTCTGCCCGGTCCATCTGTAGTGGCACCGTGTCCAGCCCTCCTGCCAGACCCCAGCATGGCTGCACCTCCTGCTGCCACGCCGCTGGCACTGCCACAATGAAAATCAGGGAGTGGGAGAGATCCTGGTGCTGCAGAGGGCAAGGGGAGGGCAAGTGCCCAGCGAAGGGCACGGCTGGGGGCCAGTGCGACAACCCCAGCCCGGCAAGGTGCCCCCAAAAGTCTCCTGCCAGCCCTGACCTTGAGCGGAGCCGCAAATAAACAAGCAAATAAACAGACTGGGGTCGGCAGAGCAGAGGAATACACAGAGCCTGTCTGTGGCTGTGCCCAGAGCCCCACTGTGGGGAGCCAGGACCCCCACAACCACTGTCACTGACAGCCATGCGCAGCCTTGGGTGGCAGACCCCACCAGGGGACCTGGAGAGGAGACTTGGCAGTGTCTGGGAGGGTCAGAGGGGCAGCGCAAGTCCTCCTGTGCCCACACTGCATCCCCCTGGCTGCAGCCCACCCTTGCACCCGGCAGGAACACCCACAGAACGGGGCCTGTGCTGCCTGGTGCTGGACGTGGCCCCGTGAGGAACGGGGACCCTCACACAGCTCGGTAGTGCAGGGAGGGGCTGAGGCCAAAGCGGGAAGAGTGGCGGGGCTGCTGCGGGGCCGAGCGGCCCCTCGCCGGCGGAGGACAGCGGCCCTGCGCCAGGGCTGCAGCGGGACGGGGCACAGCGCGGCGCGCCACGGACTGCACCGGACCGGCTCGGCTTGGCACGACAGGGCTCACTTTGGCTCAGCTGGGCTCGCTCCGGCTCGGCTGCCCTCGGCCCCGGGACGAACGGCTCCTGTGGGCGCGGAGCAGGGCCCGGGCGGCCACTTCAGCACCGCGGACAGCGGAGCGGCCCGGGGGGGGGGGGCAGGGAGTGAGGGGCGGGAGCGGAGAAGGGAGCGGGGGGCGGCTGCCCGGGATGGGGAGGCGGCTGCCGGAGATGGGGGGCGGCAGAGGAGAGGAATGGGGGGAGGGCAGCGGGGGTGAGAGAGGCGATATGGAGAGATGGGGGGGCGGCAGCCGGAGGTGGGGGGCGGCAGCAGGGAGGGCTGGGGGAGCTGCAGCGGAGATGCGGGAGGCAGGGGTGGGGGGCCGGCAGATAGGTGCGGGGATCCCGGGCGGGCGGGAGCGGGACCGGTGCGGCGACCGGCGGGGGCTGTCCGGAAAGCGGCAGAGCCAGCCCCGCAGGGTCGCTCGGAGCACAGCGAGCAGCCCCCGCCCGGGAGGAGGCTCCTCGGTGAGCCCCGCACCGCTCGGCCGCACCGCCGCTTCCCGGGGCTGCCGCAGCGGCGGGAGTGCGGCCGGGGCTGCGCGGAGGCGCCGGGGAGCGGGAGCATCCCCGCACCGCCCGCCGCAGCCCCGCGGGGCCGCCGGCCGAGAGCCGCCGTCGCGGCCGGTGTCGGTGCCGGTGCCTCCCGCTCGCCCCGCGGCGCGGCACCCTCAGCCCCCGCTGCCCCCGGCCCCGCGCCGCTCCTGCCCCGCGCCCGCGCCCGGCCCCGCCGCCCCGGGCCGTGCCGCTGTCCCGCTCGTCGGTGCCGATGCCGGTGCCTCACCTTGGCTGGCGCCGCCGTCGCCGTCCTCGCAGTCGGTCAGGTTGTTCAGCATGGCGCCGGTGCCGCGGCCGCTCGCTGCCGCCGGAGCTGGAGCTCTCGCTCCGCAGCAGCCGCGTCCCCGCGCCGCCCCCCGCGCCGGTGGGAGGGGGCTGCAGTGCGGAGGCGCCCGGGCTCACGGCTCACGGCTGCTGCCGGCGGAGCCCAGCCCGGCCGCCCGCTTCATCACGTATGCGGGAGGCATTGCCCCCGCCGCGGCGGGGAGGGGGGGGCGAGGCGGCGCGGGGGGGCACCGAGAGGAGCGAGCGGAGCGGGGCCGCCTCCCGGCTGCGCCAGGCGTGGGGGGGAACTAGGGCAGCGCTGCGGGCCCGGCTGGGGCGGGCGGGACGGGACGGGACGGCCCCGCAACCGCACCGACCCCGAACCCCGCCCCCAGCCCCCGCACTCCGCACCGGCCCCGGCCCCGCAGCCGCCGCCACCCCCGCACCCCACACCGGCTCCCGGCCCGGACCCCGGCGCAGCCTCGGGACCTGGAACACACTCGGGGTGCACAGAGGGGCAGAACCTGTGACTGCGGGACCGGCACATGAGAGGCGGCTGAGGCCCGGGATCACGGCAGCCCCTGCCCCGCCACGGGCCGCTACCGGGCGGGGGCGGCTCCCGGTTGGGCAGCAGCACGGCATGCAGGGGACCCCTCTGCGGGACCCCCTCGGCCGTGGATGGAGACCCCTGCCCCAGCAGCAGAACGACCCAGGGCACCTAGGGAAGGGGGACACATCCAGACCTCCCCACTGGCGGGACGGCAGAGGTGATTGACCCTGCTGTGTCCAGCTGACCTGCAGCGCAGGGAACGCTGCCTGCAGAGGGAAACAGGCTTGATGTCACCTCCCCTGGTGACCAGGGGACCAAGATCGCACCCATAGCAACCTTCTCAGACCTGGATGAGTGTTGCAATGGGGCCAGAATCCCCAGGCCCTGTGCCGTCTATGGAGGCCCCAGCTCTTGCAGCTGTCACCCACAGGGCCAGGGGCGCAGGCCACTCTCGAGCTGGGGCTGTAGAGGGACCCTGCAAGGCTGCCTGAAGCCCCCTGCTCTCTCATGCACTTAATTCGGGAGGATCCCCCGACCGGAGCTGGCTGCAGCTCCCGGCATCTCCTCCAGCACAGGCTGAGATCATGACAGCCCGCTGGCCTCCGTTACTTCTTGACGGCTGTAATTAATTGTTTACTTTCTCCTGGTGTGGAGCCAGCTGCTCCGCAGCGCGGGTGCTCCCCGGCCTGACCTCGCGGCCAGGAGAGAGGCTCAGACCCCTCACCCCAGCCCTGCAGGCAGCACTGATCCCTGCCTGCCAGGACCTAGCACCTGGCATCCCCGGGGAGCTGCAGCAGCACAGCCCCAGCTCCATGGAGAGTGGCACAGGAGGGATGCAGGGAGGATGGGCAGTTCAGGGTGGGCAGCTCAGGGTGGGCAGCCCCTGCCCAGGACTCTGCATGGCAGTGACCACATGGGGCTGCCCCATCCAGCTGCAGCAGCACCAGCCCCTCAGCCCTGAGCAAGGGCTGGCCCACTCCCAAGGGTTGGGACTGGAAGGAAGGGGCTGCAAGACAGGATTCACTGAACTAAACCACCATCCCATGCTGGCCTGGGGGGGTCAGAGGGCACCCCCAATCCCCCCAAGGGGGCTGTGGCTGGCCAGAAGGGCAGCAGGCCAGGGTCCAGCCGGCCATGGTGAGTGCCAAGCACCACAGGGTGGTTTTTTGCAGGAGGCCACAGTGCGTGGGCTCGGCACAAGAGGGATTTTCCTACTAAAACAGATGCGGGGGAGGGAGCACGTGAAAGACCACTAATCCCCTAATCCCTGGATTATGGCTCCATTTCAGGGGTTGGGATTTGACGGCAGCACAGGGGGCTACGCTATCAAGACTGCATTGGCTTATCCTGTGTACAGGGTCCCACCAGCATGTGGGGGCAACTGAGAGTGTCTCTGAGGCAGAGGAGACTGAGGGGCTTGATCTCCCAGCAGAGCACTGGCATTAACCCTGGCCAAAACGCCCCTGACTGGGGTATGTGGTGCAGTGTGTCCAAAGGAGAGAGGTCTGGCACTGTTTGGGCATCATCCATGCCCTTGCATTGCTTGTAGTCGTGCTGCAGGCAGCATGAGGGCATTGGGAAAGAGGAAGACCGACACTTTTCCCTAGCCATGGAGTGGGGGATCAACTGCAAGTGGCCCCTGAGTCGGAGTAGCAGGCAGGATGCTGGCAGCAGGCCAGGCAGAGCATCAGTGCCCCACTTAACTGCAAGAGGCTGCCCAGGAATGACGACGGAGAGCGGCCAAGCCAAGAATCATCCCTGCAAAGGGTCCTGTACCCCTGCAGAGACTCCTGACAATGTCCCAGACCCCTCTGCACAGAGCCTGGGTGGGGGGAACCATTCTCACAGACATTCCCAGGGCAGGAATCCTGGCTGCTGGCCCAACAGCCCTTGCCTGTCCTATTACCAGCAGCGGTCAAACCTCCCAGGAGCGAGACACGTGCTGGAGTCACTGGGAAACCTCCTGAGGGCAGGGAGCGGGCAGCCTGGCAGCGTGCCACACGGGCAGGGAGGGCAGCTGTGCTCTGGAGATGCTGGTCAGCACATTGCACTGCCTGCTGTGATCCCTGGGCACTGCCAACAGCCTGCCCGTGCACATCCCACCAGGATGGGACACCCCACACTGAGGGCTTGAGGCACAGGGACAAGCAGCTCCCAGGGAAATGAAGAGCTGGGGCAGGAGAAACCCCAAGACGATGGAGGTGCAGCAGGACAGAAGGGCTGTGTGCCAAATATCGTAGCAGCAGGTTGGCATCACAATGTGCCCTCACCACACTGTCCTGACAGCCCCAGGAGCCCAGGGGCAACACCTCCTGCAGCACCTTGGCAGGATGGAGTGCTCCTGTTCATCTCCATCCAGACAGGCCAGGGCCCTGCCACCAGCACGGGGCAAAAATAGAGCCCAGAGCTGACACAGGCACCAGCTCACCAGCTGGGACTTGACTCCAGCTGCAGCAGCAGGACAGGACATGGAGGGATGTGCAGTGTCCTGTGGGGCTGGGTGGGGAGCCACGGGAGGCACTGCAGCTGCTGGGGCTGAGAGCAGAAGGGCAGCAGTGGGGCTGGGCTGGCACAGGCTATGGGGCAGGGATGGCACAGGCCATGAGACAGGGAGGGCACAGGCCATGGGGCAGGGCTGAGAGCTCCTGCGTCACACGAGCCCAGCACAGCTGGCGCAGCGTCCCCAGCTGCCCTTGCCCAGATGTCTTGCCAGCAGCAGGGCCACGGCAGTGGGCGGCCGGGCAGCCTGGCACAGGGATCAGCAGCAGCAGCAGCCTCCTCCCACCAGGCCCTGCAGCTGAGAAGCCCCCAGGCAGCCCTGTGCCAGTTGCAGTACCCTGGGGATTGCAGGCAGCCACTGCTGAGCCATGGCCAGAGGGCCAGTGATGGCCGAGGAGCAGCTGCACGGCCACTTGCCAGCTGCTGCCAGAAGGGTTTGGGTGCAGGATCAGCTGATGAGGCACTGAAGTGCCCTGTGCCCCACACGGCTCCCCTCACTCAGCCCCACAGCCTGTGCAAGGTTCTGGCACCCCACTGAAGCACCTGTGGTGTGTTCAGTGGCATGGAGTCTCCTTGAGAAGGTACTGATGGGGCTTGGGCTGCTCCAGCCCCTGGCAGCATCCCACTCCCCTGTATCATTAGCCTCTACCTGCTGCACACCCTCGGCTCATCTAATGATATCCCAAGGTATCAGTCTGGGACAAAGCTGGCCTGAGTGTCAGCGAGGGGCAGGAGGGGATGGGAGGGCTGGGTGAGCAGCCCCTGTCCCTCACATGTACCCCTCTGTGAACGGTGCCCAAGTGCCCCATCCCCTCCCAGGTGTCCTGGCCCCTCCACAGTGGCCCTGCAGGGGGTGCAGCCAGGGTTGGGGGGGTCCCTGCTGTCCCCAAGCCCCCTCAGGGCCTCACCTCGCACCTGGGGCCAGCCTCACACAGCTGCCCCACAGAGCCTCGTCCATGGCTCATGGCCCACAGCCCCGTGAGCCCAGAGCCCCCAGGGGGGCCGAGAGAGGCGCTGATCCCCCCCAGCACCGAGAGCCACGGCACGGGTGACACCGGGACCGGTTTCCATGGCAACGAGAGGCTCCGTAACTGGTTGGTTGCCATGGCTACTGCCGCCGAGCCCGACCGCTCGGGACACGGAGGGGCAGCGCACTGAGGATGCTCCGGTGCCCTCTCGGGCCAGGGCGGCTGCCCCACAGGAGAGCACCGGGGCAGCCGCCCCCCGTGCAGCCCCTCCGCGGGGGGGTCCCAGCCCCACGGTGGGTCCCAGGAGGAGCACATCGATCCCCGGTGCCGCGGGGCCGGGCCGCGCTGCGCTCCTGGCGGGACCGGGTCCCCGCGGGACGGCGGCACCGGCGAGCCCCGGGGGCGGGGCGGGGCCGCGGGGGCGGGGCCGGGAGGGACACGCCCCCACCGGAGCCGTCCCGTCCCGTTATCGCCCCCTGGCGGCCCCGCGCAGCCCGGTCCGCCCCCGCCGCCGCCCGCACGGATCCTATTTCCCGGGCCAAGCCCTGGATCCGCCGTGCTCCTGCAGAGACCTGCCCCCGGCCCCGAGGCCCCGCCGCGGCGCCCTGTCCGTACCCTGCCCCGCCCGCACCGGGCGGTCCCGTTCCGCCGCCGCCCGTGCCCCGAGGCTGAGATCTCTCCTCAGCACCCTCCCGCCTGGGGCCGCTCCCGGGCAGGGCCTTCCCAAAGGGCGGCCCCGGGAGCCACAAGGCGCCCTGAGCACGGTGTCGGCTCACGGAGCAGCAGGGGCCCTGCAGCTGGCCGGGGGTCCCCGCACCGCCCCGGCAGCACGGCCGGCTGCAGCCTTCGCTCCCGCAGCGCCCCGAGGTCCCCCGGATCTCAGTCACTCTGTCCCCACGCGTGACACTGACATGGGGTCAGGTAACACCGAGCGTTCACCCAGGGCCGAGTCTCTCCCGGATCACTGCTGTCCAGAGCTCCTGCCTGCCATCCACAGCCCTTGCCAGTCCTGCAACTGCATGCACCTCCTCCCATCCATCCCCCCGAGAGGCGGCATCCATGGTCCCAGCACTGTGGAGAAACGTGGGATGTGAGGAATCCCTGACCACTGAGAGCTCCTAAGTAGCCACCCTGACACAGCCGTGACCACCCCACAAAACAGGGCACCTCCAGCAGGACCTGCCACTGGCTGTCCTCTGGGAGGGCACAAGGTCACAGCTCAGCCAGAAGGATGTGTCCCTTGGTGCCACCACGGCCTCTCAGCATGCCTGCCCCAGCTCCCTGCAGGCCCCCACCAGCAGACTGGCTGCCAAACCGAGGAGCTGTTCCTGGAGGGCCCCAGAATTCAGCCCTGGCTCATCACGGTCCTCTCCGCCCCAACACAGCCCACAGGCCAGGCCCAGCTGGCCCAGCTGCCATAAAGTGACAAGTGGCCCCGCATCCCCTCGCCACTGGACGCAGCCCTACATCACCCACGACAGTGTGATCCTAGACAGGGCCCCAAAGGCCGGAGCCCGCTGCCAGAGACACAGCCCAGCCCGGGGGCCGTGGTGTCCGTCCGGCTGCTCGCGCCTCCCACCCGCGCCCTTCGCCGAGGGTGCAAGGTCACAGCTCCGGCAGCACAGCTCCGGTGCTGCTGTCGGCCGGTTTTCTGGGATCGATACGGCTCCGGTGACAGCAAAGCCCCACCGCCACGTCCCCTGGGCGCCACGAGCGATGGCTGCCGGCTCCAGCGCCTGTGCCCGTGGCAGCCCGGTGGGCACTGCTGCATCTCAGGGCTGGCCACAGCTTGCCCTCTCCCTGCTGGGCAGCAGGCACCCTCTGCCATGGCTCCCTGGGGAGCAGTATGTGACCCGCACCCACAGCCGACCCACAGCTGTAACCCCGCTCCATCCCGCTGCCGGTCCGGCAGCAGCAGGGCCTTGCTCCAACAGCCCCCGGTATGGGGATGGAACAGGGGGAGCTCCCTGAGGAGCTGAGGTGGCCGCGGGGAAGAGTCCGAGACGAGGGGTCCTGCCCGGGAGGGCGGCTGAGCCCCACTCCCTGCTCTGCACCTCCCATCTCCGGATCCCGCAGCTCCGAGCCATCCCTACCCCGGGGGTCTGCCCTGCTCCGAGGGGCCAGACCGACCGCAGCTCCACACCCCCCATGGAGTCCCGACAGCCCGGCCCTCCCCGCCGACCCTCCCCGCGGAGCCTGTCCTGCCCCCCGGATCCTCATCGCGGACCGTGTCCCGCTCCGGAGCCTCCCCGGGCCCCCCTCGCCCCCGGCGCTCACCCCCGCCGCCGGTGACGGTGAAGCGCCCGCTCATGGCCCCGTCGTCGCCACAAGTGGCTCCGGCCCCGGCGGTGGCTGAGCGCGGCCCCGGCGGGCGCTGACCGGGGTCCTAGTGCCCGCGGCACCGCCCGCCGCGCCGCCCCCGCGGCCGCAGGGCTGGCTCCAGTCCGAGCGGATCGGCTCGGCCCCGCTCCGCTCGGCTCGGTTCGGCCCCGTTCGGCCCGGTCCGGCTCGGCTCGGCTCGGTTCGGCTCGACGGGACCGGACCGCTCCGCCACGCCCGGTCGGTCCCACAGCCGCCACCGAACTGGGGGTGCTGGGACCGTGCCCCAACGGGACGGGAGGGGGCCGCGCTCTGCCCCCGCCCTGTCCGGAGCCGCGGCCGCTAATTACAGCTAATTACAGCCCCGGAGTTGCGGCTGCCCCGCCCTGCCCGGACCCGGGCACCCTCGGGCACGATCCCGGCCCTGGCGCTGCCGCCGCGCTCTGCGGCCACGCAGGGACAGACCGGGCCCGGGGGGAGCCACGGGGCCAGCCCGCGGCGGGGTCTCAGCTGCACCGGGGACTTCGGTCACACGCTGAGTGCCGGCCAGAAGCGGCGACAACCGCCCGCTCCTCATCTCGGTGCAAAGGTGGAGCGCAGGGGAGGGCGGTGGGTGGAGGATTATGCCGAGCCAGGGCTTGGGAGGTCCGGCCAGTTGGGGCGGGGGTGCCGCCCCTGGCGTAGGGCCGGTGGTGGACAATGGTGGGACCGAGGGACATCATTCCCCATTGGACCCAGTGTCCATGTGGGATCCAGAGTCCTTAGCAAAGGGGGGATTTGGGGACAGTCCCCCCACAGAGCCCCCATGCCCGCTGGTGCTGGCACCCCCGGGGCTGGGGGAGGATGATGCTCCCAGCACATGGGAGTTCTCCAAACCACGGTCCCAGCAGCTGATAGAGCACTCGAGGCTGTGTCCAAAGAATTGTCTTTATTACAAATGGGCAGGCAATTGGCAGAGGGGGTGGTTAGCAGAGTGGGCAGTGGGCAGGAGTAGGAAAAACCCTGTGTCCCACCCTGGTGTGACCCCAGGCGCCAGCTCCCAGTGGGGCTCAGCCTGACCTGGCATCGCTGGCTCAGGAAAAAGACAAATTTGTCTCGAATCCATGTGCGGTTTGCACCAGACAAACGCCTCTGTGCAGTGAAGCTGGCACTGGCAGGAGTGGCACAATGCCAGCTGTGGCAAGAGTCCTTCTCCCCAGCTGGGGCTCTCCAGGCTGGGCAGCTCCCAGGAGGTGAGGACCCCCTGCCCCTTTCTTCCAGGAAGATGGTGGTCTCATCTGGGGCTACCCACAGCCACAAGGCTCCCAGGGGTCTGCCCGTGAGACAGGAGCCCGCAGGTTGGGAGCAGTGGGCAGGGAGCAGCGCTGGCAGAGCTGGTGGCTGGTCAGGCCTTCAGTTCTGGGGACACTGCAGGATGTCATACTTGACGTAGCCCACCCTGTCCACCTGGTAGCGCGGTGTCATCCTCCAGTAGAAGCTGCCCCGGCAGAAGTGGTACTTGCCTGGCCAAGGAGGGGGATGGAGGGAATGGAGGGTCAGCAGGTTTGGCCATACAAAGATCCATCCTGGTGACTGCCCAAGCAGCACAAGCACACGACACCCTGCACCTTGCTGGCACCCTGCCAGCTCCACCACAAGGACCCATGGGGCTGATGGCATGCTCTGTCCCAGAGCCATTCCCCACACACCCGAGCATCCCGAGCAGGAACCAGAGCAATGCCATGAGAGGCTCAGGCAGCCCAGGCCCGAACACACAGCACCCACCCGCCAGGTCCCACTCACCTTGGTACAGGAACACATTGCGTGCATCCAGGGGGACGCCGGTGAAGACATCATCGGTGGCACGGGGGTAGCCCTTATCCACCCTCTGAACCTTCACATCCAGCCTGTGGGAGAGCAGAGCCACGCTCAGGGCTGCTGGGAGCCCCCTCCCAGTCCCTGGCCAGGGCTCAGGCAGGCGCTGCTGCTCTCCAGCCCTGCTGCTCTCCAGCCCTGCTGCTCTCCAGCCCTGCTGCTCTCCGGACCCGCTCACCTCCAGTAGCTCTCCCCGCTGAAGAGCAGCACTTTGCCGCGGCCCCGCTGCAGGGCCCCCGAGAGGCGGCCGGCTTCCTTCCCTATACCCAACTTCTCGATCCCCCGGGGGCCCAGCGCGCTCTTCCCAGAAAACACCCAGAACTGCCGACCTGCAGTGGGAGATAGTGGAGGTGTCAGACAGCCCTGGGAGCTCCCAGGCTTCACCGGGCTCCTCCCCGTGCCCGTGGGACTGGGCGAGGGCAGGGGCGGCAGAGCTCACCAGCAAAGAAGAAAACCCTCTTGGTGAGCAAATCCTGGAAAACAGCATCGATGGTGTCTGGGAGGCCAGGCCAGGTATCAGCAACAGAGAAGGCACCCTGGATGCCCGATTTCCAGAAGGATGAGTAGGTCCAGTATTTCCTGGTGGGGAAGATGAGTTGTCCTGATCACCTCAGTCTGCCACAGCCTATGTCCCCCCCCATATCTCTGTGTTCCCCCACATCCCACATCACCAGGGCAGGAGGTGCCAGATGCTGCCACTCACCCATCCTTGAAGAAATACAGCTCCCCATTGATCTCTGTGATAGCATCAAAGTTCCTCTCCATGCAGGCATCCCGGCTGGGGTCCACAGGAATGGGTCCAACTGTGGGCTCTGGTGTAGTCTCCTCCTCTTCCTCAGTGGTGGAGGTGCTGCCAGCCTCTGTGGGCAGGGGCTCAGGCTCCTCTGTGGGCATGGGCTCGGGCTCCTCAGTGGGCAGGGGCTGGGGCTCCTCAGTGGGAGCAGGTGCAGGTGCAGTGGGCTTGGGGCCAGAGCCACGACCTGAGTGAATACAGGGGAGGGCATGAGGCTGGGTCATCTTGGTGCTGCAGGACACCCAATGCACCCAGCTGCAGTGCAGCTGCTCACCATAGAGGTACTGGATGCCCTGGACATCATCGGGGTGCAGCTGGAAGTCCTGGATGTAACTGTACATGGGGTACATCAGGGCCTCACGCACGCTGGAGTGGTCCAGACCCAGTGAGTGTCCAAACTCATGGGCAGCCACCAGGAAGATGCTGTAACCTGGGAGAAAGCACTGGCCTAAGTGCCTGGTGGGCCACAACAGGGCAGGACACACCATCCAGAGACTGTGGTCCCCACAAGGAGTGTGACAATATGGCATGGGTCTGGGAGGCACAAAGGGGAGCACAGGCAGTACCTCTGTCAGGGCAGAAGCCCCACTTCTTGTCGGTGTCATAGTTGCTGGTAGTGGCACACCAGAGCTTGCCATCCTGCCGGCCCTGGCTGGTGCAGGCACTGTAGGACTGTCCCAGGAAGGTGAAGGGGAAGACACACGGGTCCCCCTGGGAGTTGCCGCCGATCACCGCCGTGTCTGCAGCAAAGTGTCAGTGAGGCTCTCCCTGGCCCCTGGCTACAACAGCCAGAAGCCAGGACAATGCTGAGACCCCTCATGTACCCCCTCCCCTGCGAGCCCCCATCCCTGCTGGCACCTCGGTTGGGGCAGAAGCCGTATTTCTTGTCCTGGTCGAAGCTGGAGGTGGTGGCACACCAGCGGTAGCCATCGGAGCGGCCGTCTGTGGTGCAGGCATCGTAGGAGGTGCCCTCGAAGATGAAGGGGAAGACACAGGGGGCTCCATCGCTGTTGCCACCATTGGTGTAGAGGACTGTGGGGTGAGGGAGAGTGAGGAGGGCCCCAGGCTCCGCGAGGCTGTGCAGGGGTTATGGTTGCCATTACTCACGCTCGCTGGGGCAGAAGCCGTATTTCTTATCCCGGTCGTAGTTGGGGGTGGTGGCGCACCAGGGCAGCCCATCCTTGCGCCCCTCCGTGGTGCACCGGGAGTAGGAGTGGCCCTCGAAGATGAAGGGGAAGTGGCATTCGGCTCCATTGGCATTCCCGTGGCGGGTCTTCACCACTGGTCAGAGAGGGGCAGCTCAATGCTGCTGCTGTAGTTGGCACCATCAGACCCCCCCAGCCCACCACACCCTGCCCTTACCTAAGCCAGTTCCCAGTGTCCAGAACTCATCGTCGTCAAAGTGGGCATCGCCCTGGATGCCCTGGCCTGGGGGAAAGGCGTGGGCCAGGAGCCCATCCTTGCCGTCGAAGGGGTACCCGTCCCCATGCTCTGCAGGGAAAAGCACCCTCAGCTGGACCTGCCAGAAAAGCCCTCAAGTCCCCAGCACATTTGGGGGCAGGGGGACTCTGGGCACAGCCCAAGGAGACGTGGGGCAAGGATCTCACAGGCAGGATGCGTCACCAGGCCCCTCCTCACTCCCTGCCTGCCCAAAGGACATCACCTTGGCTGCCAAACATGATCATGATGTCTGCCTCGCCGCTGTAAATCTGGGTGAAGGTGAGAGGGGTCACATCACTCCACACTTGGAACGCCCGTCTGAAGGCGTCATCGATCACGGCACGGTCCAGGTCGGGGGAGTAGTTCATCACCCTGCCAGGGAGGCAGAGGGTCAGTGCTGCCAGCTCTCCTCCTCATGCAGGGAGGCAGAGGGTCAATGAGGAGCTCCCATCCTCATGCAGGAGTGACCCTGTTCTGGGAAGGAGCAGACCCCCACCTCCAGAGATGATAGCAGTCACCACCCTTGACCTCACCCAGGGCTCAGGTGCCCTTCTGGGCATTGGGGAGCAGATGCTGCTGCCATCCCAGCTTGGCCCTGGCAGCACTGGGACCCATCTGTACAGGCAGCAGCAAGCTCAGAGAAGGGCTGAGCAGAGGCTGCCAGCCTCCTGGTCCATCAGGCTTTCCATTCTCCTGGGACCATCACCCTGAGGACACAAGGGTTCGTCTCCAGAGCAGACTCACCGGTAAGTCAGGTCCATGTGGTCCCACTTGAGGTCCCCCTCAAAGGTAAGGAAGGTTCCCATGTCAGGGACGCCACAGCGAGGGGCTCGCATGGCCTCCAGCGTGGCAGCATCCAGCTCTCCCGTCTCCTCCAGGCCCAGATGCTTCTGCATTTTGAGCAGTGCCTTGCCCAGGGACACCTGCTTGCCACCAATCTTGGCCTCTGCCTCCGTGGTGTAGCCGAACCTCTGCAGGTAGCGCTGTGGAGGGAAGGCAGCCAGAGGGGTGAGCGAGGCAGGAGGGGGCTCCAGCAGCCCCGGCATCCATCCCAGCCTGGCTGCCTTCCTGAGCTCAAGGAGAACGACAGCTCTCAAGCCGTGCCTGCAGCCCTCACTGCCAGCCTGAGTGCCTCCTTGGGGACCTGGGTGCCAGGAGGGCACCACCGGGCCGTGCTGCCCTCACCTCTGCCAGCTGTAGATCCGGCAGGGTGCTGATCAGGTCCCCCGGGAAGGTGACAACAGCCTGCGGCTTGCCCTGGAGAGGGGCTGCCCAGCAGGAGACGGCCAGCAGCCCGGCGACAAGCGGGGCCAGGAGCAGTGCCATGGCTCGGCGGTGACAGGAGGGATGTGGCCGTGCTGGTCCCCGCTGTCTGCTCTGGGTGCCGCCGGGCTACCCGCTCCTATTTATGGGGTGGGAGGGCAGTGAGTCACCCTCAGACCCCTCAGCGCCGACTCACGCTCCCTTCTCCCTTCCCACGGTGACGAAACGCACACTCCATCTCTGCCTTAACTGTTTCATCACCTTGTTTACTAAACACGCCGCCTTCCGCAGCCACGCGAGGACAGGAAGGACGGCGGCTGGGCAGCTGCACCGGGCCACAGCGCAGCTCTGAACGGCCACCCTGGGGCTGCCCCGCACAGCCACTGCCCTGCTCCCTGCTGGCCCCAGGACCGTGGTAGCTGTGGGGACAGCAGGGCATCACTGGAGGCCAGCCAGGTGCTCAGGATCCTGTAGCTGTGTCATCACCCCGGCTGACACTGAGCTTGGCTGGCCAAGGGCTGATGATGCAGGACCCAGACCCGCAAGGACGTGGATGGGTGTGGGGGCAGATGGCAGCGGAACCCCCACCTGAGCCCCAGCATCTGGAGCCCACCTGCCTGGGATTTGGGAGCTTGCACCCTCACCGGGACTCTACATCCTTCCCCACCACAGCTGCATCACCCCAGTGGGTCAGAGTGTTTCCAGCATTGGAGATGCCCATGACTCCTCACCCCAAGCCCAAATGTCAGCAGCTGAATGGCAGAGCTTCCTGGTACCAAAGGCATTGCCTGCCCAGGAGCAGCTCTGGGCACGGGAATGCTCCACCTGGGGCCCTGGGACATTAGGGGTGCCCTATCCTGGCTGCCCTGCTCTGCAGGGTGCTGCTGACTCAGGTTCCCACCCAGCACAGCACAGACCTTGCCATGGGATGGTGTTTTCCTGCTTCTCCCAAAGTGCCGACGCTTGTGGGAACGAGAGCAGTGAAGGGGAAAGCAAACAGGGATGAGGAGCGAGGAGAAAACAGATGGCAGGGAAGAAGGCGCAGCGTCAGCGGGGGGGAGGGAGCCCTGGTGCAGCCCAGCAAGGCTGCTGAGACACAGGTCCCAGAGCAGATCCCCTGCCCCAGCCCTCACCAACCCCCTGAGCCCCAGGAAGCTCAGCTGGGTTCATCAGGAGGATCTTCCTGTTCACTCCATTGCTGTTAGTGCCTGTCCTCCCAGCTCCCAACAGTGCCAGAATGGGGCTCAGCAGCGGCTCCCTCCCAGTATCCCCCAGCTCTGGCTGAGCCAAAGCAGAAGCTCCTGGCCCAGCCAAAGGATGAGCAGGTCATACTGACACCCAGCACAGCTGGGGACAGTGAGAGGTCAGGGCTCTGCTCCCTGTGTCCTTGGAGAGGAGCCCCCATGCCCAAGTGAGGGCTCATCCCTGGGGCAGCATCACCTGCCAGATGCCCTGTGCTGGTGGGATGCATCCACAGCTGCCTGGGCACAGGAAGCTCACCGGCAGCGTGGGCTAAGCTGGGAAGGAAGCAATGGTGAGAAATCAGGGGGTTGCCTCACTCCCCCACCACAGCCCTGCAAGAGCAGCCCCCATTCGCTGGCACAGGAAATTGCTTCACAAGCAGCTACCATCCTGCACCCGGTGTGACAAACGCATCCAGCCAAGCATTCCCTCATGGTGGGACACAGCTCTGGGACCCTGCAGCCAGGTCACCCTACAGCCCCTTCCCACAGGGTCCAGCCTGCCCCCCTTGTCCCTGTGATGGCCCCGCAGGCAGGAGGCAGTGGCTCTCTGTGCTCCCCACCTGTCTGGCAGCCAAGGTGAGGAGAGCCTCTGCCAAGGTGCCCTGAGAGCCCATTGGAGCTGGTGGCTCCTGAGGCATTTGAGGAGCAGACACTGAAGTGTCTGCTCCCCATCCTCCACTCTCCAGCCTGCCAGGACCTCAGCCCACAGCACAGAGGTGTTGTGGGAGATGGGTGCTAAATAACCTGCAGGCTGTCCTCAACAAGGAGACTTCTGAGTCCAGCTCTGGGATATAGTCAGAAACTCAGATCCAGCTCTGGTCTCCCTGGCACTGTAGCATATCCCTTGGACTTCCCCATGCTATTCCCATCCTTCATTTCCACCACATGCAGAAGCTGCAGCTCCAGCAGCCTGGGCACTCTGCCAGGGCACACCATGGCATCGTGCTGCCTGTGGCACCCTGAGGGCAGAGCCACAGCCCAGCAGCACAGAGTAAGGCTGGCAGAAACGGGGCTGGGAGGGAAGTGGGACCTTGGAGAAAGTGATGGCAGGAGGAGATGAGGGCCAATGCCCCACACACTGTGCCCCAGTCCCAGCAAGCCCTGAGCTGGGCAGTGGGAGCTCCAGGGGGGGTTGCCAACC
This sequence comes from Zonotrichia leucophrys gambelii, assembly GCF_028769735.1. Classification (NCBI taxonomy): domain Eukaryota; kingdom Metazoa; phylum Chordata; class Aves; order Passeriformes; family Passerellidae; genus Zonotrichia; species Zonotrichia leucophrys. The sequence goes on along the minus strand of NC_088189.1, from coordinate 7,941,399 downwards.
ACAGCTCTACCCCCGTCCTGGCCGCTCCCACTGACTCATGGCCCCGCTCACCAGCTTCCTCCTGGAACCATCCTGGGGGAATTTCTGGTGACTCTCTGGAGGCTCGTCAGAGAGCAGGGCCAGGGCAGCAGGGAATCCCCCATGTCTGGCAGCACCAGCACCTTCTGTGCCAGGCAGGGAATTCTGTGGGATGGGCTCAGCACTGCTGGCATGAGCCCCACGCCAGGCAGCCTCGATCAGCTCAAGGCACAGGTTCCTCAGAGAGTGCATTTGTGGAGGGAGGCTTGGGGCAGCCACTGCGGCCGGTGGGAAAGAGAGGAGGGCAGTGGTGATGGGGCAGTGCCACAGGCAGGAGAGGGCTGTGGATGGCAGAGACCCCAGGAGCTGTGCACAGCCCATGCCCTTTTTCACTCCCAGAGCCCCTGAACGCAGTGAGATGGAAAAACCCAGGCACATCCTGCATCCCAGACACTGCCCGAGCCACGAGGTTGCCGGTCACCACCGTGGCTGCCAAAAGGGGAAGGAACAGCCACCACAGCCCCTTCACACAGCCTTACTCATGGCCACCCTCATGCAGACCCTCTGTGGGAAACTGCTCCAGGACCTCAAAGGAGGTTGGTGCCTGTGTGGATCCCCTAGACTCCCCACCCAGTTCAATTCCCCCATAGAGGCAAGCAGGATGGGCACCAGCCAGGGAGGGAGTGTGGCACCAGACAGCCAGGGGAGAGGTCCACAAACATGGGTAGCACCAGGGCAATAAAGCTGGTGGGGAGCTGAGGAGCCAGGGGTGAGGGAACACCCAGTTACCAGAGTCACTGCTTCACACCCAGAACCCCAGGCAGGGGACAGGGGGACACAGGAGTAAAGGACAGGCACAGGCGTGTGGACGGCAACAGGTTCCCTCTCAGTATAAGCAGGAGTATGGTGGCAAGGGGAAGTGGGGTGGGAGAGAGTCAGCATCTTGTGCGGGTGAGACAGCACCGGACTGCAGAGAGCAAGTGCTGGTCTCACTGGGAACACGACCTGTGCAGAGGGAAGGGAGCACTGGGACCTGGCAGAAGCTGCAGTGCCACGGCCACCACGGTACAGCCAGACACCCTGAGCAGCGGGCAGGGCATTGCTGCATGCCTCTAGCTGAGCATGTGCCATGGGCTCTGCACCACCCCATGCCCATGGAGCAGAACTGACACGCCAGCCCTGGTCCATGGTATGCAGTGACCAGGCACGGGGACACTTGGCGTGGGAGCAGGACAGGGCAGAGGGAGCAGCTCTGCGTCACAGCTCAGGGCTCCATCACTCCTGCACAAGGGCTCCAGACAGAAACAACATTCCTGCACACACTTCCCGTATCTGCTCTCCTGGCGCTGGGCCCCGCGTGGGCTGGGACTGCAGTCTCCAGCTGGGCCCAGGACCCTTCCCGGCAACCACCCTGCCTGCCACAGACCCACAGCTCTCCAGCACCAGCCGTGCCTGGCCCTGCATCCCCTCCCTGCCTGCCCAAGCTCTGTGGGGCACCTGCTCAGTCCCTTGCCTCACCTGGGGAACTCCTCACCTCTCAGCATCCCCTTCTTGCCAACCCTTCCCCCCTGCTTGCTGGTGTCCCAGCCCCTTACCCCTCAGCCCCACTGTGCCCACACTGATGCTGCTGTCCCCACACCTTGTCTGGGTGGGGATGACGTGGCCGCTATCACCAGGCAGCTCACTCCACCCTGCAGGCACTGAAACCAGCGCTGCCGTGTCACCACCCAGCCCAGCTGCAAAGCACACATGACGGATCCCCCGCCTGCCACACCGACTCCCGGGATCCAGGTGGGTGGCACAGTCACCTCCCTGAGCTGGGCTGGGACATCCCCTCCATGCCCGCCCTGGGAACCCCCCATAGATATTGGGGAATGCTGCAGGAATCCCACCCGGAGCTCCCTTCACCAGGTGCTGGGGCTGACAGCTGGCACCTGGCACACCTCTCACCGCCTGCTCCAAACATTGCAGGGCTCTTGTGCTTCAGGACTTCCTTGTTGTAAACTCCATCCCTTAACTCTCCTCCTGCCTCAGCTTCTGCCTCCAGCTTTGACAAACCTTTCTTCTCCTACACTTTCCCACCTGCTGGGAGCAAGAGATATTCATGCAGGTGAGAGGGGCACAGGGTCCAGGTCACCTGGGGAGCATTTGGGAAGGGGAATGGGCAGCCTCATGGCCATCATCCCCTCAGCATCCCCTCTTGGGTGACCTGCTGGATCAGCTCCATGGAAGCATCTCCTGAGCACCACAGGAGTGAGGCAGGAGGTGGGAGGGGAGCAGGGCAGGACAGAGCTGGGTGGCTGCCAGCTCTGGGGTGCACAGCTGCTGCCGTGAGCCATCAGCACCATGGCACAGGACGGGTGGGCAGCGCTTTGCTCCTGGCAGTGACATGGGCACGGCAGCTGCCTGCTAAAACAGGAAGAGCAGCAATTGTGACAATGACAAGGAACCTGACTGTGTGCAAGGGGACAATGTGCTGCCAGGAATCCATGGCTGTCAGCAATGGGAATAAGGAGCGGGGGTTTGTGGAAGGTGGAATATGGGCAAAACTGGTGGTATTTAATTGTAAACTGCGCAAAGCAGAAGGAAGGGCGGTAGATGCAACACGTTCAGATTTCAGTAAAACATTTGACAACTGTTCCAGAGCTTGCTGCCAAATTAACTCAGAGCAGCTCAGTTGTCAACACAGGCATATGGACAAAGCCCAGGCAGCCCAGGAATGGCACACAGCCTGGCTGTCCGCCGGGAGCTGCCCCGGCCACACGACCTGAGACCTTTCAAAACCGGGCATCGTGTGAGCGGAGAAAGGCACACCCCGGCTGAAGGAACACCAGGGTCGACAGAGCTGCTGTGCTGCCTGGGGAGGACAAAGGCTGCAGAGCACCCAGGCAAGAGGCAGCAGACCTGTGGGAGCTGCCATACCCCCACAGGGTGGGGAGCAGCCCCACAGTCTGCCTGCTCTGCCTTGGGGTGTAGCAACCCCTCTTTCATTTGAGGGGGACTGAGCAGAGCAGCCTTGCAGGACCAGCCTGGGCAGGCATGCAGGACTGGCAGGGTCAGCAATGCCATGGCAGCACCAGGTGCTGACCCCCTGCTCTGGGAGTGCTCATCCAGGCACAGGCCCTGTGCTGGGGATGAGTGCAGGGGACAGACAGAGCCCAGCACGCTGCACACCCGAGGCCTTTGGGCCCCTGCTACATACACAGCTCTCTGCCCACCTTGTTTATTTTACTTATATTTCAGTAATTTGCTGATTACCATTTTTTAACTAACCAGCAGTGATGAATCAGCAGCACGGGAGAGGGTGGAAACTGGTGGCCTTGGACTGTGGCTCCAAGGTCTCAGGGTCTGGGAAGGAAGCCACAGGATCCCTCCAGAAGGGGAAAAAAAACACTCAGCAGTAGCAGCAGCAGTTCTGGCAGGCATGAGGGAGCCAGCTGTTTGCATCCAGCAGTTCCAAGCACATCCTGGAAAGGCTGCTGATAGCCCCAAAAACTTACAGGAATGGCAGCCATGGCACTGACCTGCGTGGGACAAGACCTGTGGCACTGGGTGTGGGACAAGATACATCAGAGAAGGAATGCATGGCTCAGTGCCACTGTTGCTCTGTTTTGGGGTCAGGGCACAAGAGGCACCAGGGCAAACCAGGAGAGCCCCTCCATGCCCAAGGCACAGCCACCAGCAGCACCTCCAGGGCCAGTGAGTTCCTCCTGCCAAGGGGGCTGTGTGAGGTTCTGAGCGGTCTCACCATCAACTTCCATGGGCTCCTCCACTGGGAGTGCCCTGCCTAAGCCCAGGGGTGGCATTATGGCTGAGGTCATGGGTTCAGCCACAGCTTTGGTGGCCACAGAACACAGGCATCATCCTGTGGCACTCCCACTCACACCAGCGCTCTGGGAAATGGGGATCCCAGCAGAACAGCACAGAGGGAGGCTGCTCACATCATGAGCACCACCCCGGCACAGGGCAGAGGGGCCGAGGCAGTGCCCAGCAGGAAGCTGTGCCAGCTCTCACGGCCACCCTGGCACGGAGTCATCCCCAGGAGTGCCCCAGGAGCCTTCTCCAGAAGCCAGCATTGCTGGGAAGGCACAGGGCCGTGAGGCAATCTGGTGTGAAGAAAAACCATTTCCTGCAGCAAGGGCTGCTTTGCTCAACGTTTTACAAAATGTGCTGATGCAACTGCCCTTCCCAGGTGGGATATAAATACAAGCCTTGATGTGGATTCGTGCCCTGCAGCTACACAAACATCGCAACAATGTTTTCTTTGAAAAGAAGAAAGAAAACAAGGAGGAACAAACAGCGCGGATGACAAAATCACCGGCAGTGGAAGTCCGGGGTTCGGGTTGCAGGGGGGGGAAGCTGAGGCTCTGCCTTGGGCACCGTGCTCAGCACAACCATCTCCTATTTTGGAACAGTGACCGAGGCTGTGAGCTCATGGAAGAGCCATTGTGGGAGCTCAGCAAACTGTCCTGGGGAGGGGGCAGCCCGGCCTGGCCAGGGGCACCAGCAGGGACAGCGCCACTGAGGGTCACCCTGCCTCAATGGCAGCTTGTCTGATGGGAGCTCCTGCCCAGCGCTGCATCCAGGCTGAAGAGCTGGGAAACCTCCCCAGGAGAGGGACAGCCTGTCAGAGCAGCCCATCAAGCAGCCTGATAAAAGCAGCCTCATACTCCGCCCAAGCCTGAGCTTTGTCCTCCAGGCACAAGCGCTGCGTTGTCTCCTCAGCCTGATCCCAAAAGGCCTTTAACCTGCTGCTCCCCCCGCCAAGGTATTTGGACACACATCCAACACGTGTTGCAGCCATTTCTGGATTCTCTTTAAGCTGCTTGCTGAGATTTTTTTGTGTTTTCTTTGGCTCTGAAGTGATTTCAGGCTCGGAGGCACAACAGCAGAGAGTTATCAGCAAGGAGCTGTGCCTGCAGAACCCAGGACGGGAGCCGTGCTCTGGAAATCCCCCGCTCACCCCGCTTGGGGGCACGCAGCATTTTTAAAAATAGCAGGTTACCCATACAGCAAACCTCTGCTTGGGACAATTCACCGAGACAGAGGACATGGGGCACCTCTGCAGGGGGACAGGGAAGCCTGACACAACTTTCCATCAGCCGAGCCAGCAGCAGGAGGGTTTGTTTGAGCCCCTGCGGCCCCTGGAGCTCAGGCTGCTCTGCCCTGCGGCCATCACCAGTTGGGAAAATGCTTCGCTTGTCTCACACGGCAGCTGACTGAAGGCAGAAAGAGGAAACCTGCTGGTCTGACACAAATCCATCCAGCTTCCTCTACCTGGCAGGCAGCTTTTGCAGGGGTTCCTCTGACACCGCTGCCCCTCCCCAACAGGAACGCGGAGCGTCCCCCAAGAGGGGGCACAAGGGCAATCCTAACCCAGCCAGAGCCGGTCCCAGGCAGTGCTGGGTTCCACCGGTGTGAGCTACAGAACCACGGAGAGGGGACATCGGGCACAGGAGCGCCTCCCTCCCACCCTCCCCAACTTCACTTCCCCCACTGAGCTCCACAGGGCTGCTTTAAAAAGCAGTAGTGGGACAAAAAAAAAGCTCAAGCCCTCGGTGTTTCTGCGTTTGTGACATGACAGTGACGGCAGCAGCGGGGCGCATGTGGGGACTCAGCCCTGAGGCACTGGCAGCAGCGCTGCGGCAGCAGAGCTCGCACAGCCAGCCCGGGGATGGCTCTCACCGCTGCTGTCTGCCCGTGATGGATGAGGGCATAAACCTTTCAAGGATGCATTTAATTAGCTTGAAAAAGAGCCGGAAGGTACACACGCAGCAGCTGGCGGTGCGGCTCCTCTACTGCCTCTGCCGGACACACGGTGCCTCCGGGAACTGTCACCTGGGGCAGGACACAGGGGACGCGCAGAGCCCCGGGGAAGAGCCCCGGGCTGTGGGGGCTGGTTGGGAGCACCGCCTGCCTCGCCCCGAGCAGAGGCACAGAGGCACCACAGCCAAACGCTGCAGAGTACTGATCCAGCCCAGCACCCATCGGCTCGGATTTCTGGCAGGCTCCGTCCTGCTCACAGACTGTGCCAGATGAGACACTGTCTGTCCTCCTGCCGCTGGCACCGTGTCAGCAGCGGCTCGGGACCGGCCGTCCTGGCCAGTGACACGATGGCACTGCCCACCCCGACCTGCACTGCGGGCTGGCTTGGTCTGAGTGGCTCCGGACCCGGCTGGGATGCAGAGCCCTGACCCCCCTCGGGCCGGGTGTTTCTTCCATAGGGACCCAGAGCCGGGGTCAGCCCACTCCGGCCCAGCCCCGACAGAGCACAGGCACAATAGAGCTACCTTTCCTCCAGGAAAAAATCGGGATAGAGCCGTTCCCAATGGAACACTGCAACATGAGAAAATATCAGTGGGAACAGGGAGCCACCTGAGGCTTTGTTAAAGCCATCACCGAGCCCAGGCCATGCACAGCTGAGCTCAGCGGGAGGATCTGGAGGGAGCTGGGACAGCAGCAAGGTCCGAGCGCATCCCTGCAGGGAATGCTGCGGCATCAGGAGGCGCCAGCAATGCCCCACTGCCGGCAGCGCTCCGGGAGCTCCCCCAGACTGTGCAACCCCAGCGCAGACAAATCGGGTGCCCGCCGCCATCTGCTCTGGGGAAAACCATCCCGGAGGGCAGAACTCGGCGAGCGAGAGCCCATCGGAAGGTGGCTGCTGTTCAGATGCGGAGCTGCCGTCGAAAAAGGCAGGTCTGGCACCAAGAACAAACGGACAGTCGGTGCCGTTCCCCGCCAGAGACCGAGGGGGAAAGCGCTCAGCAGCCTGAGGCTGGGCCCGGGCTGACCGCGGCACGGCCTCGCAGGGAATCGCCAGGCGGAGGTCCCGCGGCTCGGCCTGGATCACTCCGGGGATGGGCGGCCCCAGCCCACAAGGCATGCCGGTCTCAGCGCCCACCGCGGACGGGAGATGGGGCGCCGGGGCTGCACGGCTCAGCCAAGGTAAGGACCTCGGCAGGAGGAACGCGCTCCCGGCTCGGGCCGGGCGGGAAACGGAAGGAGGGGAGAGGGAGAGAGAGAGGAAAGAGCGCCGGGCCCGCACAGAGCGCCCGCTCCCAGCCCGGTCCCGCCGCCACTTCCGCCTTTCCCGTCACGTGACCAGCGCAACCCGGCGCGACGCCGACGCTCAGGGCCCGGGCGCCGCTTCCTGACGCCATGACGTAGGGCCACGCCACCGCCGACCCTTCCGCGGGGAAAGTAGTCCCCGGCGGGGCGCCGTGGCCTCTCTCCTCCCGCGGGAGGCGGGCGGCCCCGGGAGGCACCAGAGGCGGCGGCCGGGGCGCGGAGTGCATCGCCGCCGCGGCGTGCGCTGCAGGCGGGTCAGGGGCTGGCCGGCCGTAAGTAGTTCCGGCGTGGGGGGCCAGCGCCGCCATATCGCTGCGCGGCAAGAGGGCGGGGGGGCATGGCGGCCGCCGTGGTGCCGGCTCCGGCGGGGGCGCGGCGGGGCCGCGGCGCACCTGGTGAGGGCGCGGGTCGGCGGGCGGGCGGTGGCGGCGGGACCCCCTCGCCCCGGCGTGGCGGCGCCTCCCCCGCCCCGGCGGCACCGGGGCCGCCCCGCCGTGTGCGCGCGCGCGGAGGCGGCGGGGGGGACCCCGCGGCAAGATGGCGGCCAAACGCCGGGTGGGGCCGCGGGGCATGCCGGGACCGGGGGCGCCAGGTGGCGCCGGGACCCCCGTGAGGAGGCTCGGAGCGCCGGGAATGGGCCCACGGCGGCCCCGGGGTCCGCCCAGCCCGGACCCCCGCGGGGCACGGGGACGGCGGGAAGCGAACGGCGGCCCTGACGGCAGCGGCCCTCCCGTAGGTCGAGCGTAGCGGGCCCCGGCAGGGCGGGCATGGAGGAGAATGCGGTGGAGAGCAGCAGCGACGCGAGTTCGCAGGCGGCGCGGGAGGAGCCCACCGAGAGCGGGCTGGGCGTCGGGAGCTCGGTGGCCGTGTCGGCGGACAGCAGCGATGCGGCCGCGGGGCACGGGCTCCTCTCCCGGGCCGCTGACTCCTGCGTGGGGCAGAGCTCCGACAGCAGCGGAGTCTCCTTGGTAGGTGCCGGTGGGAAGGATGGGGTGGCCGCGGTTCTGGTTCCTGGGGGTTTCTGTAGGCATTTCTGACAGACTGAGCTTTGCGGCCTTGGCAGGCACTGTTATACCTCTGGTCCAGCACCTGCTTGTCAGTCCGAGGAGCAGAACTCCCCTTGGTAGCAAGAGCAGCCCTGCAGCTCCAGGTTTTTGTCAGTACCAAAGGATTTGTTCTGATGCCTTTCCTGGAAATCTTGCAGTGATACTCCGGGTCATTTGCATAAGCTGGCAGCCCCAAGGGCTTGGGCTGGCAAAGGTCTCTCACCTGAGCTCTTCTGGACTCTTTTTATCTGCCAGGAAGAGGTCTCAGAGAGCAGTTCCAGCACAGATGCCATTCCAAGGATATACCTGCCAGACTCATCCTCTATTGCCCAATCCACCTTGGTCTCCAGTGTCTCCACTGTGAGCCAGTCCATCATGGTGTCAGAGTCCCCACAGGTCCTGGTGCACTCCAGTGTCATCACCGATGGAGCCATAGTTGTGTCAGACTCCACTGCATCCACTTCCTCCGACCTGGGTTCTGCCATTGACAAAATCATCGAGTCCACAATTGGGCCTGACATCATCCAGAGTGAGTGTGTGCTCCCGAGTGGAGATGGCTCGGTGGGCTGGGGAGGGAGCCACTACCCCAGGCCTCAGGAGGTGGGGGAACTATGGACATGGAATTATTAAGGCTGGAAAAAAAAGTCTCTAAGATCATTGAGTCCAGCTGGTCAACAGGGTTTTCTCTTCTTGCCTGCTGCGGTGACTCGAGGCTTTGGTGAGGAGCTCATGTTGCTGGACAGCCTTCCTTCTGTCCAGCTGCTCCTTCAGCCCAGGGCAAGCTCCATCTCAGAGCCAGACCCTCCTCCCACCTTCAGGCTTCTATCTGAGCTGGGAGAGCACCAGGGAGCCCCAGTGACTCCAGCCCCTGGATCTCGCAGTCACCACTCTGCTGTCCTCTCCTGCCAGGCTGCATCGCCGTGACCAGCGCAGAGGATGGAAGGGCAGAGACCACACAGTACCTCATTCTGCAAGGCCCTGATGATGGTGAGTGAGCTCCCTGGGCTGTCCATGGTGGCCATCTGTGCCTCTGAGCCTTGTGCCACTGGAGCAGGGCCTGGAGTGGGTGTCCCAGCTGTATCAGCCACGGTGCTTGTACCACAGTCCTGCTGGGAGCCTGTTCCTGAGCTTGTGTTCAGCCCTATGCCCCCTGTGTGGGTGCAGCCTTGGATGCAGGTGAGGGTCTTGGCTGAGTGCGTTTTGGTGTTTCAGGTGCCCCCATGGTGTCCCAGATGGCCACTTCTGCTCTAGCCAATAGCTTGGCAATAGAGGCTGTTGGTGATGGACCTACCTCCACGTGCCTTGACCAGCCTGGCCCTTCAGAGCCCTCCAGGCAGTTGGAAGTGCTGGAGCTGCCTGCACAGCCAAACCGAGCCCAGGAGGCAGATGGTGGGGAGGAGCTGGACCAGCCAGACTTGGAGGCCCTGGAAGAGATGATGGAAGTGGTGGTGGTGCAGCAGTTCAAGTGCAAGATGTGTCAGTACAAGAGTGTTTCTAAGAAAACACTGATTAACCACATGAAAGAGCGTCACTTCCAGCCAGGTGTGTGCCAAGGGCTCAGGGAAATTCATCTCACTGCAGACAGGCTCTGCTCTCTCCTGGGAAGAAACAAGAGAGGAGCTGGAGCACAAGGACCTGTTCTGGCACAGTCTGGTAAAGAACTTTCACCCTGTTCTCTGTGGCAGTGGGTTCAGCTCTGGCTTTGAAGAAAGGACGACCACGAAAGGTGGGAGCTCTTCCAAAGACTGAGGATGAGGAGGCCGCAGAAGAAGAAGATGATGATATTATGGATGCTGGTGCTATTGATGATCCTGAAGGTAGGACTCGCCCTCCCCACATCTTATATAGCTTAGTCCTTTCCCATCATCTTTTCTGATGTTTTGGGCCACTTGCCTGCAGAGGACAGTGACTACAACCCAGCTGAGGACGAGCCCCGGGGGCGACTGCCCAAGTATGGCTGCACTGTCGCCACCTCCAGCGAGGAGAGGCCACGCCGGCGCCCAGGGAGGCCCCGCAAGCTGCTTCGTCTGGAGAATATGTCCCAGGACATGCCTGAAGGTGAGGGAGCTGGGAGGCAGCAGCCCTGTTCAGGGGTGAAGCAGGGAGTGGTGCTCCTGGAGCCACAGCGAGAATGTGATGGAGCTGTGCTGTGTTCTGTGCAGCAGGAGGGGAGGTGGAGCCCTTGGTGACGTCCCAGAGCACACCAAGCCGGGAGCTGCAGAACTCGGAAGCAGCCAGTTCCTCTGGCCTGGAGAATGGGACCAGTGAGAGCCTGGCAGAGCCTGGTATCAGCCAGTCTGACTCTGAGAACAAGGACCCTTCCTCCAACACCACTGCTGAGGATGCAGACGTCATCCCGCGGCGGCGTGGGCGGCCCTCCCGCCGTTTCCTGGGCAAGAAATACCGCAAGTACATGGGGCGCAGGTGAGGGGTGTGCTGGGCCCTCTGGCCTGTGCCCAGGGCCGGTCCAGCCTGTGTGCCACTGCAGCTCTGAGCCCTGCTCCTGTTCCTGCAGGTACTACTACAAGTCCCCCAAGCCCCTGATGCGGCCCTACCTGTGTCGGATCTGCGGCTCACGGTTCCTCACACACGATGACCTGCGCTTCCACGTCAACTCGCACGAGGCCAATGACCCGCAGCTCTTCAAGTGTCTTCAGTGCAGCTACCGCTCCCGGCGCTGGTCCTCCCTCAAGGTGAGCTGCATCTGCCCTGCCCCAAACCCACAGGCTGCCTGGCAGCCCCAGGTCTCATGGCCCTGGTCTGCCTCTTACAGGAGCACATGTTCAACCATGTGGGCAGCAAGCCCTACAAGTGCGAGGAGTGCAATTACACCAGCGTGTACAAGAAGGATGTCATTCGGCACTCTACAGTGCACAGCAGAGACAGGTGAGGGCAGCACAGTTCTGGGGACTGAACAGCACTGACACTGTTCTTCCTGTCCTGGGAGGGTGGCCACGGCTGCCCCATCCCCTGACTCCTTCCAAAATGGAAGAGTTTTGGTGTCTGGGTATAAGGAAGCTTGGGGTGTGGCTGACATAAGGGACTTTTCTTCTTTTTCAGGAAGAAAAGAGCTGATCCGGTGAGTTTGAATACTCTGTTGACACTGTTATATGGGAAGAGGCACATCTGGGTCATCACAAAATCTCAGTGCCTCATTGAGGGCATTGTTTCTGGATCTTCTGAGGAAAGGCAACCCAGGTCCTCCAGTGGGGAGAGGGTAAAGAAACTGGTGACCTCATCTGGATGATACCATCTTTATGCTCTCCATCCAGCCACCAAAGCTGAACTCCTTCCCATGCCCTGTCTGCAACCGTGTCTACCCCATGCAGAAGAGGCTTACACAACACATGAAGACACACAGTACAGAAAAACCACACATGTGTGACAAGGTGAGGGGGGGACAGCCTGGGGAGGGCCTGGCAGTGGGTGAGGAAGGGCAGGGGGTGAGTGCTGCCTCACTTTGTTTCACCAGTGCGGGAAGTCCTTTAAGAAGCGTTACACCTTCAAGATGCACCTGCTGACACACATCCAGGCCATTGCCAACCGCAGGTAGGCGCCCGGTGTGCCTGGGCAGAGCCTGTGTCCTGCTCCCCCTCAGCAGGTCTCACAGGTGGCTTTGTCCTGGCAGGTTCAAGTGTGAGTTCTGTGACTATGTCTGTGAGGACAAGAAGGTCCTGCTGAACCACCAGCTGTCACATATGAATGACAAGCCCTACAAGTGCAGCGTCTGCAAATATTCCACCTTCCGGGAGGACTTCCTGGTCTCGCACATGGCAGTCAAGCACACAGGTGAGAGAACCTGTTTGACTGATGCCCTGCACCCCCCTTCACCCAGAGACAATCAGAGCCTGCCTGCTCTCCCTCCCATCCCCTGGGGCTTTCCTGCCTGACTCCCCCTCCCGGGCCCTGCAGGAGGGAAGCCGTTCGCTTGCGAGTTCTGCCACTTCACCACCAAGCACAAGAAGAACCTGCGGCTGCACGTGCAGTGCCGCCACGCCGACTCCTTCGAGGAGTGGGCACAGAGGCACCCCGAGGAGCCGCCCTGCCGCCGCCGCCCCTTCTTCACCCTGCAGCAGATCGAGGAGCTGAAGCAGCAGCACAGCCAGGTGCAGGCACCGGCTGAGCCAGAGGCCAGCCCACCGGTGAGTGCCAGGCCTCGTCCCAGCTCCTCCTGGTGCTGGAGCCCACTGTGCTGTCAGCACTCTCTCTCACACAGGCACCTCTCGGCCCCATCACTTGCCACACGGTCCAGGCTGTTGCGGGTGCAGAGCCCTCTGTTCTCTCGCAGGGTTCCCTGGAAGGGGCCACCATCATCTATGAACAAGGCAAGTGAGCACTCGGGAAGGGGGTGGGATGAGGAAGGAGGTAGGTGAGCTCCTGCCTGACCCTTCCTATCTGATCCCCCCAGATGTGGCTGGATCAGCAGAGCTGGCCACACAGACGGCCCTGGATCTCCTGCTGAACATGAGCACCCAGAGGGAGCTGGCCACCAGCTCACTGCAGGTGGGCAGAGTCAAGGGGAGCCAGGCCTGCTGGGGGCTGGCACAGGGAGGCTTCCCAGCCCTGTTCTGCTGCAGGGGTGTCTTGCAGAGCCTTGCCCCTTTGGCTGAGCTGCTGTTTTGTCCAGGTGGCAGTGGTGAAGCCAGATGATCGAGGAGAAACACCAGGCCCCTGTGAGCTGCAGGCACAGGAGGAGGAGGAGGCAAAGGTGGACTCTAAGGAGCAGCAGCAAAAGTTGGTGATGCTGCACATGGCAGAGCCTGGGCAGACACTTGTGCAGGAGGCTTATGGGGAAGCGAGCCTGAGTGGCTCAGAGCTGCAGCAGATCACCATCCCCTTCAGTGGGGCAACAGAGTACAGCATCATTGCACCCATCAGCGAGGAGATCCAGGCTCCTGCCACGCTGTACAGGTCAGCTCTATGGGAAGAGTGGGGAGGGGGAGGCCCTTCTGGCCTCCAGTTGGGGAGGCTTTAGTGGTGAGGAGGAGGAGGCAGACCATCCCTGACCTGGTGCTCTCCAGCAGTGAGGAGGAGAGTCCTGTGGAGACCTCCCACACAGTTGTGGTGAGCGGGGCTGTGATGACAGAGGAGGCACTGAAGGACCACAGCAATCACTACATCATGTCATCCAGTGTCCCAGGGAGCCAGTTCCAGGCCATGGAGGTAAGGATCTGAGCCTTCTCCCCATCCCATGCAGCAGTGGCAGCAGGTATGACTGGTGTTTTCTCTCACAGCCCCTCAGTGGGGACGCTGCCTTTTCCTCACCTGCGGAGGGTCAGGAGGCAGAGCCCGCCGGCATCAAGTGGCCTGTGGTGCAGTGTGTCACCAGCCTGGCCCAGAACGACTCGTCTTTGTCCCCCGCCTCCGAGGGGCACGAAGTGTCATCCCCAAAGATCAAGTGGCCTGCAATCCAAGGCGCGGCCAAGAAGCTCACATGCAAGGTTTCCACAGCCAAGAAGCTCTCATGCAAGATTTCCACGGCCAAAAAGTTTTCATGCAAGATTTGCACAGCCATGTTCACAGGGAGAGCGGAGATGGAGAGTCACAAGAGAGCCCACATTGGGCCCAGCACTTTCAAGTGTCCCGACTGTCCCTTCACTGCCACACTCTGGCCAGAGGTCCGGGTAAGTTTCCTGGTGCAGAGCAGCCCTGGGAACAAGGGGTTTGGAGAAACAGGGGTTTCTGACCCAGCACTTGTCCTTCTGCCCCAGAGCCACATGGTTCAGCATGCCAGCCTTCGGCCACACAAGTGCCCCCACTGCAGCTTTGCCTCCAAGAACAAGAAGGACCTGCGCAGACACATGCTGACCCACACCAATGAGAAGCCCTTTGCCTGCCAGGTCTGTGGGCAGAGGTGAGTGCTGGAGCTGGGCTGATCCTGATTTGGGGGATCCCATAGAGCTCCACAAGGCTCAAGAGGAAATAGAATCTTCGCAGAGCTGTCTGCCCCAAACCTTCCCCAGCATCAGCCCATTGGGAATGGTTCTTGCTGCAGGTGGACCCAACTTTGTCTCCAAGGAACCTGTGCCTAGGAGGGTTCACTTCCTGAGCACTGATGGGAACATGCTGGGAGAGGGGACAGCCATGTTGTAGGATGTGCTTATGGGCCCCATGTCCTGCTGAGAGCACAGGATCCTGTGCTGCCTGTGGCACACTCCACCTCACCCTGCCTCTCCATAGGTTCAACCGTAATGGGCACCTCAAGTTCCACACACAGCGTTTGCACAGCTCAGAGGGCAAAAGGCCAGGGCCAGCTGCTGCCCAGCAGACCATCATCCTGAACAGCAACGAGGACACCCTGGCCACCCTACACAGTAAGACATGTCCCCAGGAGCAGGGCTGACCTGTGGGTGTCCTACATTCAGAACCCCATGCAGGATTCACGCAGCTTGTGGGGCTGAAGGGCCAGGAGAGCCCTCCTGCAGTTGGAATTGCTGATGGAGACAGAGACCAAGGGGCTGGGCACAGGGAACTGTGCAGAATGAGGGGGGCCTGTGTTCCCTCCAGACAGGTCCTGGTAGATCAGTACATGTGGGAGCAGCTCACACTGGAAGCAGAGTTGAGGTTCTGATATGGAGGGCATGTTCTGCCCCTGGTTGTTTAGCTCTGACCTTGTGTGAGCACAGCCCAGAGACTGCCTCTGCCTTGTGCTTTTCACTGGGGCAGGTGTCAGGCAGTGGCCACAGGGGAGCGAGGCCATTGGTAGCCCTGGCAGTGTCCCCACTGCCTCTCTCTGTGTTGCAGCAGCTCTGCAGGCCGGCCAGGCCGTGCTGGCTCCCGAGCGGCTGCAGCAGGCCCTGGGGCAGGAGCACATCCTTGTTGCACAGGAGCAGAGCGTCACCAGCCAGGTGAGTTGGGTCCCTTGGCCTCAGCTCATGTCCTGTGTGGCTGCTCCTCACAGTGAGGGTCTTTTGGGGGGCTGTGGTCAGATCCAGCCCCCCTGCCCACACTGGGAACTTGCTGACACTGCAGGAGGAGGCAGCCTACATCCAGGAGATCACGACTGCTGATGGACAGACAGTACAGCACTTAGTGACTGCTGACAACCAGGTGAGGGGACATGGCCCACGGATGGGAGACTGTCTAGTGGAAAGAGCTGGCATTAGTGGGGGAGAGCAGGGCTCCACAGGGAGAGCTGAAGGCACTGGGGTGGTAGAAAGAGGCACAGGAGACAGACCAGATCCAGCTGTTGTGATGGGGGGTGGGGAGTGGTGATGTTTTTTCTGGGTCTGAATTCCCATGTTTGCAGGTTCAGTACATTATTGCCCAGGAAGGTGTCCCACACTTGCTTCCCCAAGAGTATGTTGTTGTTCCGGAGGGACATCACATCCAGGTGAGCTTCAGACTGTGTGCTCCCATCACGTGGTGTGTGGGGCTCATGGGGTGTCATGTGTGAGGCTGGGTCCCCTCCTGCTCCCTCTTGCTTGCTCTGGGTCACAGCATTGTTGAGGACCTGGATACCCACATACCCTACCACAGCCTCACTGTTTGTCCCTAGGTACAGGATGGTCAGATCACCCACATCCAGTATGAGCAGGGTGGCCAGTTCCTCCCGGAGTCACAGGTAAGGAGCCAGGCGTGGTGGCAGGAGCTGGAGGGTCTGAGCCTGCAGTTGGACAGGGATATGTGAAATAGAGCGAGCTCATGGGCTGATGCCTGAGTGCAGCAGCCATGGCTGGAGCAGCTCCAGGAGGAACCCTCCCCTCAGGCATTCCCTGTTTTTCCCTGTAGATCCAGTACATGCCCGTGTCACCGGAGCAGCAGCTCGTCACCCAGGCACAGCTGGAAGCAGCAGCACACTCAGCTGTCTCAGGTAGTTGCACAGCCCTGTGCCAGAAGGGTCTGTCCTCCCAGGTTTGGGGGTGCCAGTCCTGTTGTTGGGGTTAGCAGTGTCCTTGGTTAGTTGGGGTTGTGCAGCTGTCCTTGGTGGGAGGGCTGGGAAGATCAGGCTCGATCACTGTTTTGCTGCCAGCCATGGTGTCCAAGGGCAGACATTTGCAGGTCCCTTCCTGTCAGGGTTAAGCAGAGCTGGGCTGGAGCCCCACATGGGCTGGAGCCCCCCATGGGCTGGAGCCCCACAAGGGCAGGGTGGCCTTTAGTCCCTTCCCGGGGACAGGTGAGGAACATGGAGAGGAGCTCTGAGTAGGGAGTGGCTCCCCCTGCCCTCGGTGGGAGGCAGCACTGACCCCTGTCCCCTGCAGCAGTGGCGGATGCGGCCATGGCCCAGGCCCAGGGCGTGTTCACGGCCGAGGCAGCAGCGGAGCAGATGCAGCAGCTGCAGCCGGCCATCCACTACGATGTCATCACGCTGTCGGACTAGCGGCACTCCGTGCACCCTGCCCTGGCAGCAGCCACCCCAGCCAGCAGTTGCCTTATTGTGCCAGGGCTGCGAGGGACACACCTGAGCCGTGGTGGCACAGACACAGCCAGGGACACGCTGCCACTCGGCCCTGTGCCGTGGGGGTGCTGCGCCTCCCCACAGAGACTGCTCAGCAGCCACAGGAGCAGCCCTTGTGTGGACAGTCACTTTGCCTGTTGCACTGGATGGTCTGAAACCCCTTTTCCTGAACGGTCTGCATGGGCAGCCATGGATCAGTGTCTGCCCAGCACATGGGGGTCCTAGGGAAGCCATAGGGCTGGGCACAGCTGTGTGGTGCAGTGTCAGAGATGAGGTGTGTGCAGCCACTGCTCCCCGCAGCCATGGGGCCAGTGGTCCCTGTGTGCCAGCAGCCAGCCCTCCTGTGGTATCTCCAGCCTGCGGGCAGGCAGCAGCAGGGCTCTGGACTGGAGGGAACCCAAGGAGAAGGAGGCAGAAGATGCTTTATTTTTCTTCTGAAGAGGAATGGACTCTTGTGTTAATCCGCTGGTGGTTGTTGGAGGGTTCAGCTGTGACATTCTCAAGCTTTGACTATGCTTATGAATAAAAAGGGATGGAGAGCCGTGTGTGTGCCTGCTTGGGGGTCCAGGGGACAGGGATGCGACAGCCCAGCCTCAGCATGGCCCTGGAGCTGAGTCCCTCGGGTCCAGGAGCCCAGCACTGTGCTGGGCTGCTCGCTGCTGGCAGGCGCCCCAGGCTATCAGCTGCCTCCCGCCCGAGTGACCTTGACTCCTGAGCAGCGAGCCAGGCAGCTGGGACAGCGGTGGGCTGGGGGCTGGAGTCATGAAATTAATCGAGTGGTAAACAGCCTAAATCCCGTGTAACTCTGTCCCGAGCCACACACCACCCTCCTGAGCGGCTTGTCTGGGCCTATTTACATGTGATTATAACAGCTAATCGCAGAGATTTAGTTCTCTGCTCCTGCATTAAACTGATTATCCACGGAGGGAAAAAAGGCCGGGAACCACCCTGGCCCGGTGAGAGCCTCTGTGAAGCCTGAGCCCCTCGGGGTGGGGTGATCTTTGCTGGGCTCTCCCTGCCCTCATGCAGGGAGAGCCCAGTGGTGGCACCGGGGCCGCAAAACTGCCACAGCATGGCTGCATTCCCAGCTTCTTCCTTGGGACCATCGCTAACCCTCGGCTGATTTACCTGCTTCGGGTTGGACCCGCAGGGCAGTGAGCAGTGGGTGGCCCCACACCTCCCCGAGGTGGCTGCGGCTGATGGGGCTGTCCCAGCTGTGGCTCTGTCCCTCACACCAGCCTTGCCTGTGTACAGTTTGTGGCTGTGCCTGCAGGGCTGTGCCTCGCTCGGCTCCAGCTGTGTCTGCCTGCTGTGCCGGCGGCCATGGCCCTCCCTCTCCAGCTGTGCCGAGCAGGGTCAGGGTGCTGCCGCAATCCGCAGGCGCTTTCCTAGATTACAGCCCCATTATCTAATCAAGCAGATCCACGGTGCTGATTAGGGCTGGACGAGTCCCGTGGGGACAAGGTTATGGGGCCACTGCAGGGCCATGGCCAGGGCTGGTCCAGCCAGCAGCACCAGTGTCCTGGCTGGCTTGAGGCTTCCACACCTGTGGCTGCCCAGAGCACACCATCATCCCTCTGTGGGATGGATGAGACCTGAGCTCTGGCTGCTCTATGCTGGGAGCCCCAGTGCTGCTCAGGCTCTGGCCATGGGGTAGTGCAGGGGCATGGGACCTCTGAGTGGTGGCACCTCACCCTGGGACCTTGTGCTGTCACCAGGGCCTGCAGGGATGCAGGGATGTGGCCGGGCTCATTAGCACCGGTGACCTTCGCCTTCCTGTCCTGGCCAGCGCTAAGCGGGTTTGTTACATATTTAATATCCTGAGAGCGTTATTAGTCGGTATTTAATGACGGATACAACCTGTGGGATAATCCCAGCCTTAGTGGGGAGGCGTGGTGGCAGGAGCAGGTGGCTCAGGGGGTCGTGGGCTTTCGGGGCCCCACACACAGCTGCCCACCACTGTCCTGCTGTGCCAACCACAGGAACCCCCCAGTGCCTTGCAGGGGTCCCCACTGTCCATGGGCGGGCTGTGGGACCCTTCCCCTTTGTCACTGCTGCTGGGAATCCAGTGGCAGGCATGGCAGTGCTGGGGCTTGGGTGAGGACCTGGCCAAGCCAGAGGACAAGCAGGATGGGGCAGCATGGGTTGCTGTTCTCCACCAGGCTATAATTCTTCCACCAGCCCCTGGCCCTCCAACCCACCCTTCCACAGCACAGGGGGCTCTGCCACCCACAGCCCCAAGTCAGGGTGGGACACAGCTCAGCACTGCAGTAAAGCCCCAGCTGGGTTGTGTGTTTGTGGCTCTGGGTGTCCTTGGGGCCCTCGGTGGGCCCCATGTGCCAGCCCTGGGGTGCCACTGTACCCCATCCCTGGGAGCTGTGTGGGCTGTGCTGAGCTGGGGGGCTGGGAGGGACCAGGGCTCTGGCTGGTGGCAGGCAGGCAAGGACGGTCCCTGCAAGTCCCTGCCCAACAGTAGCTGGGAAGGGGGGGTACCAGGTGCCCCAGATCCTGCTGCTGCTCTCGTGGGTGCTAATACCCCCTAATCAGCTGTCAGTCACTGCAGACCCCAGCAGCTATAAAAGACCCGGGAGCAGCTCCCCGGCTCCTCTTCTGCAGTATGGCAGCACCTCGGGGCGAGAGGAGCCCAGCACAAGAGCTGGGGGGCTGCGGGGGGCCTTGGGGGACCCTGCGGGGGCCACCCCAAGCCCTGCTGCCCTGCCCCTACCCCTACTCCTGCCCCTGTCCCGTTTTGGCCGGGTACAGCCTCCTGCCACCCCCTCTCAGCCTCGTGACGCCCCTGGTAAGTGCCGCGCTGCAGCTCCGGGGCTATCCTGGGATGCGGGGCTATCTGGGATCAGGATGGGACTGTGTGGGGTGGTTGGAATCGGGGCTGGGGCCCTGCTGTCCCGGGGACCCTGCTCCTCCCTGGCATTTCCTTGCCCCTACCCACACACCGTCCTGCACTTGGCACTTTGGGTGCACATGGGAGAGGAAAACGGGGGATACAGCAGGATACGGGCAGGATACAGCTCTGCCCTCTCCCACACACAAAGGGCCGAGCCCTGACATCCCACAGCCCCTCTCCTCCGGCCCCCCTGTCCCACCCTGACACCCCTGTGCCCCTCCAGGTCTCAGCACCCTTTGAGGTGCCCCTGGGGCTGCCCACAGAGCCGGGGCGGGCGAAGGCGGCGGCGACGCGGGAGAGCACCGGGGCCCTGAAGGCTTGGCTGGCACGGCACCCCAGGAACCCCTACCCCAGCAAGGGGGAGAAGGTGATGCTGGCTGTGGTCAGCCGGATGAGCCTCACCCAGGTCTCCACCTGGTTCGCCAATGCCCGCCGGCGCCTCAAGAAGGAGAAAAAGGCGAGCTGGGCCACACAGAGCGCCTCAGATGGCGAGGACAGCGAGGGAGAGGGGGTCCCATCAAGTGCTGCCCCCATTCCCAGTTCCAGCCCTGTGCAGGATGGGTGTGGGGGCAGCTCCGAGGTGATGACAGGCCCTGGGCAGGACAAGCAGCCCCAGAAACCCAAGATCTGGAGTGTGGCAGAGATGCTGGAATCTTCACCCAGCAACAGCGAGTGTCCCCCGGTGGTGCCAGTGGTGCTGGAGCAGGTATAGGACTGGGACAGTCACGTCCTGTCCCCGAGGGCATGACAGGAAAGACAGCCATGGGATCCAGCAGCTGCCTCAACAAGGAGAGTGGGAGATGTGGGTGGGAGGGACAAAAATCAGTAATAAATGTGATCTGTCCTGGTGTCCTGGTGTTGCCTGTGTGCAGTGGGGATGCTGGTGGGGATGCAGGGGTTCCAGCAAAGATGGTAGGGTTACTTTCCTGCCAGTACTCCAGACAGCAGCCCCTGTGGAGCAGGGCAGGTCCAAGGCAGAGATTAAAAATAGACTTCATTCTTCTTAATAAAAGTAATAAAATGGTTAGCAGTATTAAATTAATCCTTACAAAACAAAACCCAAGGAGGTTAAATAGAGACTGGAGGCTGTGCAAAGAAAAAAAACCCACAATGACTACAGAATAGCTGCAAAGACATCTTTACACACCAAAGAAACTCCTCCACTCCTCCCCTCTGGGACACAATGTCAGCGAACACGAGATTGACACATGAGAAAGAGACACAGATGCGATGGGAGCAGCCCCACGAGGAGCGTGGGTGCCACAGACAGAACTATTTACACCATGGACACGGAGCCGTGCTGGGACCAGCCAGGAGCCCCCGGGCTCTGCCCGTCCCTCTCCTGCCGGGGCCCCTCCAGCCGCGGTGTTTCCTCAGCTGGGATCAGTCCTGGCTCCTGCTCTTTGTCTGTTGCGCAGGAGAACAACAAGAGCTGAGGTCTGGCCCAAATGCTTGTAGGCTGCGATGAGCTCCTGCAGCCATTCCAGCCAGTCTGAGCACCCACATGGAAAAGACAGTGCTGTTCTGTGTGGGAAGGCACCAGGCACTGGGCTTCTCCCCATGGTCCAGGCGCAGCATGCTGTGGGTCAGAGGACATGTGTACCTCCAGGGACAATGCCCCAAGGAACCCAGATCCTGCCTGGCTCAGGCACAGGGGTTGGCTGTGCAGGGTCAGGAGTGGGGGAACCCAAAGACCTCCAGGCACAGGCACTGGCAGAGGCTGTAGACAATGCAGAGAAGGAGGGTGGAGGGCACAAGACTGACCAGGATGATGCCCAGGCTGTGGTGCTCGATGAGCAGGAGGTAGATGCCGAAGGGCAGGGAGCTGAAGTAGAGGAGGCAGAGGACGCCCAGAATGAAGCGGGGGACGGCTTGCCACCCCCAGGAGCGCCACTTCTGCCCAGGGCCGTGGCAGGGCAGGGCACCCAGGCTCGTGGGGCGGTACAGCCGCACCACCTCCAGCCTGCCCAGGCTCTCTGGTGGGGTTACGTCCTCTGGCACCTCCAGGATGGTGACAACCAGGCAGTCGGGGCTGGACGTGGGCTCCAGCACGCTGGGGCAAAGGAGTACCTCAGGAGATAGGGGTGGCCCCCGTTTCTTGGCCCGTTCACGGCCTGTCAGCAGTGCCAGTGCCTCCCCATCATCCTGCAGCTGCTGCACGTCCCCGCCCGGCACCGGGCTGTGCTGGCGGCAGAAGGGACAGCGGAGCTGGGGGGTAGAAGCGTCCCCCGGGGGAACAATCCTGCGCAGGCAGCGGGCACAGAGGCGATGGCCACAGCGGAGCAGCTTGGGCCTGCGGGCTCGGGCGTCGAAGCGGCTGTAGCAGATGTGGCACTCCAGCTCGGGGGACGAGGGTGCCACCGGCGGGGACACCAGCTTGCTCTCCGGCTGGGCCATGCTCCTCGGGGGCTGCGGGGGGCTGTCCGGGCTGCAGGGAGGGGGCACCGCTGTCAGCCAGGGCTGAGCGCAGGCCCCGGGCCCGCTGCCTCCCACGCGTGGGGTCCCAGCTCCGCCGCATGCCATGGCCATTGTCCCGGTCAGAGCCGGGGCTCGGTGGGCGAGCGGGGCAGCGAGAGCAGAACGACAGCCCCGTCCCCGACCCCGACTGCAACCCCCGCCCGGTGCCACCGGCGCTGGAACTCGCCGTCATCCCGCCCCTGCCTTGCGGGAAAAAAATCTCTCCCAGGGGCCGGCGCCAGCGGAAGGGCAGCCCCCGGACACATCTCCGGCCCTCACGGTGCGTGTGGGTTCGCTGGGGCCCCAGGATGGCTCCGAAGAGCGGCTCTGCCGGCGGCGGGGACCCCGCACCCCGCACCCGCTCCCCGGGCGAGCCGCTCTCGGTCCGTACTGCCCGCCCCCGCTCCCGGCCCGCACCGCATCCTCTCCCGTACCTGCGGCTCCCGGCGGGGACACAGCGGCGGCTCGGTCCCCGCCGCCGGCGGGCTCGGCGGCTCCGGTGGGCTCGGCGGCAGCGGGCTCGGGCCCGGCAGCCCCATGGGGGGAGGCGCGGGGCGCTGCCCGCCGCGCTGCGGGGGCGAGCACGGCGCAGGGGCCGCCGGCAGCGCCGCGGCGTTGGCCCGGTAACGGGGAGCGGGGAACGGAGGGGGAGCTCGGACGAGCCGTGCCGGGGCCCTGCGGAGCCCCATCGTGCAGAACCGGGCTCTGCCGGCTGCTGAGGGGCAGGCGCAGGGCGGGTGCGGGGTTTGGTGCGGGATCGGTGCGGCTCCCGGTACTCCGGGGTTCCCCGCTCACGGTCAGCCCTGGGATGCGCCTTCCCGGCGTGGGGCCTGCGGTAGCGGCGCTTGGGGTTCAGCATCCCCGGGGAATCGAGTCGGGGGCACTCGGGGGACACTGCACTTGACAGGTTCAGGCTGGGCACAGCCAAGCCCCCTGCAGGTCCTACACTGCAGGCTGTGCTTCCCAAGCCCAGTCAAATCCTCCCCCAGCTGCTGCCCTTACAGGGCGTTTCCAGGAGCCCTGGGGGGCAGAAGCACTCAGGGATCCCCTCCTTCCCTCCCGACAGAAGAGTGGCAGCATTGCCCACCACAGGGACAATGGGAGTGAGGGCCTTTTTGTCCAAATTATCCAGGTTTAGTACAGCCTGACGGAGCTTTTATGTGAGGGCTTCAGCTCCTGGTGTGCCTCATTCCCCCCAGTCCTGCCTGTACCACCCACTGCTCCCAACCCTTCCACAGCTGCCCCTCACACCACAGCCCCTCACAGATTGACCTAGTCCTGGTTATCTGCCCTTGAAATGCTCCCAGTGCCAACCTGATGTGCTCCATCGACCATCTCTTGCTCTGTCAGGATAAAGGAGACTCAAGAAGCAGCCCACACCACCAGGCTTCTGGTCACTGATGTCACCTACACATCCCTGTGAGACCACAGCCACTGGGTACTCAAGCAGGTAACCTCCCTCACCTGAGGGAGCAGGCAAAGGGCTCAGTGTGCACTGACTGGCCAAGGGGAGGGTTAGGGACACTCCCAGCATCAGCACATCTCTGCTCACCTGTGCCTCAGGAGCAGGTGGTATTGGGTCAAAAACAATGATTAAAGGGGGGAAAAAGGCTTTACGAACTTTGATATTCACAGCTGACATTCCCAACTGCCCTGGCTTAAAGGACATCAGTGATCTCCTTGCCACAATCAAAAGCATCTCTGGAGAGCTTTGAAGCCTCTGGGAGTGGGCAGCATCGGGTGCTGGGCAATTCCTGCCCACGTTGGGGTGACACTGTCACTGCTGTGGCACTGACACCAGCAGTGCTGTGGCAATGACACCAGTGCAGCACCAGCAGTGTTGTGGCACCCCACAGGAGAGGTTGGCTGTGCGCCTGCCCCAATGAGTCCAAAGGCACTTGGAGTCTGAGTGTACTTCCCTGCACTTCTGCAATGGGAAGGAAGGCACCAAAACCTCACTGGAGCAGTGGGGCAGTCAGGCTGCTTCAGGGACTCACACTGGTCATTAGGAAACAAAACTCGCCAGGAGGGCAGGGCTGCCTGGAACAGGGCAGATGCCAGACAATTCTGAAAAACCAAACCCCAACATTTTTCTACTTTCCACCCAGGCAGAGACCAGACAGGGGTGAGCACAGACCCCAAACACCAAAGAAGGCAAGTCATGGACACAAGCAGAGCTGTATGCTGGTTTTAATGTTCCTAAGAACTAGGAAACAGAAATCAAAAATAGATTTTGCTCTTCTTGATAAAAGTAATAAAATGGTTAGCGGTGTTAAATTAATCCTTACAAAACAAAACCCAAGGAGGTTAAATAAAGCCCGGAGGCTTCGCATAAAAACCACAATGACTACAAAAACAGCTGCAAAGACATCTTTACACACCAAATAAACTCTTCTCCTCTGCTCCTCCCGTCTCCAGGACACAATGTCAGCGAACACAGGACTCACACATGAGAAAGAAACACAGATGCGATGGGAGCAGCCCCACGAGGAGCGTGGGCGCCACAGACAGAACTATTTACACTATGGACACGGAGCCGTGCTGGGGCCAGTCCGGCCGCAGGAGCCCCCGGGCTCTGCCCGTCCCTCTCCTGCCAGGGCCCCTCCGGCCGCGGCGCTCAGCGCCCAGCACTCGCGCTTGCCATCCGTCCCTCCATCTGTTCCACCGTCCTTCTGCCTGCCCACGCGCGCGTCCCAGCTCTGGCCGTCCCTTCCCTCGGCGCTCCGGCGTCGCGGAGCTGCCGGCTCCTCCTGCCGCGCCACGCTGGGCTCCCTCGCCCTGCTGAGGGCCGTGGCTGAGCCTCCTCTCCCACCGGCCGCCGGACGCTCCCGGCTCCTGGGGGCTGGCGTGCAGTTCGCAGAGAGCGGGTGCCGTGGAGCCGCTGCGCAGGAGTCCCGGGCCGTGCTGCGCAGCCAGCAGTCTCTGCTGCCCCGGCCAGCCTCCCCCGGGGCCACCGGCACCTCCCCTGCTGCCTCGCACCTCTGCCTTAGTTGGGATTAGTCTCTCGGCTGCTGCTCTGCTCTCGGCCCAGCTCCCGCTCTTTGTCCGCTGTGGAGGAGGAGGAGGAGGATGAGGACGAGGAGGAGGAAGACGAGGAGCTGAGGGTTCGGCCCGAATGCTTGTAGGCTGCAACGAGCTCCTGCAGCCGCTCCGGCGTGGGCTCCCACTTGGCAAAGCCGGCGCTGTTCTGCAGGAAGAGGACGGCTGTGTTGTGCACAGCCTTGTAGTACATCTCCTCCCTGCAAGGGAAGAGCACAGGCATCAGCACCTCCCCTGGCCCCCGCCCAAAACCCTCCACACCTGCTCCTCCTCTTCCTGCCTTCACTAGGACAAGTATTTGTCCCGTATTTGTCCCATCATTTCTCTTATTATTCTGAGCAGAAGGGAGGCACAGTGCAGCCTTGGAGAGTTCTGAGTGCAGTAGAGGCTCCTAAGCTTCCAGAGGGAAGAAACACTGATGGTGCAGAGTCCCATTGCTGCCTACCAGCACACACATGCGCTGGAACCTTTCTGTCCCTGCAGAGGGGAATCAGCACAGTGAGGCATCAGTCCTAAGCAGGTAAGAAATTCAGTGTTCTGGCACCTGTTGCTTAAACAAGCTGCTGCTCACACTTGTTGCCTCAGCAGCAAAGCAGAGACCAGCCTGCCCCACTGGGGACCAAACCCCCACTGACTGGCCCTTGCCTCTGCTCTCCCAGTGACATCCAGCTGCTGCAGCACAAGCAGCTACCAGGCCTGAGGGCTGGCAGAAGCACAGATCAGAGCCACAGGTGTGACCTGTTCCAGCTGGACCCGTGCCCGAGGCACACACCTCTCACAAGCTAAACTTAGCAGTCATTAAACAGACATTGAATTCACCATGCTGTCTGCCCATCCTAAACACCCAAAGTGATGATGCGCTGCGCTTGTCCTTGCCTGCTCCCTGCTTCCCACTGATTTCAGCCTGGGAGAGGATATTTCTGTCACACAGCTTCAGAGCTGTGTTCCCAAAGGATCTGAGAACAAAGCCTACTTTTTGCAGACGTGCTGGGACCCGCTGCGGTACTCGTGATCGAAGGCCGGCAGGATGAGCTGGTGTCGCTTGAACTTGCTCTGCTCCATGCGCGTCAGGGCTGGCGTGGGGGGGTCCCGCCACTCAGGGATGAAGACAATGAAGGAGAGCGGCTCGCTGGAGCTCTCCAGCAGTTTCTAGTGCAACAAGAAAAGGAACAATCTCAGCACTGACTGAGCAATGACGTGTTTAATCAGTCCTACAAAAAGGAAATGCTTCTGATTTAAGAGCAGCGCCCAGCTGACACTGTCCTCTGTCCATGCCCTCAGGGCGCAGGAGTGGTGGGGAGCAGAGGATGGACAGCACAGCTCCATCCCAAACAACCCCACTGTGAGCACACATACCTCAAAGTGAGAGACCATGGCATCCATCAGCTCCTCACAGAACGGAGGATTTGCCTCAAAAGAACCACTTATAGGGAAGAAATCCAGGCACGGGCTGGAGAAAGAAGCAAAGATCCCCATCAGCTCATCCTGAGTCATCTCATGGGCATGCACCCACACCCACGCAGAGCAAGGGAACGCAATACTCACCCCCTGGATCCAAAATACCCGTCTGTGTCCAAGAAGGCTGAACAGTACTGTTTAAAATAGCAATTCAGGGGCGAGGCAAAGCATTCAAAACTCACTCCAAAGAGCTTGTGGAGGGCTTCAAAGATGTGCACAGGAAGTGCCCCTTGCAGACCAGTCCCTTCATACAGCCCCACACCGAACATCATCTGAGGAGAGCAAACCCTGGTGAGCCGTGCCAGCACTCGCTGTTCCTGCTGTTCCCTTCACTGACCATGGACCCAGGGCCACATGTCCATGCACCCACTCCTCTAGGTATGCAGGGCCCCCTCATCCTTTCTCAAATTCGTGTAGGTCCCTGCATGTACCCAAGAATGCTCTTTAGAGATTTTATCCAACTCTGACCCCACAAAACCATCAGTTTTCTCTTGTACCCAAGTGACCCTTCAGCTGCCTCAGAGTCAAGAGCTACTGAAGGTTTCCCTCACAAAGATCTTTACCCACACTGAGGTCTTGTGTCACGACCACAACTGCTCCCGAATATACAGTCCTACCTCAGCACAGCATGAGGAGACTACAGACCCAGTTTAAACCCCATGTTGCTCCAGGTTCCCAAAGCTGTGACCCTTTCCCAGACAAGTCCCCAGTGCTGCCAAGGCTTTCTGATGTACAGCTGTGGTGAGATCGTACCTGGTATCGACGGAGAAGGCACCAAACCCTGGGCAGGAACTTTTCAAAGCCTGAGTCGTCGATGCAGCTGTACCGATAAAGAAGCCACTGGAAGAGAAAGCCCAGCCCATTGAAGACACTGGCAACAGCCAAGCTATGGTGATACACACACATTGTGACAGGGAAAGGGAGGCTGAGGAGCAGGTGGGCTCTGCAGGGAGTTGTCAGCACATCTGCTGTCACTGCATGAGCCACCAGCTTGTCGCTAACACAAAATGAATGAACCACCACAGCAGCACGTGTCTCTCAGCAAGGGCTGCCTTGGTTTGAGTACAATGTTCTGGCAGCACAACATTTATTCAGAGTACACACCCAACACCTGGGAAATACTCCCAGCAGAGCCTGACCCCAGCTAAGGTGAGAGTAGCTATCCTCATGGCCATGGCAGTGTGTGACAGCCCTGCAGGGTCAGCCTCTGCCCAGCTGTGCCCAGGGGCAGCAGAGCAGTGCCCAGCCCTTACCAGCTTGCTGAAGTAGTTGCGGCTCACTTTGACCATCTCTCCCTTGTAGCGCACACAGGCCACGTTGTTCTCCATGTGCATCTCCACGCTGGGCAGTGGTGGGGAGGGGATGGCCAGTCTCACGGGGTAGCAGTACACCAGCCTGTCCTGCACCTCAGGAGCTTCCACCTCAGCTATGGAGAATGAACAGAAAGGCAGCCTGTGAGAAGCCAAGGGTATTCAGGACCAATCTTCAGTCCACCTCAAAAGACACAGCAAAGCAAAAAGGGCTGAAGAATAGGGTGGTCCTCCCAAAAAACCACCATGGTGGTCCCTTACAGATGTTGTAGGCACCCACCTAGGTTTAAAGCTGATTCCTCAATGCAGACAGCACACCCCAGTGTCCTGAGGCATGTTCCAAACAAACAAAGCCCTCTTTTTTTAGCTACTGTTTCTTATTTCAGTTTGCCGCAAACCCATCCAGAGCACAATAAAAATTCACAGGCGGCCAAATGCAGGAGGCAAAGGAATCTCCCTGCACCTTGTGGTGGTTATCCACTGCCTCAGCTTCAGGGAGAGCTCATTAATCAGCTGGAAGGAATCTCTTGACTTAATGGGGTTGGAAGATAAGCATCAAAAACAATGACAAGAGGCAGGCATTGGGACCTGAAGGGAGCCTGAGGAGAGCCAGGACCCAAAAGGGAAAAGGACTGCAGACAGTGGCAATGAAAGGAGCAGATCCCATGGAGGAAGGAAAAGCTGACTAGAGAGATGTACAGACACGAATGGAAGAAAGAACAGAGGAAAGATCAAGGAACACAAACTCTGCCAAGAAAGGGTGCACAGTGACAAGCTGGGAGGCAGAGGGGTGCTCAAAACACAAGAAACGTGGCAAATGAGAATAAAGAGAGAACACTCAGCATTACTAAGGGGGTGTCAGCTGTCCCCAGGAATTCATGAAGCAGCAAAGCAAAAAAGCATGGTCCGGTGAAATGAACAAATGCCCTGCTCAGTGTGACCTGCTCCTAACAAGCCACTTCATCCTGGCAAATCACATATTTGTAGTATCTGATGTTATAGCTGGTCACAGCACCTGGTGGAAGACAGTCTGTTACTGCACAGACACTGTGACTGAAAGCTGAGGCCTATGTTGGACTGGCTGTTTCTTACTTTGAAACACAGACTTTCTAACATTTGGAGACAGAGCTGCCCTACCAACAGGTAACATTCTCTGCATAGGGACAGGCCAGACCATGGGGCCTTTAACTGCAGTGCTGCAGCTCTATAGCTCCTCAAAGCTGGCTGCATACCAGAGATATTGTTCTCCTTGAGTATGGCAAGATGCTTCTCCCGGATGCGCTTGACGTATTCCAGGGATATGTAGTAAATTTTACTGCAGATGCCTTCCACAGAGTCCTTGGCTGCAGCAGACACGTGGGGCCCACACTGTTTGCGTAAGTGCTCCAGGCGGTCCTGTGGAAACAGAGAACCAGAGTCTCTCACATGGCCACCACTGGCTCTCCAGAAGGACCTGTACCTGTCCCCACATGTCCCCTCCCCAGCTCCCTGTGCCCAGCCACACATCAGTGGTACACTGACCATGTAGTCCTCCTTGGAGGCAGAATGGTCCCGTCGCAGCCAGCTGAAGGTGTCCTCCACATTCCACTTCACCACCTTCCTGCTGTCTGGGGAAGCACTCCTGTAAAAACAGAGGCAAAATTTAACTCACAGCAAGATCTTCCACCCCCCACCAAAGTTTTCTTTTCACTGGGGAATGTGGACACTGTCACTTGTCCATCCCTGTCACTCCCCTCCATTCTCTGGAAAGGCCTTCCAGACATTTGCATGATTGCAGACTGCTATATTCTCTCCAAAATTTGGTGTAGCTGGCTGCTGTCCTCTCTGCAACAGGAGAGGCCCAAAAAGCCTTTATCTGTCATGGCACCAGTCCATTTTGACACTGCCTCTAATCTTCCATTACTGCTAGGGGCTTGTGACTCCAAGAAAACTACCCTGTTTACAAGCTTTTCCTTTCCCCCACAAGGCTCTCCCCAACTCTCTTCCTCAGTTCTGCCTCCTGTGGCAGAACTGGTCAGAAAAACTCTACCTTGTATGCAAAATACCACTCTAAGTTTGTTGCTCTGTAACAGCAGTGAGTGCTCAAGCACTCCTGATTTTATCTCAGGAATAACAAAAGACATTCCACACTCAGTACTTCATTGTCTCCACACACATTCAGCTCCCCAGTATTACATTTTACAGTAACAGTAATTATCAAAAGATGGCTCCAGCACTACTGTTTTTCTTCTGTATGTTCCCAACCTTGCTCTTCCTCAATAACATTATGCCCAGTGCTGGATAAGGAAGGATGAGAAACCCCTATAGTCCTTTTGTCTTTTCTGAACGTGACAGCACTGCGAGAAGAGCTCCCACCTGGATTCAATCAGTCGTTTCGCAGCCTCAGCATACTTGAAGAGCAGCCTCTTGGCTTCCTCTCTGAACTTAATTCTGGATAACCTGAGGTAAGTTAAATTCATATGCATGAGTCTCACAAAGGCACGGAAAACAGGTTCAGTTCCCCAGCTTTCCTTCACCAGCATCCAAACAAAGGGAGCATCACAGCGGAACTGTGGCAGGTAAATCACCAGACCAGACTGACCCAGAACCATCCCAACAAAGTGCTCTGTCTGTGAACAGTACCTGATGGGAATGTCATTCATGATCTCTCTGAACATGGAAGGAGACACTACTGGCTCGCAGTCACTCGGGAGAAGAGGATCTGTCCCTTTATCAACCACTTTTCTCTCCAACATCCAGCGGTTAAATGACTCCCTTGGGGGGTCAATCCCTGCAGATGCACAGAAGGGTCTAATCAATAAAATACAGAAATGCCCAGTAGCTCTGATAAGGATCATCACACAAAGTTCTGCCTAATCACTTAACCAACAATGCCACAGAGCATAACCATCACAAAGAGAACACAGGGACTAGACAGGCATAAAACAAAAGTCAGATCACCAGAACACTAGAACTGAGATGGAAATCAAAGGAACCCAACAGAAACTCACCTTCTCGCTGCTGGCAGAGCTCACGGTAATGCTGCCTCAGCTTGAGAATGAGCTGGGACCGGAGCAGCTCCACCTCAGGGTGTGGAGAAAGCACTTCTGATGGTGCCCTCTGCTTAATCACAGCATTTGTCTGAATATCCAGGTCCCAGTATACTCTGTGGCAGAAGCAAATGTCATTAGGATAACCAGATCACTGGCTAATTATCAAATATTACTTTTAAAGATGCTTCCTTGGGCTGTTTCACCAGCCAGGAAACCAAACTATCAAAACTCCTGGCAGTGATTTATCCCTCAGGTTTCTTGCAACCTGTGTGTCTCAAACACTTTACTGAGAAAGGAACAGAAGACAAATGGACACAACTCACTCAGTTGGTCGTAGAAGAGCTGCCTGCTGTTTGTCTTCAGGTGAAACACACCATGCCTTCAAAACAGAGGTTCCTGGAATACTGGGAGAGCTGGGGACTGGCTGAGCAGCTGGGTTCCCTGGGACATCCGCCTGTGTGTGTGAAAGATGAATTACTGCACCACAGAGACAGGCAAAAGAGAAGCAGCCCAGTGAATCAAACAGTCCCACACCAGAACACCACATGGGAGACCCCCATGAGCTCCCCTTGGTTTCAGGCTGCACGTGTTTGTTTCAGAGCACCAAACCTACCTTGGGCTTCTTCACACTGTTGCCACTTGGTGGAACCTCTTCTGAGAACCTCCTCCTCCTCTGCTTGCTCTCCACAGAGGCATCTGCCACCCCACCTTCCAGTGGCATGGGAGCTGCATTCAGTCCCAGAGGGTCTGACTATGAGAGTCCAAACAACAACAGCACACGTCAAGCTCACCCACTGCCACTGCAGCCTCCCATTGCACTGCTCCCAGCTCCCACGTGGATGGAAATAAGGACACCACTAGTCACACCTGCACAAAGCTGAAAGATTCTCTTCCAGATATCTATATGCTTTTTCAAAATACTTTAATGAGAAAAACTCATCACAAATCCCCCACGCTGATGAGCGGTGCATGACTCCTGGAACAGCAACACCTGACAGAGAAGCACTTCCCCAGAATCATGCCAGACAACGGACTGAGCAAGGAGTTTTGAAGGCACACAAGACACCTGTAATCTGAAGACCCCAGTCCTGGCACAGCACTCCCAAGGTGAGTGAGCACTTACTATGACATCGTGCTGTCCCAGCACAGGCATTTCCCACAGAGACTGGTTGGTGAAGCGGTTGAAGTAGTACGGGCGGTTCTCCCGCTTGCTCCAGCACTTCTCCCAGCCAGCCTGCACCAGCTCATCTGAGAGGACAGTGAGAGTCAGGAGAGGAGCATCCCGCACGACAGACCTGCCCTGCAGTGCCCAGCACTGTCACAGCACTCTCTGACACACAGAGCCTTCCTGGCCTCCCTTGGCAGCCTTGTTTCACCCCTCTCCCCACTGCCAGGGCCCTGCAGAGCTCCCGAAGGCAGAGCGGGTACCTGGCAGGTCCTGTACCAGGCGCATGGGTTTGGGGGAGCTGGGCTGGTTCTGGTTGGAGGTGCCAGGTGAGTGACTCATGAGAGACGCTTCCTCCGCAGGGCTTCTGTGATTCTCATTGGCCATTTCTCAGCAACCACACTGGAAAAAACAGAGTAATATCGAGTGTTACAGCAGGAAAGGTCCCAGATCTGCTTGGCACACTCAGGTGTAGCAATAAAAGTTCATTCTGATAATAAAACAGGGATTGAACCAGTACACACAAACTGCACCTAAGCCCTGAAAAACACCTTGTTATCCTGGATACAACAAGCTCTGAGGAATGCTCAGTGTTAAATGGAGTTAGCGAGGGTGTTCTTTAGGCCAGCATTCAAAATATTCCCTTTTCAGCTAGACCTCTCCAAAGAGTGAAGCATCAGATTGTAAAAAATAACATAACCTCCTCTGTGATTATGTGCCACCTTCTGCCACACCAATACCACTGGCCAGGTCCGATGTTATCCTCAGAGACAGTTTGAATCAACTCACACACACATAACTGCACATCATTTCAACAAAAGGCTTTCATTAAAAAAAAAAATCTGCTATATAAAATAGCCCTGGAGGTTCACTAACAACTTCTGTGGTTCAGAAAACCACAGGCTGGGAGTCAGGAGCTCCCGATTATTACCCTCTGCATGTCCCAGGCTGACACGTCCTAGTGCTAGTCCTAGTCCCACAAGCAGGGCCTCAGCCAGCTGTTTTGGCCCTTGCTGCTTTTTCATCTGCATAACAACAGTTATGCAAAAGAAGGTCTGTTGGAACAATAAAGCTCCTCTTAATCATAATTTAATGTTGCCAGCTGGAGAGAAAGAGCCAGGCTTTTCCTCTCTTAGTCACCACTCTTCCCCTGGGGAAGTTTCTGAAACAGCGCCACAGATTGCTCTTCTCTGGCAGCCCGAAATGCATTGGCAATGAACTGGGGGGAAACAAGGCATTTTACATAATTCCCAGCTACCTCAGACACTTAACTCTATTCAGGCTTTGGAGACACCCCACAGCACACACCAGCACAGTCAGGGCAGCAGCAGCACAGTGCTGTGTATAGTGTGCTCCTCACCTGAGCAGCACACTCCTGACAGCAGGAGCCACGTACAGGAGCTCTCCAATAAAAACACTGATTTTTTGGGGGTTGTCACTGGGATTTGAAGCCTTCACTGTCCTTCCTGCGCATAAAGGCCAGTGGCTATGTCAGCAGAACAGAATGGCAGGAGCAAACAGTGGCCAAGAGCGAGTGGCCAGTAGCTCACCAGCCCACAGCATTGGCTGAGATCAGCACTGAGGAACTCAACTCCTCCTGCACCTTGGAAGATGTTTCCATCCTTCCAGGCAGGGTACACAAAAGAAGGTGTGGGACACTGTAATACCTGGAGTTTGGGTCTCTGCCCCAGAGCAAGCAGGTAACGCCTCATGCCTGCTGCAGAGTGCAGGACACAACAGGGGACCTTTAACGGCCTCAGCAGCGAGCGTTGTGCAATCTCACACTCCCTCCTGAACTCCAACCCCACCGTGTCCTTACAGACACTTCACACACGTGCCAAGGTGAGCTGGGCCAACGGCAGCAGCTCAGGCTCGTGTCAGCCCGTGGGTACAGGGACCCTGGAGATGGCAGGGCTGTGAGGCAGGAGCACAGGGAAGCTCTGAGGGAGGTTTAGTCCCTCCTTCTCAAACTAAAGCTACACTTGCACATGCAGCTGCTGCTGTGTCCTGCACGTTACACAGAGCACAGCCTGGAATGAACTGGTGTGTACTGGGGGGGACCAGAGCTCCCAAAGTCATGATTGTCAGGATTCACAGACAGCACTGGGCACGGAGCCCTGGCCAGCTTGGATGGCACATGCCAGCTCCAGTGACCTGCCAGTGTTTTTCACCACCCATTGCTCAAAAGAGCTGTCAAATAGGGTGACTGGCTCTGCCTCCTCCCATTTATGGATAAACTGGAATGGTGGAAGTAGCCAAGAAGTTTTATCACTTGATCAGTGTTAACAAGTATTAAATCCAAGTACCCTTAAGGTCTGGGAAAAGGAAACAGTCAAACTAACATGAATCCTGGCAGAAGCCACTCTACTTTTATGTAACTACACTGGGACTTAGACAGTGACAGGGATCCAGAGGAAGCATTTTATGGTGATTACGGTATGTTTTTATACACCATGGCAATGCATACAGTGCTTCACAAACACGGTACAACGCTGTCCCTGCCCAGAGAGCTTACAACCTAGAGCAGCAGCACAACCAGAGACCACAGCGAGGGGTAAGGAGACACAGAGTAAAGAAGTACAGCAAACAGGACCGGTATTTGTTTCCATTTCACCGAGGTAGAATTTTGTACAAGACAACAGCAAATGCAGACAAAGGAGATCAGCGACAGCCCCCCGGGACAACCCCGCAGCTCTCCCCCATCCCAGAACCACGGCCGCTCCAGGAGGCTGGGAGCCAGGCCATCGCCTCCTCCATCGGCACCCATCCCCGTTCCGAGCGCCGGCCGACGGGCCCGGAGCTGAGCAGCGCAGCGCTCCCGGGGCACCACGGGCACCGGGGCACCGTGTCTGCGCGGGGAAGCGGCCGGGAACCTCCTGGGGCTGCCCTGCCGGCGGCGAAGATGGCACGGAGCTCCTCGGCGCGGCGGGCCGGGGCCGGCGGGAGGCCACGGGCACCCAGCGAGTGCGGAGAGGAGGCGGCGACGGCGACAACTCTGCAGTCCGGCCGGGAGCGGTCCGGGGGCGCGGCCTAAGCGGGGCGGCGGCCGGCCGGGCGGGTACTTACGGTGGCGGGCTGCCTGGCGGGACGCGTGGCCGTCGCTCCGTACTCGCCGCTGGCGCGCCGGGGCCGCATCCTCATAGCGGGGCGTCCCGCGCCTGGCCCGCGGGGGCGGCTGCGGAGACAGGAGCCCGTTACGGCGCCGCGGGGAGGGGCCGCGCGACGCGCAGGCGCGGCGGGGGCACAGCGGGGGCGCGGCGGCGGGAGCGCGGCGGCAGTAGCGGCCGCGCTCTAAGATGGCGGCCGCGGGCCTGCGCCGCCTCCCCTCCGCCGCCCGCGCGCCGCCGCCGGTCTCCGCCACCTCCTCCTGCACGGCGGGCCACGGCCACGCGGTCGCGCCGCTTACCTGGGCGTGAGGCTAGGGGTTGCAGGCACCGGGCACCGCTGCGTCCGCCACCGCCGCCGCCCCACCTCCGCCTCGCCCGCCCCGCCGCCGCCATCTTGCGCCGGGGCCGCGGGTGTGGAGCGCATGCGCGAAGCAGAGCCCGCGCTTGGGGGAATTACGTAGAGCATGCGCAAAAGCTGCGCGGTTATCCCGCCCACCCGGCGCCATCTTTGCGGCGGGCGCCGCCCCGCGGTGGGTGCGGAGCGGTCCCGGTCCTGCCCGCGCTGTCGTGGAGCCGCTCCGTGCGGGCCGGCCCCGCCTCCCGCCCGCCGCGGGCGGTTCCCGGCACTGACAGGGCGCGGCCGCAGCGGTTGCCACCAAAGGGCCTTTGAAGAGCGGCGGCGCCGGGGCGGGGTGGCGGCTGGGCCGGGGGGGCTGCATTGATGTGGGGGCGCGGGGCTTCCGCCGCCCGCCGGGCACAGCGGTTGCTCCTGCTGCGCTTCAGCCCGGGCCGGCCCTGGCAGCCGCTGCCTGTCCCGGCGGTCCCTCGGGCGCAGCGCTGACACGTCCCTCCCCACACTATTGCCATGGCCGTTCCCCGGCCCGCGGGTCCCGGTGACAGCCGGCGGGAGCTGGCAGTCCCTCCCTTGTCCTGCGGCTGCTGCTCCACAGCATATGCTGGAGGATGGCACGGGACGTGGAAGGAGCACACGGCTGTTACTGGGGGCTCCTTGGGGGCCGCAGGACCCCTCGCAGCCGGCGGAGCTTCTGCCACATCCTCCTAGCAGAGCGCCCGTCCTGCCTCGGCTGCAGCTCCCTGGGCCGCCGCTGGCCGGTGCTGGCCCACGGCCCTCGTTGAAGACGGGATGGGGAAACTGCGAGGCTCTCCTGCGCTTTTCTCCTGGGATATCCCTGCTACCCAGCTTTCCAAGGGGTTTCCCATCTCCCGGAGTCCTGCCCTCTGCTCCGGGAGCAGCGGGGTCAGTTTAATGAGTTAACGCTGGCGCTGCAGTTCTGGGGGGATAAGTGCTGTGTAAGCACTGAGGCTCCCGTTTTGGGCTTCCAGCAGCCCAGCTCCGCTGCCCAGAGCACCGATAACCCCCCGGGGCACAAAGGGCGGCTCAGACCGACCCCTGAGGGCAGAGGGGACTCTGTGAAGGGACAGTGAAACTCCAGCCTTGGAGCGAGGGAGCTCAAGTGGCCGAGGGGGTGGTGAGGGCAGGGGCAGACTCTCGGCATGGCTCGACCAGGCAGGATTATCGGGAGAGAGCCCCGGGCTGAGGAGCTGCCCGTCTTTTCCATGGGAGCTCATGGGGGCACTCCGGCAGTGCCTATCTCGGTGCTGCGATCCCGGAGCCAGCCCAGCTGCCGCTAACACACGGGGCAAGGCCATCCAGAGGCACATCCTGCAGAGCCAGTGCTGCCTGCCTTGGGGTCCGGGCAGTCCTGAGGCTCCGCAGGCTTCTCTGCTCAGGTTCATGTTACAGACGGCCATGAACCAGCCCCCAGCAGCACCCCTGGCCCGGGTCTGCACTGAAGCTGGGATAGCTGAGCACTAGCAGGAGATTCATAACACACACTGGGAGTCCCCAATAGCCCAGGCCCTCCCGGACATTGCCGTTTGCACGGGGGGTGCCGGAGACATCCGTGGCTGTGGCTGCGTGTGCAGGACGCGGGGAGCGGTGTTTTCGGGGAGAGAAAGGCTTCGTGTCCAGCCTGGAGGTGGCCAGGCGAGCCGCTGTCTGTGCCGGTGCTGGCAGCCAGCCGGGCTCGGCGGGACACAGACCTGCATCCTCCCCGTCCGTCCGTCCGTCCCGCTGTCTCCTCCCAGCTGTGAGCCCACAAGGAGTGGCAGTTGGGGGCTATATAAAGGCAGGGAAACCTCAGCCAGCTCAAAAGAAAGTCTTGGAGCTGCTGGTGTTCTCCCTCCCTCCTGCCTTCACGTGATTCAGCTTCCCCACGCCGGGAGCCGAGGACAAGCCTCGCTGTAAGTACCCGAACTGAGCCGGCATTGTGTGTGGGACCCCCCGGCCGCTGGGCAGGACGGTGGCTTCGGGCCCCGGGGAAGGGGATCCCCCATCCTCTCCCATCATAGAATTGGAGGAAAACGTTGTGGGGGAGCCCCGTCCCATCGCACAGCCTCGGGGAGGGGGTCCCCATCCTCTCAGAGAACTGGGAGAAGCTGTGGGGGAGCCCCGTCCCATCCCACAGGCTCGCACGGAACTCTGCCTGTTGCTGCGGGATGGACGGGCTCCAGCTCCGTCTCAAACCA
Organism: Zonotrichia leucophrys gambelii; assembly: GCF_028769735.1. Taxonomy (NCBI): domain Eukaryota; kingdom Metazoa; phylum Chordata; class Aves; order Passeriformes; family Passerellidae; genus Zonotrichia; species Zonotrichia leucophrys. Next base: position 7,903,846 of record NC_088189.1, on the reverse strand, counting down.
GCCTAGGGGCAGGCGGCACATCTCGGGGGGGCTGTGAGGGTTGTGGGACGGCCCCACGGGCGAGGGCTCGCTCCTCTGCGAGCTGCTGGGGCTCCCCGCTGCAGCAGCACGCACGGAGCTGGCTCCTGTTCCTGCGGTCTGGGGAGCGGGGTGTGCTCAGGGCGGGGAAGCGCTGGAGTGGGTGTTCCCCGATGTGGGACCCTCGGGCTCCACAGCGCCAGTGCGGGGGCTTGTGCACAGCACCCTGGGGTGGCAGCTGTGCCCCTCATGGGCTGCTGGGCCAGAGGTTTCGGGCAAAGGCGACTTGGGCAGCACTGGGGGGTTTCAGGGAGAACAGTGGACCCGTGGGGTGCTCCTTGGAGCTATGCCCTGCCCTGGACAGGTTGGACAGCAGCTGCTTCCCTTCCAGTGTGTCCCCTGGGCCTATCTGTGCTGATACCCGTGTATGTCCCCTGGCCAGTCCCTGCTGACCCTGCTCTCTGCCTCCAGGTGCGAGATGGCTGCCCGCGGCTCCCTCCTTCTTCTCTTTCTGCCCTCGCTGGTCACAGCTTCACACAGCCCTCCTGGCTGTAAGATCCGGATTACTTCCAAGGGGCTGGACCTGGGTAAGGGGCCGGCCAGGATGTCTCAGTCTGGGAAAGAGGGACATTGGGCACCGTTCTGGGGTCTGTGCTTGTGTAGGGTTCTGCCTGCACTGCTCCACCATGGGGTGGCCGGGGAGCAGTGGGGGCTGTCAGGGGGGATGCTGCCAGGAGGGCATGTCCCCACACGTCCCAGCCCAGCCTCCTTTTCCCTGCAGTGAAGCAGGAGGGGCTGCGCTTTGTGGAGCAGGAGCTGCAGAACATCACCGTGTCAGACCTGCATGGGAGTGAGGGGCAGTTCCAGTACAACATCAGCCAGTGAGTGCTGCCTGCTGCCCACGGCTTCCCACGTCCATCTGTCTGTCTAACCACTCCTGTCCCCTCCCTGCAGGGTCAAGGTGACAGACCTGCAGCTGGCTTTTTCAGACCTGAACTTCCAACCCCAGCAGCACCTTGTCTTCAACATCAGCAATGCTTCCATTAGCCTACGCTTCCGCAGGCAGCTGCTCTACTGGTTCTTGTGAGCTGCGTCCCCTTCCTCCTGCTCTGGGTGCTAGCCCACCCCATAGCTGTGCTTGCTGGGTGCCACAGGTGCCTTGCTGTCCTGCAGCTGGCAGGAGCTGTGTGCTCCTCTCATCTGCTTTCCTGGCTTCTAGCTATGACATTGGGTCCATCAATGCCTCTGCGGATGGTGTCCACATCTACACAGTGCTGCAGCTGGCCAAGGATGAGGCTGGGCGCCTCAAGATCTCCAATATGACCTGCAGCGCCTCCATAGCGAGAATGCATGCTGGCTTCTCTGGCACACTCAGGTACACCTGACCCCTCTGCGTGTGTCTGGCTCCCTGACCCCCTTCCCACACCTTCAGTGCTTCCTCAGCCCAGCTGTGTGCTGGAATGGGCACAGAGCCACAGGGAGAACAGGCAGTGCAGAACCACTCTTGTGTTTTCCAGGAAGGTCTATGAGTTCCTGAGCACCTTCATTGTCACGGGGATGCGCTACCTCCTCAGCCAGCAGGTACAGCTGAGCACAGAGAGGGGCTGTGGGATGTTAGGGCTCGGCCCTTTGTGTGTAGGAGAGGGCAGAGTTCTGTCCTACCCATCTGCTGGGCCTTGTCCTGCCTCTGCAGCTCCTCATCCAGTCCTGGGAGTAATTCCCCTCAGCCTGGCTCCTTGCCTTACAGATCTGCCCATCTCTGGAGCATGCCAGCCTGGTGCTGCTGAACTCTTTGCTGGACACAGTGCCTGGTGTGTGTTGCCCTGGGAAAGGGCTGGATCCCATTCACTGTCGGGCAGACAGGGCTGGGCATCAAGCTGCCAGGCAGCTCCAGGCTAAGTCTCACCAGCACATCTTCCCTGGCAGTGAGAAACTACGTGGATGAGCATATTGGGATTGACTACTCCCTCCTACGGGATCCTTCCATCACCACTGACACCCTTGAGCTTGACTTCAAGGTGAATGCTGGGTCCTGCCTTGCTGGTCCTTCCTCATCCTTGTGGAAAAGGCTGTGCCAGCAGGCACGTTGGGCTCCATGGAGTAGGTAGGGCTGCCCCATGGCTGTGGGAACCTCTCCTGCTCTTGGTCCAGGGCATGTTTTTCCCCCGGGTGAGAGAGGACCAGGAGCTGGAGAACCACGCGGTGGAGCCGGTGATCAAGGAGACCGAGCGCATGGTTTATGTTGCCTTCTCCGAGTACTTCTTCGATTCAGCCATGCACTCGTACTTCCAGGCAGGAGTACTGACCATAGAGCTCCAGGGGGAGAAGGTAAGGAGCACCAGACACTCAGACTGTGTGCAGGCAGGAGAGAGGGGTGGGCTGTGTTACAGAACAAAGAAGGTGCCATCCAGGGAGCAGCTTTGCTGGGACCTGCAGCAGTGGCTTGCAGTGGTTTGTGCTCTCCACAGGTGCCCAAGGACCTGGAGGTTTTGCTGAGAGCCACATTCTTTGGGACCATCTTCATGCTGGTAAGGAGCCCTCAGACAGGATGGAAGGCACGGCAGAGCCCCAGGACAGAGCCTGCCTTGTGCCTAGCCTCCAACTCACCTGCCTTCCCCAGAGCCCTTCTGTGGATGCTCCGCTGCGGCTGGTGCTGCAGGTCTCTGCTCCCCCACGCTGCACCATCAAACCCTCAGGGACCTCAGTTTCTGTCTCTGCCTTCCTGAACATCTCACTGGTGCCCCCGGACCGCCCACCTGTCCAGCTCTCCAGCATGGCCATGGTGAGAGGGGGCTGGGGCTTCTTGTGCAGTCACCCCAGTTTATACGGGAGCAGTGTCCCCCATCCTGTGTTGTAAGGCACTGGTGTCACCAAGCAGAGGGACACTGGACCTGTGGCATGAGCTGGCCTGGTTGTCCTCTGCTTGCCATGAGTCAGCCCTCTCCCTCCCCAGGAAACCAAGCTGAGTGCCAAGGTGTTTCTGCAAGGGAAGGCGCTGCGTGTGCAGCTGGATCTACGACGGTATGGCTGGGGTGCCATGGGGGCGTGGGGAGGGTCCCCTCCACACCCTACTCACAGCTGCCTCCTTCTGTGCAGGTTTCGCATCTATTCCAAGCAGTCAGCGCTGGAGTCGCTTGCGGTGAGAGCATGGTGATGGCCTGGGAACCCTTACACCCCGCCACAGTTGGGGTGGGCTGGGGAGAGGCTGTCCATTCAGGATCCCCCCTCACGGTCCTCCCTGCCCTGGCTGGCAGCTCTGCCACTACACTGACCTCAGCTCTTCTCCCACAGCTGTTCTCACTGCAGGCCCCACTGAAGACCCTGCTGCAGCTGACCATCATGCCCATCATTAACGGTAGGCATCACTGCTCCCACACAACTGGGAGTGTAGGCAGGGGCATAGCAGAGCTCAGCCTCATCCCAGCTCTCCCTCTCTGCAGAGAGGACAAAGAAGGGGGTGCAGATCCCACTGCCCGAAGGCATGGACTTCACCAGGGAGGTGGTCACCAATCACGCGGTACGTGGTGGGACGGGCACAGCCTGTGCTTCCGTGTCCCGCTGGGAAGGGCACCGTCACCTCCAGCCTTGCACTGACCCTCTTCCCTCTGCAGGGATTCCTCACAGTGGGAGCTGATCTCCACTTCTCCAAGGGGCTGCGGGAAGTGATTGAGAAATACCGCCCGGTGCCGACCGCCACTGCCTACTCCAGCTCCCAGCCTGCAGAGCCCAGCCTGGATCCCAGCTCGCTCTAGCTTTCCTCCCTGGACCAAGGGCATATCCCGGGCTGGACCCGTAGACTGTAGGTAGGAAGCAGCTTCCCTGGTACCACCAGCACATTGTCAGGGCGTCCAGGCCCTGGTGGGGCGCAGCAAGGTGGAGAGGGTGCTCTGGGAATCCCTGCTGCAGCCCTGCTCATTACACTAATAAACCACCTGACTCCAACCACATGGCCTCATTGCTTGGAGGACATGTCCATGCTGGGGTACATGGTGGGGAGATGGAAAGGAGGCAGCTGGTCCCCAGCTTGGGTCCTTGGGAGCAAATGCAGCTCAGTGCAGTGCCAGAGGGCTCAGAGTGACTGTGCTGCTGCCACTTAGGTAGGTCACTCCTTTCCAGGATGCAGCCACCCCTGCAGAAAGGGCACAGCTCACAGAGCCCAGGGCTCCCTGGCAAAGGACATTGGCACTCACTGGTGCTCCTCAGAGAGCGGAGGAAAGCGAAGCAGGGGCTGGCACAAAGGTGTGAGGAGGAGCAGAACCGCCTTGGTCAGAGTTTATTGCGAGTTCCTGAAGCACTGCGGGCCCTGGCAGTGGGATTGTTGTGGTATTGGTGGTAAGCCTCCTTCAGTGGGAGCAGAGTTGGTGGGAGCCAAGGTAGAGAGGTATGAGTAGGACCCAGCTGCCCCCTGCTGCTGCTCCTCATAGCTTGCCCAGGCCGTGTGCATGTGGGGCTGAGGGGAAGTGCTGGGGATTGCTCCCTGCCTGGGAGGGATGCAGCTGCCACCGCAGACAGGGGGGAGGCAAGACAGGAAGCCACAAGGGAGGAGGTGTGGCTGCAGCAGGTGCACAACGCCTCTCCCACAAGGACAGAGTCCCCCAGCCCATGCCCCTCACCCTGTCCAGCCGGGGGAGAAGGCTGCAGGCATGACAGGTCCGTGGTGTAGCCGAGCAGCAGCGAGGCCGGGCTGTGCGAGGTGCCGGTGGTGAGGGCGCATGGGGTGGTGGGAGCAGCTGGAGCGCCGGGCGCTACCTCTGCAGCTCTTAGTAAGGCTGGTTCTTAATGAAGCGGCAGAACATGGTGAAGGCAGCAAGCGGCCGGTCTGTGGGCACCATGTGGCCAGCTCCCTGTAGGAAAGGGACGGTGGTTGGCAGTGTGAGTGGGGTGCTGCTGACATCACCCAACCCTGACTGCAGCCTTGGTATCCAGCACACCCTCCCACAACCCCATCCCTGGCCCCCAGCGCCCTCAACCCTACCTTGACAGTGAGAAAAGCAATGTTGGTGAATTCCTTCACAAAGCCACCGATCTGGTTCTCACCGTTTTCCGTGTAGAGCCAGGGCCGGCGAGCCACCTGCACCTGGGAGTAGCGGCAGTGCCTTCAGCACCTGCGGCTGGCCCTGCCCACACTCCTGCCACAGCCAGCTACAGCACATAGCCTGGAGCCAGTGACTGGCCTGGCCTGGGCCCTGCCCATTTACCTTCTGGCACAGGGAATCCACAAACCACTCATCCCCGAGAAAGTTGCAAGCCATGTCAACGTCCCCGTTGTACACCAGGATCCGGTATTTCTGTGTAGCAGAGAGACAGTGAGCTGTTGGCAGGGCAGCAGCCCCAGCCAGGTAGGAGGCTGAGCTGGCAGAGAGACTTCCAGGGTCTGTGGGCTCCCTTGCACGCACCGTGGCTCCAAGCAGCTTGAGGTACACCTCATTCATCTGCATGTACAGGCGCTTGTAGCCACGGTTCACCTCAAAGCTGTGGAGGAAGCAATGGCAGCATGTCTGCTCCTTCTCAGAGTAGTCCCTCCCTGCCCACAGCTTGCTCACCTGCACACCTGCCACTCTGGGGCCTCAGGGGAGATGTGCAGCGCCTTCCGCACCTCAGGGGAGTTCAGATACATGCTGGGGGCTGTGGAGTTGGTGCAGGGCGGGTCCATCCGGACCTTCTTTCGGGCCACTGGCATCCGGAACAGGTTCTGGGGAGTCAGGAGAGTCGCTGTCACAGCAGCACCTGCCCCATGGAGCAGCTGCTTTCTGCCCCTCCTGCCCACAACAGCACAACTGGCTGAACAGAGGCTGCTCACAGCCCAGCAGCACGGGCACCTCGGCTCACCTGCCGCCAGGAGAACCTCAGTGGCATCCGGATGAAGGAATTGCCCAGGTCATGTGTGATGAGATAATCACCCTCATATCTGTAGCCAGAGAGAGTATGAGGACAGACTGAAAACCCTGGAGACCAAGGGCTAAGGGCTCTCCTGGGGGGAGTCCTCAGCACCATCCATGTGTCCCAGAGGGGCCCCTTCCCAGCCCACCATGTCCCTCTGTGCCAGTGCAACCAAAGCTCTCACCTCATGCTCCCGGGGACACCTCCATCACATGGGGCATAGAGGTTATAGATATTGAGGCCAGACTCCTCTACAATCTGAATCATCTCTCCCATCTGCAAGAAATCACAAAAAGGGTTTGGGACTCAGCAGGACCCTTGTGGACCTGTGAGCCCAGGCATATTCTGCTGGGCACATGTATAGGGGCTCTGGCTCCCCTCACCTTGAGTGTGCAATTCAGGTTGGAGTTGTCATGGAAGTTGCACTTCCCCTCAGAGCAGCAATAGGCCTGCAGGTCTTTCCACAGCCTGCGGGCAGAGACCAGGACCCCTTGGACCAGGTGGCAACACTGACATGACAGCTGCCCTGCAGCTCTCTGCCCAGTGGCCACAAGGCACACAGCTTGGCCATGTGCACTCTTTACCCCACAAACAAACCCCCCTATGGGAGCTGCCCTGCAACAAAGAGCCACAGCCCAGATGCTGGCCCAGGCTAGGTGCTGCCCTTGTCTCAACACCACCAACCCAGACAGCCCCAGCCTCAGCTGTGCAAGCAGGATGGCTGCACAGCATTCCCTCTGCTCTTACTCGGTCCCCAGCAGCCCGTGGTAATAGGCAAAGTAAACCAGGGAGTTGTCATTGATCTCATAAGATGAGAGGCCGTTTCCCACAGCGATTCCCTGCGAGGCAAGAAGAAAACAACCCTGTTGTGTTCCAGCTCCCCGCGGGGCAGTCACAGCACAGCAGCCACAGGCAGGAAGCAGATGTGAAACTGTTTACTCTGCGGAGGGAACAGGGAGGGTTGGGGGTGCCTGAGGACACTCCCCCGGCAGCGGGGACAGACACGTCCACCAGCAGCTGCTGCCAGAACCCCAGGAAGAGATGAAAGGCTGCAGGGACAGGCGTGCCCTGCATCCTAACTGGTCCCACCCTGGCTGTGCCAAGCCCTCTGCTCCCCAGCTGGGCAGAGCCAAGCTGCCCACCTTCAGATTGAGGCTGGGGTCCTGCATCACCCACTCGGCCAGTGTGGGGATGTAGACCCCTCCATAGCTCTCCCCTGTGAGGAAGAGATCGTTCTTGGAGTACTCAGGGAAGAGCCGGAGGAAATCCTTGAGTGCCAGGTAGTTGTTGTGAGCAACCTGCAGGGAGAAGGTGGCACGGTCAGGTGGTGAGGCTGCACCCCATAGCCAGGAGTGGGCAGGCAGGGGAGCAGGGATCTCCCAGTCACTTGCCTCCGTGTCATTTGTGGCATACTTCTTGTCATCAGAGTATGAGAAGCCGACACCAGCAGGAGACTCCACATAGAGGATATTGGCAATCTGCAAGGACAGCAGAGGAGCCAGCAATGAGGGGAGACCCTCTGGCTCAGTGGGGCCAAGGACTGCTAGCCCCGCCCACGGCAGCACCCACAGGAGCCTGGCCCGCCCCAGGGCTGCACTGGGATGGCCACATTCCTGCGCTGCTCAACAGCACACTCCAGAGGAGGGTGTGTTGGGTGGGAGGGGAGCAGCGGTCATCGGCTCCATGGAGAGAGCAGGAACTGGCTCACTGCCACCCCGTCTTAAAGCCACAAAGAAAAGCAGTGCCTGTACCTTGTTCCATGCGTACTCATTGTACTTCAGAGTGACCCCATCGGGCTGGATCTGAGGAAGAAGGTGGTGACTGATGGGCAAAACAGGACAGGACACAGTGGGATGGCTCGTGCCATGCAGCCAGTCATCCCCTGAGTCCTTGAGCCACGGGATAGCAGTGACTACTAACCAGGAAGGGGCCATGTTCCTTGAGGAAGCCCTCCATGGAGCTGCAGCCAGGGCCGCCGTTCAGCCACAGCACCAGGGGGCTGTTCTGGGGATCACTCTGGGCCTCCACGAACCTGTGGACATGTAGCTGTGAGTGCCCGGTGCCAGCCGACGTCCCCCCGTCGCCAGGCGCAGTCCCACGTACCAGTAGTGCAGGTACTTGCCCGGCCCGGCGCAGAGGTAGCCCGAGAAGTGGCGGAAGGACGGCTGCTTGGACAGCCCGGGCAGGTAGGTCACCTCATGGTCCGGGGGGGCGGCCCAGCCCAAGCCCAGCAGCAGCAGCGACGACAGCAACACTGGCCCCATCTGCGGTGGGCGGAAGGGACGCTCAGGCTGCTGTCGGCCAGGAACGGCCGCGGCAGCGCCCCGCGAGCGCCCGGGTCCGCCTGCCCCGGCCCGACCCCCCCAACTTGGGGCTGACCCCCGGCCCGGCCCGGCCCAGCCGGCTCCCCTGGCGGCGGTCCCGGTTCCTCCACCCCGTCCTCCCGGTCCCGTCCCGGCGCCCCCCGGTCCCGCTGACCGCGGCCGCTCCCGGCGCGGCGCTCGCAGGCGGCGGTCACGGCGGGCACATGACACGCGCCCATATGACCTGCGGCCCTCACGTGAGCGGGGCGGGGCCCCACGACGGCCAATCAGCGCCCCGGGGCCGGCCGGCCCCGCCCCGCCCCTGCCCGCGCACGTGGGAGCGGCCCCGGCCCGGGACCGGGACACTGCGGGGGAGGGCACCGATGGAGCCCCATACCCAAACGGGGTGCCGGTGGGCACTACCGGCCACAGCTGGGTACCACCGGGCACAGCTGGGTGCCCACCCAGCACCGCCGGGTAAAGCCGGGCATCTCCAGGCACTGCCAGTCATCACCATGAGATGACCACTGGCCGCTGCTGGATATCACTGGTACCACTGGGCACCACCGGGCACTGCCAGCTGCTGCTGGACAGCATGGGCATAGCCAGGCACCCCGGCCCAGGTGGCAGCGCTGGACAGTCCAGGGTGGAGTGTCTGTGGCTCTGGTTTGGGCCCGGTTGTGCCCAGCAGCCACAGGGCCCCCCGAACCGCCCCCATGGCACCAGGACCCCCCTTGAGCCCTCCGGTTGTCCCTCCCAGCCGGGCTGTCAGCACCTCACGGCAGCTGTGACGGGGACAGTTAAAAATAGCTCGGGCAGCAATGGCTGCCCGGTGCCGGCTTGCTGCACGCTTCCACCACATCCACGGCGCCAACATCCGCCTGGACGCCTCGCACACACAAGCCACACGGGTGGAGAGCTTCGCCAACGGGCTCTGCTTCAGCCAGGAGCCTCTGGCACCCGGGCAGATCTTCCTGGTGGAGATTGAGGAGAAGGAGCTGGGCTGGTGCGGGCACTTGCGCGTGGGACTGACAGCTCATGACCCCCAGAGCCTGGAGGTGGTGCCTGAGTACTCGCTGCCGGATCTGGTCAGCCTGGGGGACACCTGGGTGTTTGCCATCACCCGCAACCACAACCGCGTGGTGCTGGAGGGGGAGCAGGCGCAGCCGCGGGGGCGGCCCTGGGAGCCCTTCCTGCTGATCGAGCGGGTGCGGATCCCGCGGGACACGCTGGTGGGGCGCAGCCGGCCCGGCCGCTACAGCCACATCCTGGATGAGCTGTTCAAGACGAACGTGCTGCCCGCCACCGCCCGGCGCAGCCGCATCGGGGTGCTCTACGCCCCGCAGCCCGACGGCACCGCCGACATGCACATCGTCATCAACGGCGAGGACATGGGCCCGAGCGCCCGCGGCCTGCCCGCCTCCCGCCCGCTCTACGCCGTCATCGACGTCTTTGCCTCCACCAAGAGCGTCCGGGTGATCCCCGTGGATTATGGCTGTAGGTACCTGTGCCCCTTTCTGTGGCATGTGCTGCATGGGCCAGGAGCGGGGGAGCTCTGGTGGGGTCATGCCGTAGTCATCAACAGAGGGAAGGTTGGCGTGTGCCACTGGGCAGAGGGACACAGGGGGTAAGAAGGCACAGGAAAGCCTCTGGTCCTTGTGGAGCACAGGTGAGATCCACAGTACCACTGCTGGGCAGTGTCTGATGAAAGCTCTACCGTGGGCGCTGTGCTGGGGCTAAGGCAGAGACCCCCCTGGCCACCCTTCCCGAGCAGAGTGATAGGGTTGGTTGTTTGGGGCTGTCCCACAGATGTGAGGCCTTGCTGTGCCCAGCCTTGCCTACAGCACGTGGCAGCCAGAGCCAGCTAAGATCCTGCCCTGGCATCAAAACATCCACCTACACCCACCAGGGCTCAGCACAGGACGCCCACGCGCCTGTTGCATGCCCCAGACATGATGTTCCCTGGGCAGGCACCCTGTGATGCCATCGGAGCCTGGGCATTAGCCCGTGTCCCTTGGCTTGCTGGGAGGGACCACGCTAATAAGTGCTAATTAGCACCACGCTGGAAAAATGAGGAGATGGATCAGGTGAGACAGAGCCAGAAGAAGAGCTAGAGCCAGAGTACTGCCTGCCCCCAGCACTGGGAGCCACTGCTTCACATGCTGGTGTCACGAGCAGCTGCTTCTGTCCCAGGGCTGGAACCTGGTATTCTCCCTGGTGTAACAGCTGAGGAGAGTAGTGGCTGCAGCAGACAGTACCCATGCTGCTGAGCCACCCATGGCTCTGGGAAGTCGTATCACAGGAGCAGGAACCAGGCAGATTCTGTGCAGGTGCCCAAGGGGACGGTTCTCATGGTAGTCTGCCCCAAAGGAATGGTGGGCACTGTCTCTGCAGGCAGTGCAGCCCCAGCCTGCACTCACTCAGCAGCTTGCTGCCAGGGCCAGTGCAGGCAGAACAAGGGAGTGGGATGGAAAAGAAGCACACCATGAGTGTGTGAGACCCTGGGGAGTTGCTTGACAGCCACAAGAGAAAGAAATGCAAACCAGCTACAGTCAAACAACAGCTTGGGCACATAACTGTCTCTCAGCCTTCCTCCTAATAACGGGAAGAGCTTTGCTGCCCGGGGCCCTTGAGCTTCCAGCCCTGCTGGAGCAGCCTGGCACCAGCCCCCGCACAGCCAGTTTGAGCCCAGGGCAGGAGGATGCCACAGAACAAACTCACCCACCGCTGCCTTTAACCACAGTGCCTCTGAGAAGCTCTGCCAGCTCCTCCACCCCCCTGTGCTCAGCCTCACTGCTGCCTTGCCCAGCTCAGGTAGACTCTCTGTTCTCTTGCAGTTCCTTCCCTGCAGACGCTGTGCCGGCTGGTTATCCAGAAACACATTGTGCACCGCCTGGCCATCGATGGCCTGGACTTGCCCCCGCTACTCAAGAGCTCCTGCCAACATGAGTGAGGTATTGAGGGTGCTGCTGGGCTGCCCCCCACATCAACAGCCCCCAGGGGTGGCTGCCTGGCAGGCTCTGTGCCCCTCCCTGCCCACTCACCCCAGCGTGTGCTGCTGAAGGGCTGGCATGACAGCAGAGCAAAGTGGGGTTGGGATTTTCCCCACACTGATGGTGTGGCATGCCCAGAGCATGGGCAGGAGGATTGATGTGGGTCAGAGACTGCAATAAAGTGCTTCCAGACAAGACTCTGTCAAAGGAGGCTTGGGAGGCTGGGACGCCCCTGTGCTTTTCCCCTTGTGGGAGCAGTTCCTCCACCAGTGAGGAAGGGAGCACAGGCCACAGTCCTGTGGGGTTCAGGACATGTCCCTGGAATTATACTGGGACTGTCAGGGTGGATCAGAGCGGGTGGAGCGTGGGAGGGCACAGCACAGCGCTCACGTGGAGGTAAATTACAGCTGGACACTCATCCTGGGCAGTTTCACTCTTGGGAAAGATGTTTACCCAGAGAACGATGAGTTATTTCCTGTGTGTTCAGCTTGGAGGGGGACGAGTCAGATGCTGGAGCACCCAGATAGCAGTGCTGGCAGCAGCCCTTGCTTGGGCACGTGTCTGTGGCCACAGAGCCAGTCACAGTGACCTGGTGTGGGGCACAGCCATCCTGACTTGGAGCTCCATGCCCTCAGCTCTGTGCCCTCAGCCAGACCCTTCAGCCCCTGGCAGGTGAGGATGGCATCCTGCAGTGACTGTGGCAGGCTGGATGGGAGAGGTCTCCTAAAATCAGAAGGGTTCCAGAAAGATAGCAAAGGGGCTGGCAAAGCCTCCCAGGCCTCTTCCACAGCACAACCAAAGGGGAAACAAGCAGCTCTAAGCTGACAAAAAGGTGTTTTAAAGAAACACGATGCTATATTTAGTCAGAGACTCGATAGTATCAGATCATGTTACAAAACTCGTGCTCAGAGGAAATCCCCAGCCCTCAACCACAGCCAAGTCCATCAACACCAAAGTGTTAATGAAGAAATTGCTAAATTCGATGTGAAAACATGGACAGTGACCAAACCACAGCAATGGAGCGAGGTCTGTGACATTCCCTGCTATGTCCCAACAACAGGCTGGGAGCTGCTGGGGCTGGATGGGGCTGAGGAACTCACCCACTCCAGAGCAGTTCCCACAGAGGAGGGAGTTTGCACACAGGCTGTTTTCCCTCCCCCACCCTTGCTCGAAGCCTTTGCTCCCCACCTCCCTGCAGTGTTATCTGCCCGGCAGTGACCCCTGCACACGAGGGCGGGTTCCTGTTTCTTGAGGAATTGAGAGCAGCTGCTGCAGCCAGACAAACAACACCCCTGCTCTGCAATGGGCTGCAGCACAGTGGGATTGCAGGGATTCAGGAGCTGCCACCTCCTGCCACCTGAGGCACCACAGGACGGCTGAGGAGCACTGCCCAAAGCCCTGCTGATTCCCCATGCTCTGTTCCCTGGGCAGGGAGGGGTGGCTGCAGCTGGCACAGGGACAGGCTCAGCTCCCAAACAACACCAGGGTGATTTATTGGCTCAGTTGCACAACACCTCACAGCTGGATGCTGCAAGAACCTGTGGGTGCTGGCCATGGATGAAATAGTTTTGTCACGTGTTATTGTACCTAGATCCCTACAAATCTATGGGCCCTTATGGAATTAATTTGAGAAACCACAAAGAACTGGCTGATGTCATCACAAAGGCTCTCGATGATTTTGGAGCAGTTTTGGGAACCTGGAGAGGTTCCCACATGACTGGAAGCTGAGAACGATGTCCCAGTTTTACAGGGCAGCAAGGAAAACCCTGGAAACTACAGGCCTGTCAGTGTCACTTCAGTGCCCAGTAAAATCATGGAAAAGATCATTCCAGCAGGTACTGAAAAACACCTGTAGGAGAATACTGGTCACAGTCAGCATGGCTTCATGAGGGCAAAGTCCTGCTTGTTGGACATGATTTCCTTCTACAACAGGGTAACCCACCTGATTGACCAAGGAAAGCCAGTAGCTGTAATGCTTTTGGGCTTCAGCAAAGCTTTTGACACTGTCTGTCCCAGTATTCTTTTGGACAAAGTGTCCAGCTAGCAGCTGAATAATCCTGTTGCACAATGGGTGAGCAGCTGGCTCACAGGTTGGGCACAAACAAAGACTTAGAGGGAATGGGGTGACATCAGGCTGGTGTCCAGCCACTAGAGGGGTTCCATAGGGCTTCACCCTTGGCCTAATTCTCTTCAACATCTTCATTAACGCCTTGGACTCAGGACTTGAAGGAATATGAAGTAATATATTAATGTTTAGTGCTAAGAACACTAAACTAGGAGGAGCTGTCAACTCCATTGAGGGCAGAGAGGCCCTGCTGAGAGACCTCAACAATTTGGAGAGATGGGTCATCACCAAAAGTATGAAGTTTAACAAGAGCAAGTGACCCAGTGCACCTTGTACAGGGCAGTCCTGGTGGTATATACAGACAGGGGATACCAGCACTGTGGAAAGGGACCTGGGGGTCCTGGCTGATGGCAAGTTGAATATGATCAGCAGTGCCCTGGCAGCCAGGAGGGTCAGTCCTGTCCTGGGTATCAGACACAGCATTGCCAGCAAGGGAGGGGATTGTCCTGCCCTGCTCTGCACTGGTGCAGCCTCACCTCAAGTCCTGGGGGCAGTTTTGGCACTGCAATATAAAAAAAGACATTAAACTATTAGAGACCATTACTCAAAAGATGCCACAAGGATGGTGATGGGACTGGAGGCGAAGCTTTTGAGAAACAGTTGAGGTAACTTGGTCTGTTCAGCCTGGAGAAGAGGAAACTGAGGGAAGACCTCATTGTGGTCTTCAGCATCCTCGTGAGAGGAAGCAGAGGGGCAGGCACTGATCTCTTCACTGTCATGACCAGTGACAGAACATGAGGAAATGGTATAAAGCTGAGGCAGGAGATCAGAAAAAGGTTTTTCACCTAAGGGGTGGCTGAGCACTGGAACAGGCTCCCACGAGCAGTGGTCATGGCATCAAGCCTGTCTGAGTTCAGGAAGTGTCTGGACAACGCTCTCAGGCACATGGTGGGATTTTTGTGGTGTCCTGCACAGGACTGGGAGTTGGACACAATCCCAATGGGTCCCTTCCAACTCAGCAGATTCTAGGATAGCAGCACCTCCCACATTGCACCACCCAGAGCTGGCTCCTGGCCACAGCTGTTAGCCAGGTCAGTGACTGTGACCCTTCCTGCAGGATCAGGAGCTCCCAGTCCAGTTCCTCTGCTGCCCCGTGCAAGAAGTGTCGCTCACTCAGCAGATCAAGGACCAAACTGCCCCTTCCACGTGGAGGAAATGACAGGCTGAGGGAATGAAGGTGCGAGACAGGACCCAGTGGAAGCACCCAGCTCAGCTCCCACTCAGTGCTGGAGCTTCTCCTCAATGGAGCTGATCCAGCTGTCAGCAGCTCCCACAGAGTCCTGTGCTCCAAGTCCTTGTTGCTGTGGCTGATCTCTGCTGGGAGGAAGGATAACCACGAGGGATTTATCCAACGACTTGTTCCAGGAGCTCTTTAGGACCTCCAAGAGGCCATCAGCACTGTCTCACCCAGCCTGATGGGCATCACATCTCCTCTCCCATGGTCTACTGAACGTTTCCCTCTGCAAGAGCTTCTTGTTTGAATTCAGTACAGCCAAGGTGTGCCAGCAGGGCAGCTGGAAGGCCAGGCTGAAGTGGCAAGTGTGACTACTTGGGCCTTCCTGGAAGATGCCCACAGAGTGGGCATCCTCCTGGATCTGTACACTGAGCCTGTCCTACCTGGTGCAAATCAGCTGCCTGGACTTCCAAACCACTGCCTTAGGCACAGCCTGGCAGCAGCCTCTGTGCAAATGCCACTCAAAGACTGCCTGATGCTGTCTTCAGTCCTTTGGGTAATCTAATCTTCACTGACATCCTCTGAGGTTTCTGTGGCCTCCAGTTTTGCCACAGGAGACAGGATCTAACAGGAGCTGAGCTTGCTGGCTCACTCTGGAGAAGAGCATGAGGTGTTTCAGGCTGACACTGAAGGGCCTCAGGGAGTTGGTGGACTCCGGAGGACAATCACACAACTCTCAACAGCCACAAGAGAGGCTGACACAGGCTGCTGCTTCTGCTGAGCTGCTGCCACAGTGGAGGAAGCCTGGCCAGAGCTCTGGGATGTGTTACCATGGCACACCAGAGAGGCAAGAGGCAAGTCTGAAGTAAGCAGACTTTGGGGAGCAGCAGCACATTGATCAGGATGGGGAGCAGAGTGTCACAGGATCAGGAAGGGACCTTAGAAACACACTCTTCTTAATGCCAGGCCAAGGTGGTGATGCAGCTCTCCAGAGAGAGCCTAGCACTGAAAATTTGACTTAACCCTGGATGACAACCTCCAGCTCCATGAAGAAGCCTCTGCTCACCCCCAGCTGCCTAGATCCCATCCTCAAGCGGCCGCTGAAGGTGGAGCTGAGGGAGCCAGTCCGGTTCGATGAGATCTCTCAGGACGGCGAGCAGCTCCTGCCGGTGGCTCTCAGTTCCTGCACCCACGGCTTTCCCGGCGGCGATCGCGGCCGGCCACTCGGCGCTCCGGGCACAGCCGCTTGCGGAGGGGCAGCACCGGGAGCTGCGCCGGGCCAGCGCAGCTGGGGCTGTCCGTGCGGGCCCGCTCCGCGCTGCCGCTACCGGCGGGGACAGCGCGGCGTGTCCCGATCCCTGCCGCGCTCCGGTGGCGGCGCGGTGCGACCTCACCGGCGCTGGGCTCCGCCCGCCGAGGCGGCACCGGAACGCTCGGGCGCCGCCCGCCGCGGCCGCCGTGCATCGCCCCGGGAACACCGGGAGCGCCGCTCGCTGTGGCCGCCGTGCATCGCCCCGGGAACACCGGGAGCGCCGCTCGCTGTGGCCGCTCCCCGGGGCGGCGTGCGGGCAGCGGCTCCTGCCTGGCTGCCTCCCCGACCTCCCTCCGCACCGCTGTGCAGCGGCTAAAGGCTCAGAGACTGCACTCTCCCTGTTGTCTCTCTTCAGCAACAAGTGCATTGCTTTCCACCCTCACTGCTTGCTCCCCACAAGGAAGGGATGGAGGACTTGTCCTCCCTTGTCCTCCTCTCAGCAACTGCTTGAAGAAGCACTTCACATTGGTGAGGAAGCTGATACCCACATGTTTGTGTCTTTATGCCTAAATCACGCGGTTCTGCAGCTCTGGAGGAGCAGGCTAGAACATGACAAGAAAAGCTTCAAGGAAGAAGGTTAAATTGTATTTTAAGAAGGCAAGTTATATTTTAAAAGGGCAAAGGGAGCAGTTGCATAACTAGTGAGTGACCTTGTAGCCTTTGTGCACACAAGCAGATCCACCAGCTAAGATGGAAAGGAAACAATGTCACTACATCTGCTTGGGGAAGTGAAGGCCGTGGAATGCTCCCTGAGGGAAACCTGATATCACCTTCCACTGCAGTGAGGTAAGGACAGCTGGGGAATGCTGCAGGTGCCGAGATGCCTGGGGCCTTGAGCTGGAAAAGGCAGGAGCTATACAGCGAACACAGCAGGTGTGTGGCACAGCTGGCGGTGCCCCGGTACCGGGGCATCACACTACCGGGATCAGCCCGGTTATCAAAGCCAGGTACAGGACAGGACCTGTGCCCGGGGCACAGCTGGGCTGCGCCCAAGCGGCGGCGCCATGGGGCCTGGCGGTGCTACACCGGGGGACCGCGGGCGCACGGCCCTGCCACAGCGGCTGCTGCGAGCTCCAGCTGGACGCGGCGGGCGGGCCTTACCTGGCGTCTGGCGGACAGCGGTGCCGTGCTGCCGGTTGTGGCTGCGCACCGGGCCGCAGCTTCGCAGCCCGTAGGGGCAGCCCTTGCAGGTGAGGCAGCGGGCGCATGGCGAGCGGTGGACGCGGCGTAACGCCCGGACGGGCTCCGCTCAGCCGCCCAAGCCCACCCCGCCATCCCCGTTAAACCAGCCGGGCGCCGCCCGCACCCTGATTCTGACCAATCAGCGCCGGCTTCTCCCGATTGACAGGAGGCGAACCAACCGGCCCAGACCATCCTGACAAGACAAGGGTGACTGGCAGCTCTATCGTCCAATCACATGGCGGCCTTGGCGCCCCGGATGGGCGGTGCTTCCTGGTCCGCCGTGCTGGTCGGGTCGCGGTGCCGGTCCCGGTTCGCGGAGGTGATGGGGGCCCCAGGCGACGCCGGCGGGGCTGGAGCGGGGCCGGGATCCGGGCCGCCGCCGCCCGGGGACCTGCGCAGCGTGCTGATCACCAGCGTACTGAACCTGGAGCGGCTGGAGGTCGACCTTTTCAGGTGCGAGTGGACGCCGGGGCAGCGGGACCGGGCCGCCTCCTCCTCCTCCGCCGCCACCCTCACCGCGGCCGCCTTGTCTCCGCAGGGGCCAGCACCACTGGGTGCCCGCCACGCAGCACCTCTTCGGCGGGCAGATCGTGGGGCAGGCGCTGGTGGCGGCGGCCCACGCCGTGAGCCGCGACGAGCAGGTGCACTCGCTGCACTGCTACTTCGTGCGGACAGGTGCGCCCGGGGAACCGGGGAACCGGCGGCGGGGACGGGGTGCGGGGGTCCGGGAGGGGCCCGGCAGGGGTTGGGACGCTGGGGAAGTTCGCAGGAGTGAGGAGGCGCCGTCATCCCGGTGCCAGCAAACAGGGACGGTGTGAGTGGCGCTGCCGGGCCCGGCCCCTGCAGGCGGGTTCCGCCGGTGCGCGGTGCGCCGTGGCCCGGCCGCAGAACGTCCCTTTCCCGTGCCAGGGGACCCCAAGGTGCCGGTGCTGTACGAAGTGGAGCGGACCCGCACAGGGAAGAGTTTCTCCGTTCGCTCTGTAAAGGCCATCCAGCATGGAAAGCCCATCTTCACCTGCCAGGCCTCCTTCCAGCTCTCGCAGGGGAGCCCAGTGCAGCACCAGTTCACCATGCCGACCGTGCCACCCCCCGAGGAGCTGCTGACACAGGAGGAGCTCATCCAGAAGTTTCTGCAGTGAGTGGGGTGGAAGGGACACACCAGGGATGCCCCTGGTGCCTGGGGCATAGGGAGGTGTGGGAGAGTATTGTCTGAGGAGTTCTCAAATGTGCCTGGGAGGGGAACAAAGGAGCAGGACACAACAGGAGCTGTGCCCCTCTTGTCTTTCTGTGTGCCCCTGGATCCCTGGGCTGGAGCTGCTGCCAGTAGGATGTGTTCCAACCTGCCTGTCTGGTGTTAACCTTGCTTCTCTGTGCTGGGCTGCAGGAATCCTAATGTGGCTGAGGGCTACAGGAAGCGTCTCACCAAGATCCAAGCTCAAGATGTGCCGATTGACATTAAACCCGTGAACCCACCAGATATATTCAGCTCAGAGCCACAGGAGCCAAAGCAGCTTTTCTGGGTGCGAGCACGAGGCTACATAGGTGGGTCCTGCTGGGTCCAGGTGCCTCCCAAGCCAAGGGGGAGCACTGTTTCAACAGAGTGGTCTGGGAAGGCTGTGATTAGGGGGCTGCCTGTGCCCCAGCCTGGGCACTTCAAGGCTGTAATACAGGTGTGGGTGCAGAGGTGATGCTGGGGCATGGCATGGCAAAGGGAATAAGTCTGGAAGAATCCCAGCTGTGCTTGGCAGCTGGCTCCAGGGGAGCCATACGTAGGGAGCCCCTAGGTATGTCCCAGGGGCCCCCACGGGATGGGCAGTGCTGGTTGCTCTGCAGGAGAGACTGACATGAAGGTGCACTGCTGCGTGGCTGCCTACATCTCTGACTACGCCTTCCTGGGCACGGCCCTGCTCCCGCACCGGCAGTACCGTGTCAAGTTCATGGTGTCCCTCGACCATTCCATGTGGTTCCATGCACCCTTCCGAGCTGACCACTGGATGCTGTACGAGTGTGAGAGCCCCTGGGCTGGTAAGTCCTTAGTGTGTCTTTGGGAGACCTTGATGGGCAAGGCCAGCCCTGCCTGTCCTGGGGCAGTGGGCTGCAGTCTGACAGTCTCTCTCTGCAGGTGGGTGCCGGGGCTTGGTGCAGGGACGGCTGTGGCGCAGGGATGGGGTCCTGGCTGTCACCTGCGCACAGGAAGGTGTCATCAGGGTGGAACAGACACCAACCCAGAGCAAGCTCTAGCTGAGGACACCCTACAGACTGGGGCTGAAGCATGCCTAGGGAGGGACCCTGAGATGAAGGCAGGACCTGGACAGGAACAGGAAGGAGACCAGGTGGGACCAAGCACTGCAGGAAGTCCTGGTGCCCGAGGTGTCTGCGACAGACTGTGACCAACAGAGCATCGTTGCAACCAGCTGCTAGCTGCACAGCATGTAAGCACATGTTGCCATCAGCTATCTTTCACCCACCTTAAAATAAAGCCGTTGGGTGAAGAGCTGGACTCTGTCCCTGGAGTTTGTCCCCTTGGACCCGTGACTGGGCTTGCACGAGGGCGGTCAGTGCCAGGAGCACAGTGGATCAGCTCTGCCCCCATGCCAGGCGGGGTCACAGGAGAGGAAGGTGCCACTTTGGCTCACGTTGTTTCCTCTTCTCACTTCTGCACTGCTTTGGCTCCTCAGTAGCTGCTTCTGCTTGTCCTTGGGCTCCTCCCTAGGACTGGGCTTGGGCTTGGGCCCAGCTGGAAGAAGGGGATGAGGCAGCTCCCACCTCTGTGTGGAGGCTTGAGGCCTCCCACTGATGATGCCCTGGGGTAGTAAGGCTAAAGAGACACAGCAGGCGCCTTGCTCTTCTTCCTGCCAAGACTTTATTAAATAAAGTCCTTTCTATTGTGTAAGTTTTACGGGAAGTTCCCGGCAAGAGCCCTGGACCCTGCCAGAAGCTTTCCCGTTCCCTTGCAAGGTGCCAGTATGTCCCAGCTAAAGTCTCAGCCACTCCAGGATCCCCTGCAGGGGAGGAGCAGCTTTGGGCAGCACCAGTGTGGGTGGTGGACCCCCGTGAGTCCCCAGCCCTGCAAAACAGACTAACCACAGAGAAAGTGCATTCAGGAGGCAGCTCCAGGCATGGACTGTGCTGCCTGTGGGACTGCAGTGCTGCTTCCCTGTCCCATTGCCACCCATGGCATTTCCCTCCCTTTTCCCAGCCGCCACAGGCATGTGAGCTTCCCCTCCCACCCATGTGAGCACAGGTGGCTCATTCCAGAGGTTCCTTGATCAGGCATTCCTTCAGGGAAGGCTGCTGCTGCAGGGCCAGCCCCGCTTCCCGCAGGTCCTGCAGCCGGGCCTCCGAGCGCCGCTTGTCCTTGCCCACCTTCCAGGCCAGGTGGACGTGGGCCTGTAGGAAGGGTCCCAGGAGCGGGTGGCTGCCCTGGGCCTCCAGCAGCTGCAGCGCCTGCTCGCAGCAGCCATGGGCCTCACTGAGCTGGTCCAGCTCCTGGTGGCACACGGCCAGCCCCGCCAGTGTCAGCAGGAAGCGGCCGGAGCTGCAGACCCCCAGGCGGTCCTGCAGCCGGTAGGCGTTGGCCCAGGTGGCCAGGGCCTCGCGGTACATGCCCGTGCACGTCAGGCGCTGCGCGGCCTGCAGGTCCGGCAGGAAGAAGAACTCGAGGAACTCAGGAGAGCGGCGGATCTCGTCGATGGAGTGCAGGTGGGACAGGAACTGTTCGAAGGCTCGGCTCCGCTTGGCAATGGTCTCAGCGGTGAAGTTGCGGCGCAGTCTCTTCCTGGGGAAGGCAATGCTGGCCATGTCGCAGCTGAAGCGGCAGCGCAGGCGGCGGTTCAGCTGCTCGAAGTCCGAGTAGCGCCTGGCGATGGTGGCAGGGGCCTTGTCAAACTGGCCGGAGCGGATCAGGTAGATGGTGTAGAGCTGCGGGTGAGGCAGGTGTCAGGCAGTGCTGTGGGCACGCTGCTCCCGGCACAAGCACAGCGGGGTGTGCGGCCTCAAAGGGGCTGGAGGAGTTTGCCCGAACAGAAGGGAGTGGCTTGGGCTGCTGCAGCCGCAGCACCCATCAGCCATAGTTACCTGAGGCTCATCTGAGCCGCCGGCACCATCCGAGCAGCACGGGGAAAGAGGAAAAAAATAAGCATCCCTGCTCCGGGGAGAGCAGGACTCGCACCCAACCCGTGCCCGCCCAGCCGCGCCGGGCTCACTCACCACGTACTTGGAAGAGCGCTCGCTGACCACGCTGGCGCTGGTGACCTCGAAGAGCAGGCGCTGCGGTGCCAGGCTGCCCCGCGACCTCCGCCACAGCTCCTGCAGCTGCCGGGTCAGCAGGCTGCCGCCGGGACGCTCCGCCACAGAGACCCACTCTGTGCCGGGAGAGGGGTGTCAGTGCCCGCCGTGGGGACAGGGCTCTGACATCTGTCAGGTTGCCGGACGCCACCATCCCACGAGGGTCCCTGGAGTCACCCCAGTCCCCCCAGCTCGCCATCCCAGCACCTGCCTCCGTCCTCCGTGCCCGCTGCCGCCCCCGGCGCCTGCGGCGGCTCCTCCAGCTCCTCGCTAGCTCCGTCCCCCTCCTCCTCCTCCTCCTCCTCGTCCTCGTGGCTGGTGAAGCTCAGGGTGCCGCTGAGGCGCGTCGACAGCCCCTCGGTGTCGTCCTCCAGCTCCGAGCTCTCCGGGCAGTCCTCGGCCTCGCCGCCGCCCGCCGGCTCCTCGCGGCCGGCCTCGCCCGCCAGCGCGTGCCGCAGCCGGTGCAGGATGCGGGCGGCCATCGCTGCCGGGGGGTCCGGGCCGGCACCGCGACACGGCGGGGCCCGGGGCTGCCCACCGCGGCACGGCCCCCCGCGGGGACAGCCCGGCCCCGGGACGCGCTCCCGGTGCTGCCCCCGCCCCGCTCCGTTCGCGCTGCCCCGGGCCGGGCCGGGCCGAGCCGGGTGGTGCCGAGCGATGGCCGCTCCGCCACGGCTCGTCCCGGGATCCTCCCTGCGCGGCTCCGCCTCCGCCGGGAACCCGGATCGGGGCGGCAGAGCCGGCACCGCCCGGCACGGCCGGGATCGGGATCGGCGCTTGCGGCACCGTCCGGCGCCATCGGGATCGGCTCTCCCGGCACTGCCCGGCACGGCCGAGATCGGGATCGGTCCCTGCGGCACCGCCCGGGACTCCCGGATCACGGTCAGGGCTCAGCCTGGCCCTGCCCGCAGCCCCTGCCTAGGAACCGACCCCGCCCTTCTCGGTCTCGGCCCCTCTGTCCCCTGTCCGGGATGTCGTGGTCGGATATCTGCCCTGGGGCCACAGAAGCCACACATATCGGTGCTCGGCGCTGTGGTGTCCCAGGGTCTTGACACCCCAATACCTTGGCACCGCTGTGCCCTGACAGCCAGATTCCCCTACACCCCTGTATCCTGCAATTCAAACTCAGTCTCCTTTTCCCACTGGGATGTGCCCCGGGCCACCTTGGCACCTTGGCACCCTGCCACCCTGGCCTCAGTCGGCCTCACCACGCGCCCCATGGCCAGCCAGCACCTCCGGCACTTGCCCAGCCTTTTTTAGTGTCTGTCTGCTCACTCCTCACTGCTTCCTTGGGAATGTCTATAAATATCGAGGAACCAGCCCAGCTGCTCCCATCGCTCTGTCCATTGCTTGCCCAGTGTGCCCTGTTCCAGCACCCTGCACCCCACTCAGCTCAGATGGGACCCCTGACCTTCCCTGGGCAGGGTGGGATGCACTAGGGGCTGGATTTGTTCCCAGTTCCCACCTGGTGAATGGGGGTCCCAGCAAAAGCAGAAGCCAGAAAACCCCTGGGTATCCCTGGCACTGGGACCTTATGGGACAGAGATTTGTCACCCTGTCCCCACTGCAGCCCTGGGGCTCTGAGCACCACAGGGTATGGGCCACTAGGCCAGTGTGTCCCCAGAGCCATGGGCCCCAGCCGGTCCTGGCAGCAGTGGCTGGCACGGGCTGTGAGTGTGAGGACTGAGCCTTCGAGGAGGCACCGGGCATAATTCCCACTCCTCAGAAGCACGAAAAAATGGAGCCATTTCCGGAACAGGTGCCAACAGCACTGGGGACCCCAAACCATGGGGCTCATGCTCCAAATCTCTCCAGGGACTTCATGCCCCAGGCCCCACAGGGGACCCCTTCCTTTTCTGGGGTGGGGGGCTGCAGCACTGCTCTGTCTGGGGCCCCTGGAGCAGAAAATGGGGGTGCAGGTGGGGGACGCTGTGTTGGGGAAACCCAGCTTCATATTGGGAGCTTGGGCCAGGAAGGGCTGCATTTTCAGGGGCCGGTGGGTGATAGTCCATGCCCCTTGAGCAGGGGGACCCCGTCCCCCTCACCCAGCTGATGCTAATGGCTCCAGGGCTATTTTTAACCCCCTCATTGCTGAGTTGCCTTGGATGGGGGTGTTGGGGGTGGGCAGAGCTGAGCTCCTGCCACAGCTTTGATCTCCCTCCTGAAGGGCTTGAATTTCCATCCCAGCCTCATCCCCATGTTAATCCCAGCCCTTGACCAATAAAGCTTTGGCTAAATTAGGTAAAGGCGCCAGTTGCCAGTGAGAGGGGCTGAGTGCTGCCAGAGCGCTGATAGGCTGAGGGGGCCAGGGGGCAGTAGCTGGAGGCACATCCCACAGAGGAGACACTACAAATTGGGGTGCCAGGGGCACCACGAAGCTTCTGGGAGTTCCTGCTGCAGGAGCCGGTGATTCTCTGGGGGTGGGAAGCTCCATAAATTCCCAAGATGGTGAGTGTTCCTGTGTGCTGTGTGCCGTGTGCCAGAAAGAGACCTGACTGGGCAGGGGGCACCAGGGGGGTCTGGGCTGTGCCTCTGCAGCAGAGGGGAGCAGGGATATGGTGCCCAGTGCTGGGCTGACCATGGCAGTGAGGGCAGCAAGGCGTTGGGGTGGTGCAGGGTCCCCACAGAACAGAACTGAGGATGAGTGTGTGCTGCTGAGGGGGTGCAGGTGCCTGGGGACACCATCTCAGCCCTGTTGGGAGCTCAGGGCTGCACAGAGGCAGGGGCAGCAGGGGGTGGCTGAAAGCCGAGTGCTGGGTCATGCGACACGGCCTTGCTGCTGGCTCCATGGCCGGCCTGCGCCTCCAGGAGAAACTCGATCAGGGCTGACAGGTGCCACGGCTGTAGCCCCAACGATCCCTACAAGGGGAGCTGAGGAGTTCCCAAAAATAGCTCTGCATGCCCAAGATGCCAAGGCTGAACATAGGGACCGTGACCCCAGCACAATGGAGCCCCCCAGATAATGGGGGACTCAGGCAGGGGCTCCCTGCAGCCCTCCATGTTCATGGATGGCCTGGAAGGCATCAGAACTGTAGGGATTGCTGGTGTCTGTGGTTTATGCCAGCACAGGATTGTCCTGCAGCAGGGCAGAGGCTCTTCCCACAGCCAAGCACTGTTGGGCCATGCTGTATGAGGGGTCTCTGGTCTGATATGGGTGACCCCTCTCCCTTGCCTTGCAGACGGACCAGCAGGCAGAAGCCCGTGCCTTCCTCAGCGAGGAGATGATTGCAGGTGAGTGTAGGGACATCAGGGACAGGGGCCAGTCATGGCCATGGTGCAGGGCCTGGCTCTGCCCCACTGCTCAGAGACCTGACCTGTCTCTCCACAGAGTTCAAAGCCGCCTTCGACATGTTCGATGCTGACGGCGGTGGAGACATCAGCACCAAGGAGTTGGGGACAGTGATGAGAATGCTGGGCCAGAACCCCACCAAAGAGGAGTTGGATGCCATCATTGAGGAGGTGGACGAGGATGGTGAGCAGCCCTCGGTGGCTGGTGGCAGGGTGGGAGCTGGACCCTGGGCAGGCAGCCTGACCCACGCTTGGCTTCCTCCCCACAGGCAGCGGCACCATCGACTTCGAGGAGTTCTTGGTCATGATGGTGCGCCAGATGAAAGAGGATGCCAAAGGCAAGTCTGAGGAGGAGCTGGCCAACTGCTTCCGCATCTTTGACCGGTGAGTGTGGGGGCGAAGTGGCCCATCCTGTCCGTGGGAGCAAGCAAGGTCCCATCCCTCCCTCTCCCTCCTGCAGGAATGCAGATGGGTTCATTGACATCGAGGAGCTGGGTGAGATCCTGAGGGCCACCGGGGAGCCTGTCACTGATGAGGACATAGAGGACATGATGAAGGACTCAGACAAGAACAATGACGGTCGCATTGACTTTGATGGTGAGCAATGGCCCCAGCCAAGCACCCATGTTGTGCACCCAGGCAGAGCCATGGGCTGAGGCTGCTGTTCTCTTGCAGAGTTCCTGAAGATGATGGAGGGTGTGCAGTAAGGGACCAGACATTCCTCAGGCCAGCTGCTGCACCCAGCCCTGCTCCCCTGCTGTCCAGGGAGCAGCAGCTCCACAGCATCTGGCCCTCAGCACTGGCTGGGACCTCGCTCTGTGCCAGGGTCCTGGTCTCACCTCACCACCGGCGGCTGAGCTTTTCCTCCTATCTGTCACCTGTGGCTTTGATTCCAGCCTCAATTAAAGAGGAAAGGCTTGAGCTGCTGGTGCAGGATTTCACTGGGGGTGCATGGGAAGGGGGACTGTGGCAGTGTGTCCCTGCTCTGCTCCCCAGAGAGGGAACGTGGGCGGGCTCGCACCACAGGCAGTGCTACAGGGGCAGCCCGGAGTTGTGGTTCCCACGGCCTCTTGGGCAGGCGCCAGTGCTGAGCTCAGAGTTTCCGTGCAGAGCAGCTCGTTCACACGCCAGAGGCTGAGAGAGGATGGCCCTGAGGGTCCTGCGCCAGGGCAGGGCTGTGGGACCACCGGGGCTTAGAGAGCCCCACACTGGGACCCACATCTCCCACCCAGAGGACCTGGCTATAAGGTGGTAGGGCAGGAGAGCCCCTTCCCTACAGGGGAAAGGTGACACTTGTCTCTGTGTCTGTCTTTGAAGGGGCTGTGCCAGCCTGTTGGAAACCACAGCTCCCTGAGGACCGGCAGGGGTGGAGCACAGCAGGGGGATGAGGCGGGGTGCAGTCCCCAGCCAGAGTGGGTGGGACCACCGAACCAAAACACAGCTCAGAGCTGGTCACAGCACAGCGCTGTGGTGGTACAGAGCAGCCGAGCCCCCGGAGAGCCAGCGGCCACCGCGGCCATCCTGCCCCGTTGTCACGGGCTGTGATGGCACCAGGCAGAAGGGATGCGAGCCGCGGGCGGGGGGCAGTGGGAACGTGTGCCACAGCCCAGGCTGCCCTCTGCAAGGCCACGGCCGGACACCATCAGCTGGTGCTGCAGCTCGGGGGCAGCGGGGACGGCCCCCGGCTGCGAGAGGAGCGCCGCAGGAGGAGCGCAGAGGCCTGTGAGCTCAGCATGGGTAAGGAGGGCACTGCTGCACCGGGCAGCAGCCACGGGGGCCTCTGCACCCGCCCTGCTTGGCCCCGGCTCACACGCCGTCCCACAGGGCTGCGGCGGACGCTGCTGGTGGGGCTGCGGCAGGACCCGGCCAGCCCTCGGGAGCGGCAGGAGCTGGAGCGGCTCTGGGTGCTCTTCCTCTCCGCCCTGGAGCTCTTCCTGCAGGACCTGTACAGAGCCCAGCACCTCTGCCAGCTCTTCTCCGTGCAAGGGGGTGGTGTGGCCCCGCTGCGCACTGGGCTGGGGGGCTGGGGGCTGCCCAGCCGGAGAGGAGGGGGTCCCACACAGCCCCCCAGCACCCAGAGCTTGGAGGAGGAGATCGAGCAGGTGAGGGCCACGCTGGCAGAGATGGAGAGCGGAGCCAACATTCCACCATGGACAGTGGAAGCCACAGAGACCACACAGCCGGCAGAGACAAGCGGCACCACAGAGAGAGCGGCCTGGGGAGGCGCCTGTGCTGGGCACTGCTGTGGGGTGCTGTGAGCTAGGGGGGCAGGAGAGGTGGCACCCCTGTCACAGAGCAGGGGACAGAGGTACCCCTACAGATCTCAACCCCTGCCCATACAGGTGATGGTGGGAGCTGCTCCTGTAGACAAAATGAGATCACTGCAGTCCCCCAAATACTGATAAACTCCTGTTACCCTACAGGGGTCACTATCCCTTCCACCCTTCCTGCCCACACTTGCAGAGGGTCCTCTAGGCACTCAGAGTATGCTAGAGCTGCCACAGAATCCCCTGCAGAAGTTATAAACCTGCATTTATTCATTTATTTATACATTAACCGTGGCTCGGACTGCGACATTAATTTAAAAACAGCCTATGATACAGAAGGCAGGGGATGGCCGGGAGGGAGGGAGGGAAGGGGTGGGCTGAGGGGCCGTGGTGATGGTCAGGTCTCCTGGCTCTTGGTCTGCTTGTTGTACGTCTCCCGCACATACTTCTTGTAGGCTGAGGAGAGAGGGGGAATATGACACCACCTGAGGCAGTGGCCAGGGCAGCTGTGGGGTCAGACAGGCACTGGGGGCTGTGCTGCTGCTCATCCCACTGGGGAGGGAGCAGGAGAGTTCTGCTTCAGGCACTCACCAACTTGGTTCTTCCAGAGCTCGGCTGCATGTGTGTTCAGAGGGCTCTCGATGTTTGGCTCTGCAAACAGTGGCTGGGTCAGCTGGTGGGGGGTGACCTGGACACCCCTGAGCCCTGATCTGGGTTGGACAGCCCCACCACCATCACCTTCCCCTCCCTCAGCTCTCCCAGCAGCTTGTCCACGAGACCCACCTGCCAGCAGGCTCTGTATGGAGAGCAGGATTGTGCGGACATCATACAGCGCTGACCACTTCTCCTTGAGGATGTCGAGGCAGATGTTGCCCTGGGTGTCGACGTTGGGGTGGAAGCAGGGAGTCAGGAACCGCACGGTGGGTGCTGTGTAGGGGTACCCGCTGGGGAACTCCAGCGACAGCTTGTACCGCAGCTCCTCGTAGGCCTGGGGTGGGACAGGAGTCAGGGGGGGCTGTAGCCGCAGAGGTGCGGGGAAGAAGAGGAACAGGGGCAGTGGAGGGCTGGGACCACCCTCAGCCGAAGGGAGGAGGCTGGGGCAGGGGCAGGCCCCCCCAGACCGGGATCGCGCCTCTCACCGTCCCGGCGGCGCCGTCAATGGTCCCGATCCACTTGAAGAGGTTGTCGGACTCGGGGAAGGCGGAAATGCCTTTGTCACCGGACATCTGCGGGGACAGCGCGTTAGGGCGGCCCCGGACATCCCCCACCCCACCCCGGTTCAGCCCCAGGTGCCTTTGGGGACCCTCAACCCCCGGCTTGGCCTCAGGATCCCCAAATCCCGACTCGGCCCCGGGGCCCCACTCACCATCAACGCCATCAGTTCTTGCTGCAGCCTGCGGGGAAAGCGCACGTTACCGGCCGGCTCACCGGGGCAGCCCCCGCCCTCAGCCCCGGTCCCGGCCCCGCTCACCTCTTGCCCACGGCGCCGCGGGCCGCCGTGGCCCCCGTCTCAGCCGCTTTGCGGGCGGCCGCGCTGGACACGGCGGCGGGGTCGGCGTTCTGTGAGGCCATAGCGGCTCCCGGGGCAAGGAGCAGCACACCGGGACCGGCCGCCGCTGCCGGCGGGTCACGGGCTGGAGGCGGCTCCCGTTCCCTGGCGGCGCCGCACCGGGCTCCGCTGGCTCCTTCCCTCCCTCCCGCAGTCCCGCTCGGGGCAGGACTCGGGCCCTCTGCGGCTCTGTCGGTGCCGAGCGGCGGTCAGGGCTCCCCTAGCGGGGCTGCCCCGTGCCGAACGGCGGTGCTTGGGGCTCTCCCGTGCGGCGGCGGCGGCCCGATCCCAACCCCCGCTCTTCGAATCAGCAGCGGCTCGGTCCCGACCCCTTTGTCGGTGCAGGAGCGGCTGGGTCCCAACCCTTCTCCGGTGCAGGAGCGGCTCGGTCACAGCCCCGGTTCCGGACACTCCGGTACGCCCCGCCCGCTCCCGCGCCCCGTTTGAATATTTCCGCGTGCCGCCCCTCCACCAATCAGCGCGCAGCCCCGTTCGAGCCGGCCAATCACCGCCCGCCGAGGATGCAGCTCCCACGATAACGGCCAGCGGCTGGTGATTGACAGCCGGCCCGGTGACGCCCCGCGCTGTGATTGGCCGCTGTCCCGCGGGGGCGGGACCGCGCGTCCCGCAGGCCCCTCGGCGGGCAGAGCCCGGTGCCTGGTGCCAGGAAACGGCGAGGTGGGAACGAAGCGGCTTTATTGGGGGGCATCAGGGTTCGGGGGGGTCCTCGGGGGGCGGCACCTCCCCCCCGCGGCGAAGCGTCTCCATGTGCTTCTGCATCTTCTCAGTCATCCAGGCTGGTGGGATGAAAGGCTTCAGCTCTTCCAGCCGCAGATCAACAGAGTCCCTGGGGAGGAAAGAGGGCGAGATGGAGGGACTACAGCACCCACTGATGACCCCAAACCCACCATGTCGCCTGGCACACATCAGTACCAAGGCCAGACCCACAAAACCCACCATGGATCTCAGCACTGAGCCCAAACCTACCATGGACCTCCAACCAACACCAAGTCCACACCTTTGTCACCAACATGGCCCCCTGGGCACCAAACCACAACCATAACCGAGCCCCCCAGCCAGCACACAGGGAGTCCCTCCAGCACAGGACACCCCTGCAATGCAGCAGTGAGGGGCACATGGTGGGGATCCCCTGGGAAGCAGCCCCAGGCCCAGCAGCACTTTCAGAGTTTCTGCTTTGCTCCTCACCTGTAATCCTCACTGGCGGCCAAATCCCGAATGTCCTCTTCAATGAGGAGGTAGGCCTGTGACACAAGGTGGGGGACACCTCAGGGTGCCTGCGAGGGGCAGCCAGGGCAGGGCCATTCCCCCAGCCACTGCTGTCCCCGTGGGAGCCAGCTGTGCCTCCTGGCCATGCCCCAGTGCTGTGGGCAGGGCACAGACCCTGGCAGCGCAGTGTCCCCACCCCTGTGGCGGGCCCTGCGCTGGCTGTACTCACCATCTTGCCCCCAATGGCTCTCATGTGCTGCTGCTCTGTCAGCCAGTGCTTATCCTGCGGGTCAGCTGCATACTGCAATAAACACCAAGGACCGAGCTGAGAACAAGTGACAGACCCTGCCCTGAAAGCTCCCCCTCCTGCAGGACACTGTCCCCCGCTCTGATCTGCCCCCCACTCTGCTCTGATCTGCCCCTCACTCTGCTCTGCCCCCCGCTCCTCCTGCCCTGCTCCAGCCTCAGCCCTGGCTCTGCCCATCCCGCCGCCTTGGCAGGCACAGGGACACCATTGGCTCATGTTGTGCGCTGGCCAAACCTTGGGAACGCACTCTAAGACAACAAACAAGGGCATGGGGGAGGAGGTAAACAAGGGAGCTGAAGCATACGCTCCTAATTCCCATGGGAAACCATCTGGCTGTGGCACCTGACCTTAAAGAGGTGGGGATGCTTGATGTAGAGTCGCCCTCTTGTTCCTCCCATCCCGAGAGCCCTGCAATAGGAACACGAGGGGTGTTAGGGGTGTGGGCAGGGCACCTGCGGTGGCACAGGGACACCCCTCTCCTCCCCAAGGCCTTCCTACTGAGGCAGAGAAGCGAAGTGACGGGAGGAGTGTCACGGGCTCCTGCCTGGGGACGCCACCCTCCATCGACAGGGCCGTTCCTTACTTGTTTGCTCGAGATCCCAGCACAAAGGTTGTGGTTTCAGTCAGTCGGGATGGATCCCACTACAGAGCAATTGGAAAAGGGGCAACATTAGAAATGAAGCTGCTGCTGGCCACGCTCCACAAGCCTCGGCTCTCTGACAGGGAACCTTGGAGCTGCCTCCAGGCTGGGAGGGAGGGAGCTGGCCAATGACCTCCAGCCTGCCGCAGGGGAGGGACGTTACATTCCATCTGGGCTGATCTAAGCAGTTTCCCTCGTGGGAAACACTTGTGGGATTCTCCTGGCTACTCCCGGTCTCCTCAGGGCTGCCCTAGCGGCACCACACTGCAGGGATACAGGTTTTGGTGCCTGGGGAGACCAGCAAGGGCCTCCGGGCACTTCGCTTCCTCTTCTTGCTCCAGCCCTGCCCAGGGCCCCGTCAGGGCACAGCACAGCCCCGCTGTCCTGGGCTCCTGCAGCTGCAGGGCTCTGCCAGAGGGGGCAA
The DNA here is from genome assembly GCF_028769735.1 of Zonotrichia leucophrys gambelii. Classification (NCBI taxonomy): domain Eukaryota; kingdom Metazoa; phylum Chordata; class Aves; order Passeriformes; family Passerellidae; genus Zonotrichia; species Zonotrichia leucophrys. Next base: position 7,872,870 of record NC_088189.1, on the reverse strand, counting down.
AGGGGAGGAGAGAGGGAGCCCAGCAGTGTCGGACAGCTTGTACCTTTGGTCCATCCCTTTTCACAGGCTCAGAGACTTTGAGCTTCCACCTGAGGGGAAGGAAAACACAGTGAGAATGAGTCCCAGGGGGATCAGCTCAGTCACCACCAGCAGCAGGGACTGAGCCCAAGCTCTTCCAGATCCACTGTTTTTCACACCCTCCATTCCCCCACAGTGCCCAGCTTCGGACCCTCAGCTTTGCTGCACATCCTCCTCTCCTGGCTGCCCAGATCCCACCATCCCCTGTGTCTCACCACTCACTCTGAATGATCCATCTGGACCTTTTCACCCCTTTGAGCCTGTTTAAAATCCCTCCTTTAAAGGTCTTTGCCTCCTGAGGGGAACACATCAACCTAGCCCTGCTTTTGCTCACATCCAGAACTCCCATCACCCCTGTGCAGGAGAGGAGTCTGTGGGGTTTCTGTGCTCCCCACAGGCAGCCTCATGCCCCCTGCCCTCCCCAAACAGGGCTTCTGGCTCAGGGTTTGTACTCACGCTGCCATGCCTGAGACTCCACGGTCATTTGACAGGCTCTGTCCTGGAGGCCGCCCCTTCCTCTGCATGGAAAAAACCCTTGTGAGACCCAGCTGTGCTGCCTGTGAACCCTCTCAGCAACCCTCCCTCTCCCAGGGAAGCTGCTTCTTTTGTCACAGGCAAAAACACTGCCTGGGACCAGACTGAGCACCTCCAATGGCTCAAAAAGCTGCCTGTGCACCTCCATGCACTCACATTGTGGGAATGGCCAGGAACGAGGGCCAGGCTTCCCAAAAATAAAATATTTTGTGGGGAAACCACTGTACCTTTTTTGGAATGGGGCTCCCTCGGCGGCTCAGCTCCTCATCCATCTGTCGGGCACGCTGAGGAGGAAGGGCAGTGGGATGAGCAGGGCTCTTCTCCCATCCTGGGCAGGTGAACACTGACCCCAGCCCACCTCTGTGAGCAGCCTGAACTGCAGCAAGCAGCACCCACACCTGGGATTCTCCTTGCCCTGTACTCCCTTTGAGCCAAACATCCCCCACTCTGCCTCTGCACTACTGCACTGGCAGCCAAGAAGAGCCAGAGAACAAAGTGATCCCAACTCTTCTCCAAGCTCTCACAGGTCATTTAAACCTCTGTGTACAGTCACAGCAATTACCTTTGGCACTGCCTGCTCATGGGGCAACCTGGGAACCACCTTTTTGCCATCGGAGAACAACAGCTTGGCCTGCAGGAAGACAAAGAAGGTTCCATGGATTCTGGGCTCAGAGACGGCCCCATAACCAATCCCCACCTCTACATATCTGCCTAAAAGCCCTGCAGCAGCTTTGCTTTTGGAGTGCTACCACGCCATGCTTCCACAGACAGCCAGATGCAAAAGCACAACCTGAGCATGATAAATTCTGGAGAACTGGCAGATAAGCAAGATGTGAAAGGAAAAGTCCTTCCCTACCCTGCCAGGACCCTCTGACAGGTACTGGGAGCCAGTTTCTGTGGGACTCCAGCAGTGTGCCAGGTTCCTACAGCAGCAGTGAGAAGCAGCATGAGCTACCCAGCCCTGACTGCTCCCTTCTTCCAAATGAGAATGAATCCCAACACAGCCGTCATACAAGGGCTGTGGGTGTCCCCTCACAGTGACAGCAAAGCTGTTAAGAGGGACACATTCTAGCCAGGCTGCTTTGCTTGCTGGGCACCCAAGAAATACCTCACCATCACCCACCTGCTCCAGGCAGCTCCTGCAGGTCTCCTGGATGAGCTGCTCTGGGTCCACCTCCTCACCAACGTTATCACGCACGTTGATTGCTGCTGTCTGGAAGAACTGGGGAGGAAAAGGCAGGAGAGGGTGGCAGCCTGTGCAGTGCCAGCTCAGCTCACAGCCAGGCACGATGGCCTCGGTGCCAGCCGAGCTGTCCCCAGCACCTTCAGGCTGCTGCCCACCTGCCCAGCACTCACCTTCATGTACTTGTTGAAGATGCCCTGGATCTCCTCGTTGATGCTGGGCTGCAGCACAGCACGCAGCAGGTCCATGGACACGCTCGGGTCCGTGAAGCTGCGGGTGGAGGGCTCAGAGGGCGGCGCGGAACCCCCTGCCCGGCCCGGTCTGACCCGATCCTCCCCGTGCCCGGTGCCCATCCCAGCCCCGCAGCTCCACCCTTCCCCTGCATCCCCCCATGCCCCGGTGCCCATCCCGAACCCGCGGTTCCACTCTTCCCCTGCATCCCCCCGTGCCCCGGTGCCCATCCCGGTCCCGCCGTACCTGGTGGTCATCTGGGAGCGCCGCCCGCGCCGCTGCACCTGCCGGTGCTTGATCATGATGTTCCAGGGGTTCTGCGGGACACACAGCAGCGGGTCAGCCGCGGCCCCGCCGCCCCCCAACCCAGCCCAGCCCGGCTCGGCCCCCTCCTCACCGTGCTGACCAGCTGCTCCTCGGCCTCGCCCGGGCCCTCCTCGCCCGGCGGCCCCGGCTGCTGCTCCGCATCGCGGGCGGCGCCCATGGCCGCGCTGCCGGCTGCGGGGCCGGGCACCGGATGCGCGGGGATCCCGCGCCTGCATCATCGGGCCCCGACGGATGTGACGCGAACCGGGGCAACGGGGCCGGGCCGGGCCCGGGCGGGAGCGGCAGGGCCAGGGGGACACCCGGTGTGGGCTCACGGAGCCCGGGCTCACAGCGTGCCCGCCCGGGAGGTGCCGCCGGGGCGCTGGGCGCAGCCTCCGGGTGTCCCTGCCGCTCCCTGGGGCTGAGCGGTGCGGAGCACGGCATCCCGAGTGCCTTAAACTCACCCTGTCCCACCCAGAGCAGTGCGGAGGGCGAGGCACGGCATCCCGAGTGCCTTAAACTCATCCTGTCCCAGGGCAGGAGCTGTCCCAGCGGGTGGAGCTGGACACACGCGGCCCCTGGCTCTGAGAGCAGCTGGAATGTGAACGCCAGTCTTTCATGATCTCTGTGTTTGCTCGTGTAATTCCTCTTTCTGGATTCTCATTGCTTCTCTGAGCAAACACCCCAAAGCATTTCCTCATCTTGTATAATGTGTGCAGAATAGTCAAAACAACTTTTTTGTAGTTTTCCAGATAATCTCACCCCATGTTGCGGTCAAAGAGAAGCTTTTCTGTTGAATCAGCTCTATAACAGTTTGCACTGATAAACCATTTATTATTTTTCTCGTAACGTTCTTCCTCATTCCAAGATGAATCAGTGGGAGAAACCAAGCACAGGGGATTTGGCAGAGCTCAGGGTGGGTCTCGCTGTGCAGAGCAGGGGTGTGCTCCAGCAGCCATCTCCAAGTGTCATCTCCCTGCCATCTCGCTGTCCTCTCTGCCAGTGGGACAGCCCTGGGCCCAGCTGAGGGGAAAGTGGCATCTCCTTCCCACCAGCTTTGCCAGATGCTCAGTCTTGTTTCATTTGTGTTCAAGGGATGAGTGCACGTGGCACACTGGGCTCCCATGGAAGCCTGGAAGAAGATTTAAAACCTGGAACAAATTCTCAATGACAGAGTCGCTGTTTTTGCAGGGATATCTTTTCAAGAACGTTTCAGAACAACATCTCCCAGGGATCACCTAAATCTAACTGATGTGATGCCTTATTTGGGTCTCCTCCAGGCCCTGGCTTCTAATGGTAATTTTCCATGGATCTCTGTGGTAGGTACATGTCTGCCAGACATGAACACCAGATTCACAGCTGAGGTTACCCATGTTCCTGCTTGATTCTCAGGGAGACTTTGGACAAGTCCCTCTGACCCTCAGTATCCTCAGGTGTTTATTTCATCAGAGCAATTTGCTTGTCAGACATTCTCCTCCATTAGCTCCCTAAATGTTATCCAGGATTATGGTCTGCTAAAGCAGAAATGTGCCAGAATTTTGGTGTTGTTCCCAAGAGGAGGCACCACCAGGCAAGCACAGGGACAGCAGCAGCGCTGAGCTCTCCGTCGCAGCACTCCTGAGGTCAGAAGGAGCCCTGCCATCCCTCAGGTTGTTCCAGATGGTTTTGCAGGTGCGTGGAAGGGAGCTGGAGCTGCTGACACGGGCTGGCCAGCAGTGCCTGCCCCGGGGTGCCCAGCTCAGGGGTGATTAGCAGCCACAGGAACCCGTGATAAGCACCGGGCCAGCGGGTTCCGCCGGGCGGCTGCAGGTGTGGAGCACCACATCTCCATGGCCATGGGTGCCTCGGGGAGGAATTGCATCCACCTTGAGTCACAGCAGGAGGAGAAGGATCAACCTGTACTTAAAGCATTTTTCTTGCCATGGGCCCTCTTCCCACACAGATTGGTGGAGGTTTGTGCAGAGCTGTGCTCCTTCCCCTGCACTGGCCCTGCATTGTCTTGATGTGATGTTGGTGGAAAGCTCTTTGAGCACGAGTTTGCTTTTCCAGCCCTCCTGTCAAGTGCCAGATTAGAGCTGTAGTAATGACATCAATCTAAAACCAATTAATTTCACTCACCCCACAGTTGCAAATTTAAACTTTGTCTATCATCCAGAAACTCCAACCCATTTGTGCTTGGTGCTGATGTGCCCTGGGCAGACCAGTCCTTAAGTTCTCCTACCCTATTCATTGCACATTGCTTTGTGTGTAATTCAGAAAGAAATCATTAAATAGAGAAGGAAAAAATTGGAAAATTAGATTCCAACTTGCTCTTCTGGGTGGCTGGAGAATAACTTCATTTAAATGGGTTAGCACTCAGAGAATTGGATCTTTGTTAAGCTTAATCTGCTGTCTCAAACACATTAAATATGTCTTTACTCTGAGATCCCATGCAGAGGAAAGGGGAGGCAGTGTGAGCATCCAATTTTCATTTGCTCTGACTGTGGGTCTCTGGTGGAGGCCAGCAGTGTGGCTGGCAGTTTGCATACAGGTTTCTGTGCTCTCCTCAGCTGGGGTGAGCTCTTGTGCTTGAAGTCCCCTTTTCCTCCAGAGAGGTCTATTTTAATGCAGCACTGTTTCATTCAAGCAGATATTCATTGGACAGTGACTAATTTCGTGTTTGTGCATGCAGTAACTGCATTCCCATTGCAGATTCATGTGGTTGTTGAATGCATGTGTGTAAATTAACAGGGCTCTCATGCATGGACACTAAATCCTGCAATTCATGTTCAGGAGTTCCCAAAAGCTGCATGGAGGCCACGTTGATGGGATCTGGTTGGTCTGGGGGAAAGACACACTGAGCTCTGACTGCCCACAGTGTGCTGAGCTGCGTGGGCTGTCCTGGGATAAGGGGGGTCCTGGGGAGGACCAGGGGTCTGGGGATGGCATTAACTTGCTCAGGAGATTTGAGCTCATTTGTGTGCCTAAACCTGGCAACTGACAGTAGGAATTCTGAAAGAGCTGGAGTAATCTGCTTGGGAATGGGATGGTTCAGAGACAGGTGCTCAAATGAAGCCTTGGATATTTGACCTACAAAAATCTGCAAAGAATCTCCACGTGTGAAACAGGAGCCTTGAATGGAGGGCATTTTGCATGTGGAAGGAGAGAGCTCCTGGTGCTGCTGCCAGATGCTCTTGCCCTGATCCTGCTCCATCCGGGATGGCAGGGCCAGGACAGGCTCCTGCCTGCAGCAGAGCCCAGCTCTGGGGCAGAGCCTGGTGCTGGGGTCACTGCTGTTGGTGAAGGTCACCATGGGGATTCCTGTTGAGAGCAGCAGTGAAGAATCTGCCTCTGTGCACTCCTGGTTCCCCCCTCTGTCCGTCAGTCCTTGTGCTGTCCTTGGAGTGCAGCCAAGTCTGGATCCTGCTCCTGCCTTGGCTGAGGGTGGAGCTGCAGTGGCTCCTCGGTAAACAGAATTAGAGGGAAATGTGGGAGGTCCCTGAAGTCACCTGTGGGCTGCCTCCTCCCATTCCTGCACCCGGGCTGCCTGCGAGCCCCTTTAAATTGCGGGTTGGCAGAGCCCTGGGCACAGCCTTCATCAGCATGGCACCGAGCATCCTCCTGCTGGGGCTCCTCACCCTGTGGGCACAGCTGCAGGCAGCACCCATTGCAGGCAAGTACGGCTGGCTGGGAGAAATATTTAAGAATGTTTTTTCCTTATTTTCATAGAATCACAGGTGTTTTGCAGGTGCTGGCAGGTGCCAGGTTGCTGCCTTGGGAGGGCAAGGGAAGTCACGGGAGGAGTGGGGTGGGATGTGCCCGGGCTATGTGGCACTCGCTGCTGTGCCACAGTGAACAATGGCACAGTGCCACCTCTCCCTGACTCCCCAGCCATGGGGGGCTGCTGGCACCAGGGCAGAGGTGCCCAGGAGAGCACCAGCCCCACCATGGCACTGCCATGAGCTGGGAGGCACCAGCGTGGGGAGCTGCCTCAGCCTTGAGGGCAGCAGGGGTGAGGCAGAGCCCTGGAAACCCAGCAGGAAAAGCTGCAGGGGAGAAGACAGCACAGCATCATGGCTAACTGGGCTGCTGGGTGGGAGCATGGATGGAAGGGCAGCATGCTGGGGCTGATGCTGCTGCTTTCTGCTCTCCTACAGAGTTCCATGGAGTGGCTCCAGCTGGGTGGCCACCACCAGGGCAGCTGGGAAGCACTCTGAGCCTTGAGCCTGGGAGAGAGCTCAGCACGGTGCCTGGCAATGGCAAAAACAGCTCCAATAGAGGTGAAACTGGTGACTCCAGTAGCCGTGAAACTGGTGAGTCCAGTAGCAGTGAAACTGGTGATGATGGCAATAAAAATCAGCTTTGTGATTGCAATGATCATGATCATGCTGGCAACGACAGTGATGGTGATGATCATGATCATGGTGTCCACAGTGACAATTCCAATAGCAAAGAAGATGGTGATGATGGTGATAAAAATGACCTTTTTAATGGCAAGGACAATGACAATGGTAATGGTGGCAATGACAGTGGTGATGGTGTCAGCAGTGACAATTCCAAAAGCAATGAAGATGGTGATGAAGGTGTTAAAAATGATCTTTCTGATGGCAAGGACAATGACAGTGATGATGACAGTGATGATGGCCATGGTGCTGGTGATGATGGCAATGATGATGGTGATGATCTCATCAATGATGAAAATACCAATAGCAATGAAGATGATGATGATGATGGCATCAGTGATGAAAATTCCAGTAGCAATGAAGATGATGATGATGATGACATCTACAGTGACAGTTCCAACAGCAGTGAAGATGGTGACTCCAATTACAATGAATATGATCACTCCAATAGCAATGAAAATGATTCTGATTATGGGGGGTGGAGATATTAGAATGTAAGGATGTAATTGCCCTGGGATCAGAGATTTTTGGGTTCCTCTTTTGTAGTATCCAGCTCAGGTTACCAGATTTCATGCCTGATCTGTGCCAATAAATGTATCTAGTGAATATGAGAGCTTAGTGTCAAAAATTTCTTTAACAGCTTGGCATCTCAAGTGGGGCACTTGTTCACTTGCCCATTTCCTTCCAAGCACCAGATATCCAAATTTGCAGCAGTGGATGGTTTCACCCAGGAGTTCTGGAGTAAGGAAGTGTAAAATCTCTAAAGGAGGTTCAAGTCCTGCCTTCTACAAGCTGGAGTTTTGTGGGTTTTGGGAAAGATGAGTTATGTACCTGGCTTAAAGAAGGGGATGCCCTTAGCTGAGGCACTGCAGAACAGGGAGAAGACAGTTGGCACTGCTAAATGATCCCTAAAACTCTCACTGATTTCATGCCAGGAGGAATGGTCACATACTACTTGACATGCTGGGACAAAACCTGCAGAAGTGTGGCCCACACAGGGGATTTCAAAGAGACTGTTCTGATTTGCCTTCAGCACAGATTACAGGCCTGGTACACAGGGCAGATGGATGTGTATGGGATAACTGAGCTCGGGAAAAGCAGCATCTCAGGAGTGGGGTTGGTACATGATATCCTGAGGTAAATTCCAGCCCAGACCCTGCTCCTCTCTGTGTGCCCAATGAAAAGGATTTTCCACTGTCTGTTCCTGTTGCTTTGCTTTCTGTGCTCACTGCTACTTCACCTGCAACTGCCCAAATCCAATCTGGACAAATTATGCGAGTCCTGTTATCAATGGGCAGCCAGCAATTGTTTTAATTTATATCCATTGACCCTGCATTACAGAGATTTAGTGCTGTGGGCTACTGACATGCTAAGGCTGAGGGAAGATGCAGAGCAATGTGCTCAATGATTTTCTTTCAAATTTGTGCTCCACATAATGAAAACTGGCAGGATTGGAAAACTGTGGAAGAAAAGCTAAAGGTGGTCAGGGAATGTATAAAAGATGAAAAGACCAAAGGAGTTTTTTGTAAGATATTGGACACTTGCACAGAAGCTGCCTGTTAGGACAGGAAAAACTATAGCAGAGAGAAATAAGATCTGAGAGAGAAATAGAGGGTTGCAAAGAAGCTGTATTATTGTCTTTGAAAATTGAGAAGCTGCATAAACAGGAAGAAAAGCTACAGGAAGAAAAGGAAAAAAAATAAAAGTCAGAAGAAAAGACTGAAGTTATATTTATGTGGACTCCCTGTCCTCTCATATTGTATAGATTAAAAAACTAACTTTTATCCCCTGAAGAATGAGATTGGAAACATTTGGGTAGCCCTGACCATAGTGAACCTGGAGAAGATTGTTCTTTGTTTCCTTCAAATCCCCCTGAATATGAAACCAGACTCATTAGAGAAACAGAAGAAACCAGTGCACCTTAGGATAGAGTGGGAAATTATACTCCAAACCAGCCCCATTTGATTTGATTTAGATGAGTGATCTGCAAGAGCCCTATGGCTGTAAGCCAGGCCAGACTGAAATCTGGCAATTGAAATCCTATTAAGGCAGACACAATAATGGTCCAGACATTCTGATGCTATTGGACAAAAATTAATGCAATTTTTAACAGACATGGGAGCACGAGATTCAGTTTTAACAGAATGTTGTTGGTTGTTCAGCCTGGTCAGCAAAGAGTTAAAGTTGCTGGAGTAAGCAGAACAAGTGCCAAAGCCAAACCACCCAGGGTAATTCACAGCCCCTGGGCAAGAGCACGTGTTGGCATGAAGTGCATGTCAGCCACTTGCTGTGCACTCAGAGATCATAGTGAAGCATTTGGGTTTTGGTGTTCTGAAAGGCCAAACCTGGTGTCTGCTGTCCTGCAGGGTCATTTGGTCCTGCAGCTCAAATGCCAGCCCTACCCTGATTTCAGGAGGCTGCAGTGTGTGCTCTGTGCAGCTCCTGCACTCCCTGGTTCAACAATCACTAATGTACCACAATACGCAGCTCCTGCTGCAGCAGAGTGGGATTTCTGCAGCCACACACCCCTGGATGGCAGCACTGGATATGAAATATGTGTCCTTTGCAGCCCCCTTATTAGAGGGGAAAACAAAAATTGGTATTTCCTTGAGAAGGGAAAATATACCTTTAACAAACTCCCACTGGAGTGTAAACATTTGCTGGTTGTTTGTAGTAATTCCCCTGGCAAGAAACCAAATGAAGGGAAAGAATCCCCAGAATGTGAGGGAAGACTGTGGCTAGGGAAAAACTAAAGTTTGTAGCAAAGCTGGAGACTGGAGAGGAGCTGGGGGCTGGTGGGAAGCTGGAGGCATCTGGGAGAGATCTGTGCTGGGGGAGAAGCCAGAGAAGCCTGAGGAGGGAAAGAATCCTGGGTCTGACAGGGAGGCAGATGATGGCAATGATGATGATGGCTGTGGTGGTCATGACTGCTGAAAATTTTCTATTATTTGAAAGTAGCCGAGTGCTTGTTTGATATCAGGACCTGGACCTGTAAGGTGCAAGTTGAACTTTATCTGAACCATAGTGGGTGTGTTGTGTAGGTAAAATAGAGAGAGTAGTGAAACCCAGGGCTGACAACCTGAACATTCTACTAGAATAGACAAAGCTGTAGCTTAAATGTTACTTAAAAATGAATAGCTGGAGTGGGCAGCTCATAGATCATGGTGTGTGAACTGTAACAACCGTATTGTAGCATGGACCACAGATCTGAGTGAAACCCCCACCAACACTGACCTCAGAGGGTGTGAAAATGAGCCATGGCAGCCACTGGGTAACAAAGCAGTGAGGCAATGAAGAGTGAGGAGACCCCAGAGCCCAACAAGACTCTTGATCTGGACTGTCATGTAAGGGATGGGGAGTTTACACTCTAAGGATGTAATTGCCCAGAGATTTCATTGTTTGAGCTCCTCCTTTTGAGGTTGCAGCTCAAGCTACCAGATTTCATGATTGATCTGTGCCAATAAATATATCTGATAGAGTTCAGAGTCTGGTGTCAGAACTTTCTTTAACACTGATGATGATGATGGTTAAGTGATGGTGCTGGTGACAGTGACTGCACTTGTTGACTGATGCCAGAAGGTTACAAGGAACATGTGAGGTGAGGAGAGCCCACAGAGTGTGGGTGCAGGGGCCTCTTCCTGTGCCTCACTCTACCAGGGCTGGTCCTGGGCACCAGTGGTGTTTTGGGCTGGACCTTTTCTTTCCTGATAAACCCCACACTGGCCACTGGCTGGGTGTGACAAGCTGTCCTTGGTCAGTGCCTGGCACAGCCAGGTCACTGTGGCTGCCCCAGCCCTATCCCTGCCCAGGGACCCTCTGGTGCTGCTCCTGCCCAGGGTGGGCTCAGCAGGGCCCTCTACACACCAAAATGCTTCTGTTCCCTGTGGGAGACCCCCAGAGGCAGCCCCAGGCACGCTCCCACCTAGGACCCACAGAGCATCTCTGGAGCAGAGCAAACCTCCCCAAAGGGTCTGTGGCTCCCTGAGGCTCCCCAGGCATCCTCCCAAAGCCTGAGCAGGGACCCCATCCCTCCCACAGGGACTGAAGGTGTCTCAGGAGCTGCTGGGGGCTCACCAGGAGACAGATGCAGCAGGAGCCAGACATTGTTCATCACAGACTGGGTTTACTGGGGGTGGGGGGCACAGAGACCCCTATGGCAAGCACAGAGCTGAGGGTGCTGAGGTGGGATTGGGGGGCTGGGTGATCATCCAGCAGCTGATGGAGCCCTCCATGGCTGTCCAGCTGCTGTCTGGTGTGGGTTGGCTGCACAGACTGGGTCCTTGGTCCAGGTCCAGGTGGGGGCTAGGTGAATTCTGGGAAAGACAGAAATCCATGTCAGGCCCTCCCTCTGTAGCATGACATCTGGCAGCCCCACAGTGGGACCCTGGGGATGAGGGCTCCAGAGACCCCAGACAGCTCTCCCAGGGAGCTGTGGGGGGTTTGGTGATAATTTCTGCAGCATGCAAAGATACAGGGGAGACAGCACAGGTGGGATGCTGCACTCCCAGCCATGGTCACAGTGGTCTCTGTGCCCATGGCTGCACATCCTCCTGCAGCACTGTTCCACAGGGTCCCACATCCACCTGTGGGGGTTTGGGGGCTCCCACATCCCCCATCCCCCTTTGTCCACCTGTGCCCACCCACACTCACCTGGGGAGAGCAGCCGGGCCCAGAGGCAGCAGAGCCCCAGGAGCAGGAGCAGGGACAGCAGCCTCATGGCGTGGATGGGCAGCGTGGGGGCTGCCTCCCTAGGCACAGGCAGGGCTTTAAATCCTCCTGGGGCGCAAGGTTGGTGCCCATGACCTGGCCCATGCCCCAGCACCTGACACGCTCCATCCGAGCGTGAACCCTCCCGTCCCCTCCCTCCCTCCGTCCCGCGGGCAGCTGGGCTGGATGAGCCTGGGGGAGGCAGGAAGGTGCTGCTGCTGGTGCTGGGCTCCGTGCGGCCACAGGTGAGCCGTGCTGTGCCACAACACAAGAGCAGGCTGTGCCATCCCCGGCTGCAGGGGACAGGGAGGGGACAGGCAGCAGCCAAGGGCCAAGGGACCCTGCTCGGGGCCGGCCTGCTGAAACAGTGCAGGAGCTCCCCGGGCCGGCGCTGTGGAGCAGCCCGTGGTGCCCTGGCAGCTCTCCGGGCATTGTTCTGCCTCCGGGAACAATCGCTGGCTCCCGAGGGACGTCCTGTGACCGGACACGGTCCACAGCCCCCCGCTGCCAGCGGCCCCTGAGCCCTGCATCTCCTGGCCAGGCACTGCCCAGCTGGCCCAACACCTGGGGACAGGAGAGCTCCAGGGACATCGGGTCCTGCTGCTGGGGACAGGGCTGGGGGCTCAGCGTGGGCTCTGCAGGGCTGCAGCAGCGGGTCTGGGGGCTCACATTCCCGTCACCCGGGGCTCAGGCTGCCTCTGTCCCTTCCATGGACACTGCGAGGTGTGGCAAGGACGGCACCGGAGCTGCCGGGGCTTTCCCTGACAGAGCTTTTCCTTCCGGGAGTGCCCGGCCCTGGGAGAGGCAGGAGGGCTCGCTCTGCACGTGTGTGAGTGTGTGTGCACACGTGGCAGCCAGGTGTGGACACGTGTGTGTGTGTGCAGTCCTGGCTCCCCGTGCTCCTGCTCAGCCCCTCGGCTCCGCTCCTGCCTGGCCAGCGACATCATCCCCATGGCACAGGCTGCCTCTGTCCCTGTCCCTGTCGCTGCTGGGTGCCGCATTCCTGGGTGTTCCCGGGGTACCCCGTCACTGCTTTCCCATGGAAGAGGTCTGGCTGGTGGCTCTGCACCCATTGCTTGCCCTGTGTCAGGGCAGGACAAGGGGCTACGGCACAGGTCCTCCTCTAGGAGTGGTTTTCTGTCATGTGAAACATCAACATCTACCTGAGAGCAGCCCCCCCTCATCTTTGGCACCGTCCCTGAATGCACCGTGGTGTGGATCCATCCATCCAGCCTGGCCATGCTGTTACTGCTGGTGCAGGGACCGGCGGGGCTGCTCTGGAACACACAATCCATTCGTCCATGGTCACCCGGCTGCTGCGATTCCCCGGGGAAAGAGCAGGAAAGTTCAGCCCCGGTGGATTTTGGCGCTGCCAAGTCCCTGTGCAGGGGGGTCTTTCCCACTGCCCACCCTGACTCTGCACCTCCGGCACGTCCCTCCGGCTTTGCTCCCAGCCCTGCTCAGGACAGGCCACGTCACCGTGTCCCGACCGGGGACACCGCCACGACCTCATCCCGGGGCTTCTCAGGACGGGCAGGAAAAGCCGCGGCGGGGCGTGGGCGGGGGGCGGCACCGCCCTCCCAACCCCACCCGACTGCGGCTCTCCTGGCCCCTCCCCACGGAGCTTTCCTCGCCCTCCGCTTCCCCCTTGGGACAATAATTACGGCGGTAATTAGGATAACAATTATTCTTGCTGAATGGGAACATCTTAATGTGTTTCTGCCTCCTTTGGCAGGTTTCACCCCACGCCCACCCGCGGGTACCGGCGGTGCCTCCCAGCTCAGTGCCCGGGGCCAGCTGGGAGCCGTGTCCCAGTCCCGGGGGGCACCAAGGCACGATGGAGCCCCCGGACCCCCGCCCTGCTGCCAGGAGCAGGGACCTGCACAGGGCACGGCTCTGCTGTGCCGCGGGAGGGGACGGGTGAAGGGACGGCCCCAAACCGAGAGAGGTGATGGAGGAGGTGACAAAGGGACAGGATGGGGATGGATGGGAGCATCAGCGGGACCTGCCTTCCACAGCCACGATGTGGTGGTACCCACAGGCTCAGCCCTGAGCGTGGGCCCGTCCTGCCCGGGATGCTCTCTGTCAGACGGGAGGGAGCATGGGGGAAAGCCATGAGGGATTCACCTCTGGCACAGCCTTTCCCCAGGACCTGCACCTCAGGGAGCACACAGAGAGTGGAGCTGCAGCGTGCTGTGCCCCAGCCCTTCCCTGGCTGGTGGCTGCCCCAGAGCTGGCAGCGTCATCATCCCTGGCAATGGAGAGGCCAGTGCCAACCTTCCCCAAGACAAGCTTGTCCCCAGGAAGCTGTGGCAGCTGCTGGTGCTGTCCCCAGCCCAGCCTGGCTGTGCTGCTGCCACCCAGCTGGGCTCCCTGAGGGCTGTGCTGGGACAGCTGTCCTGTCCTACCGGTCCCCCCAGCTCCAGGGCTGTGGCCAGGATGCCACCAGGGAGACCAGGCCCTGCCCGGGTGTGGCTCGTTACCTGCATGGCAGGTATGAGTTTGGTTTAGGCACCAGCCCTGCTCCCTCCGCCCCTCCTGCACACCTTAAATCCCAGCCCACCACACCCGGGGCCAGACCCGGCCATCCAGGGCACCATGGAGCTGCCACCTGGCTGCCTTCTCCTCCTCGCTGCCCTGCTTCCCCTGGCCAGGCGGTCCAGCCCGGCCCCGCACACAACGGGACGAGAGGAGCTGGGCATGGGTGAGTGTGGCTGGGTCATGGCCTGGGAATGGGGGGATTTTGGGGTGCCACTAGCTGCCCAGTGCTGCCCACTGCCCCATCTGCTGCCAGGTGCCTACAAGGGGGGGACTGTGAGAGCCTGGGGCACTGGGGCGCAGCTGTGGCCCCTGCTGGGTGCCTCTCAGCAGTCTCCTGGCCACTGTGTCCTGCAGCAAAGCCTGGCTACTGCTACCACATCGCAGAGGTGGAGGACCTGCTGGACAAGGACTGTGGCTCCTGCCACACGGGTGCCTCCTGCTCGCGCTGCACCAGCGATGCTGACTGCCACGGAGTCACCAAGTGCTGTCCCAGCAAGTGTGGTCACACATGCCAGGAGCCAGTGCTGGGTGAGGACTCAGTGGTGGTGGGGCTCTGGAGTGGCAGCGTGGCATTCCTGGGGTGGGTGACAGGAGGGGTGTTGGCTGACATGGGGTCGCAAACTGGGAAGGGAGGTCCCTGGGGTGTTCCTGAGCTCTTGATGTCTCTGGGGTGCTCCTGAGCTCTTGATGTGTCTTGCAGACCCTGGGGGTCACCACACTGAGCTATGGGGAATCTGCTGGTGTGTGGGGGCTGGGGGCAGGTGTGTGCAGAGCTGTGTGCTCTGGGCACCAAGGGTATGGCAGTGAAAGGGAACCAGAACTGTGCAGGGCTGTCTGAGGGTGTGAGAGTGCTGAGTGTGGTGATGTGTCCCCCCTGCCCTGGCTCAGCCTGTCCCCTTTGGATCGTGCAGACTTCTGCTACCTGCCCTCAGTGTGTGGGAACTGCAAGGCTCTGTTCCGCCGCTTCTTCTTCAACGCCTCCAGCCAGCAGTGTGAGGAGTTCATCTACGGCGGCTGCGGTGGCAACAGGAACAACTTTGAGACCAAGGGGGAGTGTTTCCAGGCCTGCTCTCATGTCAGTAACTAGCACTGTGCTGTGGGCCGTGGGCCACAGCTGCTCCTGGCCCCTCTCCTGATGTCCCAGCTCTCAATTCCAGGTGCCTGGCAGTGCTGGGAAGTGGTGGCTTCTGCACAGCCCCTGCCTGGGGGAAGCTGCTGCTGTTGGCCACATCCCTGACCCTACAGGGAGACCATGGGGCTGGTGGCAATGAGGGCTGTGGGCATGGGTGGCCATGCTGGGGGCTGTGGCTTGCCTGGGAGACTCACTGGCCTAAGGACAGGGACATGTGCCCATGCCAGCACTGATGCCCCCTCCTGTGCCTGGTGCCTGAGCCGAGGAGCCTGTCCCTCCCCCTGGACTGTGACAATACACGGACGGGTCCCTGGATGAGCACGTCTGGGTCTGGTCCTTCCTGCCTGTGCTGGCAGGAGCAGACAGTGCCCGTCCCTCTGGGCACTCCTCCCTCATGGGCACGGGGTGGTGGGTGCCCCCAGCAGCATGGCACGGCAGGGCTCACCCAGCCACCACCCTGCAGCTCCCATTGCCACTGACGGGCTCCCAGCCCTGCCTTCCAGCTGCCAACATGACCTGACTGGGAGCTGAAGCCACTGAATGACAGAGGAGGAACAGCTCCTGCCTTGATGGACACCTGGGGTGGTGCCCGTCCCCACCCTGCCCTGACCCTGCACTGCTTCACTGGTCCTGTGGCACCAACTCTGGCTGAACCTCCTGGCCCTGGGGGCCTCAGGTGATTCAAAGCCGCTCCAGGACCACATGGGGCAGCTGGGGAAAATCAAGCACACACTTTATTGCTGGAGGTGGTGGCGAGGGGACGGGACAGGACAGCTGGGGCTTATGACTGTCCCATGTCCCCTACCTTCCTGCTGCAGAGGAGCTGCTCTCCCATCACACAGCATCTGAAAAGGAGGATGTGCTTTTAGGGAGCAAAGAGACTGCAGGAGTGAGGGACCAGTGGCCACGATTGCAGCCATGCTGGCCAGCTCCATGAGAGCTCCATCCCACTCTGCATCACTTCAGATCCCCTCACCCTGCAAATGCCTCTGCTGGCACAGCAGCGGGAACGGGCCCCACAGTGATGCTGAGCTGGGAGCACGCCAAGGGCTGTGCCCTTCATACAGGTCAGCTGGCACCCTGCATGAGCTGCTGTTAGCCCTGGGGGTCTATGGTGGCCACAGGCCTCCTTACCACCAGGCACCCGCATGCAGACGTGGCCGCAGCCATTGCTGCAGCACTTGTGGCCCCAGGGACATTCCTCATCCAGGCTGCACAGGTCCACGCAGGTCCCACCGCCCCCAGGCACGGGGCACGCTCCAGCTCTGCCTGCAGGGCACAGCACCCTGCCATGGACCCCCTGGCTGAGACTCCCCACGTGTCCTGGGGCAGCACTGGGGCTGCTGTGCCTCACCTCCAGGAGTGTCCATGCAGACACGGCCGCAGGAGGTGCGGGAGCACCTCTGTCCCCAGGGACACTGAGAGTCGGCCTCGCACTCATCCGAGCAGCGCTCAGCACTGGGCTGGGGCACAGCCACAGTGTCCTGCTCTGTGGGCAGGGCAGCATGGTCACCTGGTGACTAAGCTGAGGCTGTGTGTGCTCATCACTCACACAGAAAGAGGGGGAGGCATGGAAAGAAGGATGGGACAGATCATATCTGTGGAGGGTGTGAGACCCCACAGGCACAGCTGCCTTGGCAGAGCCAGCTCAGGGTTCCAGTGTGGTCATGGTGAGGGGTCCTCATTGGGGATGAAGGGCCAGGATGCCCCGGGGTGGGTGCCAAGGGGACCTGGGCTCTGTCCTTGCTGGGCTGGGTGGTGTGGGGGGCTGACCTTGCAGAGAGGCTGGTGTGCAGATGTGGCCACAGCCGTTACTGCAGCACTTGTGGCCCCAGGGACACTGCTCGTCGAAGTCACACAGGTCCAGGCACGTGCCCCCCTCCCTGGGGGTGGGACACACTCCCAGTCTGCCTGCAAGGTAATCACACAGCTGGGGCACATCTGGCCCTGGCCACCTCACCACGGGTCACTCCAGGGCAGCCACACATCTCCCGGAGGGCCTGGCTGGTTCTCACCTCCAGGGATGTCCATGCAGACGTGGCCACAGCCGATGCTGGTGCACCGCTGCCCCCGGGGACACTGTGAATCAGCCTGGCACTCCTCCACACACCGGCCATCAGCTTTGTCCCTGCTGTCTGCAGGGGCACAACCGTGCTGTCACCTGGCTGCCCTCGGGGGTCTGTGCCCAGCTCCCCCAAACAGGCTGTGCTTTCTACCTGTGGTCACGGCCACGCACTCGCGGCCGCAGCCGGTGTCACAGCACTTCTCCCCTCGCCGGCAGACGCTGTCATCCAGGCACTGCCGCCCGCGCCGCAGCTCCCAGCACGGCCCTGCCCGCGGGCACTGCCCGGGGTGCTCTGCCCGAGGAGGGGGCGCGGGTGAGGGCGGGGGTCCCAGCCCCAGGGCGGGGGTCCCAGCCCCGCTGTCACATCTCTTCCCCCCGTGCTCACCTTGGGCAGGGCGGGTGCAGCGCATGGCGCAGCCCGAGAAGCAGCATTTCTCCTGCCGGGAGCAGTCCCTGTCGTGGCTGCAGGAGTCCGTCTCCGTGCACTGCTCCTGTGCGTGCTGTGGCCTCACCTTTGGGCACTCACCTGGTTTTTCTGAGAGGGGCAGGAAGAGACAGCAGGAGGAGGGACCACCCTGTATTGCAGGCACCTCCTTTTGTGCCTCGGGGTGTCCTGGCCCGGGGATCTGAGTGCCTGCTCTGTGGCAGCGCCGTCCCACATCCCGCCCCCAGGAGCTCTGATTCCACCGCTCCCGGTGGCATCACTGCTCTAGTGACCGTCTGCTCACCTGGTTCGGGGGCTGAGCACACGGAGCCGCATCTGCTGCTGCTGCAGCACTTCTGAGCGCCCGGGCACTGCCAGTCCTTGGTGCAGGCGGTGCCACACGGGGCCAGCGGAGCCTCGTCAGCCAGCGGGCAGATGCCTGGTTTCTCTGCGGGCAGGAGGCAGCGGGGCTGGGAGCGCAAGCAGCAGCAGCGGGCGCTCCCCACCCAGTGTCACAGTCCCTGGAGCTGGGGGACACCCTGCCCGTATGTGGCACCTGGGGATGGGGGCAGGCAGACGGAGTCGCAGCCACGGAGGCAGCACTTCTCCTCTCGGGGGCACTCGCCATCGTGCCGGCACCAGGCTCTGCAGTCGTAACTGGGGAACAGCCCGGCGCGAACCGGGCAGAATCCGTCCTTCCCTGCAGGCATGGAGCGGGGTGGCTGCTTGGAGACACAGCCGTGGGGACCAGGGCGCATGGGGCTGTGGAGCCTTTGGGGCGGCTCGCAGCCCCCTCACCTGGGCTGTTTGTCCCACAGTGCCTGGCGCACAGCTGGTGACAGCACACGTAGAACGGGGGACAGTCCTCGTCCTTGAGACATCCCCACTGGTGCTGCAGTGGCCTTTGGGTCACTGGGGCAGGGCTGGTGTCCTCTGCACCGTGGAGCAGGATGAGAGCTCGATGGTGGCCTCACCAGAGGCTGGTTGCACTGTCCCCTTCCCTCCCCACTCCAGTGCCCACCCGGGGGCTGTGCAGTGCGTCCCCAGACCTGGCAGAGCCCACCCTGGCAGGTATGGGGTGAGGGCTCCCGTTCGTGCCACAGCTCTGTGCCATGGTCGCTGCAGACCCACAGCGTCATTCCCGGTCTGTGAGCCGTGTCCCCACCCTCGCTGCCATCCTGTCCCTTCCTGTCCCATCCTGTCCCATGCTGTCCCGTCCCGCCTCACCGGCCGGCACTCCCGGCGGGCACTGCTGGCTGCAGCTGCTGTTGCAGCATTTCTGCGCGCCGGGGCAGTCGCTGTCGCCTCGGCACCGCTGCCGGAATGATCCTGGCTGCACCGTGGGGCCCTCGCTGGGCTTGGGCCGGTCTGGCAGGGCAGAAGGGGTGTGACGATTCAGCATCCCCCACTGGCACCCTGCCTGTACTGTCCCAGGGGCCAGGGCGTCAGGGAGACAGCCATGGCACACAGGGTCCCTGGGTGAACCAGGGCTCCCCGCCATCCCCACCAGGTCCTTACCCTGCGCCGGCTCCAGGCAGGCAGAGCCGCAGCCCAGCGGGCAGCACTTCTGCGCTCCCAGGCAGTCCTTGTCCTCCAGGCAGGGGAAGGAGCAGGGGGCGATGAGCCCCTCGGGGGCTGCTGCCGGGCAGGCACCGGGCTTCTCTGCAACACCGAGGGGCCGAGAGGTGAGGGGGCACTGCAGGGTCCTAGGGCAGCGCCAGGAAATCTGCCCCTGCCAGACCCCTGTGCCTCCCATCCACACATCCCAGCGGCGCTCAGGAGGCTCTAGCAGCGCACAGGGAGAGGGGTGCCAGCTGCCCCGGGACAGAGGTGTGCCAGCGCGGTGCCGTACCTTCTGCCGGCGGGATGCAGCGGAGCCGGCACTCCCAGAGGCAGCACTTGAGCCCAGCGGGGCAGCTGGAGTCGTTGGCACAGAGCGGGGACTCCAGGTGCAAGCAGCGCATGAAATCCCGAGGACACTGCCCCGGTTTCTGGGAGTCCCCTGCGGTGGGATGGCAATGTCAGGGCAGCGCCAGAGCCCCTCATCCTTCATCCCTGGGGAAGCAGGATGTGGCTCTCTCTGCAGGGAACGGGACTGCAGCCCGGGGGCTGGAGCTTCTCTGCACCATGGCCCGGGGCTGCTGGATCCCCACACCCAGACCTGCATGGCACAGCACAGTGTGGCACAGTGTAGCATGGCATGTCATGCTGCGGGGTGGCACGGCCCGTGTGTGCCCTCACAAGTGTCACAAGGAGTGTCACTGGCCCTGTCAGGGTGAAGCCAGCACCAGCTGGGGGTCAGGATCTATTCTTGAGCATCCTGCTGCCACAGGCATCCCCACTGCAAGCAGCACGCTCCTCACTGCTGTGTCTCCTCCTCTTCCTTCTCCTCCTCCTCCTCTTGGCACCCTGTGCTCCTCTTGGCCATGTTGGGAAACCTAGGGCAGCCCTGCCTCTGGTACAGGTGAGCTCCAGCTGGCACCTGTGCCCGGCTCCTGCTGCCAGCCGGGGCTGTGGCGGAGCCGCCTCTGCCAGCAGCCCATCCGGGTGTTTGGGCTGCAAACAGACGCTGTGGAGTTTCACTGCAAACAGCAGCTGCCGCTTCAAACAAAGGGGCACCGGCCGTGCCTTGGTGTGGGCAGAGCCACACCACAGCTGGCACCACCGCCCCGGGCATTGTCCCATGGCAGGGGGGTGGCAGCAGGGGTCTGTGCCCGGGATGCAGCAGAGACCCTGCTGAACGTGGCACTGCTGGGAGCTGATAGATGCTGTGCCCGTGGGGTGCAGGGGGTGCCCATGGGGCTGAGGGCATGCACACCTGCACCCTGGGGTGGGGGCAGAGTCCCCCAGGCAGCAGGGCTGCGGTGCAGGGGCTGCAGCCAGCTGGGACATGGTCACTGTCAGCACATGCTGGGCAGGGAGAGAGGGGATACGGCAGGGACACAGGGGCCAGGATGCAAGGAGCTGCTCCCAGGGGCTGCCTGTGCCTGGCAGCTGCTGGGTTTGACTCCTGGTACTCACCACCCTTCTCTGGTGTTATGCTCGGCTCTGCCCTGAGGATGAGGAGGCCCAAGAGGAGGAAAACTCCTGTGCTCATGCTGCTGCTGGGGATGTTGGGCATGTCTGGAGCTGAGCTGGGGTCTGTGTCAGGGTGCCTGGAGTGGCAGGGCAGCAGAAGCTGAGCTGTCTGCTGTGGCAGCTGGCTGTGCTATGGGCAGGAGGGGCAGGAGGAGGGGCAGTTCCCAGAACCCACCGGCGCCCTGCCAGGCACCCCGCTTATCTCTGCCCAAGCCCTGCTTTGGGGTCATGGTGACCTGTGGGGCTGGGAAGGCCAGATGGGGTCAGGCACTTCTGCCCCTCATGTTGCACCGCCCCATCCTTGCTGGAGCTGGCTGCCACTCCCTCTCTGGGTTTCTTTCCAGCCCCACTCACCCCTCTGCTCCCTGGAGCGGGGGCTGTGGATAGACCTCAGGGCTTGGTCCTGGCATGGCCATGGGAGCAGCACGAGGGGTTCTAACAGCTCTGCTGTCATGGTGCTGCTCCTCAGCCAAGGGCAGCTTTCATGCAGGGACTGCTTGGCACCCAGCACCATGAGCAAGCAGGTCCTGCCATGGCCCCTGGCACACAAGTGATGCTCCCTGCCCCCTCCTTGTCTGGGTGCTCCATCTGGCCTGACCCGTGACTGCTTTTCCCACCAGGTTTTGACACTCTGGGATGCAAATAAGCCTTTCCTTGGCACAAAGAATCTGAGGGAACTGTTTTTCCAGTCCATGACTGCTGAGGGGACATTATGCAGCCCCCAGGCCCAGCAGCATGGTTACCATGGAATGATCATGCCTGGAAGTCACCTGCATGGAACTGGGACCCTCTCCCTGCCCTCAGGCAGTGCCTGTGTGCAGGGATGGCTGCCTGCATCTCCCTGCCAGCACTCAGCCCAGGCTGCCAGCACCTCTGGGAGCCAGAGCACAGAGAACAGGGATGGTGACCAAGAGCAGAGGTGCCTGTGGGATGGTTTATTGTGTCTCAGTGCTGTGGGGCCATTGTGGATGCAGGGTTTTGCCTCATGCAGGGTTGCTAGGATTCCTGGCCATGGGTAGTGCAGGCAGCATTCAGCCCTTAATGTCCCAGCTGGGGGTGCCAGGGACCATGACCAGAAGCATTGGAGTCACTGCTGGTGCCATCCTGCCAGGGAACAGGGTCCAGCAGAGGGAGAGGTGTGGGTCACACCAGCACCTCTGCTCAGCCCATGGGTGCAATGGCAGTGGGGTGGAGGATGATCCTGAAATGGCAGCTCCTGGCGCAGCCCTTCCTGGCCATGGCTACGCTGTACCTGGAAGAGGGAAATGAGGTGGTCAGTGAGGATGCCTCAGTGCTCCTTCTCTGACGGATTGGGGCCCTGTGGTGCTCCCACCCTGGCTCCCTCTGTCCCTTCCAGGCTGGATCCAGGAGGCAGCAGGCTGGAGGGGACCGTACCCCACACTGGGTGGATGCAGACCCGGCTGCAGCCCTGCAGGCAGCAGGGGGGACAGGGGGACAGTCCCTGTCCTGCTGGCACAGGAGGAGGCACTTGGCTGCCTGATCACCCTCTGCTGCAGGGGACAGAGACCTGGCCATGCTGGCACATGGGGAGAGAAAAAGGGGTGAGGGGCTCAGAGCACCCCTCCAGGGTGGGGAAGCTGCCCTGCCTGCAGGGGTGAGCTCCTCACTGAGCTCCTGCACCACTGGAGAGCAGCCCAGCCCCCAGCTTCCCATTGCCCCCCCAAGGGTCACAGTGACAGATACGGAGGGGGCACAGGGGTCTCGTCCCCACAGGGAGCTGGTGGCTTACCCTGGGTGGGTGGTTTGCAGATGTGGCCACAGCCAGTGGTGCAGCACTTGCTGTCCCCAGTGCAGTCGCTGTCAGTGTCACACAGCTCCAGGCAGGGCCCCAAGGAGCCCCGCAGCACCATGGGGCACACGCCAGGCTTTGCTGTGGCACGGTGGCTCCCTGGTGACAGGGAAGAGTGCAGCTGTGCTGGGATTCTGTCCCCAGTCCCGCTCCTGGCACAGCCTCAGTCTCCATCCTGTCCCTGTCCTCCATCTTCCTTCCCCAAGCACCACGATGACCAGTCACCAGCCTCACACCATACCAGTCTGACCCAGTGAGACCAGTCACAGCTCAATGTGGGATGCCAGCTGGTAGCTGGAGTGGTGAAGGACAACCCTTGCTCTGGCTGCAGTCTGAGAGGGTGCAGGAGGGAGGCTCAGGAGGGGGTTCAGCCTTTCA
This sequence comes from Zonotrichia leucophrys gambelii, assembly GCF_028769735.1. Classification (NCBI taxonomy): domain Eukaryota; kingdom Metazoa; phylum Chordata; class Aves; order Passeriformes; family Passerellidae; genus Zonotrichia; species Zonotrichia leucophrys. The sequence continues at coordinate 7,850,021 of NC_088189.1, read as the reverse complement.
CACACTCAGAGCCATCTCAGAGGAGCTGGGCATGGGGATCCCTTCCCACAGCACCCAAGGGCCAGCTCTGAGGGCTGGGGCTGTGCCCAGGGCAGGCGTGTGGCACCGGGAGCTGCAGCCAGTGGCACACACTCCCTGGGGCCTGGATGGGTGCCACCAGCTGCACACCTGGCCAGGCACAGCCGCCGTGCCTTGTCCACAATAGGGCTGGGCACATGCTGGGCTCTGGCAGGGGCAGCTGGGCAAACACCAGTGCAGTGGTGGGCTGGACGTGGGGATCAGAGAGGGCTGGCAGGGCTGTACCTGTGTCTGGAGGGGTGCAGGCCAGCCCACAGCCAGAGAAGCAGCACTTGTGCTCCCCAGGGCAGTCCCGGTCATCGATGCAGCGGTTGGGGCAGGCAGCAGCTCTGCTCTGGGCACGCTTCCGTGGGCAGAGCCCAGGTTTGGCTGGAGGAAAGGCTCAGGGTTTGGCATGCAGCCAGCCTGCCCCCAGGGCCCACCACCCCCCTAGAGTGCAATGGGGGCTGCAGACCCCTGGGGCTGCCCCAGGGCATCCTCAGCCTGGCATGGGGGGGATCTCCAGGATACCTCACCTGGCTCAGCCAGCACGCAGCGGGTGCAGCAGCCGCGGGGGCAGCACTTCTCCCCTGACTGGCATGAGGTGTCGTTGTGACATCTTGTCCCACAGCTTGGCCCGATGGCACTGCCAGCACGGGGGCAGTATCCTGGGCTCTCTGCAGAGGGAAAAGCTCCATGCAGCCATGTCCCAGGGAGCAGGGACACTCCCTCCAGGGGCACCAACACAGGCACCAGCCCACATCCCACCCATTGCCCGACCCTCACGCTGGCATCCCTTAGAGTGAGCAGTACCTGTGGTGGGCAGGAGGCAGGTCCAGACCTTCCCGATCTGGCAGCACTTCTCAGCACCAGGGCAGCCGTGGTCGGAGAGGCAGTACAGGCTGGGGGGCCAGGGAGCTCCGCTCGCCCCCACCGGGCACTCACCCACTTTGGGGGGAGCAGGAGGGGCAGTGGGGGTCCAGTGTCCCTGCAGGGCCCCGTGTGGGGATGCTGGGAGGATGAGGGCAGTGCCCTGGTCCCTGGGGCTGTGCTGCTGGGCCAGGGTGAGCAGTGCCAGGAGCACCAGAAGGGTGGGGTGGCCCAGCATGGCGCTGCAGTCAATGTGCCTCTGGGCAATGGGCTGGGATTTAAACCCTGCTGGAGTGGGGGCTGGCCAAGCCAAGCTGCTCCTTCTCATGGCAGCACCGTTCCAGGACTGTGGGAGTGCTGGGCATGAACAATTCAGCTTGGGGGAGACTCCTGGGGCAGTGCTGGGCTCGTGGCCCGTGGCTGACACATCTGCAGCTCCCTTTCCAGGTCACTGGTGACCTGTGAGCAGCTGTGCCAAGGGCTGAGCAGCACTCCCAGAGCCACACCATTGAGAGCATGGGTGGACACAGGAGCAGTGTCCTGTCCCAGTCTTCAGTGTCCACTGGATCCCTCCTGGCCCACAAGGAGCAGGCAGAGCTGCTGTGGAGCTGTGGTGCTGGCACAGCCTGCACCTGCCCCACAGAGAGGGGGAACCAGCACCAGACCCTGGGCAGTGCTGGGCAAGGTGTGGGGCTCACTCAGTCCCAGGGGATGGCTCTGCCAAGGGCAGGGGCTTTGGGGGTGCCAGCCCCTCCCAGGCAGGAGGGACATGCTCTGATCCCAGGGGCTGGGAGCAGGAGCAGGCAGGTACAGAAGAAACAGGGCCTCTGGAGACCTGTGGAAAGCAGAAAGTGCCAGGGGAAGGACCCCCCCAGATTTGAGCAGGTGGGGAGGGATGTGGCAGGGGCAGGCATGGGACTGTGGCATGTGGCTTGTACTGCCAAAAGCTCCTTCAGGCTTCTGCTGTGGGCAAGGTGCCATGGCCAGGCTGGGAGGGCAGACATAAGGAGGAGTCTGAGTGATGCTCGTGTACGAGCACACACTGCAGCCTGTTTGTCCCCTGGCCATTGCAGGAGCACCTCTGCTCTGATGGGACATGGACACAGCTGCACCTTGACAGTGATCTGAGCATGGTGGAGGACCCAAGGTGGAGGAGCCAGTGTGCAGGGACAGCTGGGGCCATGGACCCATGGGACAGCCCCAGGCAGGGCACAGGACCCTTGGAGGCATGACAGAGTCAGTCAATGCTGCTGCTTGTGTGAAGCCCTTCCAGGCACGCCTGGCATGGGATGGAGAGGCGGCCATGGCTTGTGATGGGGAGGTGGCCACAGCATGAACAAAGAGGTGGCCATGGTGTGGGATGGAGAGGCAACCACAGCGTGTAAGGGAGAAGCTGCTTTATTGGTGAGAGTGCAGGGGTCTTGCCCTGAGCAGAGAACCCCAGGGAGAAAACTGAGGCTGAAGGCTCCAAGTCGGGGGGATGGTGCAGGGCCACGGCCAGGGCATGAGGGATGGGCATCAGGCAGCAGCTTCCCTGTGGCTGGGCTGACAGGAGGCGGCTGCACCTGCAAAGGAGCAGAGGCTATGAGCAGGATGGGTGCATAGGCACCGTGCTGAGCTGCTGTGGGATCCCTGGGGCTGGAATGCACCCAACTGACCTCACTGGATGGGTGTCACACAGGAGACCTTGCCACAGCCATTCCTGCAACACTTCTGGATCCCAGCGCAGTTGGCATCGGTCTTGCACTGGTTGGAGCAGACGCCCAGCATGGGGATGCCCGGGTTGACAGGTGGGCAGGTGCCAGGCTTCTCTGAAAGGGAAAAGAACATGGCTGAGACCTGCTGGCCCTGGCACGGGGGGCAGGGCCTACCCTGCAGCTCCCAAAGCTGTGGGCATGGCCCTGGCCCCTATCTGCCATGGAGGAGGGACCACCATAGTACCCAGCATTTCCCCCATCCCATAGATCCACTTGTTGGTGCTCCTTGCCAGCTGGACCTGATGGGCACATGTCAGGGAGGTCACATAGCACAGTGGCCCCCAATGGTCCCTGCGCCCAGTGTTCCCTCTCAGGGACACAGGGCTGGCACAGGATGCACAGCTGCAGCATGCAGATGTTATGAGGCCTTGGCCATGCTGTCCTCTACAACTGCCATGGATGACCTAGGCTGTTTGTTCATAGCAGCCTAGGCCTCAGCCAGGATCATGGGCCCCCCAAACAGCCTTTGCCCAGCAGTGTGGGGCCCCTGCCCCGCTGCCCCACTGCCTGCCACTGGCACGGAGCTCTGGCTCTGCACCATGCTGCCCTCCACTGTGGTGCAGCCAAGCCAGTGCTGTCCCACAGGCAGCCATGGAGGCACTGGAGCCTCCAGGTCACATCCATCTGTCTGCACCTGTGGATTCCAGCTCCTGCACCCATCTCCTTGGGTCACTGTCCAGGACTGTTGTGGTGAGCAACAGAACAGTGCCCCCACATCCTGGGCTGGCAGCTGCCCACAAGGCTGAGCAGGCAACAAGGGCTGCAATGGGGAGTGGCGCAGACCCCACCCTCCACCCAAGCCCCAGCATCATTTAGGGCTGTCCACTCAGCCCCTGCACCGCTGAGAGAAGGAAGGTGTGAGCATGGCCCAGCAGGAGCACGCCCCGAGCCTGCTGAGCTTCCACGCAGCCCCCAATCCTGCAGCTGAACACACATCGGGCACCCCGGCCCGTGGCCACCGCTGCGCCCTGGAGCACCCGTGCTGCTGGCTGGGACGGGCTGGGTGGCAGTGGCAGCGACTCTGGGCAGCACGGCCAGGAGCAGGAGGCAGTGTTACCGTCAGGCTTCTGGCAGGCCTTGCCGCAGGCTGCCGGGCAGCACTTGAGGGTGCTCTCGCAGTCGCCATCGGACTGGCACCCCACCGTGCAGTTCACCGCATCCGTCGCCGGGCTGGGGCACACGCCGGCTTTGGCTGCAAGGCAAAGGTGGGGCCGTGGGCAGGCGGGGGCGGCCGGCGCCGGGCAGGGCGAGGGCTGCGTCCCTTTCCGGGAGATGCTGCCCCGGCCCCAGGGCTGGGTCCAGGGATGCTGCCGAGCCCAGCCGCGCCGGGCACGGGCCGGTGCTCGCCGCGGCCCCCATGCCGGCTGCCCTGGGGCTGGGAGGGAGGGATGCTGGCCGCTCGTCGGGCGTGCCGTGACGAGCCGTGCTGGGCCATGCGCTCATACTCACTGGTGTCATTCTGGGCGGATGCTGCCGGCAGCTCTGCCCACAGAGCCAGGAGCCCCGCCAAGATGAGGACGCTGCGGGCCGCGGGCATGGTGCAGGAACCGGCTGCGCTGTGGCCGCCCGGCCGCCCTTTAAGCTCCTCTCCAGGTGGGGCCGGCGGGCTCGGCCTTCCGGGTGGCTCCCAAGGGCCGGGCAGGGCCAGGCTCCCCCTTCGCGCTTGCACAACCCGAGTATCAGGTATCTGCTGCTGCTGGCTGCCGACCAGGGAGGGGGAGCCTCGAGGAGACTGGGCGGCCATGCTGAGAACTCGCCGGGCAGGAACAGCAGCCAAGCACCCCTGGCCACGGCCCCCGCAGGCCGGACCCCAGGCGGGCAGCCCCGGGCCGAGCCCGCCGGGCCGCTGGGTCGCCATGGCCCTGCCCTCAGGGATCGGCCCTGGGGATGAAGTGGTACCGCTCGCCGGGAGCGGGGCATGACCCGTCCCTGCTCAGCTCACCCTGCACCGCCCCGGCCACGGGCATGAGCTTGAATGGAGCTCCTGGCCTGGGTCGCAGGTGCTCCGAGGCCGGGAGGAGCCAGCAGTGCACACAGGGTTGTGGCTCAGCTCTGCTGCTGCTCACCCAGCTCCTGTGCCTGTTCCAGCCACTGTTCTCCTCCAGCTCTTGCTCCTCAAGTGAAGGGTGCTCCAGGCTCCCTGTGCCTTGGGCAGGTGCCTGCCCTGGGGCTGCCCTGCATGTTCCCACAGCCATGGGAGCTTCTGCTCAGCTGCAGCCCTGTCCCACGGACCCTGATGCAGATGGACCATCCGACCACCATTTGTGCAAGGGATGTGTCAGGGAATGTCACTGACATGCACTCCCAGTGATCCCGGGCATGGTGGTATGGGGGCTGTACAGCCCCAGTCCCTTCAGCCTGTCCAGGATACCCTTCCCATGGCACTGCTGTTGGCTCAGGACACTTAACTGCCCCAGGCAATGTCAAGCTGGGGATGGTTTGAATGGGCCCAGCTTGCCCACCTGGGTATGGCTGCCCTGCTCACATCAGTGTTTGCCACTGTGCCAGCACCCATCCTCCTGTAGGAGGATGAAACCTGCCCTGTTCCTGGTGATGTGCTCTTGCTGCTGGTAGAGGCAGCCCCAGCTCCAGGCATCTTGTAAATTTGCATGGGCCAAGGGTGCATGGGGCCGGGACATGATCCCTGCCTGAGTCACGAGTTGGCGTCTGCTCTGCCGGGGTCCGTCTCCAGGTAATTTAACCCCACAGTCAACAATGTGGCACGGCGGCGTGGCAGTAAATCAGTAACTGTTTGCCTTTGCCTGTGGTCCCCTCCCTGCCGGGTGTTTATGCAGGAACAGGAGCCGGCGCTCAGCCGCCTGCCCCACTGCCGCACCTCCTGTCACCGCTGACGGCAGTGGGAGTGACATGGGCAGAGGCCCGGGGTGGCAGGGAGATCATCAAGGCAGCCGTTTTCCCTGTGCCCTCCCGGATGGGGAGCTGCTGAGGAGCTGCAGGGACCTGGCCATGCTCAGGCTGGCTGGGATGCTCCCACAGCAGGCCCAGGGGTGCCAGGAATGAAAGCAACCATCTTGCAGCCTAGTGGCCCCTGCAGCAGGGCCAGAGCACAATGCTGTGTCAGCCGGGGGGGATGGGGGTGGTAACAGCATGGAGGTGAGCACAGTGCCCACCAGGATGGAGAGGGGGGACCTGCACCATCCCTACCTGTGCTGCACAGGCACAGAGCCCACCTGGACCCAGCAGCAGCTTCTCTAGAGCAGCAGCACTGCTGCCAGTCCCACACTGTGCACCCAGGGTCACTGGTGTCCCACTGTGACTTGGCTGTGGCCCTGTGCTGGTGCTGTCTTTGAGCATCATTGCCCTGGTCTGACCGTGACAACTCTGCCAGAGCATGGGGTGACCCCAGTGTGGGGTGACCTTGGTGCTGGCAGTGAGCAGCCAGCACTGAGAGGCTCTGAGGGAGGATGCCAGCACAAGAGCAGCTGAATGACAGCAGATGGGAGCCAAGAAATGGAAGGCTCATGGAAGGACATGAGGAGAAAAGCAGAGGGGAAACTGAGAGCTGGTGGGAGCAGTGTGGGCACCAGTGGTTTTGCCCACGCTTGCGCCCTAGCTCCAAGGTGCCCAGCTGGTTTCTGAGGGGACAATCCAGCTGAAGCTGCCCTCAGCCAGCTGGAGAGGGACTGAGCAAGCTGGCAGCGAGGCCAGCAGCTCCAGCCCACACAGTTGACATCACCTTCTGGGCGACAGGAATGCTTTGGCTCCTGTCCCCAGTGCATGGCATCCAGGATATTGGTGTCCCCACCCTGGCCCTGCCAGGTGCTTCTTCAGCAAAGGCTGAGGATGGCTGTGGGGAACACAGGGGTCTGCCAGCTGTCCCCATGGCCAAGCAGGATCCTGGCTGAGCACAGGGGGTCACCAGCCCCAAGCCAGGCCCCAAAGTGCTGCATCCCTCGGGAGCTGTGCTCACCAGCACTGAGCCTGGTCACGGTGGCTGCGCCCAAGCCTCGTGGGTGACCGTGGCTCCTCCATGGCAGCAGGGAAATGCTGCAGTCACATCACCTGACTGCTGTGGTCAATGATTAAAAGGGGCACACTGAGGTGCCCCTGAGCAGTGAGCCAGCCTCCCACTGCTGGCACAGAGCAGGGATAGCAAGTACAGGGATACAGAGGGACACCCCATCTCTGGAGACGCTGGGCCCCTCAGTGAACAGCACAGGGTCCCCACACCATGGACATGGACTGGTGCATGGCCCCTCAGGTCCAGCTGTGCACCCTCTGAGGGCTCCTGCCACACTGCCACATCCTGTCACATCCTGCCACAGCTGAGCCCCCTGCCCACACTGCCCCTGCAGCGCAGAGCTCAGTGGCCCTGCTGGCATGGCCACAGCTTCAGTGGTGCATGGATGCTCTGGAGCCTGGCATGAGCCTGGCTCTGTGCTCTGGGATTGCTCCTACCTGCTCATTCCATGGGGACCCCTGCCCCAATCAGCCCCGCAGTGCTCCAGGACCTAGCACAAGGCACCCACCCCAAGCCCCCCCGCAGTAACCTTTCTCCTCACCATCCGTAGGGGCTGCATGCAGCTGGGCACACAGGGCCAGGATGCCCAGGAGCAGAACAATGGTGGTCTTCATGTTGGTGAATGCCAAAGGTATGGATGAGGAGCGCAGGTTGGCGGGGTTTATATCTGTGTGGAGCTGGGGAGGGGCCATGCACACAACCTTCGTGTGCCAAAACACTCACTGCTGCTGCGTGTCACAGTTGTGCCCGAGGCAATGACGGCCTGAGAAATGATTTACCTGGCCTTGTCCAGCCCTGGCAACCTGGCTGCAGCAGGGAAAGGACCCTCAGCACTCTCATGGGGAAAGGGAGATGAGGCCATGGGCTGGGGTCACCCTACAGCCATGGGGAGCCCCGAACTACCCAGCTGTGACAAGTGATTAGATGAATTTTTGGGATAGGAACCCAGAGGGTCTGCTCAGGAAGATGTTCCCCTGGGGGCTGCTGTGCTGGCAGTGTGTTACTGGGGTGCCACAGGGCTGTAGGTCTGCTGGGCTGTGCCCATCCCATAGACCCAGTACCTGCCTGTCCCAGTCCTGGCCTGGTGCCTGCTTCATGCCACGTCCGCTGGTGGAGCCTCAGGGGACAACGGGCTGGGTCCCCGCCGGCAAGCATGGCCTCAGGGGGAGCAGAGCGTGGGAAGCCTCCATGAGACACAAGGCTGGGTGCACCCGTTGCTGAGCACCATTCCTCCGTGGGGACAGGCCGGTGGCTCCGTGCCGACGTGTCACTGGCTGCAGGCATGTCCCAGCAGATGGGTGCTGTGGCGGGGTCAGCACTGCCTCTCACCTCCCCATGCTCCCAGACTGATGGAGGCGACCCTGGGATGCCCAAGGTCAAAGGTGTGGGGGGTCACAGGGAGCCCAGCTGAGCCTGTGAAGGTGACCATGCCAAATGTGAGGTGTGCTCCCTGCTCTTGGGGACCCCGCTGTGCTGCCACTGCTGTGTCTGAGCCCTGCTGAGCAGGATCCCTGCTTCCTGCATCCCGTTCCACACAGACAGGGGCATGGTCAAGTAACTGCAGCCCTGCCAGGGGGCTGTTCTGTGGCTCCTCTCATTGCTGAGCTGTGACCATGCAGGCACAGCTCTCTGTGCCTCAATGAATGGCAAAGGGTACCTGAAAGTGCTGCCAGCAAGTTGGGCAGAGGCAATCTGACTTGGGGGACAGGGCAGGGGTCTGGCAGGGCTGCAGCAAAGCACAGGGGACAGCCAGGGCTGCAGTGGGTGCAGAGGGACAGAGCCAGGCTTTTTGAGGGGTTGATGGAAGAGATTTGTCCTGGGCTGGAGCTGGAGAATGGCCCCAGCTGGGATCCCAGTGTGTGGGGAGACACCAGGGACACGCCCTGCCTGGGAAGTTGTGACAAGGCCAGCCTGCCAGGATGCAGACATCTGTGCTGTAGCCAATGTGACCTCTGTGACCTCACCCAGGCTTTTACAGCTCAACGATCATACTTTCCCCCTTGGAAATTCCTGTGTGCGTCATCCCCGTTCCGAGCAGCCAAATGCATTTGCTGCTGGCAGAACTCTGTGTCTAAATCAAAAGGAAACATGAGCAGGAACCAGGGGCTTTGAGAACAGCCTGGTCACATGCATGGGGTCCCTTTGTGTGACATGTGCCACAGTGCAGTGGTGGCTATGTGGGGAGGTCACCTGCCTCTCCCTTTGGCTGGTGCTGGGGGGGAGCCTTGCACTCCTCCTGCCTGGCTGCTGTGTGCCCGATGGGTATCACTGCGTGGAGGGGCATCAGCGATGGAGGCACATGGCAGTGTGAGATGGCAGTGTGAGTCTGGCGTGCCCTCCGCCACCGGGCTGTGGGGCACGGACCCCCTGGGCTGGGCAGCCCCCTCCCCACCCGCAGCTCCTCCCAGCCGGTGCCGGTGCCTCCGGCGGCTCCCCCGTCCCGTCCCGCCGTGTGTGGCCGGTTCCGTCCCGGTCCCAGCGCCGATCCCTCCCCGTGGCCGGCAGAGGAGGCTGTTGCTCCGCCGGAGCCGACCGGGAGCGGACCGGGCTGTGCCGGGCTCCGGCAGCGCCCCCCGTCCCCGTCCCCATCCCTGGGCTGACCCAGCATGAGAAGAATGTGGAGCTGATGGAGCGGGTCCAGAGGGGGCCACGGAGATTCTGCGAGGGCTGGGGCACCTCTGCTCTGAAGCCAGGCTGGGAGGGCTGGGAGTGTTCAGCCTGGAGAAGAGAAGGCTCCGTTATGGAGCCCAAGAGTTATGGCACCTTCCAGTGCCTAAAAAGCCCCAAGGGAACTGGAGAGGGACTTTAGACAAGGGCATGGAGTGACAGAACAAGGTGGAATGACTTCCCACTGCCAGGGTTAGATTAGAGATTAGGAAGGAATTTTTCCCTGTGAGGGCAGTGAGGAACTGGAACAGGCTGTCCAGAGAAGCTGTGGCCATCTCATCCCTGGAAGTGTTCAAGGCCAAGTTGGATAGGGGTTCCAGCAACCTGGTCCAGTGGAAGGTGTCCCTGCCCATGTGCTCTCCGACTGCTCCCCGAGCTGGCACCATGGCTGCTGCTGGGTGCCGACATGAAAGTTCCTGTATATGACACTGTTCCTAGAGCTGGGGGAGCTGAGGGACATCAGGCAGGCCCACAGCTGTCCCCCAGCTCAGGGTGAGCAGGGTGCCCAGCACAGGCAGGGTACTGCCCGCTGCAGCCCCACTCAGCCCTGCCTTGAGCTGTCCCTCACCATCTGGGGGTTAAACAGCTCTGGCTGCCTGAACACTCGCAGGGACTGCTGCTCAACAGCAGCTCTAATATCCCCCATCCATAATGCAGTGAAGCCAAGACAAGAAGCAAGTCTCTAGGCTGGGCTGGTGCTGGCTGCTCACGGCTCTGTGCCACGCATGGTGCCCGGCTGGTGGCACGGCCGCGCGTGGCGCCCGGCTGGCGGCGAGGCAAGGCGGCCTCCCAAAATGGGGATTTTATTACAGCCATACATCACAGCAGTGCCTGATGCGGGCGGACGGCGGTGATTTTTCTTCATGGTTTACAGACAAATGAGGGGAAGGAAAATTGATGTGAACTTTGCTATAGCGAGAGGTCGGGCGCGGGCAGGGAGCTGGTTATGGATGAGCCAGGGACTGCTGGGGCTGCCTGTCCCCGGGGCCCCTCCCGGCCCCCTGCTCCAGGCTGGATGGATGGGAGCACTGGCAGGGACAGGGCTGGGAGAATCGTGTCCAGCATGGAGACCAGGCTTCTGCTCCAGGGGCTGGGAGAGCAGGGGCTGCCAGCCCTGTGGAGGGATGCCTGGAGGGATGCTCTGCTGCTCAGGGGAACCATGTGAGCAGAGTTATTAATTCCAGCATAGTTTGGCCCTGCAGTGACAGGTGGGCTGCTGTCACTGGCTGCTGGTGAGACCTTGGCTGCTCTTACCACAATTAAAGTTGCCTCCAAACATCACAGTCCTGCCCAGTGTAAGATAGCAGCTAATACCCTCCAATAGCAGTTATCAGCTTCTCCATATGGTCCATAAATATTAATACAATTCTAATTAGTTCCTTTAAGTACATTGCCTATATAAAATGTTTCCAGGACAATAAATCAGGAGCAGGTTGTCTGCTCACCCTGCTCATGCCCATTGCACAGGGACTGATAAACCCCATGGTTTATCATTAACAGCTCCCCTTAGATCCTGGGAGAAGAGGGGCCCAGGTGCAGTGTGTGAGCAGGGAACACCCTGTAACCCTCAGCAGCAGTAATTCTTTGATGTATTTCCCCAGGTGCACCAGGTTTGCATTCCCAATGATTTGCTCAATACCAGGACTGCCCATGTCTCATCCTGGCAGACAGTGGCTCTGGACTGATGGCTGTGTGTTGGTGTGCTCCTCTGGAAGATCTGTCCCAGCTGCAGCAGTGCCACGTGTCCCCTGGCACAAGGCAGGGCTGCTGCTCTGTACAGACCCTGGCCTTCACCCACACCTCTGATTCTTCCTTCTCCTGGGAGGTGACAGAGGTACAGAGGTGACCATCCTGCTCAGAGCTCTCCTGTGAGCTGGAGGAGATGGGATCCCCTCAAAGGTGCTGTGTGGGGGTGAGTGTGCACACAGGGTGACACTGCTCACAAGGGTGCAAGAGGCACAGAGCACTGGCTGGGGCACAGGCATTATGTCTGAGGGGAGCATGGCATTCATCCTTCCAGCACTCTGCCTTTGGCAGTACCGGAAAAGAACAAATACCAAACTCATTTGCTTGAGGAGGAATTAATACTGTGTGAAGCCTGTAGTGGATGATTTAGGAAGTGAATTTAAAATCTCAACACAAATAGATTTTTTTATAAGGTCAGAGGAAAGATTAAACGCTACAGACAAGCACAGCACTTGCCATTTCCAGCATCACTTTCACCATAAATATTTTGGGCTGGCGCTGTCCCTGCGTTGTCCACGTGGGTCTGAGGCTGCTCACTATGGCTGTGCTGGGTGAGCAGGGATGGAGGCCGAGATCATTCACCATCCCCTTCCTTACCAGGCTGCTGCCAGCACATGGAAGCAGCTAGTGATGCTCCATGGTGAGAGGAAGTGGTGGTGGTGTGTGTGGCCATGCTGCTGGGGGTACTGAAGAAACCAGCTGTAACTGCTCCAGCTTGGGCAGGATCTGTTCCCAGACCCCTCGGGTATTCCTGCCAGTGGTTCAGGGGGAATCCAAACTGTGGTGCTCACCTGGCATGGTGTGTGCCCATTGCCAGTTCCTGGCTCCTCCTCCTGGTGCCTGGCAGCAACCAGGATTGATGGCAAGAGATTTGAAAGGCTCCAAATGTGGAGGTTATAGCACTGAGCCACCTCCATCCATCACTGGCCATTCATTACCAAGTAACACCCTGCACGCTGGGCTGATTTCACACCTTATCTGAACCCAGCAGCTGTGCCCTAAATCCTGACTGCCGAGACTGTCTGGAGGAATTCGGCTGCCTGTGCTTAAAATTAGTGTTAGCATCTATCATTTCCCTACACCAAATGGCTTTTGTGTCGGCACTTGGCAGCGCTCATCCGTCACCAGGGCTGCAGGCTGCCCAGCACCATGCCCTCTCTGTCACTGTCACAGGACCCCTTGTTGGCAAAATGTCACCCAAAGAACAAGTGCAGCGGCTTGGCCTCCCCTTTCAGCTGGCCTGGTTGGCACTGCCAGCAGTGAGGGAGTCCTTTGTCCCCTCGGCATGGCAGGGACCAACTCTCCCTGTCCCTCCAGCCCCGCCGCAGCCAGGCATCTGGCACGGGCACAGCCTGACACGTGTCCCCTGGCATGGTGGCTCACTGCCACAGTGCCACGATGCCAGCACAGCCATGGGGCCGGGTGCCTGTGGCTGCAGTGCCCTCAGCCATTCCTGGTGAGGTGAGCTGCTCCTGGCAGGCTGGTGCTGCCAGAGCTGTCGGCGTGATGAAAAGCCTCCCGCAGCAATGCAGATAACATACAAGCACAGGTCAGGCGAGGCCCCTGTAGCCCATCCATCAGGCGCAGCAGCTACAGGAGCTCCTGGTGCCACCATCTGATGCACGTTATCCGGCACAAATGTGTTTCTTCCCCCAAGGTTAAACGGATGAGTGAGGTTCAGGCGCTGACAGCTCCGCCTGCCCCGCGCCAGCGATAAACGAGCTGCAAGAACCAGAGGGAAAAAAAAGGTTTGTTTTCTGTCAAATGCTCCTTTTGATGGTGCTGGCACGGTGATGGCAGCAGTGCTGAGATGAGCGTGAGGATGGGACCTGCTCGTGGTGTGGCTGCAGGGCAGGCAGCAATGGCACCATCACAGCTGTGTTGGGTGATGGGCAACAGCAAGGGCTTGGTGAGCCGCTGGAGTACTGAGTGATGTTGGCAGCAGGCACTTAGTGTGCCCCCAGCGTGCTGTCAAGCCATGCTGGCACTGGCAGGGATTGGATGGGATGGTGGCGAGCCTGATCCTTCCCAAGGTGCCTGCCTGCTCTGGGCGCTGCCCCAGATAGAGTGCCAGGTGGGGATCCCCCACCCTTTGCAGTGTCCCTGCCAGGCTGCTGCTGCCCTGCTCAATGTCACACTCAGGGCCTGTCAACGTGAAAAAAGGTTTGCAGGCGATAAGCGATGGGGCTGCGGCCGCGCCGCGCCGCCCGCGCGTGATTTACTGCGGCGTCGCTAACGGAGCGCAGATTTTTCTTAATCTAAATTGAAAACTACTCAAGTAGAAAAATAATTTCATTGCTTCATCCTGAAGGGGCGGGGGAGAGGGAGGGGAAGAGCTGTGCCAGGGCAGGCAGGGCCACAGCTGCCTGCACCCCCTGGGCCACTATTCCCCATGGCCTTGGGCAGCTCCTGCGCTGGGGACATGCGGCAGCTGCTCCAGCTCGGCCAGAAAAACTGGGTTGTGTGGGGAGGGGGCAGCTGCCAGGACTTAGCTCTGGGGTGTCAGGGCACACCCAGTCCCCGCTGGGATGCAGCCCCCCAGTACAGGTTGATGCTGGCACAGGTGGGGAGGTGCAGCCTCACAGATAGATTGGTAATTTGGAGCACGAGTGAATTCTGGGAGCATTTGCTGAGCTGGATAATAACGTGCCCAGTGAGCTGCATCCCATGCATGCTGCCAAATTAAAGAAATTTTTTTCTACTTTAATTTAAAAGTCACCGTTGGGAAATCTCCACTGGCCGCAGAAGTGATTTCCCCTAGGCTGCCTTTCTGGAGAAATCTTTAATTTTGATTGTCACACTTTGTGGAGTTTATCTCAGAGAAGCAGAGCCATAAATAAGGTGCTGCTTCAGCACGCAGCCTCCAACTGTACCAGGACAGTAAGTGGCATTGCCACAGGTGAGGAGCAGGGACAGCCTGACCACAGGCACCCTCTCCCCTTGAACCTTCCTCTTCCCTCCTCCATCTACCCTCAGCACACTGCCTGGCTTCTCACAGCCTGATTTCACAGGTCAGCAACCTTTAATTACCCGGGCCTGTCCCCACCCCTCCCACCAAATGATTTGCAGGTTCATGAAAATCTCATTAACCATGAGACCACAGCTGGGTTCCTGTGCTGGCACGGCAGCCCTCCAGCTCCTGTTGTGCTGTGGGCTCAGCCAATGCTGTGCCCTGGCATCCAGCACCACGGGACCCCAGGACCAAGCACGCAGGGATCCTGGCCAGGAGCTGTGCCAGGCTTTCAGGGTGGGAAGGTGCCACTGGAGAGGGAGGCCACAGGCTGTGTTTTGCTCTGTGCTTACATCTTCACAGCCCCAGCTCAGCTGGTCACGGTGCTGTGAGGCTGGAATGGGTGTCACGGTCAGACTGGGGGGGTGGCAGCTCCCAGGGCTTCCCCAGCACCTCTGGGGAACCAGCAGACAACCATGATAAGGGGCCTGTCCTCTCCCTCCTGGGGTTTGGGGAGGGCATCTCCCAGCAGTTTCTGAGCAATTAAGAGGCAGGAAGGGATTCAGGCAGCTCCCTTCGGCACAGAGCCGGCACAGCAGTGCCGGGTGAGCTCAGGAAAGGTTACACCATTTGCATTTTACCCTTCAGTAATTCCAACACTTACGGGTGCAATTAAGCAGCAGCCTGGTGTTATGAAGCTATCAGGGCGGAGAGACCTGAATCCCAACGATCCTGCGTGCGTGCCTGTCCCAGACTGCTCCATCTGTCTGCGGTGACACCGCCGCGGTGCCGGCGGCTCACAGGGATGGGCTGGGATTCCATCTCGTGCCCATTGTCCCCTTGCTGGTGGCTCAGCCCTGTCCAGGCACCCGGGTTTGATACTCTCAGAGGGTGAGCACACGGAGGGGAGTGAGTGTTGGGATGGTGGAGCAGGTCCAGGCCCATCACTACAACAAAGCATCTGATCTGATGGTGCCCTCCAAAGGACAGCCCCTGGCCTGCTTGGTTTAGTGTGTAACCCCCTGATGGGGCAGAGCTGGATGGACCACGATGTCTGTCCCGGTGCCAGGGGCATATCTCTGCCGTGGAACGGGGTCTCCTCAGTATTTGCTGGCCCCTACCCTCTGTGGGAGGATTGTGGCCATTCTCCTTCCCTGGGACAGCAGGCTGGGAGAGCTGCTGCCTTCCCCTTTAAGCATCATCCCAGCTTAATTCGATGGTTTTGAGTCCCGGCTCATGATTTCTGCAGCAATTTGGGCTGAGATTTCTCTCTTTCCCTCCATTATCCACTCTGATTAACTCAGCTGGCCCTGTCAGCTCCCATTCCGGCGCGGGGAGCCCTGTGAGAGCCTGTTAAAATGCATGAGCCTGTAGCAGCCGCTCCACTGCCCAGCCAGGCTGAACCGAGCAAGGGGCTGCAGGCAGCAGGGCTGTGGTGGGGAGCTGGGGACTGTGGGGGTCCAGGGATGGGGTGCAGGTGCTGTGGGGGTGCCAATGTCCCCCTGTGTTAGCATGGGGGTGCCCTGGCCAGAGCTGAGCCAGGGCAGGACCCTGTGGGGTGCAGGACCCAGTCACCCGCACATGCCAGGCTGTTGGGTGGCTGAATCTTCCCCCATGCAAAGGCTCATTTCCCATTCCAGCTCTGACTTGTTCCCTTTTTCTCATTTTAATAAAGACGAAAGCATCCGGAAACGCGGCTGCACCCGCCAAAGAGCGAGATCTGACATAATTAAAAAGTGGCTTCAATCAGGCTGTTTTCCTAATGGTTTGTCATATCAGCCCGCACGGCCCTGCACCCCCGGTGCTCCCAACCCCCTGAGGCATCATTTACATTTCTTAATAACCCCTCATTAATATTCATGACGTGGGGAGGGTAATAACGGCTGAGTGCACACCACTAATTCAATTTCAGCGAGCCTCAGTGTGTTTAGTTAATCACTGGGGGACCTGGGTTACTCAGTACAATTATTTATTCGGAATTAGATCTCGAGGCATCTGGGTTGAAACCTGAACTCGGAATAAAATTAAAGCAGGATTCTCCTCCTCTCCTCCTCCTCCCACCTCCGCTCCCATCCATGGTTCTGAGCATCCCCTGCAGCCCTGCTTTGCTGGGATGAGGATCTGGTGTTTCCATGCTGAGACCATTGCATAAGCACCATCTGCAGCTGCTGCTGGGTCCTGGCTCCTCTGCCCATCCAGGGAAAAGTGTCAGGAAAGAGAATTCAATATGATCAGCCCTGAGGATGGTACCCCATCCCCTGTGGAAGGTGGGTGCCTGGGAATAGGAAGCCAGGAGTCCTTGTTCTCCTGACCAAGCCAAGTCCCAGGGTTTGCTCCAGCCTATCCAGAGCCTTCAGCCCCTTGCCCAGCTTTGCTGCATGTTCCACCTGGGAGAGGCTGGTGCCCAGCCCTATGCAGCTGCTCATCTCCATAATTTATTTTCTGGTGAGCTTTTTTAATACTTCGATTGTGCTCCTGGTTTTGCTTTCTAATTCAATATTTTGTCCCTGTGCTCCAACTCACCTTATTGGATAAAAAGTCTGTTATTGCATCCTGCCCTGTAGGACTGGATGAGAATTTGGCTTCCCAGGCAGCAATGCAGTGCCTGGGTTCTTCAAATTCCTGCTTTTGGTTGTGTTTTTTTTTTTTTTTTGAGTGTTGCCCCTGGCCTTTGAGTCCTGTCAGGGAGGTGAAGTGAACATTTTCTATCCCTTTCTTTAACAAGAAGCTCGAGGCAAAGGTGCCGGCCTCACTCGCTGTGCTCAGGCTGGGGCTCTTCCTGTCACTGGTGGTTTTTGCCTTTCCTCAGCTCCTCCCAGAGCTGCTCCACTCACTGGGAATGAGGTGGAGGGGAAGCCTCGGGGCAGGAGCAGCTCATCATATTCTGTGCGTTTGTGTGTGGTCAGTTCTTATCCCCACTTGTGCTTATCTCTGGGTGGGGGTCAGGCTTCCCAGTAGCTGAATCCCATTCCCAGTATGTGCCAGTATCCCTCCAGTGTCTCCAGATGTGGAGGTTTCACAGCTGGGGAATCATCTGAACGCTCAATACCCCAAAGCCAGACGAGCTAATAATTATCTTCTATTTATCTCATCTTTAACATGCAGATTTGTTGAGTTAATTTTGCCATGACCGATCTCCTATATTTTCTTGAAACAATGGGGGATGCGAAGGACTCCTTCAAAAACATTATATATTTTTTTAATTTTCTGAGATTTCTCAAACCAGACTCCTGCTGAGATAACTGCGCAATAGCCGTGATCATTATGAAAAATTATTTTAGCTCAAAACTGTTTTTTAAAGCACAGTTGAAATAAATTCAGTACGATTTTGGCCGAGTTGACTCTCTCCTAATTATTCTTATTTGTTAAATTGAGAAATGCCTCAATCTGTCTGGGGTTCTGCATCTTGTGGAATTACAGAGCGATTTGTCACGACCTCAGCAAGCAGAGGGGCCGTCACGGCGCCGCTGCCGCGCTCAGGGCCCGGTTATTGGCGTGTTTTCAAGGTGACAGCGGTTAATGACGCCGGGTATAAATAGAAATGTGTTGTCAATAACCGCTGGCAGCGCCTTTGCAAGGTTATGGAAAACGTGGCCCGTAAAACGCTGATTCCCGCTGGCCCGGGGGAGCGCTCGGGGGGCTCTGCCGGGTGTGGCTTCCCCCGGGGTACAGCGGGGACGGGCCCGCCGTGGCACCGGCTGCTCGGGGCGGGGCGGGCCCTCCTGTCACCGGGGGTACACCGGGGTCTCGTTCTCTCCCTGCCCTGTGCCATGTGGCACCGGAGGACAGGCAGGATGCCCCGAGCCCAGCCCCGGGACCCGTGAAGGGCGGGGGTGACCCCGCTCCGCCCGCTCCCATTCGCGACATCCCCGCGCTGCTTTACGGCAGTGTGGCGCCTCCCGCCGCTCCCTTTCCGGCACGGCACACCCCGCCTCGCTTTCCGGCAGTGTGGCGCCCCTCCACCCGGCCTGAGCTGTCTGCCTTACGGCAGGTGTCGCGCGGCCCCGGTGCTTTGCGACAGGTTCCCGGTGGCGGGGCCCCGGTGGGTGCGATGGACGTGGGGGAGCTGCTCAGCTACCAGGTGAGCTCGGGGAGTTGGGCCGCGCTGGGGGTGTCGCGGCGCCCTGCGCGGAGGTGACCCCGTCCGTGGCCCCGCTGCGGCGGCAGCGATGTTGCTCCAGCTCCGGTGCGGCCGCGGCCTGGGGCGGCCGCCGTGCGGGGCCTCACCGGCCGCACTCGCACGGGAGCTGGTTAAAGTGCCGCTAAGTTTGGGGTGTCTCTCCCCTCTTCGGAGCGGTGGTGCTCCGTAGGAGCCGATTACCGGGGGCTCCGCGGCTTTGCCGGTGTCGCTTTGGCTACAGATGGGCAGATTGTGCCCGCCTGAGCTGGAGTGGAGCCTGAGCTCCTTCCGTGGCTGTTCTAGCGTGTCTGTTTCTCGCTGTTTTATCTCAAAACCCATTCAATTTCATTTTTATCAAAATGCGTTTTAAAAAGTTTTCCTTATAAAAGTTTTCCTTTACTCGGAGCGTTTTCTTCCCTTGCCCTTCGGTCACTGATGGCTCGTTGTGTGCAGCTATCGGGTGGTTTATTGTCCCGGAGCAGATTTCAGGTGTTCCTGGGAAACAGGGAATGAGGGCATGAACTGCATGAATATTTTGACACCTTGGCTGGGATAATGCTGGGCTTTGTTTCACTTCTCAGCCCGGCTGCAGCCGTGGGGATTCCCTGGGTGAGGAAAACACCCCGAGGCGTTTTCAGCCTTGTAGGTGTGGCCAGGTCTGCTCCGAGCTGAGAGTACGGAATTCCTGGTGCTTTCCTGGTGTGCAGGGAATTCCTGGTGCCCTCCTGGTGTGCCTGACCCCGTGGGGCACAGAGGTGAAGGGAGTGTCTTGCTGTTCACTCCGTGTTTGTGCTTTGGGAATGTGGTGTTGGGAGATGCTCGGGGGAAAAGGGGAAGTTGCTGTTGGTTTGAGAAGTTTCTCAGCAGTTTTCCCAATGGTATTGAAGTTTCTGGGGCAGGCTGTCTTTGAGAGCTCCACTGGATTCTTCCTTGATAATCTCCAGGATGTTTCCTTCTGTGGATTGCTCTGTCTCAAACATCCTTCCACATCCTGCTGCATCCAACAGCACAGCCCTGCTGCTCTGAGATCCACTCCACCTCTTCATTTATCTTTTTCAAATGTGATTTTTCAACATCAAATTAGAATTCTCATTTCTTACATTCCTATGATTCTTTGGCCTTCTCCACCCCATCTGGGGCTTAGCAATGTCGTCCCTTACATGTCTGGGATGCAGTTTATGGCACAGAGAGGTAAACCTGAATGAACTTAGTAATTTTTTAACCAAGTTCCAGCTTGGGGTTTTGTTAGGTGGTTTTTCTCTTGCTCTCGGAATGTGAACTCCCCAGGATTCCCTCCACTCTGGAGGGAAGTGTCCATCCACTTTGCTTTGCTCTCTTGGATTTTGTGCAGCTTTCCCTTGGATGAGCTTTCAGCACGGGCAGGGAGTGATTGCTTGTGACAGTGGGGGCTCTATTCTGTCAAGGTAAAGAAGTGCTGCTTAGCTGCAGGGTATCTAAATTTTAATTCCATTTCTTGCTGCTAAAATTGTTCTTAGCTGTGGGAAAAAACATTCTGCAGCTTTCAGCCAACTGCTGAAATAGTTCCTGAAGGATTTGCCCTGGCTCTGTGCTCTCCTGGGCTCTCAGCTGAATGCAGGTGGTTCTTGTGTCACTGGCTGGGGTGATGCTTTAGGGAGCATTGGAAGTTAATGGTGCTGAGTTCAGGCCTCCAGAACTGGGTACAATGGTGGGTACAGGCGAAAGAAGTGGAGGAGCAGCAGGCAGGCAAATAGCTCTGATTCTGAGAAAATGAGATTCCCTTCTGTGAGGGCATTTGCTGCTGAGAGATGCAGGAAAATAGTTGCGAGCAGCAGATTTCACTGCCTCCCATCCTGTGGGTCAGGCTCTGCCTTTGGGGAGGGTGGCTTGAAGGAGATGGCCAGGGCAGGGTGGCTTGGCAGCTCCCCCAGCAGCTCCTGGCCCACTCCAGCCCTGGATTTGGGAGCTCCCCTGCTCTGGGCTGGGCTGTGGGCTGGCTCAAGGTCTCCTTGGCTGTCCTCAATGCAGGGATGGTACCGGCTGGCAGGGAGGTGGTGTGATGCCTCAGCTCTCTGATTTTAATCTCTTGCTGCAAATGAGTTGGTCTTCTCAACCTCCCTCAGCACAACCCAAAATAATTGCTTTCCTCTTAGACTGTTTTGAATTTTCTCCTCTAAATGTGTAATCTGTGCCCTTGCTTCGGCAAGAAGATGTTCTCCCTCAGAGCCAAACTTGGCGTGGAAGACTGCAGGCACCGTGCCACCAATTCAGCACCAAGTGTCTGCCAGAACGGGAAAAGAAACCTCTTGCAACAAAAAATACAATTAAACAGCACCTGGCCGTTTATCCAAAGCTCAGGAATCCATAAACTTTACGTGTTGCTGCAAAACAGTTGCAGATGGTCTAAAGTGATGATTAAATATTGCTGCTGTTTGCCCAGATCCTCCGTGTTTGGTCTCTGATTACAGAGGGTAATTAAGAGGACAAAGCCAACTCCGGGCCTATTCAGAGTCTTCTTTCAGTTGTCCTGGGAGGGAATAAGGGAGGTTATTTGAATTCTCATTAACGGCAGATTTCATCAGTGTGAGTGATCATTGCAAAGCCCTGATTGTCAGTAAGATCAAGCAGCAGAGGAAGCAGTAACTGTGGGGTGAGATCTGCCTTCAGCACACTGGGTGATCTCCCCGGGGTCTGTCAGGGTTCAGTGCAGTGTGTACAGGGATGGATCTCTGTGTATCATCATTTCTGCTGCTGGTATGGATGATTTGCTGTCAATTTGCAATGTAATGGATGCATCTGATGGTAGGGGCAGCTCAGCTGAGCTGGTTGTTGGCTACTCACAGCATTATTACCCCAGTAGCTCCTCTGCTGCTGGCAGTTAAAACAAGGAGCCAACTTGATGGCTCAAGGGATGAGGCTCATCTGTCTGCCTCATCCCTTGGCTGTGCTCCTGGGAGTACAGCCCCATGCTGCCAGAGCTGTGCTCTCACAGGGTGGCACATGAATCTCTAGTTTGCTTCCCAGTGTATTGTCTGTGACCACCAAACCAGGGGGTGTCAAGAAAGATCCCTGTCCTGCACCTCCCTGATGTGTTCCTTGGGTGGTTCAGAGCCTTGCAAGGGAGGTTGGAGGGCACAGGGGTGCATTCCCTCTGAAATTAATAATCTGTATCCCTGTGGGTACCTGTCATTGCATTGTCATTGCATTTGCCTCAGATTGTGCGATTTTGGAGCTCTTGGGTCTCTGAGATTTCTGATTTTCCTGAGGTACCAGTTCTTCCAGATTTTAGCACTCAGATCCTGCACCATTTAGAAGTGCTGTGTGTCATGCCTCAGGAAGAAAAAGCATGGGAAAGTGAGATTGATCGTAGCCTGGTTTATCACAAACATTGGAAACAAAATTAGGAAGTCATTGAAGATTCCTCTGGAGATTAGGATCCCAAACTGACAGCTGCTGTGCTGCTTTCTGAGTGGCTCTTTGGAGCAGCCTGGGATGTGGGCACAGAAGCTGCATCATTTATAAAGATTTATTTCAGATTTCATTAACAAAAAAATTCCTGAGCCTCACAGTAATGAGGTTACTTACAAAACAGATACCTTAGTAATATGAAACTCATGAGTATTTCCTGAGTAATATGAAACTACTGAGACCTCTCTAAACCTTCCTTATGTTTGGCAAAGGCTGAAGCAATCAGGATTCTGAGAAATGTGTGTTCTGATTTTGTGGTGTACTTAACCCTGATATTAATGTGCAATCACTGCTTGGAGGGAGCCCAGGGGCGCTGGCAGATTATTGTGCTTTGATTTAGGACATTGTTTCCCTGTTCCTCATGTGACATGTGGCTGATGCTGCTCCTGCTGCCCACACTGAGGTCAGGCTTGGCCTTGCCAGACCAGGACCTGTGTCAGGGGAAAGTCTGTACCAAAGGCTGGGCCCCAGGGAGTGTCTGTCAGCCAACAGACACAACCAGTACAGGAGGACTACAAGAGAAAGGGAAAGATAATCCACCCGTTCCCAATTACCAGCTTCTGTTTACTTTATCATATTTGATAAACAGTAGCTTTTTTTAAACCCTTTTGTATTCATTGGTTTTTGTGTGGTGCTATCAGTGTTAGATTTAAATGAAAATGCCTGCTGAATAAATTACTGTGAATGCCCTGCATTCATCAGGAACAGAATTAAGCTTAGCTAACATAACAATTGAAAAATGCTTTTCTTGTGCATTTTCAAATGAATTCTAACTTCTTGCCAGATTCACCTTAGCACAGCTAAGTAAAAAAACCCCACATTTTGTTTATCAAATGATTAACTTTCTCTTTTCTACCAGAAAGGCAGAACTTGTGCAGATGTCTGTGAAGCTGTGGAATTGGTTAAATAAATGTGTTTGGACACAATCTGTGTGTTTGCTGAGCGAAATGCACCAGGCTCAGTGCAGCAACCTATGAGCTTAATTCTTGCTAGTTGGTAAGAGTCCTTTGCAAAACACAAATGCAAACCCAAGATGAAAATCAATGAGCAGAAAGTAATGCTTGCCTTAAATCAGTTGTTCATGACTGTGCATCCCTTGTGGAATGAGCAGGACCCAGGTGTTCCACTCAGGCCTTGGTTTCTTGGCTTTAATAAGCGCTGGTTGGGAACAGCAATGTTCTTAGCGAGGTTTTTGCATAACATCAATAAGGAGAGGCAAAGCCTTAATGCCTGCTTAATAGCGTTTGCCCGAATTCAATTACTGCCTATTGCCAGGCTCTGGCGGCGTTAATGATCACACACGGGGCACTTCCCTGATTTATCATAATGATTCTGCTCCGTGGTACAGAGCCTCCCCCAGCAATGCATAAATACAAAAAAGGGGAAAATAATTGAGATGGAAGCAAGGGTGTAAATTCTGATCTTGAGGATTGTGTACTCAGAGGAAATGGGGATGGTTTCATGATTGAGTTTTAGTTTAGGTTTTGTTTTGGGATGCTGTCCCTTCCTGTGGCACATGACTCTGCATCTGATAGACCCCCTGCTCCCTCAGCTTCTCATTACACCTCAGGCTTTGGTCCTTTTTAATGTTTAGAAATAAGAGTGAGGATTGAGATTCCAATTCCAAATTAGGAACATCCATGACAAATCTTGCTGAGATTTAGATGTAAATTTTGGGATTTATGTCACTAATAGCTGTATTTGTGACATTAATCTGTCAAAGATGGTTTAGGATGGTATTACCAAGGAGTGAATGGAAGGACAGAGGAAGGGCAGGGCCCCTTGTGACATCAAGGACATTGAGTAAGGAGTATGGATTTACTGAAGTTTTTTCCTTGGATGATGTCATTTAGAAGAGCACCTTTTCCTTATTCTCTTTATGGGTTTGCTGGTTGCTCAGGGAGTGTTTGAATTATTAGTTGTTGTCAATGACACATTTGTTTCCAAATGGATCTATGTGAAATTATATTTTAATGTACCTAGAAGATAAGTAATAGGAATCTGCTTAAAAAAAACCCAATCCACAAAACCCTCCAAGCAAATAAATTTTTCATTTCACAGAATCTCTGGGTATGCTTCCACGTCATGGCTATTGAATTATGAGCTGAGTAACTGCTTTAAAAGTGCATGGAGGCACTTTAGAAAGGTTTTAAGTCAGGAATGTACCATCTGTAATGGAAATGGCAGAGAAGATATAGAGAGAAAGCAGACAGATAACAGAGCTTGAACAGGTTTGCCTGGGAGCGAGCAGATACAGCTCTGATTTGTGCTAATGTGTTGTCTGGGAAACTTGATTCTGCGTCTTCCCTAAAGTGGTGACAAGGTGGTAACCCTGAAAACAAGGTGATCCCAGCCAGGCTGCTGTCTGGCCTGCTTGTTAATTATAATTAACTCCTCATGTGCTTTTTGGGGCTGGCTGGGGGGTTTTTATTTTTTTACATCTCCTGAAAGCAGCATTTTCTCCAGAGCAGATGATTTACCAGGTTGTCATTGGGCTGTGCCACTGGTGCAGTGTGAGGCAGAACTGGAACCACAGCTGGATTCCCTTAGGAGCCTGCAAGGTTTATTACCCTCTGCAGCCCAAAAGTTCCCAACCTGCCAGGGAGCTGGAAATTCCATCTTGATGCTCACACTAGTGCCAGACCTGGCAGAAGAATGACACTGTCACTTATTTCCTCTGCATTTTTCTTTGGATCAAACATGAGAAGGATCTCAGTCTCACATGAAAGCAGGGCCTGTGTTCATGGAAGCCTGGTGTGACTTCTGCCATTTTAGACAGGGGTCCCACAGAGCAGAAGAGCAGGAGCTGCCTGCCAGGTGCTGTTTTATAAATTAAAATGGACATGTGTTAGACCTAATGAGGTTACAAAATCACCTACCAGGTGACTTGAGCAGTGTCGCAAAGTAAATGTGTTTTTGTTATTATTTTCTTATTCTTGATGCATACACTCCTTTTAAATAGTAAAGAGTAATTAAGCTTTGTTTTGCTGTAGTTATAGAGCATAGAGTACTTCTGTTCCAGCTTGGTTGTCCTTCAAAAATGTGAGAGACCAAATTTAATGTCCTTGGAGCTTTTGAGGGGAAAATTTTTTCTTCAGTTGCAAATACTTTTATCCCTTTCTGCCTGAATGAAAACATGGGATTAGGATTAATGGACTTCTTCTTGTCCTTGGCCAATTACCTTTAATTTTGACAATCAACTAGAAATAGTGGGATAAAATAATAGGAATTGTTTTTTCCAAGCAAACCATGATGTTTTGGGCACTGTTTAATCCAGTGCCAAGCCCCTGCAGAGCTGCAGCAAGCAGCAGTCCTCTTTGTCCTCCCTACTCTGAGTTGGGTTTATTCTGCTTTTGCTTGTCAGCAAACTTCAGACAGAAGGATGGGGGTGAAATGGGAGGCACACAGGAATTCAATATAGTCTTGTGTATGTTGTGGGTAAAAAATTATCGTTCCCTGCTGTCTGCTGAGCATATCAGTCTGCTGGCTGTGAAATGTGGGGTTGTCTGAGCTGAGTCAGCAGCCTGGGGTTCCTTGATGGGCAGCTGTGCCCCACTGAGCAGGGCTGCTCGGCCACTCCTTGTCTGTGCACTCTTTGTCCTTGCTGTCTATGAAGATATTTTCCCGTGAATTGTGTTCATAGATCAAAGAAGGTAGGATGTTGACACAGCTCTTGGCAGAGGCATTCATCTACTCATGTGATGTTCCACTTCACTAAATTAATTTCCTTTCCAGTTTTCAGAGTTGTTAAGTGTCGTGTAAGCAAATCTTTTAAACTTGTAAGAATTTCCTCTGTATGGTTTGTAATATTGGTATTCTGGTTTGCAAGGGTCACTAAACACTTGTATTCATTCACCTTTTATTTGTGTGACTTCAGCCTAACAGAGGGACCAAAAGACCCCGTGATGAAGAGGAAGAGGAAATCAAAGCACGTCGGAAACAAGCCAGTGCCCGAGAGCATGGCCGTCACAGGGAAGAGGAGTCTGCTGCCCTGGAAGAAACTGATGATGAGAAGAAGAAACTCCTTCAGATAATTGAGAGGGATGGAGAAGAGGAAGATGAGGAAGTAAGTCCTCTGGGAATGGAGAGGCAGTGGAAATAACCAAACACTAAATCCCTTCTCTGTGATTCCCATTTCTTGCCATGTAGGTGGTGAGGCTTAACGTGATTTTTCTGTGCTCGTACAGCTTCAGGTTGTGGGTTTGCTTTCCTGCCCTGCAGGGTGTTCATTAATTTCAAATTTCTCAGAAATATCAGCTGAGGATTTAAAGTGGGCACAAAAGGGAGAAGGCTTTCAAGTCTAATCTCTGTTTGTTCTGAGAATACCCAGATCACCTTCTAAAGTATATTTTTAGGAAACAGTTTCTGTGTTCTAACCAATTTCCTGACTATTGTTCTCATCAGTACCCCCAACCATGCAGCTTCTCCCCCTCTTTGTAGCTGTGCAGCAGCAGCAAATAAACAAACATTCTTCTGTACAGGAAAGGTCTTGGGTCAGAGGAGGGGGGTGGCAGCTGTCAAGGGTAAATGATTTCAAGCCTTGGAGACAGAAATCCAATGCTGCATTGGCCTTTCTGCCAAGGGCCAGGGAAAAGATCACTTTATAAATGTGACACATGGATTGGTATAAATCTAGAAGATATTTGCTTCCTGCTGCCTGTGTCCTGTTTGATAAAAAAACAAGTGATATTCACCACTGCAGAATCGTGTAGCTTTGTAAAATATCATTGTCCTTTGTATACAGCATTGCCAGCATCCGTCTTTAAGAATCTCCCTCTTTTTTTGATGTTGAGCTATTGCCATGACAGTTGTTGCTGATAGCAGAGGAAGATAATGCTGGATTTCTGTAGCATTTCAGCTCCAGGGAGGATGGATCAAGAAAAGAGGAGTCCTCCTGACTGGCTGGAGTCTTGTGGATTCCTGCAGTGTGCCAGTCCCTCATCTCTGTCAAGTGGAGTCCTCCCAGCCAGACATTTTAAAGTCCAGGCTTTAGAACTCAAATCTGTTGTTTATTACTTTGGACTGCAGTTAATATAAGTGCCATTAAAATGTGCTTTGTCCCAGTAAATTTGATGTGAAGAAGCTAATCTGTAGGACACTGCAATACTGAATGCAAATTCAATACAAGATATAAAGCAGATCCGAATGGAGATATCATAGTGATATGTGTTAGAGGAAGCAAAGAATCAAAGGGAACAGAAGGAAGCAGTGTCAGCATGTGTGGGTTGAAATCCCAGTGCAAGAAGAATGTGCTTTGGGCACTGTAGTATTGATTGGCTGAATGGGGTGGTGACATGAGCAGGATGGCAATGAGACAGGTTGGGCAAAGGAACGGAGGAAATCCAATCATAACTGAAGGCTGGGGCTGGTGTTGTTATTGTAATGGAGTTTGCTGAAGAAATGGAGGTTTTCTGTCTCGTACCAGATTGCTGCTTAGAGTCACTGACCAAAGAATCTGCAACACCAGCAGCAGCTCTTGATTTATTCCTGAGGGGCACTTGGCTAAAGATGGGAGGGTGTCTGGTTTGGTTTTTGTTTTGAGAGCTTCTCTTAAATAGTGGTTGTAACACAGTCAGAGGAGAGGGAAGAGGTTACACAGGGAAATCTATATCATCAATTTTTTAATAAAAGAAGTGCATTAAAGTCATAAACTAAGGAAAATGTTTGTAGGTGTCAGGGAGGCAGCCGAGGTTGTATTGCTGCTGTACAGTAAATATACAACTCCAGCTGAGAAACACCTTAGGAGCATTTACAAAATAAAGAGAAAATACTAGAGTGGAATATTGATTTATTTTTTTCTTTAGGAAAAGGCTTTAAGATAACAGTGAAAGCTTATCCAAGTGAGGAAAATGCGGAAGAACATAACTTCAGGGCAGTTAAATGTAGACTTCAGAAAAACAATAGCACAACAAGGGACTTCTGCAGAGAAGCTCTCCCTGGGCACAGGCTGTGAGTGCAGGTTTGCTCTATGTCAGAAGCAAAAAAACCTCGATATGAGCTGGTGGTGCCAGGTTATAACAGGTGTGGAAGAGCAGCTCGAGGTCTGAGCTGGAGTGGGTGGTGATGGCATGTGAGGTGTTTGGCAGCTCTCTGCAGGGAGATTCCAGAGCTGGCTGGAATTCCCAGGGCCTGGACCTGGCTGCAGTCCCATCACATTGCTGATATTTCTGCTGATATTTCTCCAGCCATCCAAAGCTCATTTTTCTGCCTTTTCTGATTTGGTCAGGAGGAACCTTTGGATGAAAGTTCAGTGAAGAAGATGATTCTCACCTTTGAGAAGAGATCCTACAAAAACCAGGAGCTGCGGATCAAGTTTCCCGATAATCCAGAGAAGTAAGACTGTGCTTAACTTTTCTCCCTTTGATTTTAGGTGTAAGCCTAAATAAATTGCTGGAATATAGAGATGTTTTCAGTTACATAAAGCTTATGTAACTGCAGTTATTGCCTTGTAGTTCTTATAAATATTATTTGAAACTGACTTTGTTAATTAAAAATGCCTTTGTTGAGACTCTGGTGCGGCCAATATATGGCTGGCAGCACAAAAACCATCATCAGCAATAATTAAAGGTTTCATTCCATCATTTGATGTGAAGGTGTGTGCTTGCATACCAGCCAGAGGTCTGTATGGGGAGGAAATTTCATGTTACCCAGTGCTGTGGTGAGCAGAACAGCTGGGATGGGCTTCAAGAGCCAGATGTGTGTTTGTGTCCTTGAAGCCTCTTCCTCCCTTCAAGATGTTCTGTTATTCATTTTAAAGGGATTTCTTCCTACAGTTCAGTGCCATTATTTTTTGTCCAGTTTGCTGTCCTTTCCCTTACCCAGATTATATTTATGGACTTCAGACTCTTACAACCCACATACTAATACGTGCTAGCTAGGGAAAGTGCAGCACTCTGCAGAATTTATTTTAAAAGCAAGTTTTCTCATGTGTGGCTGCAGCGTCTTGATTTTAATTTCTTCTTGAAATTCTATAACTGATTTAGAAAATTGGAACAAATCTGCTTATTTACTCTATGTAAATTACACAGTAGAAATGTTTATGCTGCTGCAGGATTAAACTTCAAGGAGCAGGTGTAGGGCAGGGAGGATAGAAATGCTGGTGCCATGTGCATCTGGGGTGACAAGTCCTATGTGATGTCTCCTGGAAGGTAGTGGTCTTTTCTTGCCTTTTTGTTACCCTTTTTTTGTCTTGCCTCAGGTTTATGGAGTCAGAGCTGGATTTAAATGACATCATTCAGGAAATGCACGTGATCGCGACGATGCCCGGCCTGTATCACCTGCTGGTGGAGCTGAACGCTGTGCAGTCTCTGCTTGGGCTGCTGGGACATGACAACACAGATATCCTTCAGTTGTTAAAACAGCTCTCATGGGAGAGGCTTTCTGCAGACTTTTCTGTAATCTCTCATATCCTCTTTCCTAGGCTCCTGTAGATGTTTTTCTCCTCTTCCTACCACACTGAATTTATGTGTTGGTTTTTCATTTTTTTCCCAGTGAAAGCCCTCTTTGTTCAAGTAATATTGATTCTGAATTTTTTTCAGTGCTGTTATTCTCCTTTCTTGTTTTATGACCCTTTCATCTAGTTTTGACTGGCAGTGTTAAGAGTGTGAGCAGATGAGCAGCACAGGAGAAGTGAAGGCCTGGGCTTAGCAGCAATAATCTCAGACTGCAAACTTTGGAATAGCCTCAGTGAAAATTAAACTATTTTACCCCTTCTTGCTGAGAGCTGAACTGTCAGACTGTCAGCTGTTTGTGATGGACTAGTTCACCACATGCTTCACCTTAGGTTGTAAATGTGCCCTCTTCATGTGCCCATACCTTTAGTTTGGTGTGCACAAAGCTCAAGGCTGTGGGTGGCCCCTCTGGTTAAGTACATTTCCAGAGACAATTCCATTTCCATGCTCAGTGAGATCCAGTGTCACTGACCCTGATCCCTCTGTGCACCTGGCTCTTGTACCTCTGGAGCTCTGAGGGCATCTGAGAGAGAGCTTCCTATTTATGTAGTGTTGATCAAAACCAGTGCCATTTTTTGAATATCCTGGTGCCTTGATGCTTAGCTGTCAGCTGGGAGCTGGCACTATGCCCAGCGCACCACTGTGCAGTCTGTAAAAGCAGACCTCAGACCGCTTTGCTTGTAAAATATTCTACAGCAGATTAAGCTGAAAAATTGTTACATGACTTGGGAGATTGCATGTCTGTGTCCTGAAAATATCTGTGGGTGGAGGGAGCAGTGAAGCCCTGTGGAAAGGGCACTGTGTGTTGACTTGAGTCTCAGGCAGTCCTTTTTCCATTTTTATTGATCCATGGCCTTAGGAAGGTAATTTATTCTTTGCTTCTTTATGTGTAAAGCAGGAGATAACACTTACCAGCTTTCCTGAGGTGTTTTGGAATATACAATGTGAAAAGGCCTGTTAGTGCTGCATGTTGTGGTCTGATGCACAGATCTTGGTTTTCTTTTTTAGCACTTTTCTTTATAGCACCATCTATTGAGAATTCATAATTCATTCTTTCTAAGTGGGTGCAGTGATCAGAAGCTAAAACCAAAACATAAATATTTTATTGCATGCCAGTTTATATTAGCGAGCACTGTGTTTGGGTATTTTGACTTGCATCAGGTGGAACCTTGATGTGGTGAATGCTGGTCCCTGCAAAACAGTAAACCCCACAGCTTCCCTTATCCAAGATCTGCAAGGAAATGGCTCTCAAATAACTGTTAACAATTTATGTTGTACAGAGGGAAGCTCCTCCCATGCAAATCCAATTTCGTGGTTACTGTAGTTTAATTATTTATTTTATACCAGACACCACAGACTTGTTTGTACTGTGTGCTTTTATACTGAATTTCTCATTCATAGGGAAAAAAGGAACAGTGGGAATATTGACTGGGATAGCAGAGCTGTTTTCCAGATAAAGTGCACCAGAGTACAGCTTGCTTTATACTGTCTGCCATGGAAAGCTTTGTGCTGGGATCACTGCTGCTGTCAAAGACTTGTCAGGGTTTCCAGTGTGAACTCTTTTTCTTTGCTTTGCAACTTGCCTGTCAATGAATTTATGGGTAGGAATTTGGCCTGAGAACTGCAATTTTGGGAAAAGTATATTTTGTGTTATAAAACTGCTGAAGTGTTTTGAGCTCCATTGGAAGCAGAGACTGCTGCTGCTCACATACAGGGTAGAAGCACTATTGAAGTGAAACATCTAGACATAAAACTGCATTGATACAGCTCAGGTTTTCTAATGATGTTTTGTTAAAACAAATGGGAAAATATTTTTTAAAATGAGTTCTTCAAGGAGAGAACTAAACAAATGGCTCTTTGAAGCAATTTAATTGTGGTGTCTTGAGGGACTAATGCAAGGAGACAAAAGAAATGTCCAGGGGGAGCAAATAATCTGCTGAATGATTCATACAGTTTTACACAAAACATGTGAATGAAAGATGATCACCAACAAGATTTTATTAATGAAAGACATGAAAGCTTCAAGCGAGGCTTTGCTTTACTATCTCCTAAATTTTATGGGACAGCCGATACTCTCACTGCAAGCCCCAACAGAAGCTTCCCAGACAGGAATGCCCTGTATTATGAACTCTGCTGAATTCTTTGCTGTGCACTCTCAAAAGAATTTGGTTCAGTTATCTTTGTAGCACCCAGGAGACAGCAGAAATCTTCAACTGATTCCTCCCTGAGCTTTCTCTCCCACGAGCTGATGAAACCCCATTCCCTCAATTTGTCCTCATCCAACCTGTATTAACCCCCAGATCACCTCAGTGGTCCTCTGCTCTCCCAAGCACAGTATGTCAAGGCCTCTCTTTTATTAGGAGAGCCCATGACTGAACAAAATATTCTGCAAGTTGCCCCATGAGTGCCAAGGAAAAGAAAAGAATTCCTTCTGTTGACTTGCTGGTTTTGCTGTTGCTGGTGCACTGTAGTGTGTGATTTGCCTTTGTCACTGCAGTGACACTCTGCTGAGGTGACACTTGCCTGAAGTGACATGCTGGTGACTCTCCTGCACCTTGTCCAGCAGAAAGTCCAGGCTCTCTCTTGCAGAGCTCACCTCTCCAGCCAGCCCCAGCACACGGCTGAACCTCACTAAGAAAAGAAAAATGAAAATACTTTTCCCGTTGCTGCTTGTGTTTTTGAACAAATGCACAAATAGGAGACCTGGGAGCCTCTTTGTCAGCCTGGGCACTTGAGAGAGATCCATCACAGAGTGGTTATTTAGGACATTGAGAAAACCACAGCTCCTGCTCTGCCCTTGGGACGCAGGCAGGATTGATCAGTGTGTCTGAGAGAATAGGGAAGTGGGTCTAATGAGCTGGAATGCGTCTTGTCGTACAAGGGAGCTGTGCAGCAGGCAGGGGAGCTGTGTGTTATGCAGCCCAGAGTTAATGAGTGAAAATTGGGCTGGCAGAAGCTCTGCTGTTCCTGTGAGGGCTGTGGTTTGAGGAGTGTGCTGCCCTAATTGGGCTGGGCAGAGGGGGGTGATGCTCCTGCTGCCGGCGCTGCCCTCGTTAGGGGTGTGTGTGTATCAGGTTAGCAGGGCTATCACTGAGAGCAGAATACCCAAATCACATTATTGTAACTCATTTCTCTTTGCATGTGTTCAGTCTTGACAATGCAACATGGTGCCTCCTTAGACCAACTCCAGCATGTTTGAAAAAAATAAGTAACTACCATGAAGAAACACTAAAATTGCCTGATACAGTAAGCACGGAATCACATTTGTTTTTATCATTCCTAATTGTTCAGATTCCCTAATTTTAGCACTTCTGGGGAAGGTCTGCTGCAGTAGTCTGTGCGCTCTTGTGTCTGGTACCCTGTGCCCTGCTGCTGTGATTGTAATGCATTTTATCACCTCACTGGTAATGTATTGCCAGTTGCTTTGGGGTCATGTCATGAACAAATTGGCCTAAGAGCCATCTGCTATTGATACTAAATGCATTTGTCTCCCTGTTGGTTGTCCTTAACACCCAGTACATGTTTCCATAGCTGTGGTTGACTTGCTGCAAGAGCTGACTGATATTGATACTCTCCATGAGAGTGAAGAAGGAGCTGAAGTCCTCATAGACGCTCTTGTAAGTAGGAAACCCCAGATTATTTCAGTGCCTCAACATCTGCCTCAGCCCAGCAATGAACACTGACCCATGCTGCTGTTTGCAGCTGTGTCTTTGCTGCCAACATTGTGATGGAGAAGCCTGTTCTGAACCTGAGACCATGATGACTGTTTTTGATGAAATGCTAGAGTTTGAGGAGTGGGTGGTTGCACCATTTGCACATTGTTGCACCACTTCTTTTTTTGAAGGAGCAGTATCATATTGCAAAATTTGTGTAGGCTAGGGGATTTTTTGGTGCAGGGAGGGAGAATGAAGTAATAATATTTGTGGCTTGGACAGTGTCCCATTGAAAACAGGAGCTTTGTTTGCATTTCCCTTCTCTCCTGTGAAAAAGTGACCTGGGTTCACTAATGGAGAACTGAAATTTGTTACCCAAAGGACAGTGATGCCCCTGTGATCTTTCAGTCTCACTCTTGCACAGGAGACTGGTTGTCTTCTACCCAGTAACTTGTTTCAAGCCTAAAAATCTGGGCTTGAACTGGAGTATCTGTTGGTGATGGTGGGATTTTTTTTTCTTAACAAGAAGTAAAAACTTGAAAGTTTTCATGTAGCAGAGCAAATGAACTTTAAGGATGGAGGAGGGTACAGAGGTAAGGATCCCTTTTGGCACAGAGAGTTAACCAACCCAGAAAATTACCTAGGTGGGTGGCAGCTGCATTGGTTGGTGTTAAGTGTTCCTTGCACACTTAACCCTCTGAGTGCCTCTTGGCCTCTATGGAGTGGATTTCCCCTTTTCCTGGTGTTTGTGTTGGGTGCCTCCTGCTCCCCAGCTGCAGAAGAGGAATACAAACACCCCAGAGAGGTGATGCCCAGCCAAACATGAGTTTTACAGGTCTGTCCTACCTTGGGGCTGGTGAATTGCTGCCTTTGAGCATCGCTATGGCTGTGTCTGTGTCTGGTTCTGTAACTATTGTGTTGAATTTGAAAGACAGGAAATTACAGTTTTTCTTTTGTTTGCTTTGTTTGGCTGCTCTGTTTTCTCCTACAATCCTTGTCCAGTCACTAGAATGTTTCCTTCCAGAGGTTAATGACAGTGCCCAGAGCCCAGTTCCTCCAGCTGGCCTCTGGGCTGCTGTTAATTACTCTGCCTTGGTGAGGAGATTGCTGGGTGAAGGAATTGGGAGAGAGGAGCTGCTAGAGAAGATGTTTTCTATAAAATATGTGGAGAGGTAGTAAATCAAGTGAAGTTCTTTCTGTTTTCATTGTCACCAGCTCACTGATAATAGCCATGTTTAGAGGTTTCATTGTCCTGCTTGAAAGAAACAGGTCAGGCATATCTTGGGAGAAATGTTTAGATATCTGCTTTTTAGATTACTTTTTTATTTTGTTTAAGAAAGTAGGTAAAAGGTTGGAGGATATCTGAAGGTTGTTGCATTGTTTTCTGCAGCAGCCCATATATATGTTTTGTCCACATACTTACTGGGTCCAAAGCTGGTTAAGACTGTTTGAATTGGTAATGTTATTTTGTTTCACTGTTCCAAGCTCACCTCCACAATGGAAAGTTTGCCAGAGTCAAGCTGTGACTCTTTCCAATTCCAGTTTTAAAGACTTATTTTGGGTGGGAGCTCTGTGATTCAGGGACTCCCCCCTGCCTCTCTGGTTTTCCTTAACTCACTGAAGTCAACTTGGTGCATTCATCTTGAGAGGATTTAACTGCAGGACTTCAGCTGGTGACAGTTTAACTCTTGGATTTGGATCTGTGTGTGAGCATTGTTCTGTCAGCTTTTTGTACCTGTTAGGTGGAAGGTCCACCAGCAATGTAGGCAGGCAGCAGTGACCAGCTGTGACCAGCTGTGACCAGCTGCTTGCAGAGCTGACAGTTCTCCCATCCACAGTGGTTTGTGAACCTCATGCTTCAGAATTCTGAGGGATTATTAATGAGTTCAGGCTAGTTCAGGAAATAAGACTGTGACAAGGTGCATGTTTCCCTCCTGATGGTTTTCTGTTTAATCTGAAACACAAAAGTTGTTTCATTAATTAGGGAAAACATAGTGACAGATTTACATGATGATTCCTTTGCTTCCTCTGAGATTTTACAGCAGGGTTGTTCATGTCTTCTGGTCATATCTGGCAGGGTGTTTCCTTTGTCTCTTCTTTTCATTCTTGTTTCTTATCTCTTTATCTTTTCCATGACCCTGGGGATTTAGGTGGAGGGCCAGGTTGTGGCCTTGTTGGTCCAGAATTTAGAGCGCCTGGATGAAAGTGTGAAAGAGGAGGCTGATGGTGTCCACAACACCCTGGGTAAGTGGCTGCTGCGCAGCCCCTTGCTTCTTTCTGTGGTTTGTACCGAGGAGTGTGAATTACCCCTTCCTTTCCCCTCTCCTCTTTTTCTCTTGGACTGCCAGCACTGCAGTACAGGATCTGGTACAGCTTTTATTCAAGCACAGCTTGGAATCACTTGTCCCTTGTGCCAGAGTTTGTCCTTTGTCCTATGGGTGTATGAAAGGTGTCTCTTACCAAACCAGCTGTGTTGGGAGGTGCAGATACATGCATCACTGCACTGCACCAGAGGCAATCACAGAACTGTTTGGGCTGGTAAAGCTCTCTAAGATCACTGAGTCCAGCTCTTAACCCAGCACTGCCACCACCAAACCATGTCCTGAAGTGCCACATCTACACAGCTTTTAAAAACCTCCAGCAAAGTGCTCCACTGTCCATGTATTTACTATGAACATATCTGTGAGCTATACTTTGTTTCTGTTTTAGTAATATATTTAGCTTTCAGGTAGTGAAACATTTGCAATTCATGGAAGGACATAACTGCCCCTCTGCTGCCTGATCTGCACAGCACAGAACCATTGCAGGGTGGTCCCACTGTTGGCAGTCACACCATCACCCACTCCTTGCAGTCCTTTGGGATTGTAATCTCCCAGGACTGTAAGACTGAGAGAGACTGGAAACAAAGAGATTTGTAATTTTTGATGGGGAGAACCATCTGTTTTCTGTGTCTTTCTTGCCAGGAATCGTGGAGAACATGGCAGAGTTCAGGCCGGAGATGTGCACGGAGGCTGCACAGCAGGGCCTTATGCAGTGGCTGCTCAAGAGGCTGAAGGTGAGCTGGTTTCTCACTTTCCTTCTACAGACTAGTTAGCACAAAAACTAGGTGGAGAAAAGCCAGTTGGGCTTTTGTGTGTTGGAGAAGCCCAGTTAAGGACAAAAAGTTGTAGTTCAGGGTCTATGTCCTCAGCAGTTTTAGTTTAAAGAGACACACTTAGGTTTTGTCTTTATAAATGTCTTGCAGTAGAAATTGTCTCTTTTATCTTTTCATATGATTCATATATGTTGAATTTCCATGTGTGAGTTCTGTAGGACTATGAAAGCTGACCAGCGAGAGGGGACACTAATATTAACCATTTGCTTCCCACATTTCTAGCAATTTCTGAGTTTTAAGTGATGTCTGTGTTTAAATGCTGCTGGGGGCGGCTTTTGCTTTGAACTCAGCTAATTGCCTTTTAAATGAAAAGCTGCTTTTCATACTCTGCATCCTTTGACAGCGAGTTACACACTTTAACTCTGTCTTGTGTGAAAAAATGCCTAAACATTCACTGGAAAATGCTGTAGAAAAAGAATGGATAGTTCAGCCCTCTCACAGAAATAGTAAAGGAAATATAGCAAAGAAATTCTGGCTGTTCTCTAACCTGTCAGTAAGGCATTAGCACTTCCATGCTTAAATGTCTACATGATTAGAAAGACTCTGAGTTGCAGAAATTCTCCATCAGCTGTGTAAGTGCAGGTACCCCTCTGTGCACTTCACATCCTTGTTAGCAGAAGTAATCTGTAATTTCTCGCTACAGGTAGTAACATAATTATGTTCTTTGCTTAAAAATAAAAAGTGAAGTTAATTTTAGTCTTGGCAGGTAGGTACTGCTGCCTGCCTTGGAATTGCTGTGGCAGCTGAAAGACTGAAAAACTTGGGAAAGCAAAATAATCCCAGCTAGGATTCCCCTGCTTGGTGCCACAGAACATGAATGCTCAGTGGCATTCCAAGCTTGTGTAGGGTGTGTCTGATGTGTTCCCTGGCTGTGTTATCCCTGGGTTTGGGATGTAGGATCTTGCCTGTACAGGGTTGTGGGTAGCTAACAAACCCCTCTCCAGGTGCTTTGGCTCTTGGCAGTGCTTGGTCTTGAATCTCTCTCCCTGACAGATGTGTTTGGGATTAACCCAGGATCTCAGCAGCTGGGTAGAGCTGCTGTGGAATGTCTCTGGGATAAGTTTTAAGATCAGGGTTCTGTCTGAGCAGTGATGAGGACATCTGGTACACAGCACAGAGCATGACTTTGTTTCCTGACAACATTTCAGGTCTTATAATTGTATTGTGACTGTCAGAGCTGCATCAGAAGGCTCAGGTGGAGAGCTCATAGCTCACTTCTGCAAACACAAGCAGGGTTTGATGATGTGTGCAGTCTTAGGAGATCAGAATGTTGTTTCCCAGGATTTGCAGGGCAGCAGTTGGTCACCCCATGGCAGAAGGTGGCAGGGCTGGACAGCACCGAGCACCTTCCCCTCTCCCTCATGGTCTGCCTGGAGGTGTCTCCTGGCTGCTGTCAGTGCCATCCTCTGCAGGGGGGTTGAGGATCATTCTGCAGAGTGGTTGGGGATCATTTGGAATGAAGAGCTTTATTTAAAGTCAATACTTGGTGGTGTTTGGGATCTTCCTGCTTTACATGTTTCCGTGTGTTGCCTGGTGCTTGCACACCATGCTTTGTTCCTTGCCAGAAGGGTGGGATGATTGGCCCAGCAGCCCTGCATAGGCAGGACTGTCCACTGTGCTGCAGGGAGTTGTGTGTTTGGGGAGAAAACTGGGTGAGTTTTTTTCATTTTTGCTGTGTTTTAAGCTTAGGACTTCTGCTTTTTCCCTTCTTGAACAGTGGAGTATAAATAGCTGGTAACTGATGATTTTTCAACTTGTTTTATTTTATGAATCTCTCAGTAAAACAGGTTGCATTATTATCTAATTGGTTAATGTTCAGTCTGTTTCTGTAGATGAAGCAGCTTTGGCAGCATACAAAAACATTGGATCCAGTTCAGAATCCACTCTAGGGATTTTTTGAGGGGTTCAAATTCAGCATTTTCATTTCATTATGACTTTTTTAGCATATTTGAGGATGGAGGGAATATCTGAAATGGAAGTTATGTGATTGTGCAGGCAAAACCCATCTCATGTTCTTCTGACTGACACTCTGATCCTCACAGGAAACTCTGGCAGTTACTATATGATGTTATTGGGATGTATGTTCTGAAATTCTGGTTTTGCTGACAGGCACTGACTTCCAGAACAGAGATAAGTGCCAGGCACCCACTTAACATTGGGGGAAATATATCACAGGAAAGAGATTCTGTGTGGCAAACAACTGGAGACTGTTCTTAGGGGTTTTGAGCCAACTTGGCCAAACCTACTGATGTAGGACCATATGAAATATCACAGTGGACCTTCTGCATGTGTGCATGAACACACAAGCACCTCCCATCACCCTGAATCAGAATTGTTACTGTTCTGTCACTGAGGAAAACGGCAGAATTACTGCAGATGTGTTTCATTTTGTGTGCTGCTCATACATTTGGTGATTTGATTAATGTGTTCTTCAAATCAATGAGAAGCTGAGGGCCTTGCCCTGATGGGTCTCTTGTTCTTCCCCCACAGGCTAAGATGCCTTTTGATGCCAACAAGCTGTACTGCAGTGAGGTGCTGGCGATTCTGCTCCAGAATAATGATGGTGAGCCATGCCTGCCATATCTCTGTCAGTGAGGGCAGAATCCAGCCTTCTCTCAGATCACAGCAGCCCTTTTCTGCCTCCAGCTCTCCTTTGCTGCCTTAACTCTCCCCTATGTGCTCCCTCATCTCCACCCTCTCTTTCTCTGCAGCTTTTGTGCTCTGTCAAGCTGTATTGATTTTGTTTGCTGATGTATCAGTGTTAGATGGCTGTAAAATCTGACAGTTAGCTTCATTTTTCTCTCTCTTTTCCCCCTTTCCCCCACCTCCGTCTAGACAACAGAGAATTGCTTGGGGAGCTGGATGGGATCGATGTGCTGCTTCAGCAGTTATCTGTGAGTAATTCCCACATGCCTTCTCTTCCATCAGGAGACTGCTGGGCTGGGTGGGAGGAGTGGAAAATATCCGGGGTGCTGTCCAAGCAGTGCTTCATATTTGGTGAGGCATGGTCCCCAAATAGCTTCCATGTGGGGTGTCATCCATGGTCAGTGAGATGAATCCCTTTTGTAAAGATGAGGTGCATGGAAGTTAAATTATTACAGTACAGTTTCATGGAGAGTTGGATGTAGGCAGGGTTGGAATTGGTCCATCCTCAGCATGCCCCACTCCAAGCACAGGGCTGCCCATGTTTGAGCTGGCTGAAGGTGGTGTGTTGCTTACTCACCTCTGTTTCTTCAGGCAGTGCTGCCTGCAGCACCCTCAGGTATGAATTGTGTAGGAATCTCTGATAATCAGCTTATCCACATGCTTGAGTGTGAATTTGCCCTTCCCCTTGCAGGCCCTGTGTGTTATCCTTTAAATGCTACAGCAGGCTGCTGCAATTTGTGGGTGCACAGTCAGGGCAGCAAAGGGCAGCAGCTGCAGAGGATGCAGCAGTGACCTGTGAGATCACTGGCTGACCCCTGTCAGGTGCTGGAGCTTTTGGTGCAAACTCTTCATGCATGTTCTGCAACAGCACAGCCCAACATCTGGGGGTAATTTTACTTTCTTTGTCCTTCAGGTGTTTAAACGACACAATCCAAGCACAGCAGAGGAGCAGGAAATGATGGAGAACCTGTTTGACTCCCTCTGCTCCTGCCTCATGCTCAGCTCCAACCGTGATCGCTTCCTGAAGGGTGAGGGTCTGCAGCTGATGAACCTGATGCTCAGGTACCTCATTAGCCTTGTGATTTCCTTCTTGCTTTTGATGTGCCAATACATATTCCAGCTAGATATTTGTGGTTTTATTTTAAAACTTCTGTGTTGGGATATTTGTCTGTCTTCTCTCTCTGTTTTTTTTCCAGCAGGTAAGTAAGTTGGATTTTCTCAGATGTGGAATCTCCAGTCTTTGTCTTTATTACCTAAGAACTGAGGTTGCCACAGTGGCTGCTGGAAAGTGGCAGATCTTTCATCTGGTGTCTGCCACAGAGAATTCTGTAGGTCAAGTAAACCCTCTGAGATTTAAACAACCTCTATGTGGTCAGGAGAGGACCTTTGGATATCTCTAGGGAAAACATTTTTCCTTTTGTTCCCCAGCTCAGGCTCCACTGTGTTGTGTAGCCTCTGAGATGCTGAATTTTTGTGGATGCTGATACAAAAATTACTTTTGTGAATGGGGCATAGGTTTGCATTTCTTGTGCTGTGCTTTGTCACACCCTGAACCTCTGGGGCTTCTCTGCTCTCTCTCCACTTTTCCTTGCTGGGCTGGCACTGAGCTGTGTCTGCTGGGCTGTCTGGCTCCCCAGAGCTGCAGGAGGGCACAGCAGGCTCTGTCTGGCTGTCCCCAGAGTGCCAGGCTGTGTGCTGGTGGGTTGGCAAACACCAGCCAGGAATGATGAGCTCCTGCAGCTCAGGGCTGGGGAATGTGTGGCAGCAGGGAACTGAATAAATAACCCAACATGGATTATTCAAATAGGAACACTGGGTTTTCTTGAGGCTAATTAAGGAAAAGCTCCAAAACTAAGAGCGGGAGGGAGGCCTCCCTCTGCCTGGAGTCCTGAGCTGCTGAACCAGCCTTGCAGAACTAATTAGTTGGAGTTCTTGTGCCATGTGGGTGGGATTCAGTATTTGGATTTTTAAGAGCTTTTTACCCATTTTTTGACTCTACTGTTTACCACTCTCTGCACAGGACTCCAGCTGGAAAATTATGACAAGTGGAAAATTTCTCCTTGGCTGCATTTTGCCCCCCATAGTAGTTGCAAAGGGGTTGGGAGGGACAAAGCCTGATAGACAGAGTTTCCAAGGCCTCAATCTGTGGATTCTACAATTTGAGTGGGATTGATAAAGTAACAGTGGGAAAGAACTATTTACAGAATTTGTTCTAGAAGCTTCTGTCCCTGCTGTCCACAGGCATGTACTATACTGACAGCTGATAATTTTATATTTTTTAAACTCTTCTAATCTAGTTGTAGTGCTTAGAAGGTCTCATAGTTGCTCAGTTTTTCTTGGACAGAGCAACTTAGGTGACCACAATCTGTTGTAAATAGGGAGTGAGTGTGGACAGTTG
The DNA here is from genome assembly GCF_028769735.1 of Zonotrichia leucophrys gambelii. Classification (NCBI taxonomy): domain Eukaryota; kingdom Metazoa; phylum Chordata; class Aves; order Passeriformes; family Passerellidae; genus Zonotrichia; species Zonotrichia leucophrys. Next base: position 7,809,123 of record NC_088189.1, on the reverse strand, counting down.
TGATCTGAAGCTGTACATCTGTATCTCCTTGATACCTCCATGATAAACAGCAGAGAGCAGACATGCCTTTCAGTTGTGATTGACCACCTTGCCCACAAACAAGGCAGAGTATTTTTCTCTCCTGTTGGTGTCCTCTGAAGGCCGGGGGCAGAGATCTGTTATTTTTTGGTTTTACTTTGGAGGTGGTTAATCACTGTACCACAGCCTGTGCAGATGAAAGGACAAATAGACAAAGTTGAAAGTGTATTGACATGATGTGAGATAGATAAGCTGTGTGAGAATAAAGATATCAGGCTTGAATCTCCATTACTGTTGTGGGGAACACAGCATTCTGTGTCTGGTGCTGCCCGATCCATCCAGCCGAGTCGTTCCATTATTGATGGTTGTGCACACACACCTGCAGAGAGCTGCAGCAGCTTTCAATGAGCATTTAATGTGCTCATGATATTCCTACAGATAGTCATGAGAACAGGATGGATTCTGTTGTACTGAGCCTTAAAAATGTGTAGCCAACAGCAAAAGGTAACGTTGTATCATGTGAACTTCTCCTGGTTTATGGGGGGTCAGTGGTAATGCCTGAAAATGAGCCCAGTGTGGCTGATGTGCCTTATGTGCATGTCCTGGACTTGTGCTGTGGTCTGGGACTTCAGCTGGCCCTGAAGGAATTGTGGCTTCACCAAGCAGGTAATGGGAGGTGAGCAGAGGGTCTGGGAGAAGATCAGGTTGAGAGGGATGAAGCTGATGACAGCAAGAGTGAAGGAGGAAGTTTGGAAGTAGAATGAGAGCAGGGCTATAGATAATTATTGAATTTACATCTCTACACCATTTATTTAATGTCACATCAAGGTAGCAGCCACCAGTAGAAAGTTTAGAAATGTCCCTTAGAATTAAACTAAATTTTCTTTTTAGTTCAGAAAGTACTTCTTAGTGCTCATTCCCTCAGTCTTGCCTTAGTAACCTGACTGCAGTTTAGCCAAAAGAGAGGAAAGCGGGCTTGTCCTGTCAGCTCCTGGTGCTCTGACAGGCAGTTATTGCTTTGGCTGTAGAGCTGTGTGGGCTTTGAGGAGATGCAGCCCTGTCACTCCTGGGGGATGTGTCAGGGACATTCTCTGTTGCTCAGGGAAAATGATGTGTGGCTTTCCCAGCTATGAACTGAGGAGCATGTGTATGCACAGAGACAAACAGAGCCCAGGGAGCTCATGGGGACCTGCAGCACTTGGGCCACAAAATGTTCTGTCCTGCAGCTATGCTGGGACTTTTCTTGACCCTCAATAAAAGCTTTTGTCTCCTGTACAGAAAACAAGGTGAAACCAGACAACTCCATATGGCTCCCCAAAGCTTTTCTGTAGCTATTTCAGGCTAGATTTTTTTATCATTATTAAAATATTTTTATGTTTTCTTGCCCTGCTGTTCCTAATGACCCCTGGAAACATAAGCTGTCTCTTTACTAAATCTTCTGGTTAATTAAATGGAACCATTTTATGCACACTTTCCCAGGAAATCTAGTGTTCTGCTTTTACTGGTATTTTGGAAAGTTAAAGGCTATGTTCTGCTAATATGTAAAGTACAAATAATGTCAGCACCTCTTTTTAAAAAAAAATAGATGTATCAAAGGAATTGTCTCAGATGTAAAGATGTTAAAAGGAGGAAAGCAATGGTCAGTGAATGAAGTTTGTAATTCAGAGTTTCCATGAACACTGAGGCCCCTCTGTATTTGGTGATTCTCATGTTTGCTTGTCTGTGAATTAGTGTTCAGCTAAAAGTTCCTTCAATGAGCACAGATGAGACTAAGATAAACTGCTTGCCCTCTGGCAGAATAAATATTTCAAATAAAATCAACTCCAGACAGTCCAGGCAAGCAGCTATTGATCTCTAAAAGCCTGAACTTAAACCAAATGAATATTCCAGAGCTCAGCCCTGCACAGCCTTCCTAAATGCTGATCAATATGCAATTACTTCCCCTGGAAACATTTCTGGTGTCATCTGGCCTAAGGAGTACTTTATTTTTAGCTCTCTGTAGTGGGGATGAGGGGGTGCCAAACCACCCTCCTGCACAGCCCTTGGTTGCTGGGGGAATTCAGGGTCCAGCTCCACACTCTGCCCTCCAACCATGGGGCCAAAAGTGTCTGGGGCTGCTCTGGGCAGGGTCACTTTCTTTCATTCTGGAGTGTTCATATATAGGTATTTTAGTTTGCTTGTTGTTAGGGGCTCATGAAGTTGGGTCTCTGCAGGGAAGTTGTTTTCCACAGCTCTCTGGAGGCTTTGAGGAGCCCCTGTTGATGGACATGGGGTCCTGGTGGCTCAGTCTGCAGCTGGGCAGGATCAGAGGGGATTGGCATATGCTTGGGGTGAAAGGTTTGAGGCTTGTGACTGTCCTGTCCTGGAGGGAATGTCCTGCTAGGCTGGCCTCTGGGGACACTGTGGCTTATGTTCTCCAAGCTCATGTTAGCTCCTACTCACTTGGTCTGGGCTGTGTTACTGAGCAGTTTTTCAGTTCAGTTTCAGTTTTCCCCTGGATGGATTATAAATTCCTCTGGTTTGGTTTGTGAGGTACAGGGCAGCTGGAGATCATTTTCAGGGCATCCCTGTGTTACTGGTGTGAGTTACCACCATCAACATTCTGAACTGGCATTAAAGCAGAGCAGCCCAGAGCCTGTCAGCCTCCTTCCATTGTGTGGCTCCTGGTGATGGGATTTCATTAAAACTGACCCAGCTGTGCCCACCAAACTTACTCCTTTATTAAATTAAACTGTTTTTAGACTGCAATCCTGATCTTTTTGGAGATAGTGTTTGCCTTTTGTACCCAACCCAGCCTCCCCTTCTGTTTTGTGCCAGTGTTTGTAAAGGAGTGAGAAAAATATCTTCTTCAGTAGCCAAGAAATAAGAAAATAAAACCATGACAATAAAATCCATAAAATGAAATAAAAACAGAAAATAAAAAGAAATAAAAGACATTAAAAAAGAAATAACCAAGACAATATTCTCAGCCACAGTTTTGAAAAGAGTTACTGTTGATACAATGTTTTGGCTTCCAGAAGAGAAATCTTGCTTAGAGCTTGTGCTCAGACTCTTCATTTTGTCATGTTCCTTTGCTTGTCTCTGTAAAGCAGGGTGCTCCAAGGCTCCTCATGTCCCTGTACAATTTCCTTTGCCTCTTTCCACAGAGAGAAGAAGATTTCCCGCAGCAGTGCCCTGAAGGTGCTGGACCACGCCATGATTGGACCAGAGGGCACAGACAACTGTCACAAGTTTGTGGACATCCTTGGGCTGAGAACCATCTTCCCTCTCTTCATGAAATCACCCAAAAAGATAAAGAAGGTTGGAACAACTGAAAAAGAACACGAAGGTAGGTGTGCTTCCAGATCCTTCTTATTGCAATGGAGAATGGACAGCCAGTGTCTGAAAAGAACCTGCAGGGAGGAGGGAAGGGCTCAGCACCCATCTTCTTTCAGCTCTGGGTGTCCAGCCTGCTGCTCCTGTCACAGCTGGCTGTTGAGGGCACACTTGTCCTGCTTGTTTTGGTATCAGCAGCTCCTGGCAATTCCATTTCATGTGCTGTTAATAAGTTATTTTACTCCTGTAGAGTCTGTTGTTTGAAGCTCTTACTCTGATGCAAAACTCTTTTGAAAAGAGTAATGAGGCAACTACAAATGTCACCTCAAAAGCAGTGTTTTCATGGCTCTGAGCACTGAAGTGTGACTGGATGAACATCAGGCATTGCAGAAATAAACTCCATTGCTTTTGAAGTTGCTTTTTTTTTCCTTTTTATATTTTTTAACTCTCTACCCTGAAAAACTGCTTTAACAGAGATCTGCTGTGGAGTAAAGCTACCATTACTATGGGACCTTACACTGAGCTGAGTGGTCAGTCCCTCCTGCTCTTGGTTACACTGCCTTTCCCATTTTGTTGGGAAACAAAATAGACTATGGAAGAAACTTTAAATACTGCCAGTGATGCTTAAGGTTTTGTGCCAGTTCATTGCTCAGCTCAGTTCTACAGAGGGTGAATATTGTCAAAAGCTGAAGAGGTATACATACACTTGGGATCCATTCTGAACTCCTGCAGCAAGCCAAGGGAAAGTGGAAGGAAATAGCAAAAACATGGGAGCTTGAAACCCAAATCCCCTGCTTTGGGACTGTCCTGGCTGCTCAGGTGGGACTCAGGTGTTCTCCCAAGGCCAGGAGGGAGGTGCTGTCCCTGCAGAGCTCTCTGGGTGCTGGCTGGGACTGAGCAGCTCCTTTCTCTGGCAGAGCTGCTGAGCTGGGCACAGCTGCTTGTTCTCCCTCCTGGGGACAAGGAATGGGCAGTGGCATGGGCTGGGCATGTGTGGCAGTGGCTGCTTTCCTGGCACAGGTGGAGAGCTGGGGCTCACCTGTCACCAACCCCAGAGCAATTCACACACCTGCTGACAGTTCTGGTTGCTTTATCTGCCTTGTGTTGCTTGTCTTGGATAGATCATGGTGAGGGGGAAATTGTGGCCTGGGGTTTATTCAATGGACTTGCAGAGCTAGGTTTGGTTTCTGTAGGTTATGTAATAAAATTGCAGGTTTATATAATAAAATACACAGTTATGCTTCAATGGATTTAGGGGAAGTTTAAAAATTTTCATTTGCAGTGTGAAAATGAGGTTTGTTTAATTCTTCTTACTGAGAGAAAGCTGGAATGGGAGGTTCTGGGTAGAGTCTGAGTCTGTGGTTCATGCCATTGACTTAATTTTTCAGTTTTGGAAAGTGAGCTAATCTCTGTCTCATCTGCTTCTTCTGGAGACTGCAGTTGATACCTGTGGGCAGTCCTGGCTGCTGTGAGGATTAGTCTGGAAAGCCCTGACAGGGTCAGTTCCTGACTATTTCTGTGATAGCATGAAAAGGCAATCTGGCCTCAGGAGAATGAAGTGATCCATGCAAACAGGTTTTGTATCACATCTCCGTCTCATTATCATGCTGAAGAAATGGAGAACATTAAGATGAGTCCAGAAATCAGTTCTATTAAAATAAACTCTCCCTAAAAGGCTGTGGTAGTAAGTCCAATTTTCTTTGTTTTGCATCACTGGGCAGGTGAGTTAGTGAATTTCTAACAACAGGAGGTAATAGAGATGTTCAGCAGGGTTCCCTGGGGGCTGTCAGCCTGTCCTGACACGGTGTAAGCAGCACAGTGTGTGCTTTACTCTGCTCACTGTTGCCCCAACCATGCAGTAGCTGCTCCTGGGGGGAACCTGGCACAGGCTCTGGGTGCCTCTGGCCTTAAGGGAAATGGTGCAGGTGTGGCATGATGGAACTGGTGTCCTCTGTGCTGTTCTGGTCCTAGGAACATGCTGCTTTTTGCTTATCTCTTTTGTTTATTGATCAAAAGGAACTCTCATGTTCAGTCTGCATATTTTCTCATAAAAACTTTATCCTGTGTTCAATCGGTTTTAAAAAAAAATTAATTAGAACAATGTTGTATTAGGAGAGCTTTCATGTGTATGCCAAATGGAGGAAGAGGTTCCTTTAAAGGATTCTTTGGAATGCTTTGCAGCAGTGGCATCAGTGTTTATTTGCAGCAGCTCTGAGGAGCTGGGCTGTGCTTGCCCTCTCTGCATTGCTGCTGGGATGGTGCTGGGCAGGGCACCCCGGGCTGTGCTGTAAAACACAAAATCCTCAGTGGGCTCTGCAACCTGGGCCCTAATTACAGCTGCCTAAAGGCCAGCCCTGCTAAAATGCTCCAGCCCTGGGTGAGGCTCCAAACAGCTCTGCTGAAGGGTTTGTCCTGCCTGTCCCTCTGTCCCTTTGTGTGCAGTGGCTCAAGTGCCACCAGGCTGGGGCTCCTGGCACCCACTGTGGCTCCAGGTGCTTCACCTCTCCCAGGACATCCAATGCACAATCTCCAGAGCACCAAATCTTCTGTAGGTATTTGATGCTTGTAGGAAAATATCCCCTTGTCTTTATTTTATAGCAGTGTTGCTATTTACATAAGAGATAGTCTATAAAACCATGTTTGTTTTATTGTCTCTAAGGCAGTGTTCTGAATGTGACAAAATAATAAATACCCCAGTGAAAAAAAAAAAATCTCAATGTGACTTGCTGAGCTTTTATTTATTGCAGAAATTTATAATCCAAATTAAATTTGATAAAAGTAACTTCTCTGTAATGTATTTCTTCCTTTCTAAATGCTAGCATAAAGGTGTCAGTGCTGGTTAGCTACATTTTAAACACTGTCAGTGTTTAAAAATTATTTTACTCTAGGGAGCCTGAGAACAATTTAAATCCAAACTGCACATATTTATGCTTTATGTACACTATGTAATTAGGAAAAAAGAAAGGAAAAATTTCTTAACCATCTTTATGGATGATCTGAGCCTGAAGATTGGGCCTGTGGTGTCTAACTGAGTGCCCATTATCTACACTTGAATTTTGCCTGTGTTTGTACAGATCATTATATTAGGATATTAGATTTGGGAGAAAAAACTCATTGGAAGCAATTTCCCTTTTTCTGAGGCAGTGAAGCAACTCAGAGCAGAAATATTTTGCAGCTGAAGACAGAAATGGCTTAGAGTTCTCCTGTGTCTGTGGATTTGCAGTACTCCTGTGAGTGCCCAGCTGGGTTGGACAGCCACAAAGAGAACCAGCCTGGCTGTGTAGGAGGTGTTGTGGTTGTGTATTGTGAGCTGGTTGAACAGCAGTGTCCCTTTAATGTCAGTGATTGCAGGGAGTGCACAGAAATCTGCCTCTGGGTGGTTCTTGGCATAAATAGAGGGTAAGATTTTAAATAACACTTCAGTGTTGTGGCTTTTGAAAAGTGGGGGTTGCTATATAAGCATCTACATTGCAAAAACCTTCCTGCTGCAGTGCTGAGAGTTGGGGTGTCCCCCTGTCCATGAGGGTGCAGCAGCTCTCAGCACAGTCAAGTCACAGCATTGGATGCTGGTTTAAAATTCTTGAACAGTCTCAGTGAGCTAAAAATGGAGAAAACACAAATTCCTCCTGAATTAGAGAGTCTGTAGTGAAGCAATCATAGCTGGCTCGACAGGCTGTATATCCTCCTGCTCTTTCTCAGGATGGTTATTTGCAGCTGAGTTTTGCTCACTTGGAGAGTGTAATGAACTATAAAAGGATGTTTGTCCAATTCATCTTCATTTAAAAGCCTTCTCTTGTCTTAGATGTCGGTTTTACTTAGGAATGCTTAATTTGATAACCTGAGAATTAGTTCAGCCAGTTTCCAAAGGAGAATTCCTATTGCTGGGGTGTTTTGCTTGTTTGCCCTCTGTCAATAACAAAGCCTCTTTTGGAGATCCTCAGCTACACCCTCCCTTTGAAAACAACAACAAAACCCATTTCTTAGTAAATATACTCTTAGTCTTTTGTGACATGCACTAAAGGCAGCAGAGCCCTTGGAATGAATGTCTGCCTCACAGCCAGGTTCCCTGGGCGTGGGGAAGTGAAAAGGCAGCAGCAGAAACATGGCCTGATAAGGAGTTATTGCTATTAACTGAGCACCCTCTGCCAGCCAGCAAAAAATGTTTTTCTTTTGGTGGTCTTGAGGAGTGAGCACCCAGGGAAGGCATCAGTCTGTTTAAGCAGAACTTTATTATGCCAATTTGTTATTTCACCATCACCCTCTGACAGGAACCTGTGATTTGAGTGAGCCATGATGCTGAGAACAGAGTTAAATTTATCTCAATTAAAGTGAGCGTGCTCTGTTGCAAGAACATCAGAAAAATAAACTTTCTCAGTCAATAGAAAGAATTTAGTTTTACATTCAGCTTGATGACTGGATCCAGCTCACCAGGGCTGTTGCATGTGGAGCTTTTCCAACCCTCCCAGGCCCCCCCTTCACCCATCCATAAAATTGGTGTTTCTTGCTTGTTCTCAGTATTTTAAGATAAGATTTTTCTTGGCAAAATGCAGTGATACTTGAGTGGGTTACTCTTCTGAAAGGTAGATTATTAATGCACGTGGCAACAAGTCAGGTTATCAGATGCTACACCACTGGAATGGCATGTCCCAGTGCCACCTGTAATGTTGGCATGGACCAGTGGCTTCATCCAAGTTTCCCTGAAGCAGCCCTGAAGCAACAGAGTTATGTGCCTAGGAGGGGTAGGAGTATCTCAAAGAGCTGGCTTGCTTTTTTCTAGTATTTTCCTGCTTCTAATTAAAAACTACATTTTATTTTAAGTGTTCTTTACAAGACAGAAGGCTCTTAAATATGTTCTACTGGGTTCATGAGATCATCCTGCTTGGCCTCCAATGAGCTGCTGGTCTGGCATCCAGAACTGCCCACTGACCCCTTCCATCAGGATGATGCTTGCCTCCTCTTCCTCACTGTTGAGCTTCCTCCCCTGCCAGGCAGATGTCCATTATAATGAGATGTAAAAAGAAAAAAAAAAAGCATGGGGTGGGGATAATAAAAGCAGAGGAGTGTAGTGTTACAGCTTGATTTGACAGGACCTCCTGCTGTTGCAGCTGCCAGTGCCAGCCATGGAATAGATTAATCTGTATTCCAACACGCCGAGCTGAAGTCAAGATCGATCTAATTAGGGTGTTTTAAACACTGCTTGCATGCTGAAGCCTCTGTGCCTGTCTGGAGAGGGAAAAGCTCCCAAGAGCTTGAGGTGATGCTGGGCCAAGCAGGACCCAGGTGCTGCTGCAGGAAGCACATGGAATGTGACCTCCTAGAGCCTGGGGTGTGTCTGGGGTGGTGCCCTGCAGGGTTGGGATCCTGGGGAGTGGCAGGGCTTGCAGGTGAGCCAGCTATGGGGCAGCAGCAGTGCTGCTGGCTGGTGAGAGAAGCCTTCCATCTTCTCACATGCATGAATTTAGGGGATTTTTGGGATGTTTGCATGAGCAAAGTTGTTCTTGATGCATAGTAGCTGCCAGCTGGTACCTGTTATTTCTGTGGAGGCACCTTTGTGGTGCTTCAGCACAGCTTGGTTTGGTGTTTGCTTCTCAAAGGAATCGCATTTATTCATTCTTTGAAATAGGGCTCTTCTGCAGCCTCTGCCTCTGGCCTTGTCTGTGCCCTCCCTGGAAGTGATGCCTTTTGTGCAGGGGATGTGGACTTTGGCTGAGTGTTACATTCCCGTGGAGAAGCTCCCAGAATATTCTGAAGCAGGGAGGCTGCCTGTGGCTTCACCCCGGGGCAATGCACAGCTCATGGCCTCTGTCTGCACTGAGATCAAAGCCAGGCAGCTGCAGGTTCTGTGTTCTGGGGACTCAAAACAGCATCAACAACTCACTGTTTCCCAAAGGAGATCCAACCCTGAGCAAATATTGTGATTACAGCTTTTCAAATGTTGCCCATGTGAGATGGAGATTGGGTCAGTCCATGGTAAAATGGTGAGACCCCATCTGTGGGAACGTGCACCCCAAGGTTGGTGCTTCTCCCTTCCCATGGCTGTGCAAACACTTTAATCCACTGAATTATAGACTCAGCCTCTCATTCCATCAAGCTTTGCCCTCATTTTGGCCAGTGTCCTTGCCTGTGGATATTGGTATTTATTGGGCCAGGACTTGCATTATCAGACATAACCTTGATTTTGGGGTGTGACATAAAACACACTTGTGTGTTATTTTTCAGGAAGCTGATAAAAAACCAGTTTAGATAGTTCAGAAATATTTCTGTAAAATATTTCTTTGAACATTTTGACTAGGCAACAGTATTTCCTGGATTTTGTGCAGTGATATGTTGAAAGAACAACCTTGTTCTCAAAACCTCTGTGTCAGCTCCTTTAGACTTGTCAGTAGTTTTAAAGATTTTATTGATAAAATGGATAAATATCTGCATACAACCACCAAAGCAAAAATGATAGCTAAAATACATTTCCTAGTAAAGGAATATTGGAAAAAAGCAATGAAGGTAGATCATTGGTGAGAATACTGCTACTAAAATGCTGCATCAACACTTCCAAAAAAAGAAAGTTGGGGGGAAAAAATAGTGTGACATACAGAACGCTGACTTCTTCCTAAACCAGCAGAGCATATGTTGGCATATATGGGGAAGAAAAGAAAAAAGAAATTCAACAAAATGATTTTTTTTCTCCTTAAGAAAATGAAAACTTGCCAGAACTTGAAGGTTTTTACAGTGCTTTTAATGTCAACAGTTAATTTGGTGTAGCTTTTAGTGGAGTAGCAGTTTGTGTGCAGTGGGAGCGTGCTCTGCCACCCCCAGCCATCGTTGAGCCCCGTGGGGCTGTCGGAATGACGGAGCAGCCGCGCGGTGCGGCCGCCCGATAAACCTGTTATCTGCTGCTCCTCCTGCCAGCCACGCTCCCAATCTCCTTGCAACATGAAAAATTGACACCACCTCAGGCAGAAATCTGTTTCGAAAAGGAAGCTCCATTTATAAGCAGCTAATGAAAAGGGGGGTGTTGGTGTGCCTGTGCAGCCTCTCATGGTGCTGCCCTTGTGCAGGATGCAGATAATCCGTGCAGCAGGGAGCACAGGCACCCTGGCCAGGCAGCCTGCCTGCCTTCACCTTCCATGGCCCAGGCAGCTGGGAGCAGGAGCTCCCAGCAAACACTGGTTCTTTGGACTGGACTGATCAGTCAGTGCTGCTCTGGGCTGGGCAGTGCTGAGGAAATGCATGGTGTGACAGCAATGAGATGGTGATCCCTCTCCTCAGCACGCTGTTTTTCCCCCTCTGAAAATGTCAAATCTTGAGGCCTCCTTGCTCCCTAGCACCATGACTGAGGAACTGTTTATGGCCATTAATTTTCATCAGTCTTAATCAGCAAGATTACAGTGAGTATATCTTGGAGAAGCTAGGTTGGCTAAACCAGCAGGTCTGTGCTTAATGTAGTCATGCTGGAGGGAAGTTGTACTGACTGGTTTGGAAAGGGAAAGGGATTCAAGCCCTTCTCCTTTGCTTTGCACTGCTGTGCTTGGGCTTGAGGAGAGTGGCTCAGTCACCTCTCAGAGTGGTGAGACATTGACACAAGTGTCTCCTGTGGGCTTGCAGCCTTGAATTTTACTTGTCTCCTTGGTTTGTGCTGAAAAATATGACCCCCAAGTGCAATTGAGAAGACTGTAAACATGTTTATTTGGTCGTTTCTGGTTTGTTGTGGCCCATTTATATTCATTGATGAAAGTGGTTGGTTTGAGAATTTTTCCACTAGCTCATACCTCTTCAGTCTCTGCAGGTGTGCACTTATTCCCTTTCTCCAGCTCTCTTGTTTCAGTAGCTGTCCCTGCTTTGGTGACTTGAGGGTCATTTGTGTGCTGGTTTTGGCCAGGGCTCCTTTAGGCACAAAAGAGGAGAAAACCAGAGTGAAACTTGTGCACTATGTAAGGTGCTTTAGGTCCCTGAGGCAGAGGAGGAGGAGACCTCACTGTGGCTGGAATGAGGAGCTGACTCTGCTCCCTGCAAACACGGCTTGTGGCTCTCACTGCTGCTCTCTCTCCTCTCACCGTGATGGGAAGGAACCAGGGTTCTGCTTATCAACGTGCTGGAGTGTTAATAGTGAATTTAATGGCTTGTTACAGAGGGAAATAAGCTCCTCATCCTGATCTCAGCCTGCAATTTTCATTTTGTATTTCTAGAACATGTCTGTTCTATCCTGGCTTCCCTTCTGCGAAACCTGAGAGGGCAGCAGAGGACACGGTTACTGAATAAATTCACAGAGAATGACAGTGAGAAGGTGAGTGCTGAATGTGTCTCAGTCTCTGGGCTGCCAGGTTGGGAGGGTTCTTGCCCAGGGTGCAAGAAAAACCATCCTCCTACCTGCCTGCAGAGACTTCTGCTGTCACAGACCTTTGTTCTCTCATTCACATTGTGTCTACAAACTGCAAAACTGGACATTTAGTGCGTGGCCTCCACATCCCCTGTGCTCTTGTTTTCTGGTGCCCTTGCATGTGGGAGTGACAGTTCTGTCCTGGGTTGTGTCTCTGTTGAAACATGGCCCTAGAAGACAATCTGCAGTTTTACATTGTGCTGGCTCTGAGATCAGGACAGTGTGGAAAGGTGCCGGTGTGTCTGGTGAAGCTCTTTTGCAGAGAGTTTAGCAGTTGCTATGGTACACATTTAATGCTCTCCACTCTTCTCCTAGAATGTTTCATTTTAGTGGTGTTTGCTCAGGGAAATTCTTCCCAAAATATTTACATGGTGGTGGATAGATCAAAGCTTTGCAGAAAAGAAATAGCTTTTGCAAACGAGGGATCCCAAGGGATTTGTAAATTCTGCCACTGGGAAAATACTAGTTCCTTAGTATTCCTCATTAGTGTGTTTTAAAGGTGTTTTTCATAACCTGTTCTACCAATTGTAGATAATTACTAGACAGGATTTCAGCTGCCCTAACACAATTCAGAGGAGACTGGGAGAGCTGGAACATCCAGCACAGATAGACAGGTCCACTGGGGAAACCAGGAGCCTGGAGGACCACAGCACAGAGAATGAGCTGGGGACACGTGCCTGTTTGCTGCCATTTATCTGGCACTGATGGGACTGTGTTCCCATATAGGATGACATCCAAAAGCCTGCAGCCCCAGCGTGCTCATCCAACCAGCACTTGTACCCTCCTTCTGTAACATGTTCCTTCCCAGGAGGCACAGAGCTGCCTGTTGCTTTGTGAAGGCTGAAGCTGAGAGGAAAACAAAATTGCAGGAAGGATTAAAGATGATTGCATTGCTCTTTTTTTCCTGCTTATGTCTCTCTCTTCTGCCCTTGCAGGTTGATCGGCTGATGGAACTGTATTTTAAGTACCTGGATGCAATGCAGGCAGCTGATAAGAAGATTGATGGGGAGAAACACGTATGTATTGTTCAAGTTTTGCCAGATCATGTGTGTAACACCTCTGCACAGCCATGTCATCTGTACAGGCCTTCTGGCTCAGCCAGCCACTGTTCTCAGGTGTGCCCTCATACCTGTGCTGTTCCTCTTAATCCTATTACCTCACTTTCCAAGTTCCAGGTAGTCTCAGGTAAAGTGGGCCAAGGATTTCTCTATAAGTGCTTCTGGCTGTCTCTTAGAGTGAATTTTATTAGAAGTACCTAAGTCTGTCTGTGCTTCAATTTGCCTTTGCTTTTACCTGGCTGCAGTCCTGCTTGGTTTGGCAGATGGAGAGCAGGTGAAATGCAGAGAGACAATTACATGATAATGTGTGAGGCCTCCTACCCTGGTCTGCAGAGTTGTGATCAGCAATGAGAAAGTGTCTGTGTTGATGAGTTGGCTGAGGAGCAGCCAAGGGCTGTGTGCTCTCTGCACACCAGCAGTGAACGTTTGAGTGACACGAGCCTTGGTACCGCACAGCACTTTCTTGGAACTGAGGCTGGAACAGACCTTTTGAAAGGGAACGAGCGGCTGGAGTCAGGAAGCAGCTTGCAGAGCTGTTAGCCAGCTTGGCCAGCTTCCCACAAGATTATCTGTATCAGTGCTGGGGAGGGTGTGAGATTGATTAGCACCGACGGAGAGCGATGGCCGCAGCTGCCGGCGCGCGCGCCGCGCTCTGCGTGCCACGGGCAGCAGCCCCCCGCCAGGCCCCGACAAACAGCTGCCTGCCCGCTGCCAAGGCTGCTTCTCCAGGCACTGCCAAACATTCCGAGGGCATCAGGGCACTGCTGCTGCTCAAAGAGGCACGGGAGGGAGTGATGAATGGAGCTGCTTTTGCTGCCAGTACTCAGGCTCCATATGGGCAGCGGCACTACTGAGCGGTGGCCTGGAGGAAAACAGCGTTTACCCTTTCCTGTTTTCCTTCCATGCTCTGTCCCTCCTCCTCAGGACAGGGCAAGAAATTATTTATTCTTTATGCTTTGGTGTTGGTGTGGGGGCTTTAGGACTCAAAAATCAGATTGGATTTTTTCAGTTGAAACTTTGTTGTTGAAGCTGCCTGTACAGAGCCCTAAAATACCACGTGCAGAGCAAGGGTATGTGCCCTTTGTCCAGGAACACCCTGGAGCAGCCTGCAAACGTTAACATCTGTAGCAAACAGCCAGCACAAAGCAGGAGTGGAGGGAATTTGAGTGTGAAGATGCTTTTGTGGAAGCTTTTCAATTAATAATATTAACCCATTTGTGTCTACTAAATGCATAAGAGAAGTAAAACTAAGGAATGTCAGATTCTCCTCCTGTATCCAAAATAAATGGACCTCAATTCTTTACCTTCTATTAGAACTAATAATAGGATTTGGCAGAAGCATCTCATGGGTGCAACATATTAACCACAACATGTATAAAATATGATATTCAAGTTCATTCCTAGCTTGGAACACTTTTGGAGAATTATCATTTGCTTTATTTTGTAGCATCATCAGATGGTCAGTGGGACATGATCTCCTGAGATCTGAAGTTGTTCAAGTGTTTTCCCCTCACAGAAATAGGCAACAGCCATCATTCTGTCTGTCACATCATGGCATTGTCTGGCTGTGACAGGATTTATGGGACACTTTACTGTTCTTGTTGTGGCACATGAATCACTGAGGTGGATTGTATGAACACTTTAGAAATGGTGTTTTGTCACTGGGGGGGGCTTTTAACCTTTCCCTTGCAGTAGAGGACATGGTACCCCTAAAATGTGGTATAAAGGTCCTCACCTTTTTCCCTGCCCCATGGAAAAACGAAACTTGGTGAGATTTTACAGGTTCAGCCTACACTAGCAAGACTGAGATCTGAGTCTGATGGACAGAGTATCCTGGTGTAAGTCTTGCATTACAAGGAGTGAAAAGCTGCTTACACAAGGAGTGACTGAGTGCTTTATCTTTAGTAGTGCAGCTGGCATAAGAAGTTTCTGCTCTTGTAGTTCTCCTCCTTTTTATTTCTTTTAGCTTGGCTTATTTTAGTGATTTGGTTTATAGCCCTGCTTTTCAGTCCATGGCAGTGATGGCAGGGGAATAGTTGAGGGTGGGAGGGAGGGGAGGAATTTCTGTTTTGAGGAGGAACAGTTGTAATAATCTGCACCCTGATTTAGATTGTGACACCCTGATTTAGAATGTGAAACAGGATGAGGTCATTGAGCCCCTTCTTAGTGTTACCCCTTTGTTTGCTTCAGTGGAATCTGTTCAGAAAGGTTCAGAGGTGATAACCTGGTGATTATCATAATTGCCAGGGGAAACCCAGGAGCAAAGTCCATGAGAGCATTGTCTCCAACACCTGATGCCCATCTTAGCACTTTTCTCAGAGTTTTTAGTTAATGAAAATATCTTGTTCTCCTCTCAATTTCTTTAATTATTTCTGTAGGAAACGGTGCAACATCCTGTGGCCTTTACCTCTCTCTAAAATGAGGTATAATTATGGGTGGCAGCAATAGCCTTGATGATCTCTAAAGATGGTAGGAAATGACAAGAGATAGTTTAATATTTTTATAGTTCCACAGAAAATTATGCTCATCAGGTTTATTCAATAAAATATTCTCACCAGACACTTTGTGCTATAATGACTTACAAATTACATGCTAATTGTGGTACAGCTCAGCCACTCCATCCTTGAGAGAAAGAAGTGGAACTCCTAGGATGAGTGAGGTATCCACAGGTGAGGATAACAGGTGGGGTTTTGTTTCAGCCCATCCTTTCAGTTTGGTGTAGAAAGACCAAATTGTTTGGAGCTGTGCTAACGGCAGGACGTGATGGCTGTGAGTGTGGCTCTGTGGTCTAAAGGCCTTTCTTGAGCATGTCTTGCATCCCTTAGCTCTCCTCAGTAATAAAGACTGAAAGTACTAAGGGGAGAGACTCCATCCTTAAGAGTGAGAGACACATTGTGGTGGTTGTTCTGGTGCACAGCTATTTAGTACATGCTCATTTCTGCCCACCTGGATTGGCCTTGCTGTTCCACGTGGTGAGGGTGTAAAACCAAGATCCTGGGTGTTCTTTGTTGTTGATCAGTATCCTTTTGCTCTGCCCAGCTGTGCAGTGTGTGCTGGAAGGTGAGTGATAGATGAGGAGGGAGAAGGATGCAGAAATCTCCTCCAGTGCCTGTGTGGAGCAGTGTGATTTTTGGTACAGCACTGGCACATCCATCGCATCTTTAGGCTTGGAGTCTCTACCTGACACCTCGAGGCCTGTCAGTCCTGCCTCATTAGTGTGAGAGAAGCTCATTTTAGCTTCACAGAAGCCCATCTTATTGCTGTCTTCTTCCATCAGCAAGGGGCATCTCAGCACATATTGCTGGCAGATTAGAAATGGCACCTGAGCGCTCATTTGGAGGTTAGCGACTGACAGCTTTGAAAGAGAGTCCAAGTGGGAAAGGGGCTGCTTGCTACTGTACTGCAGGCAGACTAGCACTGAAAGGGTGGCTGTGGTTTAAAAAAAAAGGACTGTGAAAAGGCACCTTAAAACTGTACTTGTCTTCTAATTCATATCTGCTTAATTTACTGGCACAAAATAATCTTCTCTGCTGAGAGGGGCTGTTGGAGCCGCCAGCGCTGTGTAATCGAGACCGCGGCTGCCTGGATCCAGCTCCTGTGATCGCCGTGCTCGGATCAGAATACAGAGCAGACCTGGCTTTTGTTTCTTGCTCTGGAGATTCAGAGTCCTGGCCTGTGGATGTTTTTCTGCTCAGGAATTTAGCACTGTTGAGCAGAGCAGCCAATGAGCCGGTGTGCAGTGTGGAGCGTGAGCAATGGTACAGGAGTGAGTGTGTTGTCTTTCTTGAGTGTTTTTTTTAGATAATTCAGTCAGTGTTCAGCTCTCTCACTAGCCAGACTCATCATTGTTCAGCTTTAGAGACCAGATTTGAGCCATTTGGCATGGATTTAGGGTGAGGGAAGTCACTCTCTGCACAAAATTAGATTTTTCTATTTACTGGCAAGAGCTCACATGCAGGCTTTGCCCAGTCATGCCTGTGCCTATGATTTTGAAAGCCTGGAGTAAATGACAGTCATGCATGTGTTGGAGTCATCAGGATCTGATGCTAAAGTGTCACATTGAGTGTAGCCAAAGCCGTTGATGTCACAACACAATGAAGAAGGCACTGCCTTCTAAACTTGTTCTTTTACTGGCAGACTGGATTTCTAAGAGGGAAGGAGAAGTATTCCACTACCAAAGCTTTCCTCTCTCTTTTAAGAGGAAGTGAGAATCAGCTGTCTAAGTCACTCCATCAGATTTCTATCCGGGGAGCATCCATTGCCCTCCTCCAGGGACAATTGCACAGGGCTCATTTTCCTTCTTACGCCTAAACCCCTCAACTCACCACGAGGTGTGAGGGCTTGGCTTGACAGAGCAGCAAAATTTGGCATCCTCAGTCAGCTTTGGTGCTGGTGCCTGGGTTCCTGGAGCACATGCACCTGAGGAGGCACGTCCTGCAGAGCATTGCGGGTGATGGCTCTAATGAGGAAATATTGCTCTGATGGTGTGCGCCCACCTGCCAGCTGCTGCGGAATAAATCAGAGCTGCTTCCTTTGTTTAAGAGCAAATCCTGAAGACAAACCCCAAAATGCAGAAGGTGACATGTGACACAGTTGTTTGGGCCTGTCAGCCCCCATGAGGATGGAGCACAGGCACATCTGGGGCCAGCTCAGAGGAGATTGCTCCGAGCTTGCTGCTGGGTGGCTCTTGGCAGTGTTTTGAAGAAGATGAGCTCTCTGGGCATGAGGGATGGAATGGAATGGAGGGATGGAATGGCCTCTTTCATTCTTCCTCTGGGCAGGTCTCTCTGGTGAAACTCATGTATACAGAAGAAGGATTGATGGTGGGTCAGCATTCCCATGGGAGTCTTTGGCTAAAAAACCCTGTCCTGGGTCTGCCCTGGCAGCACCCCTTAGAAACAGCTGGAAGAGCCTGGCTGGGCCCAGAAAAGCAGGATTTCCAGATGTGTTTTCTCATGTGTCAGTCAATCATGAAGATAGAAGCCTGATAGCTCTTTGAGTATGCTGGAGTCATGTTCTGCACTGCTGAACAGCACCCTCAGATGGCCAGTAAAAGAGCAGGTTTTGTTCCATTCTGACAAAGAACTTGTAAATCACGGATACATGGGTCTGTTCCATAGTCACACACTCTCACCCCTCAATGTAGAAATGTGATTTGTATGTTTAAATTAAAATTTTGACTTGCAGATCGACACACTTCATGACCAGCAAAGGCAAAACTTCTTCAAAACGGAATGAAATGTTTTGTGAATTTAAATGAATTATTAAAAATACTTCTTCTGTGAGAAATATATGGCTGATGTTTGGGGGAACAAAACAATTCTTAAGAAACCACAAATTCCATGAACATTTTGCCACTCCTGTGCTCTGAGAGAATCCTCACACCTTTCCTTTGTGTGGCTTTACAGGACATGGTGCGTCGAGGAGAGATCATAGACGATGACATGGAAGATGAATTCTATCTCCGTCGTCTGGATGCCGGGCTCTTTGTGCTGCAGCTCATCTGTTACATCATGGCAGAGATCTGTAATGCCAATGTTCCCCAGGTAAAGCTGCCTACAAGGCTGGCAGATCATCTTAATGTTTGCATTCATGGTGCAGACAAGGTTCTAAATCTTTGCAAATGCTGTGTTGAGTAATTGTTTCTCTAATTTCCTTTTCAGGAGGAAACCTCCTGTTTATTTCATTTGTTTCCATACAGCTCCATCAAGTTGCAGCAGATAGGGCATTAGTGGGGACAGAAGTTGATTGCTGTCACTAAATTCATATAATCAGTGTGAGCAAGGTCAGGGTTTGAAATGGAAGGGCCATGTTGATGCCACTGCTGAGAGAGCAGGGGGAAGGGATGTGCTCTTGGGAGGTCTCATAAAAGCACAGCTACAGCTTTTCTTGATGTGTGCAAAATGCTGCATCTCTGCTTCCTCTGTGAATACATTGGGGTTTGTGAATGCATTCTGTGGCTTCTTATTTCTGTGCCATGTGCCTTCCTGGGTGTTCCTGAGCAGATGCTGAGGGCTGCCAAGACTGAGTTGGTTTTTGTGGTGCTCAGGTCTCTGTTTATCCCTCAAAGTGGGAAAAAGTGGAGCTGTGCATGGACTCATGTTGAAAATCTCTTTCTTCTCTGTCCTGCTCTCCATCAGATTCGTCAGAGAGTCCACCAGATCCTGAACATGAGAGGCAGCTCCATTAAAATTGTTCGACACATCCTGAAGGGTGAGTAGAGATATTTTTGTGCAAGTGTCTCATGGCTACCAGGGACAGCTTGGTCATGGCTTTGCAGGCTGAGCCTTCACATGTAATTCTCCCTGGCTTCCTGAGCATCTCCAGGCAGCAGCTGAGCAGTGTTCTGAGATCCTGGCAGGGCTGGAATCACCCTGATTAGTGGTGTGCTTTGCTTTGCCTCCGAGTTTGGACACTTGCTGTAGCTGCTGTCAGAGAGCAGCACATCACTGCACGCTTCCATCAGCTCCAGCCTGGCTGGAATTCACTGCTGACATTAACGTGAGAGTAAATATTTAAGGGAAGTGCACATGCCTGCTAGAGGGAAGAATAGTGGAGTCTCATCTTTCATTAACATGGCCTTGCACTTTACCATCTGCACCATATTAGTACCCGTGGTGTATTTGTCTTGTTCTTAGTGTCAAATTAATAGGGATTATAGCATTAAAGTATCCTCCATAGCTTTAAAATGTAGCTGTTGTGATTTGCAATCCCAATTTTAAAGTACTGCTTGTTATTTTTAATGCTCGTGGTGAATTAGAGCAATGCCTATTTGAGCTGTAGCCCTCCTTTGCAGCCTGCTGTCCTTCAGCAGCAGCAGCCAGTGGAACTGGGGGAGAGAAGGGCAGGACTCAGCCTCTTCCCATGGCCCCTTGGAGCTGAGAGGCTTAGTGGGAGCAGCAGGGACCCAGAGCTGCCTGGAGAAGATGCTTCCTTATGGACTGTATCTGCTCCAAAGGGGCTGTGTTGTTTTCAGTGTGAGGAGAGGAGTCTATTTTTCTTCTGGAGGGAAGGGAAGCTTGACAGCATTTCTGGGATAGTGGGCTGTATTTCAGTGTTTCTGCTTTCTTGGGGAGCAACAATGTTCTCCTGGGCTTTTCTTGCCCCCACTTCAACAATGGCAGGTACACACAGCTTATTTCCTGCAAAACCTGTCGGTTTTCTCCCTTCTCATATGCAGGAAAAAAGGAATCAGAGGGCTGGCTTCTATGACAAAATCAAGAGTGATTTTCTGACAGTGTGAAATTACCTGCAGCTATAGGCAATCTCTTTGGCCCTTGTCTTTAACAATGAAGTGCAAGTTAATGCCTGCTGCTGAGCAGGGGAGCTGCATAGGATGTCTTTTCTGATTTTAATTCTGATACTTGAAAATTCCTGCCTCTAAACTGCCCCTTTCCAACGTGGACTATGGCCACATCCCTGTTCAGATTCCCACACTTGCCCTGGGCCGTGTGTCCCTGGGGGAGTTGTCTGCACACCCTGCTGGATTTGCACATCTCACGGTCACGGCTCTGGGGTGTTGACTTACATACCAAGCTGAATTGGAGGGCAGCTGCATTAAAATTTCATCTGATTCTTTCTTTTCCAGACAGTGACTTGCATTGTGAAACTTTCTCTGTGCTTATGTCGGGTGTTGCAAGCTCAGGGTCGTGCTGGGTTGGAGCTCTCAGCAGCAGCACGTTCCCTGCCTGAAGGGGCATGTTGGCTTGCTAATAATGCAGGGATGGGTACAGAGTTTGGGCTCTGACTGCAGCTCTCCCCAACTCTTAAACTTGCTAGTTTTAGAGACTTTTAAAGACAATAATCATAACCTCAGTGATAAATTTCTTAGAAGATAAATTTCTTGTGAAGTCCTGCAGTGGGACCTGGGAGGCAGCACTGGGCTCAGCTGCAGTCTGGGCTCTGAAATCTGAGCATTTCAGTAGTTACACACCTGTGTCCACATGCACAGTCAGCACAGATTCACCAGCCTGGAACAGCAGCAGCACCAGGGACATGCACCTGTTCTCTGAAGGAGTCACTTCCCTGGACAGCTTCCCTGGGGAGCCAAGGGACTGGAGCAGGGATTTGGGTGTGGAGCCTGCAGTGGGATGCTGCTGGGATGCTGGGCTAGCAAGGGGCTTCCAAAACTTCATTGGACTCAACTACACAAGACTATTGCAAGTGACTGAGAGATCAGGAGCTTGAGCCTTGGCTGGAAAATGTTTCCAGGCTACTTCCCAACTTGCTCTCAGGACAGATGAGGACTGGTTTATTTTTACTTTTCGTTCAGTGTTTTGCTCTTGTTCAGTTTTTATTTTCTATTTTTGCATACTAATTAGATGCTCAGTTTTTAGTTTGATTTTTATGGCCTACATATTCTCCATGTTTCTCTGGCAACCTGACAGCTGATGGATCCCTTGGGGTGGCTCAGAATTACTTACGATGCAAGCAAGGAAGCGAGACTGTTTTCTTATGGTGGAGCTTTCAAGGGGGAGGAGTGGGCAGGGAATAACGAGAGGCTCATTAATGCATTTCTGCAGGCTGACCAGTCCTCCCACACTTCCTTTTTCTGGAAGATCAAGCATTTCTTGCAACAGGACAGTTAGTTTATGCTTTGGAAGAAAACAACTGAGTGGTGTGTACCTTGGCTAGGGAGGTGTTTTGGGGATGGAGGCTGGATTGGGGATGGCAGCAGTGTCTGTATCTTGGGGTGGTGCCTGATCTCCATCTGTCATTGGGAATGGAGTGAGGCACAGGCTTCTCTGAAGTGATACTTGGCTCTAGAATGGCAAATCTCCCTGTTCCTCACTGATCCAGAGGGACTTGCCATTGATCCTGGCTACCTCAGGAGCTCTGTCAGAGCTGCTCCTGCTGAGTCCCCCCCTCACACCTGGTGTCAGGTGAGCAGGCACACTGGGAGCTGGGCATGTGGAATGTCTGCTGCACATTCCAGCCCAAACCTGTTAGCACAGGTAAACACAAAGGAAGGGTCAGTGTGCTCTGAGGATGGAGCTCAGTCTGGCTCACGGTGCCTCCATCTGTGCAGGCTCCAGAGCTTCCAATATCCATTACAAGCCTCAGTATTTCCCAATTGATTTTTACTGTTCTGTAACCATTGTATTTTGTCTAATGAAGCAGAAACCAATCTTGGGCCCTTTCCCTTTGTGTAGCTACAGCAGTGTGTAAGCTCTGGTTAACTGTTGGCAGGAGCAGCTTACATTTGATTTTTTTTAGCAGTCTCAGTGAAGTGGTGGAATTTTAAATAAAAAAGTAAATACATAAAATCTCAGTTGGAGATTTACTTTTTTAAGCCTGGTTCTGGGGGTTTTATCTGGTGTCTTCAAGCTGCTAATGCTTCAAATGAGCATTAGCAGCTGTCATAACCCAGTAAACATTCTGCCTTAGATTAACAGGGGTTTTAGTCTTACAAAGCCTAGATGTTTAGAAGGAGAAATGCTGAGCTTTTGGACAAGATAAGAAGAATTTGTGTCTTGTTTTTGTTTGGGTGATCTCCCAGTACAAAGGAAGGGCAGTGCCATTAGTGGCCCTCAGTGGCTCCCTGCTCCAGCCCTAGTCCAGGCAGTCTGGCCGTCCTTACAGCTGGGGGCAGAGCTGCTGGATGTGCCAGGCTTGGAAACCATGGCTGTCCCTCACCTGGGCTTGGAGAGGCCACTGCAGGTGGGAAGTGTTGCCCTTGGGCTGCAATAAACTCCAGCACTTACATCCACTGCCATGTTCCAGAGGCACTTACCCTGATGGAGCATGGAAGGGGCTGCTCCTCCAGGAGCCCCAGTACTCAGGCTCTGGTACTGCCTGAGGGGACAGGGGAGCCTGAGCTAAGAAGGGGACCCCATCCCTGTGCACTGGGATCATCTCCTGCCTGAGTTTGGATCCCCAGCCCAGCCCAGAGCCCTCACAGCACGGCAGGGCTGAGCTGCCTCCCAGCAATCAGTCCATGCACAGGATACAGGGAATCCCTCCTTGCAGGAGCTTTCTGCTGCTTTTGAGAGCTGTGCAGAGCAGCTCATACACTGAGAGAAGATGCCCTGATCTGGTCCCTTTGCAGGGACAGTGGGTAGCTCAGGTTCACCTGCAGCAAACCACAGCATTACCACCTGCTCATGTTACAGGTACTGGAGAAATTTATAAATATTAAAGATATTTTCCCAGAGGCTTGGTAAAGAACTCTACTGCTTTTACATGGAGAGAGTGTGTGTACACACAGGAGGGAAGACTCCCACATCAGCTAACTTCTGCCTGTCCTCACTGCTTTCAGTGCTCCTGTAACAAAGGCTTTGATGGAGCTCAGAGCGTGTAGCTGTGCTAAATGTATAAATATTAAAGCAAACTTTCTGCAGCAACTTACCATTCAGTGCTGAATACAAGCTGTTCTGTTTGTTTGGAAGAAGGGAAAGAATGCAAGCAGGCGGAGGCAGGGAAGTGCTGTCTTAACCATCAGCCTGCTCCTGATTCCTCAGATTTGTTCAGCTCCTTGCTTCTGCAGCTCAGAACCTGCTTTTCATATTTTCTTTTTAAACCATCTTTGAAAATGCAGGTTCTGGTTGCAGGAAGGAGGGAGCTGGTAGGGGATGAGAGCTGCCAGCTCCAAATGAATATCAGGGAGGAGAGCTACAGAGGGAATGTTTAGTTCTGTGCTGTTTGGCCATGTACATGGATGGGCATGACTGTGGTCAGGGTCTGGTGTCCTCTGCCTGATGACAAGTAGTTTAGTTTGTAGTTAAGTCTCAACTGGTGGCTTTTCTTCTGTGTGGTTAAAAGCACTGGGTAGATGGAGGAATTGGGGTCTCCTGGGCAAAAATCCTCATTCAGGATGCTTGGACAGCCAGCATGGTAAACCCAGGGCTGGGAATGATTGACAGTTGTCACAGACCCTGCCTGACCTTCCCTGATGACACCCAGTGTCCAAAGGGACCTGGGAAGCTGGTGATTTGCAGTGATTTATGGTACTGTTGGCATTTCTTGGGCATAATGCCATGACTCCCATGCCAAGGAATGGGTGCTCCTGGATGCTGCTGTCTGCTTGGGCCAGAGCAGGGAGTTCTCTGTGTCTGTCTGCCACAGAAGCTTTAATGAGTGTCAGCAGGTGTTTGTTATGCAAAGCTTTAACCCTGGGGATGGGCAGGAAAACCATCAATGCTCCTTGCATTAATTCCCGTGTGGCTGTTTGCAGTAGTGTGGGTGTAGATTCCTCTGTGGTGTGTGCAGGAGTTGTGGCCCTTTGTTTGTTGCTGTGGCACTCAAAGCCTGTGTCCCTGTGCTCTCTCTCTCCCTGCAGAGTATGCGGAGAACATCGGGGACGGGAAGAACCAGGAGTTCAGGGAGAGCGAGCAGAAACGGATCCTGGATCTGCTGGAGAATTTCTGAGGCCCTGGGAGACACCTCTGTGTCTGCCCACAAGGACCTGGCGCCAGTGCTCCCTCCTCCTGCCCCTCCTCCAGCCTCTCTTGCACGATCAAAGTGATGTTTCTATGAAACTGCTTCTAAATGGGATTTGGGAGATATTAAAGATAGTTTGCTTTTTTTTTTTAGTTGCTGGTTTGTTATTTGAGCAGTGTTCTGTGAGTGTGGCTGCAGCTGCATATCCAGCACAAAGCCAGCATGAGGTTCTCATCTTTTTTATCTTTTTCCCCCTAAATCAAACTGCCAAGGATCAGTGTGAAACAATACAAATGTATGTGTGGCAGGGAGGGCAGAGAGGAAGCCTGCCTGGCTCGATAGACTGTTGGCAGGTTATTCCAGCCTGATCCATTAATGAAAATGTACAACCCTTGCTCTGATGGGAACCAGGGAGGCTGAGGTGGTGGTGTGTGTCCAGTTCATCCCTTCTTCAGTGGCACTGAGATCCAGGAATTTGCCACATCAGCCATTCCTGGTACATCTTCCCAAAGGTGAGTGGGAATTGAAAGTAGGTTCTGGCACAGGCTGGTCACTGTTCCCTCCTAAAGAGGGAATGAGTCCATTGGGGTTTTACCCAGAAACTAAGAGTGAGGGGAGGTAAGCAGTGACATGCCCAAATTCCATTGCCTTGCTTTCACTGTCAGTTTTTGCTCTTGGCTGTGCTTGTTCAGTAGAAAAGCAGTGTTGTGGTTCCTGGACAGGGAGCTTGGCTCTTGGAGCAGCAGCAAGTCCCTGAGAGCAGAGGGATGGCCCTGCCTGCCCCAGGGAAAGGAGCCACAGCTCATTCTCATCAGCCACAGTGTGGTTTTGGGTGTCATTGTGCCAGACTCAGTGCTTCCCTGAGCCGGGACTCCCAGCTGGGATGGGAAGTAGCAGAGGATATTTTCCTGCATCCTCTTTTCTGCTGCTGAAGTTAATGACTGTCATCACAAGCCATCGTGGCTCCCGCAAGCTGGGCCGTGCCTAATTTAGAGAGATTTGCATGCTGGCAGCATTCATTTTTTATCTCCAAGAAAAATGCATTGTCAGGCAAGCTTAAAGGCTTCCTTCAATCCTCACTGCACAGGCACTGCTGGCCTGGTGCTATTGAACACTGGTGTTCAGGGCATCAGCATGGAAGTCGTGGCTTCAGCAGCCACAAAAAGCTGCAAAAATATATTTCTTTTGTGCAGAACTTGTCAAATTCCTCATTTCTTTCTTCTGTTTTCAATCTGCTTCCTTAGAGGTGTTTTTTCCTTTAGCTTTCAGATGTGTTTAGGTTTTTACTTGATTCTGGGAATCATTCCCTTTCCTCACCAGTGGAGTTGTGGTCAGAGCTGGTCTCTGTTTTCTCCTGGAAGATAACTGGCTGTGCCCTCACACTGTGCTTGTGTTGGAGGAGCTGAGGAGAAAGGGAGGGATCTCAGAAAGTTTGAGGCAGGGCAGAAAGGGGACTTAGTGAATGTGGAACAGCTTCAGGTGAGAAGTGGGGCTGTGTATCTCGGGGAGAAAAGGGCAGGGAAGGTCTTGAGAAAACTTCAGTGAACTGCCTAAGGACAAGGTAAGTTTATAAATCTGAGTGCCCATTTTAAACCTGGTTTTGCTGTTTGCTGCATGTGTGTATGTACTTGTGATCATTTCCATGCACAGCTGGTGAGCTGCTGTGGGTATGCAGTGCATGATCCCTGCTCTGAGTTGGCTCCTCTCAGATGGGGAAAACCTCCTGCAGCATCTGCTGGGAGTGAAATGTTGGTCACTGCCACGGGGGGTTGTGCCAGTGAGCTCACATTGGAAGCTCTTGCAGAAAGGACAGGGGCTGGAGGAACCAAAAGCGTGGTGCTGTGGTGTGTGGGTTCCCTGGGGAGCAGGAAAGGGTCCTGGCACTGCTCCAGCTGCCAGCAGTCAGTGCTGTCCTGGATCAGGAGAGGAAACAGGCACAGCCTGTGGTGGGGCCTGGGCTCAGCAACGTCCTGTGAGGTGAGGTGGTGTTCCCTCTGTGGGGCTGGGGACAAGGTGCCACCCCTGTTCTGTCCCTCACAGTTCTCAGGGCTGTGGTGCTGCCCCTGGGGAACAGGAGTGCCTTGCCATGAGTATTGTGTTCCCCAGCTGAAAGAAGAATTTGTGGGATTAGGGAATGGCAGTGTGCTCATCCCACCTAGCCCAGCCACTGTCCCTGTGATGGATGAGGGTGCTCCAGATGTTGCTGCAGAATTTGTGCAGAGATAGTTCCTGCAAATCAGGCTTTTACAAGGTGGATGACGAATTATTCTCTTCTAATTTCCAAGCTCTTTCAGAGGGAGGAACCCTACTGCTCCAAAGGAGCCCACTTGATTTTGATCCTGTAATCACTGCAGGCCCTGCCATGCACCCACACTGGCCCCACACCCCACTGCTGGGAAAGACTGGATCCTCTGCCTTGGTCCTTGGGAGAGGCTGGGGGCCCACCTGGGCACACTGTTATTAATTAAAGTAATTATTCAGCTTAATGTGCTACTCCTAGCCAGCTCATTTGTGCTGTCATATTGAGCAGCACAGAAAAGCCTAAGAGGTGTGAGGATGGGCACCCCGAGTCTTGGCAGTTGTGGAGAATGACGTTATTGTAATTGAGGGAGGATTAAAAGGTGGAGCTAATAACAGATTTCCTTGAGGAAGCAGTCATAGGCTGCAGACAGGGGGATTTGTGCCCTGCTTTAACCCTGCTGGTTCTGTAGCCGTGGAACAGCAGCATCACTGTTGGCTTTCGAGCTAAATGTGGGTTTTGGGAGAGGGTGCAGGACTGGCACAACCCACAGGTAGCACCTGTGGGACTCTGGGCTGCTGGGAGTGATGGCAGGGAGTGGTGACAGGAGCCTGGTGGCCTTGGCTCCTCTGTGAGCCCTCATTGTGCTGAGCCACACTCCCCTGCCCCCTCTGCTCTCAGAGTACCAGGCCAGCCTCGGCACAGGGCAGCAAAACATGCAGGGACAGAGACCCCTCCCCCTTGTACCCCTCCCTGGGCTGTGCTTTCTCATCTCTGATTGTAAACAGATTTGACTAAAGAGGTAAATGAGAAGGTAATTAGAGGGAACATGATGGATGGGGCACTCTGGTGATGGGAAGGAGGAATCTTGCCCTCCAGGAGAAAGGAGCTGGCAGAGTGTTGTTCAGCGTGGTGCTTCACACCTGCCTCTGCAGCAGGATCCTGGGGTGCAGTGGGGGGAGCTCCGAGCCCTGGGGATCCCCCAGGCTGACACCAGCTGTGGGCAGTGGCTGCTGCAGGCAGGGATGAGCCTGTCACCCCAACATCTGGACTGTGATCAGGGCTCTGCAGCCCTCGGTACCAGTGCACAACACTGCTGAGCACCAGAGCAGGATTTAAAAGAAGGAAAGCAGCAAAGGATGAGGGAGATGCTGTCCTCGGTCTGTGGATTCCTTTGCTCCATGGAGGTGCTTGCCCTGGTGGGGTTTGGTTGGGCTGAGGCCAGGCAGGGCTTGGCTGGGGCTGGGGAAATCCTGGTGCAAGTCCTGGGGAAGGGGGAGGGAGAGGGATGGTGACACCATCCATGCAGTGGGAGCCCCAGTGCTGGCAGTGTCAGGGAGGGTGGGAGCACTGGATTCCTCCTGCTGGGAGTGGCAGGAGCTGATGGCATTTCCCCCTGGCCACGGGAGAGAGGCACCAACCATCCTCACTGTGTGTCCAAATCCATCTTCAGCTGCGCTCCCGGCTGAGCCTCCCTAAACGGGGAGAAATGAGTGTAAATCATGTCTGAGGAACATCTCCTGATATCCCAGTGGAGGGACTGAGGCTGTGCTAAATACAGTGAGAGGCTGGCAGCACTGGGAGCAAACCATCAGCTGCGAAATAAGTCACTTACACTATTGATTTTGTAAAATATTTTTTTTCTTTTAAGGCCTTGCTCTCAGGGAAAGCTTTTCTCTTGGGGCAGGAAATTGTTTGGAGGCGGAAGGGCTGGTTGCTTTGTGGTATTTTTTGTTTGGTTTTTTTACATTTAATTTTTTTGGTGCTTAATTGTTTGGAAAGAGGGAACTGTTCCACAATGATGGACACCTGTGATATTGCTCCTCTCCATCAGGAACCTGGCGGTGGGTTCTGCAGAGGAAGGAGTTAATGGCCTGGAAACGGGCTTGAGTTCTCTGAAGAAATAATTCTTTTCAAGTCATTTTCTTCTGAATTTTATGCTTTGGAGGCTTCCCTGTGCAGGGGCTGCTCTGGGCAGAGGCCTTTGAGTCCCAAAGCCCCCATGTGCTGGGGGTGTGGGGTTCCTGCTGCTTTTCCCACATTGTGCTGGGACTCCCAGGGCTCCCCAGCGTGGGGAGCCAGAGACACAGGGCTGTGACCATCCCAAAACAGGCAGGGGGACAAAAACACCGCGTGTCCCTGCCCAGAAATGCTCCCATTGCTCTCCCAGCCAGGTCGTGCCACTGGGCAGGGCTGTGCCCCAGAACCCCTCTCCTGCTGGGTCTGTTATTTTTGATGCTGTCGTGGTGTGGGTGGGTGGGTTGTGTTTGCTCACCTGAGCTCCCACTCGCTGCCTCCCTGGCTGCTCCCTCCCTGCTCCAGGGGATCCAACAGGCTCTGCCTCCATGGCTGGCTGTGCCCAGGATGATTTGTGCAGGAGCAGGCTCTAATGCTGCCTGGCGGGAGCGTTGTTTTCCTGCAGCGCACGCAGACCTTTGCAAATAATCTAATAATGCAGGAATGTCAAACTTCAGCTGTGGAAGGAAATCCTTTTATACAGGAATTGTCAAGTCCCTAAACAAGTATCAGAAATGAGCTCGGTATCAATGTGGAGGGTGTTTATTCTGCCCGTCAGAGAGATGAACAACCCAATTCACTCTCCCAGGCAGACGCAAATTCCAGCGTTGGCTCCTGGACGTCAGGAGAGCTCAGTGCTGAGCCTTGGGGTGCCCTGCATGAACCTTTAAAGAGGTGAATTTCAAAATAATGCATGAGGCACACCCCAGTGCTTCAGCAGCTCTGGGGTTTGGGTTTGAGGGTTTTTTCCTTCCCTTTGCTGGGCAGCTTTTGCTGTCAAAACAGAACATGTAGTGTTGGCATTGGAATGAGCATGAGCAGCACTTGGGATCCAGCAGGAAGGATGTTCTTGCTTTCATTCTGCGTGTCCTTGGGCAACTCCAGGTTAGAGCTGTGTCCCCAGGGATGTTCTTTGTGCCCTTCAGGGTCTGTGTGTCCCCCTGAGGCTGATGGCCTGTGAGGTGCTGCCAATCTGGCTGACCCCCATCCCCTTCCAACCCCATCCAGCTCTTCTGAACTCCACTGCACCCTCCAGCTTTGCAGGCTGCCTTTTCCTGATGGACACGTGTCCCAGGGAATTCACATGCAAACCTCACAGGCACACAAGCCGTGCCCACGGTGGATGTGGTGCCTCTGGGATCTCTGTGGTTTCACTGCATGGCACTGCCGGCTGCTTTCCTCCATCTGGCGAGTGCCCCCCCGAGCAGCACTGAGCAGTGGGCAGAACCCGGCACTGGCAGAGATGAGGAGTGTTTCATCCTCGAGAGCGAGTCCCTGGGCCCGTTCTGCTGAAAGAGAAGCCCTGTGAGGGCGGTGCCGGCTGTTCGGAGCAATAACGAGAGTGCAGATAAGGGACCCGCTCCGCAGCGGGCTCTGCTCCCGCCTCCGTGTGCGAGTGACCTCCCCCCGCATCCCTGTCACACCACAGGGGCTGCAGCAGCAGCACCTGCCCGAGGCCTCAGTGGATTACCATTGAGGAGGAGAACCAAACCCTCACAGCGAGCTTCAGACTCAGGCACTGGCACTTCCCTGCCGGCTGGGTCCTGCAGAGCCCCAGTGCCTGTTTTTCATCCACTGTGATGGCAGAAAATCTGGTGGAAATGGGTCTTAATTCAGGCTCTGCCTCTGGAGGTGTTCCTGGCTCCAGGAGGAATTTATGCTCTTTGCTTCCTCCTGACATGATTTAAATATCTCAGGTGGTGCACGGGCAGGTTTCAGCCCTCGAGGTGCAGCTGCATGGCCTCAGCCTCCCGTGGGGATGTGCTGCCCTCGTGTTGGGGTGCAGGAGCTGGGATGGAGCCAGGAACCCCTGTCCATGCCTGGAATGTGCAGTCACCACTGGGTGACATCTGCAGCTCTGCTCTGGCTGCACCTGTGGGTGGGTGCTTCACAAAATGGGGTGCCAAGTCTGGGGGAGCAGAGTTTGTAGCTGCCACCTCAGTGTGGGCCTGGTTTTATTCCCTTGCTGGCCAGTGGCAGAGGATGGACCCTGGGCCAGACAGCAGCCACGAGACCGGGGCAGTCACCCAAAATGTGGAGCACACGAGTGCTTGGTCCTTGCTGCTTCTTCTGTCGCACTTGACTCTGTGCACGAACTCCATCTTTCAGTACATGAACTCTTTGAGTGCAAGAACCCCCTATTTCAGGGCTTCACAAACCCCATCTTTTGGCACATGAATCCCCCAGTTTCAGTGCATGGTTTTTGCCTTCGCACATGCCTCTGGGAGATCTGATGCTTTTGCTTTGCCAGGATCCAGCCCAGAGCTGCTCCCTGACTGAGCTGTGTTGGCTCAGCAGCTCCAGGCAGCTTCACCTCAGGACACCTGAAGTCCTTTGCCACTGGTGCTGTTGCCATCCCAGAGTGAGACCCTCTGATCCCAACCAGCCATGGAAACTTGTAAAAGCAGCTGGGCATAGCTGTGGTGCCCATTTGTCTGTCACTGCTGCTCCCTCCTTCCCTCAGCTTTTAACTCCAGAGGGAGTAATGAACTTGGGCAGAGATCAATGCTCTGCTCTGAGCCAGGCTTTATTCTGACATGCAGCAAATGCTGCAGCAGGTACAACTTTTTTTTTTTTTTTTTTTTTTTTTTTTAATTATTGATTAGTAAAGCAGGTATGAGGCAGCACAGCTCCCTGGCCAGGGAGCTGCCTTGCTGGAGGGGAATGGGAAGAATCCCCCCACTCTTTCTGGAGCCCTGCCAAGGGAAGGCTGAGGAAATACAGTCAGTATTTTCAAATCCAATTTAAAGCATCTCTTTGCAGCCAACATCTGTCATCTCATGGCAGAAAACACCTGAAATAATCTGATTTTTTTCTGTTTATCTAGAGAGCACATAATATCCTTTTGATTGCTCTGTTGCATGCAGATATTCTCGCGTGAGTGACGCCTGCTCTGTGCCTCCCCTGGTGCTGAGGCCAGGCTTTAGGACACAGATATGGCACCACCGGGCCCCTTGGTGAATTTTAGGCTTTTCAGAAGATGTCTAGCAATGGCACAGGTGCTGGTGCTGTGGTTGTGACCCGCTGTGAGGCGCAGCTCTGCAAGTGTTGGTGCTGTTGGTGGGTTTGGCCTCAGGATTTATGCACCCAAAGGGACGTGGGGATCCGAGCAGTTCCATGAAATCCTGCTCGTGTCAGGAGCAGGGTGGCTGCTCCAGCTCTCTCTGGTGCCACCAGCCACACTCCAGCCGGGCTCTGAGGGTGCATGTGAGCTTGCAACCCACTCCAGGGCAGGTTTTTCCTTTTGAGAAGAGTCTTCACAGTCGGGGACAGCAATCAGGATACACCGAGGACGCGTGTGCTTGTTCCTCCTGTAACGTTTCAAAAACCCCTCCAAGTGCCCCCAGCTGGGCCCTGGCACTGAAGTGAGGCCGGAGCACCGGGCACCGCACCCGCCGGGCCCTGCCCCTCCGGCCCTGCTTCTGCAGGCTCTGGGGCCGTGCTGAGCTCAACTGGATCGCACTGGGCTGGGCGGTACCGGGCCCTGCCAGACCGAGCCGTGCCGTGCCGGGCGGAGCCGCGCCCTGGGCCGGGCGCTGTCCCGGGTGCTGAAGCCTCTCGGGCCGGGACCGGCGGCGCCCGGGGTCTCTCCCCGCGGGGCTCGGGGCCGCCGGGGATGCCAGGGAGAAACCGTTCCCTGTGCGGGACCCGTGCGTGCGCGGGGCGCTGGCAGTGCGGGCAGTCCCGGCAGTGCGGGGCGGAGGATCCAGCGAGGGGCGTGGGAGCCCTGGCGGGACGGGGGGGCCGAAGGGTCCCGAGTGGGCTCGGAGGGGTCCGGGTGGGGCGGTGCGAGGAATCCCGGCGGCGCCGGGGGTTCCCGGTGGTGCAAGGCAGCAGGGGAGGGCTCCGGTGGGGTGATATTGGGGTTCCCGGCGGTGCGGCGCAGCATCGGGGGTTCCCGGCGGGTGCGGGGGTCCCGGGTGGGCGCGGCGGGCCCGGCCCCGCCCCGCGCAGTTTGGGGATGAACCGTGGGAAAAAAACTTGGGGGTGCGCGCGGGCCGGGATCCCTCCGCCGGGCGGGGGAGGCTCCGGGCGAGCCGCGGCACCGCCTCGGCGCGCGGCGCCCTCCGCGCGAGGGAAGAGCTCCGCAGCGCGGCGGCGCCGGGACCGCGGCGCAGCCCCGGGGACAGGGCTCGGCCCGGCGGCGCCGCCGCCCCCGGGACGGACGCGCCCGCGGCAAGATGGGCGCCCTGGCCCTGGCCCTGGGGATTTTCCACTACCTGGGGCTCTACCTGCAGCTCGGCGCCGCCTCCCGGCACCCCCCGTGGGACGCCCCGGCGGCGGGCAGCGGTGAGGCGGCGGCGGCGGCCGGGGCTCGGGAAGGGGGCGGCTGAGCGGCGGGAGCTGCCGGGGCTCGGTGCCCCGCGGGGCTGGCGGCGGGTCGGGGCGGCTCCTGCCCGGGCAGCGGGACGGGTGCGGGGGATCTGGGATCCCGGTCGGGCTCCGCCGCCGAAGGCAGCTCCGTGCCGCGGTCCGTCGCGCCGGCGGCTCGAGGAGCGGGGGGCAGCCGGGGCGAGCTGGGGTTGGGCTCCGCCGCTCCCGTCTCCGGAGCCCGGGGAGCGGCCTCTGCCTTCGCCGCTGGGCTGCCGGATCGGGGGCTCTGCACGGTGCGTCCCGGTTCCTGCAGCCACCCGCACCCCGTGTCCGTGAACCTCTCGGTGCGCCTCCCGGTGCCCGCCGCCTTCCGCACCCCGTCTCCGTGTGTCTCACGGTGTCGCCGCCACCACCCGCACCCCGGGTCCGTGAACATCTCCGTGCGCCTCCCGGTGCCGCCGCCCGCCCCGCCGTGCGGTGCCCCACGCCCCGGCAGCGGGGCTCCCCGCCGCTTCCCGCTCCTCCGGTTCACCGTGGTTCGGCGGCTCCTTGCTGCCGAGCCCGCGGGGATCCACCGGGGCTGGGAAGGGGAACCTCTTCCTGCATCCTGCACCCTCCGGTGAGGAGCCTGGCGTAGGGGCAGCTCCCTCGTGGGTACGAGAAGGTGACAGGGGACCGAGCCCCCTCCGAGGAGGCTGCTGAGACCCTCCAAGCTCTCTGTGCAGTGACACGGGCGCGTTCAATCTTAGCCACGGGGACACGCTGGGTGCCCGGGTCCCAGCTCTTCCCCCGCCCGGCTCCGGGGCCTCCCGTGTGCGGAGGGACCGAATCTCTGCCCCCAGGAGCCTCGGGGCACACGGCGCCTCTGGCCATGCCAGGAGGCAGGTGTGAGGGGTCCCGCAGTTCCTGCTGTCCCGCACCTGCCTGCCCAGGGAAGGGTGATCAGCCTCTGCATGGGGGGCTCACAGCAGGAGAGTTTCCAGACCTGCCAGGCTGGCGTGCCAGATGGAAAGGTGGGTGAAGAGCCTCCATTAGCCACCGCTGCTCCCCACAGAAATTCAGCAATAGGCAAATAAATAGTGAAATGGTCGCTGCGAGGGAGCAGGGAGCCAAGGAGATGAAATATTCTGGGAGGGCGAGTGCACTTTGGAGCCACATTACAGCTTGCTACTCGAGCAGTTCTGCAGCAACTCACTTAATCACAACAGAAACCTTTATTAACGATACTGAAAAGCAGTGAATAAGTGGGTCATGTATAATAAGCCATTTGTGTTCAGTAGGTGAATACCAATTTGATAAAAGCTGTGTGTGCTGAAAACCTGTATAAATCGCTGTTTAGCAGATCGGAGACTGATCATTTCATTACTGGCTGGTGCAGCTTTCCCTCCACGCCACGGGAGTCCAGCAGGTTGGAGATGTGGAGCAGGAGATGTGGGCAGTGGGATGGGTTCAGCTCTGGCTGCTGGGCACGGGCAGGTCCTGCCGGGCTCTGCCCACAGCAGGCAGCGCCCGGAGCTCGCCGCCATCTCTGCCCGGTGCTGGAGGCCTGGAGGAGCCTCCACGGCTCTGCCACGGCCCCGGAGGGTGTTCGCTCTTCCCTTTAACTTGTCCACGCCGGATGCAGCGAGGGAATTGCCGGGAGCAGCCATGAGCATCCCTGGAGCGCGGGCGGCTCCCCCATCCTGCCACCCCACAGTAGGCAGCGGGGTTCTGCTCGCAGAGCAGCCACGGCTCTGGGGAGGGAAAAGTCACAATCAAAGAAAGTCCTTTACCTGCCGCCACAGCAAAGGCTCTGCCTTTGGCCAGGACGGAGCCAGGATGGGCTCCAGCTGCCCCGTGAGAGCATCTGAGCCGCAGGATTCTTCCCACCATCCCTTCCCTACCCATAGTGCTGCCTCTCCCCCTTCTCTCCTCTCCTCAGGCTGGCGCCTTCAATTATTCATGCCCCCCATTGCAGCCTGTGCACGCTGGGTTGCTGCCATCGGCTTTCTGTGCTGGCTGGGAAGCTCCAGCCGCTTTCCCAGCCTGCTGGCTCTGGAGCGGGGCAGGGGAGCCGTGCTGTGAGGAGGAGCAGCCCGGCTCCTTCCCGGCATGGTGTGCAGGCGACATCCCCTCGCTTCAGCAGAGCCGCGGCTGGAGGCTGGAGGGAGCGGTGCCCCGGCTCCCCAGGGCGCTGCCCTGCTCCGTTCTCGCACACCCCAGTGATTATTCTATCAATTACTTTCATAAACACTTTGCATTCCGCCGGATTTTTGCACACTTCCTGGTGGGAATTGTCCGCGCGATGTGTTTTTCCTGCTGCTGTTCGTGCAGTCATTCAACGCAATTACATCTGACACCTCTCCTCATCAAACGTCTGGGCTTTCTCTTCCCTTGAAGCGGCTGACAGACGACGGGCCAGACACTGGGAATTATTACGTTAGGACAGTGACAGCTAATTTTAATCATAACGTTCCCTGTGAGCGAGGCAGGAATGAACCGAGAGCCGGCACGGCTGCATGAGGTCTGGGGGCTGTGGGCAGCAAGGCAGGGCTGGAGTGAGCTCCTGGAGCGGGCCAGGGAGCTGGAGGCTCTGCACCTCTGCCTCCTTCATCAGGGGCTGCTCCGGGGGCCAGATGGGTGCCCAGGAGGGCACCTGCAGGGCCTTCTCCCCTTCACGGCTCCTATGGGATTTTGTTCGTGGTGTGAGTGGGATTTGTGCACCTCGGGACAGACAGCCCTTTCTGGGCCTGTCCTCGACAGCTCAGGCTCTCTCTGAGCTCTGCTGTTCCATGGCTGTTTCCCCTCCTGCAGGGCCCTTTCCTGCCTGGCTGTGCCCTCCCAAAGCTCTGGGTGCCCGGCTGAGCACCGGGGATGTTGGCTGGGCTCGGTTGTGATGGGTGCATTCGTGACTTGTGTCGTGTGCTCTGTGTGAAGCTGGGCTGGGATGAGCTCAGCAGTGATGGGGTGGGCAGAGCAGGGCAGGAGGGTGCTGTGTCCATGAGCACCGGGCACTGCCAGCTCTGGGGATGGCACCAGCCCCTGTGTGTGCTGTGGGCAGCTCTCAGCAGCTGCCGGTGCCGGTGGCTCGTGTTCGGGTGCTGGGTGTGAGACCAGGGGGGCTGATCCTGTCTGCCCCATCCCATTCCTATTGATTCCAGCTGAGAATTCTCCCCTGGATGCTGGGAACCGTCCCCTGGCAGAGAGCAGCACCAGAGCGAGGGGAGGCTGCAGGCTGGCTGCACACACTGCCGGAGCCCCACGGGGACCTGGTAAAAAAAGGCCGTTTTAGGGCTTTGCTACTTAAATATCAAATAGCAGCTCTTCCTTGGGCCCCTTGGGAGGGAATTTTCTGAGAACTGCGAGTCCCCAGGAACCAAATGGGAGCAGTAAGTCCCCTTGCATGGACAAAGCTCTGTGTAGCTGGGGCCAGACTGGAGACACTCCCCACTGACCTCGCTCTTGCTGAGGGGCTTAAACATTAGGGGAGTGGGAAGCACTGGGGGCAGGAGCTGGGGCAGCCCAGCACTGTTGGAAATATCTGCAGTTTGCAAGGTTAATTCCTGCTCTCTGGTGAGGTGAGCGCTGGCCTGATCACATTCACTGAGTTAGGTGTGCGGGTTTTTTTTTGTTTTTAATTCACATGCTGCAAATTTGAGCTCCTTCTGCTGCTCATATGACAGCAAAGAGGGGCAGAGCAATGGCGCTGCCACCCCCAGCGTGTGGCGGGAGCCTCCCTGCCCCAGCCGCGGCCGCGATGCTCCAGCCCGAGCGTCCCGAGGGAAGGGAGGCGGCTGGAGGAGAGCAGCGCTCGCTGCCAGAGCGCTGTGCCCGCTCACGCCGGGGCCGGGGCCGCCTGCCCTGTGCCAGCGGCGGCGCGGCCGTCACGCCGTGTTTGCGCCGCGCTCCCGCCGCGATGTGCTCGCAGCGCCCCGGGGTCAGCAGCCCTGGCAGGAGGAGAGGATCCACAGCTGCTCCTGGCCGTGCGAAGGGAGGGGAGGGCAGCGAGGCTGCAGCCCGGCCTGTGCAGCGGCCTCTGCCCGCCCTGTCCCCGTGCCTCAGCCGGTGTCCCCGCGGTGGGGACAGTGTGGGTCACCAGGCACTGGCCAGCTCTCTCCTGCATCCATCCGGAGGGTTCCTCTGATCCCCCGGGATGGCTCTTTCCCAACCAGGCTGTGCCAAGGGCTGGGGGTCCTGTGGCAGCCAGGAGGGTCCGTCTGTCCCTGGGTGTCCCTGTCCGTGTGCCAGGATGTGTCTCGGGGGCCTTTGTGGCGCTCCTTGTGCCGGGGCTGGCGCTGTCCAGCAGCCGCAGGAGCCGCGGGAAGGAGAGGGTGCTGCAGGCGTCATGGATGTCTGTCATGGAGAGGGGACGGTGCCGGAGGGGCTGTGGGTGCCTGGGGACAGTGCCATGGTGGTGCATTCTGTTGGACACATTTGCTTTTCCTGCAGTGGTGCAGCACAAACCCAGCGGGTCAGAGCCGGCCCCACAGCAGGGACACAGGGCAGGGGCTGGATGCACATTCCAGTGGGCAGGAGCAG
This sequence comes from Zonotrichia leucophrys gambelii, assembly GCF_028769735.1. NCBI lineage: Eukaryota > Metazoa > Chordata > Aves > Passeriformes > Passerellidae > Zonotrichia > Zonotrichia leucophrys. The sequence goes on along the minus strand of NC_088189.1, from coordinate 7,771,895 downwards.
GAACAGAGGGAGGTTTCAGCTCGCCCAGCTCCTGTCCTTGCCCAGCGTGGGACGGAGCCGGCCCCAGCCCCAGTCCCGCCTGGCATTTGTCACCCCACCAGCCCGGCTGCAGCTCAGTGAGCTGGGGCAGAGAAAAAAGCTTCTGACTCCCGGCTTAGGGGAAAAATCCCTCCCGGAGCAGGAACCCACGCTGAACGGGTGATTACAGGCGTTTGAAGTGACCAGTGCATATTTCATTGTCCTTTGGTTCATCTTTACACAACAATTAGCCTGAGTTGGTGCCCATGACGCTGCTCCGGGGTCATCCTTGGTGCCTTGTGGGGGCTGTGGGAGCTGGCACAGCTGAGAAATGGCAGGCAGAGTCCTGCAGGGGCTTTCTGTGCTGTGGGGGGCCTACGGACGAGGCAGGGGGATGGAGCAGGGGTCCGAGGTCATTTCCAGGTCCTCGGGGCAATGCAGGACCTGCTCTTGCCCCAGCACAGCCCCATCCCCGCTGCTGGAGCCCTCTCCCCGTGCAGAGCGTGACCAAGGTGAGGAATGGTGCCCACAGAGGTCTGCCTCTGGTTTATGAGAGCACCAAGCTGTCCCAGCAGGCATTTTCAATTCTGTTTATCTGTGTTTCCCCATTGAGTTCATTTTATTTCCCCTGATTTTTATTTCCTGGAAGATTTATTGATCCTGGTGTTCTCAGTTTATGACAGGTAGCAGCCCATAAAGCACAGGGAGCAGTGGCAGTGGCCCCCTCCCTCCCTCCCTCCCTCCTGCCGTGGGGATGTGGCTCCAGTGTCAATGGGGGAGAGGGACGGGGCTGGGGTGGGCAGGGACTGGGACACTGTGGGGACAGGGCAGTGGCCAGAGCTGGTGACTTGTCCCTGTTCTCAGGAGCAGTGTCCAGGCAGCCTGGCCAACCCTGTGCAGGGTCCATGCCCATCCTGGGGGCTGCCTGGGGGGACCCTGATCCCACTGGTGTCCCTGTGAGGGGCAGGGCTGGGGGACAATGAGCCACCTCTGTCGAGGTGGGGCCAGCATCCACGGCATCCATCAGGGAGGGCACACGGTGCTGCTGGAGGGCATAGCTGAAAGATGTGTCCCCAGCAAAGGTGATGACCCTGGGTATCCATCTGCAGGATCTATGCTCCTCTGGATGTGCTTGGAGGTGGCTGAGCTCTGGGGTTAATTAGTACATACGCTTCCCAATTAAAGTCACAAAGAAAGAAAGAAGATGCTTGATTCAATCCAGCCTTTCCTCAGCTTATCTGCCAAATTCCCGTCTGTGGGAGCAGATTTTAATTGTGTTCACAGCAATTTGGACCTGGCTGGAGCCCTCAGGTCGTCCCCCCACTCCTGCACTGCTGGAGCTGTGGTGGCTGGGGCTGTGCAGGCTCTGCTGGGCCCACTGGCTTTGGCCATTGCTCCTGCCTGCAGGAATTCTGTGGGGCAAGAGCTGATCCTGGCTGCAGCCAGGGAATGGGTGGGTGAGTGCTGGGAAATGACACAACAGCCTCAGCACCACTTGGAGCACAGAGGAACATTTTGACCCCCCCTGCTCCTCCCACAACCCTCGGTCACCAGAGCTGTTCCCTTGGGGCCCCCTCCACTCCCCAGCACAGAATCCACGTTCTGTGGTGCCAGGTTCTGGATGAGCAGGATGTGGGAACAGCACTGGAACCCCACCAGGACACCCTGCCTTGGCAAACCCCAGCGCTGGGTATTTTCCTCTGTTCCCTGCTGAGATGGATTAAAGGAAAGCGATAAGTGGATGGGATTTCCATGCGTCCAGAGGGACAGGGAGATATTAGAGGTATTAACTTTTTGTCTGGGCTGGTAATAATTGGTTTTCAGAGGGATCAGGGCTGCAGAGAGTGCTGCTCCCGACAGGCTGTGTGTCCCAGAGGGTTCCCCTGGCTCCGGTGGGACCTGCACCGTGGCTGTGAGCCGAGGTGGTGGGTGAGGACAGGAGGCTCAGGGCAGCCTGGGCAGTGCCCGGGGTGTGCAGGGGGCTGGCAGGGCTGTCCCCGTGCTGTGTCACTTAGGTGTCACTGCACCGGTGGTGGCAGCAGCGCCTGCCGTGCCCTGCGCACCGGGGCCGCCTGTGCCGAGGAACAACCGAGTCTCTCCAGAGGAGATGAAAAGAATTCTAATTACATCTCTGAACAATATTTGTTTTGAGCGAGGAAAGCAAACCATATGGCGTGTGGGAGCCTGTTTGGGGCCGCATTAAGTGAGGATTTGTTTTGCAGTTATGTCCTGATCTGAGTGAGATGCGACCATGCTCTGTTTATTTCCTTCGCCTCAGAGGTGTGGCAGGTCCCGCGCTCCTTCTGGGGCAGGGCTCTGAGGGATGCTGTGGGAACAGGGGGGCACAGGCTCCTGCTCCTTCCCTTTCCCCCCACTGCTCTTTGCAAAGTGCCTGGGGTGGGGGGCAGGCACCTTTGCTAGGGCTGGTGAGGGGACATGGGGTGGGGAAGGAGAAGCTGGGGATGGCTGGGACCTGCCTGCTCTGCTGTAGGGACTGGGGCTGTTTAGCCAGGGAAGGATCCTGGTGGCTCTGCCCGTGTGTCTGGAGGCATTGTCCCTCCCCAGGACAGTGCTGTGTCCCCCAGGCCCCACAGCCCCGGCTCTGTCTCCAGCAGCTCTCTTCACCGAGACCCCGCACGACATGACGGCGCAGGCCGGGGAGGATGTGGAGATGGCGTGCTCCTTCCGCGGCAGCGGCTCCCCCTCCTACTCCCTGGAGATCCAGTGGTGGTACGTCCGCAACCACAAGGACTGGACGGACAAACAGACGTGGGCTTCCAGTCAGGTAATGCCCCTCGTCCTCCTCCTGCAGGCAGCACGGAAAGGCAGAGCCCTCAGGCAGAGCCCTTGCCTGCATTTCCCGTGGGGAAGGGCTTTGTTTGCAGCCCCTGTGGGGTTTTGGTGGGACCCCAACCCACAGCAGCACCCCTGGTGCTGAGCAGACCTGCAGAGCAGGGTTTCACCCTCTGCTCTGACAGAGAGCAGCCTTGTGGTGCAGTTAATGGCTGGACGGGCTGCTCAATGTCCAGCTGCACTGAGGATGCTCCAGGCACAGCGGCGCTGGGCTGTCCTGCCCGTCCTTCCCAGCCAAGGGAGTGCCTGGCCCATTGCCAGGACCCGTCCCAGGCTGAGGCCTCCTTTTTGTGCTTGTGTTTGTGCCTTTGCCTATCTCATCACCAGCCCATCCCTCGTGGCCCTGCACCCTCCATCCCTCCCTTGTCCCCTGTTTCTCTGTGTCCTGGTCCAGCAAACAGCCTCTCTTTATTTCCCTCTCTGTTCACACAGAGATAAGGGCCAAAGAATGGGAAACAGCTTTGGGGATTTTAATGAGCCTTTATTGTAGTGTCTTTGGCAGGGCTGCTGCTGGTGCTGCCATGAATTGAGAAGGCTCAGGGCAGTGCTGCCAGGATGGGGGGAGCTGCCAGGGGTCGAGGGTGGGCAGGGTCAGGGGTGTTGGAGGCGCTGGGAATGCACAGCCAGGGGCTGCAGGGGCTGGCAGTGATGGGGACAGAGCTCCACAGCAGTGATGCCACAGTGATCCAGGCTCCATCCCCACTCCTAGATCGTGGGGAGCACCTGGAGCTGAGGTGCAGTGGGACCTGTGGGTGAGCAGCCCCTGCTCCCTGGCTGCTCTGCTGCTGCTGGTCCCTCCCATCCCGGGTACCCAGTGTGGCTTCATCTGCCCTGGGTGCCTGGGTTTGCTGGGACTGGGCAGTCTCTTCTCTCTTTCCCCCTTCTCCCTGTTCCTTCCTCTTTGGGGCAGCCATCCTGGGAGTGGGAAGGGGTCTGGTGGGCCGAGCTGACCATTTCTCTTCCCTCTCTGGTCTCCCCCTCCCCTGCTTTTTCCACAGCTGCAATCATCACCACCAGAGGAGCCTGGGAAAGAGGCGACAAAAATCAGTGTGAGTTTGGGTGATGGTTCTTGCTGGGAGCTCAGCAGGACACCCTGCTGGTCCCAGTGGGAAATCCAGGGTGGGAGACCTGGGTCTGCCTTGGCTCAGTCCTGGGGGTGACTGGGGTGAGGGGTGGCTGCCCTGCTGTCCCTGGTACCAAGAGGCACAGCCTGCACCCTGAGTCTTGTCCAGCATCTGAGTGACATATTAATGCCAGGGATAAAATAATCCAATTGACTCACAGGATTAGCATCCCAAAGCCATTTAGGCTCGTGTGAGCAGAATGAGGAGCCACTAATCAGTAAAATAAAACACTGCTGGCCTTCTGCTGCCAGGTGAGTGCCCCCCTGGCTGTCCCTGTGTTTGGGGGTGCCACAGACACAGAGCAGTGCTGGAAACCTTCCCACTGTCACCTGGCAGCCTCTGCTGGCACTCCCATTTTCCTTCACTCAGTGAGCAAGGGGCGATGGGGTCAGTCAGGCACCTGTGGCTTCTCAGATGGGTGCCCCCCACACCCAGGATCAGTCTCTCATCCCTGGGGAACCCTTCCCAAGGGAGAGCATCACCTTTCAGTGCCCACCTGCAGGATCAGTGCATGGTTCTCTTGATGGTAACAAACCCCCCTCCAGGGGTCATGTCCCCTTTGATTAATTGACACCCACAATCCATACCCAAAATTAAGCAGGTTCCTGCAGGATCTGTTCCTTACCAGGGTGCTGTGGCTCCCTGCCCCACAAGCATCAAAGTCCCAGGATTGCTGCTGGAGCTCTGCCAGACCCTGTCAGCTGAGCTTGGGGGGCTGCTGCTCCCTGCATCCCACCCTGGCCCTGCTCCAGGGTGCACGGAGCCACCCTGGGGCCAGCATTCCCTCTCAGCTCAACCCGTGCATGTTTCAGCATAATTAGGCAGTTAATTGCACGCTGGGATGGAATTGATGGGTGTGCGAGTGTAACCAGGATTTATTTTGAATCATTCGAGGTCTCTGCTGCCTCCTCCAGATCCAGCCAGCAGGGAGAGGCTGGAGCTTCAAACCTCTTTTGTTTGTTGTTATTTCAAATGTCCTTGATCATTAAGTGTTTATGGAATGGAGGAGGTAAATGAGCATGGGTGGTTCTGCTGGAATGTGAGGAGCAGCCACAACAGCAGGGACTGGGAACAAACAGCAGGGCCAAACCGCGAGGGGGGATGTAAATCCCAGGGAGGAGCCACCGTGCCAGGCACCCCTTGGCTGTGTGTCATCCACCAAACACACCTGGTGCTGGAGATGCTCTGCAGGGATGAAGAGCAGTGAAACTTGATGGGTTTGGGTTTATTTTTCCCCCCTTTGAATGCAATGGCACAGCACAGGGCTGAGCTGGGGCTGGGCACAGCAAATCTGCCCATCCTGGCCGTGCCAGGGGCTCTGCCCCATTCCCATGGGCACTGAGGGCCATCCCTGCCCTGCCTGTGCTGGCAGAGCCACAGCAGTTATGTGCCATCATAAAATCTCCCCTCCTGAGGCTCAGTGACCTGCTGGGCAGTGGCTCCATGGCCACTGGTGGCACCAGCAAATTGGGGTTTTATTTTATTAGTTCTAAATTTCCCAGCCATTAATTTCAGTGACTCCTGGCTCTCCCAACGAGTTTTTTTTTTTTTTTTTTTTGAAGCTCCTTTCCCATGACAGTCTCAGCATCTGGGCACACTTGCACCAGGGCCTGGCACCTCCTGCCCTTGCACATGGCCACTGGGCAGCCCTGAGACGCTCTTTGGGGTGGCCCTGGCTGTGACCTGTGCTCTCAGACTCCCATGGTGTTCAGGGCAGCTGAGTGCAGCAGCCTGTGTGTGCTCATGTCAGTTTGTACGTGCTTGTATGTCCATGTGTGGGCAGGTGTCTTCATGTTCCAGCACTGGTGCCCCCACAGTGAAGGGACACTGAGGGGTCCTGCTCCCCACGCTGCCTCCTGTGCTGTTTGGGGTGGGTTTAGCCCCTCTCCAGCCCCGTTTCCAAACACCATAAAATCCTCAGCTAACAAATGCAGCGGCGAGTAGAAAAACGGCCTTTGCCATCCAGTGTGATTATAGGGAACAGAGCCAGGGGCCTCGGGGTGGGTTATAAATCTGATTTATTGACCCAGCCCAGAGCAGCCGCGGCTCTGGCTAGTGAGTAAGTCTTAAATTTCATTGGGTGATAAATACTGAGAGCGAATCAATTTGGTAGAAAAGCTAATTAGCCAGCGTGGTTCCGCATCGATCTCCGAGCCCTGCGTGGCCGGGTGCGAGCCAGGGCTTCCATCATCCCGCGGGCCCAGGCTGGGCTGGTCCCCACACCAACCTCACCAGCCTCTACATGGCCTGGCCAGCTGGGGCATGGCGTGGTGTGGTGGCACACGTCGGGGGTGGCACTGACCCCAATGTCTGAGGGGGCAATGGGGAGTCCTGGGGGTCCCTGAGCGCCTGTCTGCCCCAAGGCAGGTGGTGAAGGTGGTCGGCAGCAACATCTCCCACAAGCTGCGGCTGTCGCGGGTGAAGCTGGAGGACGAGGGTACCTACGAGTGCCGGGTGATCGACTCCAGCGACGGCAAGGCGCGGCACCACAAGGTGAAGGCGTACCTGCGGGTGGAGGCGGCGGGGGGCCCGGGGCACCCCCAGGACACCGAGCTGCGGGAGGCGCCGCTGGCAGAGCTCGCAGCGCCGGGCTCAGCGCACGCACACCACCACCAGCACCAGCACAAAGCCGGGAGGGAGCTCAAGAAGCGCTCGGCAGACGCCTCCTGCGTGCTGTAGGTGGGCGCTGCGGGGGGACGCCGGAGCCCCCCTGCGCCCCGGACTCAGCGGGGCCATCGAGGGTCCCGCAGCCCCTGCCAGAGACTGGCCCCAGCCCCCGGCTTGTCCAGCCCCCCTCGCCCCCTCCCTGTCCCCGGGGCCCGGCGGTGCCAGGGCTCGGCGCGGCGCGGGGCCGGACCCGCCGGTGCCACGGCTGCATCCCGGGGCTGTGCCCGGGGCCAGGGCGTGTGCCCACGCGTGGTGTCCCCGTCCCCGGCCTTGTGCGGGCGGTGCCGCGGGCTGTGCTGTGCCCCAGCTCTGTGCCCAGTGGGACCCTCCCTGCCCTCCCCCGTGCTTCGCAGACCCAGCCGCCTGTTCCTGTAGGTTGCCCCGTTTAGTTGCTCGGTTCCAGCCCCACAGTGTGTGTCTAAGTTGCAGCCTCCATCCTACAGCCCGTGTGTATCCCCCCGCCCTGCCCTGCCCCTGCCTGCCCCGCAGCCCCCAGCACGTCAAGGCCTGAGCTCAGCAGAGGAAGGACGGCACGGCACATTGCTGGCACCTCGGGCATCGCTCAGCCAGGCAGCTGCCCGTGCTCCGCGTGTGCCCGGGAAGGCAGACACCTCCTGTGCCATGGGCGCTGGCCCTTCGCACCCATCACTCCTCTCCCCACACATCTCACCCACGATGGGGCGCTCACCCTCCAGCCCCGTCCAGCCCATCCCGCCGCCCGTGCTGCCGTGGCTCCCGGCCCCCTCTGGGTGAAGCATCCCTCCCCTCCAGGCCACAGCAGCACGCTGCCCCGGCAGGGTCCGGCCCGGGGGCTCTTGTGCCGCAGTGCCAACAGCAGAGCCCGTCCCTGCTGTCCCCAGGGGGGACCGCGGCCGCTGGGGCCGGAGCTGCGGGGAGGGAGAGGGGGGCCCGAGCCTCCCCCCGGGTGCTGCTCCCCTGCTGCCCCCCAGCCTGCCACCATCAGACCTGCTGCAGCTAATAAAGCTCTTTAAAGGAAACCTCTGCCGTCTGTGCTCTCTGTCTGTGGCACGGCAAGGGCACGGGGCTTTGGCACGGTCTCGGGTAAAGAGGGGCAGTGCTGAGGCGGATGGGGATGGGCATGAGGATGAGGATGGCAATCAACATAATCCCCTGCAGCTGAGGGCTCAGAGCTTTAAAAAGCTGCAGCTGGGAGCTGCTGCCCTGAGAGGTGCAGGTACAGCGAGGTGCCAGGTGAGCTGGGGATGCTCCATGCTGTGGCCAGGGGTGCTGGGTGGGCTGCCAGGTGAAATCCTGGCCATCCAGCCCAGATTTCCAGCCTGGTGGGAGGTGGGGTCCCCAAAGCAGGGTGCTGGCTCTGCCTCTGCAGTGGGAGAGCAACTCCCAGCACTGGCAATGCCCAGCCTGGCCCAGCTGCCTGGAGCGCTGCAGCTCCTGTGAAGCTTGCTAACTCCTGGCTCTCCATCATGCTCACCCCTCGCTGTGCTGATGAGGAGAAAGAGCTGGTGGCTCTTTCTGCCAGCAGAGGTGTCAGCCTGTGCTGGGGGCAGGAGCAGGCAGGGGTGGCTGCTGTCTCTGGTCACCTCTGCCACCTGGAGAACTGTGGTCCTGGGGAGCAAAGGGCACAGGAGAAAAACATTCAGGAGCTGCAGGGCAGCAGCTGTAAATAATTGCAGCAAGTTTTTTCCAGCAGTGGTGGCTGTGCCTAGCAATCCCCGGCAGAGCTGTGGGGCTGGGGCTATGCTCAAATTCTCTGTCAGGGAATGGGGTTGCTGGGGGAAGAAGAGAGATTGGGATGCATTGGTCACAAGTGCAGCAAAACACGGGACACAACAGAGGAAAAGGAAGACCCAGGGACACGCTAGGTTGGGCAGGAGGCTGCAAATCACCTCAAACAGGGAATAAACAATTGCTGTGCAGCACAGTGATTTGTAAAACCTGGAGGTGAGCTTTAACAATAACAGGTTTTATTAGAAGAGATTAATTTTGCCGAGTTTATAGGAAATCTTGGGAGCAGGAGTTGAGGAGCAGACCCTGCTGGATCTGTGTGTGTGGCTCAGCAGTGCCAGGGGCTGTGTGGGACTGTGCCCCCAGCACAGTGTGGCAGTCCCCCGGGGTCCTGGCTGGGTTTGTGCATGGAGGAGGAGGCTGGACACTCCTTTCCTTGCTCTCTGATCCCAGAGAGAGTGGCTGGAGTGGGGGGAGCTGGGGGTCCCCACCCCATAGTGTTGGGGGCTGCTTGGTGGAGGAGAGTTCTGGCGGGGAAAGCCCAGGGCTTGTGAAGGGGCTGAGCTTAAACGCAAGTCACTGCTGGGGAGGAACCAGCCTCACAAAAATGCCGTTTCCACACAGTTCCTCTCCCAGCCATCATCCTGCCTCAGACAAAAGCAATTTACTCAGCCTCCAATAAAGCAAGGGTGATAACGAAGCTGAGAGGAGCTGAGTGGCAGGCAGGACAGCCCCTCCTGCCACCAGCACCCACCTGCTGCCTGGGGCTGTGGGGAAAGTGTCAGGACAGGACTGTGAATCACAGGCTCTGGGTGGGGGTGTCAGCACAGCCAGCTGTGCCAGAGCCCTGCCTGGGTGATGTGCTTGTTCCTGGGCACTGATGGGACAATGCTGCCCTTGAATCCCGTGCCTGTCCTGCAGGATGGCAAGCCTTGGCATGGGCAGGATGTGTCCTTGGAGTCCCCACCACAGCACAGCTGAGCACAGCGAGACTGGATGCAGCATCTGCACCTAATGGATGAGTTTTGTCAAGTGCTACAACAACCCAGGAAGCTGCACCAGCCCCAAGGGCGCTGGGAAAGCAAAGACAGTATTTCAGCTCCCTGCCTGCCCTGTCAGAGCAGCTCTGAAGGCTCCTTTGTATAGAACCCAACCAGCGTTAAGCACTGAACAGATATTAAAAAAGAGTAAAGCTGACCTGCAGCCCTGTCCTGCTGGATAAAAAGCCACTGACTTGTGTTTTCCCTGGAGAAACAGACAGGAGGAAAGCCTGAATAAAACCAGGGACACAAGGGGAGGTAAGTTCAGCTGAGGGATGTGGCAGCAGAAGCAGTGCCCTTGGGCCCACCAACAGAGCCGTGTTTTGGATGTTCACCCAGGATCCCAACAGTGATGCACAAAGCCTGCTCCATGTCACAATCTATTTATTGCTTTGGCTTTTGTATTTCTGAGCTTGCTTCCAAATTTAGTCAAGATCTGCCCTTTTGCTTCACCTGCATAGATGTTCCCCCAGTGTCAGGGGGCAGCCTGCTGCCAGGAGCTGCTCAGAGGAGCTCAGGGATCCGGGAGCAGCTGAGCAAAGCAGAGCCTGTGGACAATGCAGCGAGAGCCTGGGGATGTGGGAGCTGGAGATCAGGGGAGAGGCCCCTCAGCAGGGGCAGGGAGCTGACCCCACAGAGGAGTCATCCTCTGCTCCCTGTACCCCGCTGTCCCCACTCTGACAAACCATGGCACTGCTGGGCTGCTCACAGCCCCTGTCACCACTGGCACTGCCTGACCATGGACAGACACAGAGGCTGTACTGGGGCACAGGCAGGTGCTTCATCCAATTCTCCTTGAGGTGGGGGTTAGAAATGGCCTGAGAACCGTGATCTGGGCATGGGAGAAGTTGTAAATCCCTCCCAGGTGTAAATCAGGGCTGGCTGATTCCCTACAGAACCTCACTGAGAGTGAGATAGAGAACAGAGCACGTTTGGCCACCTCCATCTGGTCTCAGCAAACTGCAGCTGTGAGAGCAGCCCTGATGCCTCTGAGAGGACACACTGTTCTTGATAGTAACATAGGTGAGGAATTTATTGGAAATGCACTTTAACTTCTGAGATTAACTGCTTTTAAAGAGAACAGGTTTATAGTGCACCCCAAACAAGATTCTCTTCCTGGGAAGGTTAAAGGTCAGAAAAAGCTTTTGCTTTGAGTTGTCAGTCACTGTCCAGCTGAGAATGGGGAGGGATCATCACAGCTGTGAAGAGATCAGAGAGGTGGGGAGGGAGTGCTAAAGGGCACCCCCACCAAGGATCAAGTGTTAGGAAGATGACTCACTCTTCATACTGAAGAATTTGGAACAGATGTGCCGTTTTCTCTGCATATGGTGCTGGCCAGGCACAAGTCAGGAGGAGTTAGGGTCATGTACCGACCTCATCCTCAAACACCCTTTCAAAAAATAAACCCTCAGCCACAAGGACAATGTCTCAGCCAGTGCCCCAGGCTGGGCAGCCCCTCCTCTGCCCCTGAACCATTTGGATCCTCAGTGATGGTGTTCTCCCAGGTGAGCTCCATCCTGGTGGTTCCTGTTTCCATCCCAGCTGCTGTGCAGGCCTGTCAGGAAGGAGCTGCCTGCTGTGTGCTGGAGCTGGGAGCTGTGCCCTCCTGCTGCTGCAGCCTCTGGAGCAGGAGCAGCACGTTGTCCGTGAGCTCGTTCCGTGGCCGCCCCATCCCACTGAGATTCACGGGCTGCAGGCTGGCGTGGGGGGGCTCCCAGGGGGGGCAGCACTCCTCACTCAGGAGCAGCCACGTGCTGTCAGGGTCCACCTGCATCAAGTGCAGGAAAACACTGTGGAAAACAGAGGAAAGAAGAGTAAGGACAAAGCCTTGTGGTTGGCACCCAACGGAGTTATTAAGAGCTAAGGAAAGCTTTGATGCTGTTGGCAACCTCTGGCAGCTGCACAAATTCTGCTCCTTACAGAGGGCAGTGCAGTGGCCCCTGTGCCCAAGAAAGCAGCTCTGTGTCTCACAGCTACTGGCACGTGGGAGAAAAATATTTATGATGCCACACAGGCACTTATGGATATCAAACAAGCAGCTGGTGCAGGACTGACCCAGGCTTGGTGCTGGCACTGTGTGAGCTGCTGCTGGCACAAGCACAAACCTGCCTGTCCCACGTGCTGGGGAGGTGACTGTGGGTGACTGCAGGTGCCATGCATACCTGGGATCTTTTGGACAACAGCTCCTGCAGAGATCTTGGGAGAAGCTGTGTTACTCACCACCCTCTCTGGTTTTCAGGAGTGAGGGAGTTAACCCATCTGGGCTTCTCTGCCTTTCCAGAGGTGGCAAACCCAAGAGTATTTGGGGAGAGCTGCCCAGGCTGGGCCCCAAGGGAAGCTCAATGCTGTATTTGAGGGCTTTTTGCTGAAGTGAGATCTCCCACAGTCCCAAGTCCTTATTAGCTGCCTCCACATTTTTGTCACCTTTCATAGAGCAGGATTTTAAACCAAAACCAAACACAATCTTCATTAACAACACAATGAAGGAAAAGAGGAATCAAAACTTCCTCTGCAGATTAACTGCTGTGTTGATGGTTTTCACTTTGCATTTCCATACCTCAGTAAGATGGGATTTGCCTTTCCAGCCTGCCCTTCACACAGGGCTCCAGCTGTGAGCTGCTGGGACACAGCTGCTGCTGAAGAGCAGGAAGCTCAAGGAGTGAAAGAGCAAATGCTGATTTGTGTGACCTACACTTACCCACCCCCTCCTGCCAGCTCTCCCTGCAGCAACCTTTGGGCTTAGCTAGGTCTGTGTCAGGGTTTAATGCACACAAGGTGTACAAGGCTTAACTGGTTTAAACTCTCTGGCTGTGGCAAGAACAAAATTAGACTGGAATTTGCAAGGCCTCTTCCTGAATGGTGCTGAGTGCTCTGTGAGCACCAAAGGCACTCAGCACTCATCACACCTATGGTACAGTTTTCCAAGATCCCAGTAAAGCCCAGCCATGCATCCTCAGGTCTCTAAAATCATGGAGCTGTGAGGAGAACAGCTGCCAGCTCAGGTAATGGGAAGAGAAATCAAGTAAGTCTGTCTTTGCTCCCCCAAGAAGAACAGGACTGAACTCTCTCATTACAAGCAAAGATCACTTGCTAAAAAAGCCACACAAAATCCAGATCTGACTGCTGTCCAAATTTCTCTTGGAAGAGCTTTCATCCCTGAAGTGAGGTTGCTTCCAATGTAAAGCAGGGAGAAATCCCTTTGAGAAGCTCTCTGAAAAGGGAGTGCAGTGCCATGGGTAAAGTGAAAGAGCACAGAAATGAGATGAAGGTAGGAGAGAGCTCCCTCTCCTTTGCACAATAACCCTGTGGATGTTACTCATGCACAGCCAAAGCTGTTGCTTTTGCCTCTCTGCCATGAACACCTCACCTGTCCCTCAGTGCAGGTCTCTGAACAGCAAGAGGGGAGATGTCACCACTGAAGCTGCTGGCAGTGTCCCCTCCCAAAGGTGCTGGCAGTGCCTATCTGCCTGCTCCAGAGGAAACAGAGGGAATGTGCTCCACTGTGATAGCTGGGCTTGGCAGCAGCTGCCTCAGCAACACCACCTTTTCCTGTGGATTGGCCAATGCAGGTGAGCTCACAGGACTCCTCACTCCTCTGGCTTTGTTCCTGCACCTCTGCTGACAAGTGAGGGGCTGGCAGGGGAGCAAGTGATTTTTGTAACTGCAGCTTCATGCAATACTCAACAGGCAAAGATGCTGGGAAAAAAAGAGTATGGAGCTCTCCCTGCTCCATCCTGGCTCCAGCTCTGCAGACACTGCCCTGCTCGTGCCCTCAGCCTGGATGTGACAGCAGGAGCCCTCAGCTCTGTGTGCCAGCAAACAGCAGCTCCCAGTGCTTCCCCCCAGTTTCCAATGGGCAGCTGCAGAGATAATCCTTGCTCCTTATGGCTGGGATGGGAGCAGGCAAGGGCAATGAGCTGCTGTGAAGTGAACATGGGAAGAGGGGATATTGTGCAGCAGGCTGCTGATCCCCAGCACACACACAGCTGCAGCTCTCACACTCACAGCACAGACACTCTGCTCTCCAACCCTTCCCAATCAGCTGCTCCAGGGAGAGCGACCCTCAGAGATTATCCAGACCCTGGAGCACTCACTGCCTCTGGTGCCCATAATGGTTTGGGGCTGTGATTATCCCTGATAGCCTGGAGTGCTCTGCAGCCTAAAGAACAACTTGACTTTTACATTTTCAAACTAACTCTGGGGTAGTTTCCAAGCAACCTGTTTCCATAGCAAAGAATCCTGGGGTTAATCCAAGTTTGTTTTCTGTTGTTGCCTTTTTCTTTCTTTTTTTTTTTTTTTCTTAAATATCACTTTATTGAATTTTGCCTTGAGCAGGTGGCTGTTCTGGCATGCTTCAATCCAGCCTGGGAGTGACAGCTGACAATGAATACCCAACAAACCCCACAAACAAACCAGAAGAGGTAAGCTGCATGATCAACTTTGGTATGAAAAAAGCTCCCCAAATAGCTTATATTTGTCCCAAGTGCGCTAAACTTATTCTACTAGCACAGAGCAATTTGGCTACTCTGTTGCCTTGTCTTTGCCCAAACTCCAAGCAGAGCCATGGCACAGTGAGCAGACTGGCAGAAGGACAAGGATTGCTGGCTTTCCATCCCTGCTGGATGTTTAACTGGATACAGCCCACCATAGGCTTTGGTAAGAACTGAGGAAATTATTTCAGCATCTTAGGAGGAAAAAAAAACCACATTCTTATCCAGACTGCTGACTGAAAGGTCATGGGCTGCAAACGTTTAGTAGGAATTAAGTGTAAATTTCAAAACAGTGACTTGAAACTGAAAGAACGGAAAACTACTTGTCAGTTTTGACAAGGGCCAGTGACAATTTCCTAATCTCTTTTCCTTCAAGGTTTTATTCCCTGAAGTGAAAAGCTTGTCAGGGATGATGCAACTTCATAAATTGAGGAGAAGCTCAGATTTACATACTGTGACATCCAGTTTCCACCCTGTCCCCTGGCCTTGCTCCCAGAGCTGGGCCCCCCCTTGCTCAAGGTTTCTGGGCACTTCCCCATCCTTGCACAGGCTCATCTTCAATGATGGCAAAAACTTTTCTAGTGCTCCTTGGCATTCCCAAACTCTTCTTCAGTAGGTTTGGTCCCTTTGGTCCCAATTTTGCATTTGGTTTTTGTTTGTTGTTTGATTTTTTAAAAAGCTTTGGATAATACTCTCCTGGAATACTCTCAGCAGTCACCTTCTAGTAAAACCCATTGTTATTGTCCCATTTTCTCTTCCTCAGATGTGCTGGAGTTCTTTTTTTCCCAGCATCTATTTTTGCCTGTTGAGTATTGCATGAAGCTGCAGTTACTAAAATCACTTACTCCCACTGCTTCATCTAATAAAGCTACAGGGTCCCATAAATGGGATTAAGCAGACTCCTTGGGGCATGATAACATCCCTGGATGATAGCCAAACTCCCTTTTTCCTTTTTATTTATTTTTTTTTTTGTGTGTGTGGCTCAAGCACCTTGGCCAAAACTTTCTGCTCAGCCCTCTGCATGCCTACAGAATCCTCACATAGTCAGTGCATGATTTTTGGAACTACAGCTGACTTTGCAAGTGCTGACCTTGCTCTTGACAGGTCACAACCCATCAGTTGAATAAGAACCCTAAGAGCTGAGCAAAGGCCAGTTAGTATAAATCACCATGGCAAGCTGATTCCAAACATCCTTTTACCTCCTATGATTTCTGCAGTGATAAAGCTGAGTTATGTGACGTACGCTGGCGCTCAGGCTGGGGCTAAGATTAGTTCTGGTCTATCTGTTTTTAGAAGCATTTAAAATGCAGAATTTCTCATGTATCAGGCTGATAACACTGCCCTTGCTTAGATGGAAAGGCCCTTATGTGTGACAGCCTGTGTCAGCTTGCAGGATTACTTTCAGACACATGGAGAGCAAGAAGAGCCAGAACTTAGAGGAATGTGGTGGTTCAGCAGCTGGAGAACAGAAATGGAAGGGTGGCTGAGAAGTGATTCTTACCCTGATACTGGAGCTGATTGTTATGGTCCAAGCTAATTTTGACTTTTCCAGGCTGAAACCTCATATCAGGGAAATACAGTCAAAAGTGAGTGTGATGCAATGAACTCTGGTACACTCAGGCTTCAAGACCAGGGATCAAAAAATTAAACCTACAAATGCTGCCATGTCTGTAGTGTCAGGCCAGGCATGATGCATGCCTCAGTGCATACATGTGTCTGGTCATTGGAGTTAAACAGGAGACAGCAAGGGCTTCCAGGAGCAGCTTGGCTCACATATGTGATGTATGGTGCATCAAAAGCATGGGGGGAGGAGCAAAACATATGGCATTTTCCCCTTAAAGTCTAATAAAAGTAACACATAGGAGAAAAATGTTACTTGCCCTGAACTTTGCTGCCCTTTTGCTCTAACAAGTGAGCTCACTTCAGCATACAGCTTCCAACAGGGCTCATTTCATATTCCCCCTACCCCTGCTGTTGGGGGGAAATTGCACAGCTTCTCAAGCTGCTTGGTTAATGATTTAAAAGCTTCAGATTCCAAATATCTAGATAAACCCTGGTGTTCTGCTTTTCATCCAGCATTGCTTGCACAGACTGAGGCTTTATTGCATTAAGGGGATGCACTCCCACAGCATAGAGCCCCTCTGCAGAACAAATGCTGCTGGAGCCTGCTGTGCTGCTGTGAAAGCCTCCAAGGTAAAAATAAACCTGCTCCCATCCGTGCAGAGAGACAAACAAAGGAATGCTCCAGCTTGGGAGAGCTGAGCCTCTGAACTGCTGCCCAGCCACACAAAGCCCTTCACACCCCGCACCCCCGGGAGCCTGGGCTTTGTCAAAGGGAACGGATGGGCTGCACTTCCCTTTGCTTCCCTTTCCAGCAGCCTGCCCTGGAAATCCGACACCGCAGAGCCTGCTGCTTTCCCCTCTCCTCGGGGGAGGGCAGGGCAGGCCACACAGCAAGGGGGGCTGGCTGGTTTTCACCCCCATCCTTCAGCAGAGGGGCTTCCTGATTTATGTCCCACGTTCTGTACCTGGACTCGTTTTGTCTCCTGAAATTCCCCAGCTTTGGTTCCAGGTGACAACATATGACAACAGTGATTTCTTATCCTGACAGCAGAACATGCTGAGCTGGATTTTATACACCAAGCAGCAAAGTATGTCTGTCAACACTTCCTAGAGCTGGAGTGTGTTCACCTACACTGTCTTTGCTCTTTTAGACTCTCCCAGCCTCCTCAAGAGCAACACTGGTGCCAAGACTGACAGCTTCCCAAATAAACTCTGGTCCACCTGGCAGAGCCTGGGCTGGAGCCCAGGGCAAATGGAAGGATAACAAAAGGAGATCCCCCAGCCTGCAGAAGGCATTAAGTGATAAAACAGAAGGGAATGCCTGGCACATCCTCTTCCATAGTTGCCTTCCCTCTGCAGTTTGATGCCACCAGTGGGCCAAAAGCATCAGGTATTTGGTGAGGAAAAAGCAAGTAGCACATCTTCCCCTCTATTCCCAAATGCACTGCAAGGTCACTTGTAATGTCTGTGCAAGCTGACAAGTGACCTCTCTAACTCATTTTGGGGAGTGATACTTCACCACAGAAATCTTCCATGAGAGGCCCTGTTGTACAGGACTTGAATGTACTGGAAGGTGGAACAGGAAAGGTGCAAAAGGACTGGGATCACCATGCTCCCTCTGTCCCCCACTGTTTGTACACCCAACACACCTGCATTTAAGAGACATTACCTCTGGGCAGCTTCTTGCAGTTTCACAGGTTGCTTGGCACTGAGGTAAATCAGGCAGGCCTCTGCCACTTTATTCAGGTCACTCTCGCCTGCAGCAATGGAACAGGAAAGAAGGGTAGGAGGTGACCTCCTCAGCAGCTGCTGCCTAATGGAATCAGCTCCAAATTGGCAGCAGAGGCTTCAGAGCCTTTGAGCTGTCTGACCCAGAGCTCTTCTGACCTTGCCTTTTAAGCATCTTGCTGCAAAGCCAGGAAAGCAATCAAGGGCACTGAGAGGAAAAGAGCAACTAGCCAGCAAACCTTCTCCCTCATCAAAGCCAGTTCCAGAAATTTCACTTGGGGAGAATTTCAGAGTTTCATTCAACAGAAGACTGTGATGTGCTGGATTTAAAGGGTCCCCCAGAGATAAGCCCACAATAGAACCAGTCAAGCCAGCCAGAAGTCTTTTCTGGGCTCCAGTTTGTCCAGTAAAACAAAGTGTGGCCCAACAGCAATGCATACAAATGTTCTGTACCCTCTTCTCATTCACAAGTGGGATGAGCAGTCACATTTTGCATGTGGTGGGAACCTTCTCTCTCATTTGTCTCCTGGGGAGAAAAGTGCCCAGCACCTCTTTACAGAGCTCCCAAAGAGAACAGATTCAGGCTAGAGAAGATCAGGAAATCAATTCTGGGCAGCAGGAGGAGAAGCAGCAAATAGAGAGGAGACAAAGTCTAGCAGAGATCCATACAGCCTGTGCTTGCTCTGGTACTCACCCATGTCCAGCTTCTCACAGAGAGAGCCCAGGCCCTGCAGCACAGCCAGCTGCAGCTTGAAGGCCAGTGTGTGGCTGTACACAGGCCCAGCCCTGGCACTCACTGGGGCCTGGCTGAGGAGGGAGCTGGTCAGCTTGGGCAGGACATCCTTGGAGAACCTCTGCCTCAGGAAGTCTCCACAGGTTTGACCCAGGGTACACAGCACCTAAGAGAGACATCAGTTACACACTGGCCTGGGAGGAGCTCAGAGATCCACACCAGCCTGGAGGATTCAGACATTCACTCTCCTGGAGAATTGTTTTTGCAGGGGAGAGCACTGTGACCACACCTGCCCCAGTTTCCCCATAATGAGCAGAAGATGAATGTCTGAGAGGCTGAGTGAGCTCTGCAGTACCACCTGGCTGACCTCCTGGGCTGCCCTTCCCTCATTAGCACAGTAAAGGTAAGAGCAGCTCTGCATTCTTACTCAGAATTAGTGGAGGAGTCTTTGATGGAAAATGCCATTAAATATGATTATATCCTTAAATCTCTTTTGTGGTGTAGACAACCCATCCTTCCAAACACATCAGCAAGCAGAAAGGCCAAGGGGTCACAGAAAAGGGCACCCAGCACTACTGGTGTCTGCACAGGATCAAACTCAAAGTGGGCAGAGAATGGCCTTAAATGCGCTAAAAACAAAGGGGGATCCATGTGGCCAGAACACTGATCTCTCTTTTGGAACTTCACTGAGCTCATGGTCTCAGTGTGCAGGACTGAGATGCTGGTTATGTTGTGCTTGTTTTACACTGATGTGACACTTCTGGTCCTGGAATTAAGGCAGGAAGTCACTTTGGGGGGAATTCATACAGCAAAACCCAGGCTGGGTGCAAAGTGTAATGATGACTTGAAACTTTTCAAGAGTTAATTAGTTTTTGTACAGCAATCTCTACCTCCTTTTAGGGCAGGCACATGACAGGTATGGTAATTCTGAGACTGTAGTGCATGGCTTCTGGAATTTCAGGAATCAAAACTCTCTTTATTCACACTGAAGGATTCTAAAATGAATCTCACTCTGCCCAGCAGACAAATTCCTCTGCAATGCTGGGGCTGACAACCTCTGGAAACATGCTTTACCTGGCCAGCCTGTGAGTCAGGAGGAGAAAGGAGCCAGCTGACAAGGTCAGGAGCTCTTTAATAATGTCATTATAGGGCCAAGTGTTTATTCAACCTCTCTCCTACCTTGCCAATCTCTCAATCATTAAATGTTCCCCTGTCTTCAATCTGAGACTTCCAAAGAGGATGCTGGGACTGTGTCTCCAGCAAGGCCAAGCTGCACTGTATGGTGCCCCTAACATCTGCTGAGGCTGTAGAGCTGTTTTTCTCACCCCTGCAATAACCACCAACATTTCTGCTTCCCCCAGAACGGCATCAAGGCTTTCCCTGTGGACAAGCTGCAGTGAGAGTGGCACAAACCCACCCAGAGCAGAGCACGGTGACCCCATACTCCAAACCACATTTAAACATCACTGCAGGAGCTTGGTGCTCTCTCCTGAGCAGCACTGCCTGAGCCACTCCTGAGCCCAAGCCCCAGCTGGAAATGCTGCTGGCAGTCACTGCCATACCTTGAAGGCTCTGAGCACTGCCAGAGGGTCGTCGTTAACCAGCCGGGTGACGAGAGCTGGCCAGACACGGTGAGCCATGGGAAGCAGATGGTTTCCATGAGGATGCAGCATGGTTACACAGAGCTCCAGCACGTCCAGGACCTGGGCAGGAGGGGAGGGAACAGACTCTGAGTGCTGCAGTGCCAGGCATTCAGGTGGATCCCAGCATCACAGCAGCAAGCTGGGAGGAGGGGTTGAGCAGCAAAGGGTGCGGTTTTACTGCAGCAGGAATGGGGACAAGTGAACAGTGCTAGGAACCAGGCCTGCTTGGAAAGGGACAAGCACTGCAGTGACACAACCTGTGCTGGGCACAGAGCTGGGCTGGGAGCAGGGCAGGATTCCTGCCCTGATCCCACCTGGACCCCACTGTGGCTGTGGCAGCAGGATCACCTGGCAGAGCTGGGGCTGCTGGGATAAGAATCTAGGTTATGCCTCATTTTTTTGTCTCACTTTGCACTTTAAAAGGAGGCCACCTTCAAAGGGTTTTCATAATTAGAAAAAAGCCAGGCTTTTAGCCCTGCTTATCATCACCCCAGCTACTTCAAAAACATTCATCAGCCTGTGCACTGCAGCCCGAGGAAGGGGGATGGGAGGCACAGATGGGAGAAAGATGCTTCTGTTTCCTCCTCCAAAGGACAAAGCACAAGATTTAACTATCATGAGCATCAAGGCAAAGTGTCCAATACAAAGCCACCCTTAAGATTCTGTTCCACCTGGCTGCCATTCCTAACCCAGAGCACTCCCGATAAACTATCTCCCTTTCTCTGGCCAGGTTTGGAGGATCTGTCCTGCTGGAGCATATGGCAGCACAAACCTGGGGATGGCAGGGAGCCCAACGTGCATGGCACACACGCTGATGAGCTACCAGCCCCTTCATGGGCACCATCTGTCCCCTCAGAGCCGGCCATTACCGACCTTCAGCCGCACGCGGAGGCTCCCGTCAGACAGCAAGTGGATGCACCTCTCCATCACATCCTTGGCCAGCTGAGCGTGGCTTGGCATTGGAGCCTCTCCTTCCATGTCAGAGTTGGGCTCTGGCTTAGCAAGGGGAACCTCATCTGGAAGACAAAACCATTACTGAAGCCATGAAAATGACTTGGGAGCTCTGGGAGATCACAGTCACAGATCACAGATCCCCCACCCACAAGGACTCTGCAAATTCCTGAGTGAGGCCTTTGGCATTTTTTAATGTGCTTAGATATAGTTAAGCCTATGAGTTGTGTGAGGTAGTGTCAGGTTCAGTTACGAGTGTGGGGCCAGGGAACATTCGCTTTCTTCACGGGACAATGCAGCTGGTCTGACATTTGCAGTCTCTTCTCACCATGGACTTATTTCCCATTGATTTTTATTAAAAATGAAAAGCCTGGGTATTTAAAGATGAAGTATTTAAAGGTCAGGATTGCAGCACAGTCCAGTGAAGACTAAAAAGTTTCCTATATGAATGTCTGCAGTGCCTGCCACGGCCAAGTGAGAAGGGAGCAGTGGCATCATTAGCCAGGAGAAAACACTACAGAGATTCCCAAGGGAACACGAGGAAACCACATAGGATCCTGGAAAGAGGAAACTTCAGGTCCTGAACCAAAATGAACTGTTACAAGGGAAGAAAAAACACATTGTGCTTGTGTCTCAGAGCTAGAGAAGCCTTGATCTGCAAACATTTGGCTCCCTCACTCAAAGAGAACAAAGTGAGAACACCCAACAGCACTTTACATGAAGCAAGGACAGCCCAAAGAAGACCTGAGACTGTCAGCCTGGTCCCAAGGCCCCCATGTGACAAAAGGACACCTCAGAAGTCACAGTCTCTCTGCAAGCTGCCCATACTCCTCTCCAGCCACACACAGCACTGACCTGCCTCCTCCTCCTCCTCCAGGTCAGGAAGATCCCCCTCTGCGATCTTCTTCTGGCTGATGTAGTCAAGGAAGAATCTTTCCACTTCTTGACTTGTCAATGTCACCTCCTGCTGTCCCTGGGACCGAGCCCTGCTCTGCCCCTTGTCAGTCTGCCTTTGCTGGTGCTCCTCAGTGCTGGGCATTCCAAACCACTGCACTGCAAAAAAGGAACTGACATGTCACTGGGCAACCGTGATCCCCTCCTGCAAGTCAGCAAGGTGCCACGGATTCCATGAGAGATGAGAAGGTTCTCACACCTCATGGGGTTGCACCTGATTCAGGTCATCTACTTCCCAGTCACCTCCTTGACAGTACAGGAAAGTTAAAAAGGAATACATGGTAAAAGTAAAAAGAAATACATGCCATGTGCTCCTACAGAATGTTCATGGGAGCAGTGAGCCCATCCTTTCTCAGCCACTAAAGGCCATGTTCCTGTGAAAGGCTGCAGGTCAGGCAAACTGGAGAGGGAAAGCTACTGGTGATCTTTGCTTGAGTGCTGGCCCAGCAAGCAAAGCACAGTGGCCATCACACTGCAAACACCTTGGCTACCTGGAACCTCCCATGGCAAGGGGAAAGGCACAAGACAAGTATCCTTAGTGATAGCAAGGCTGAATTACACAAAGTAAACATCATTTTGGTACCTAGAGCAGTCATGACTGAGTGGAGGACCCTGAGGAAGGTGGAAGCCTGGCTACTGTAAGTCTGATCTAGAGCAGACAGGACATCTTGGATAACATCTTCTATCAGTGGCAACAAGCTGGCATCTGAATGCCTCAGCATCGTGTCCAGGACCTGGGATGCACGTGGCTGACAGGCCAGCTGGCGCAGGTTCAGGGAAATCCCGTTCACCAGGTAGTCAGAGTTCTCATTGATCAAACACCGCACTGAGCTGTACCCACAGGCCTCACACATGTCTGCCAGGGTCCCCAGTGCTGTCTCACTGATGAGCAGAGTCCTGTCACCAGCCTTCTCCAGCACAGGGTAGAGAGCTGACAGCAGCAGCAGCCGGAACTCCTTCCCAAGGACAGCAGCAAAGCAGCCAACGCCCTCCAGCTGGATGCAGATCTGCCAGATGTTGCTGTTCATGGTGCGGGCTGTGACTGGGGGCTCTGGGGACAGATGGAGGGCGCTGCTGGATGTCCCCCCTGCACGGACAGCGAGCCCCAGGTGCTGCACTGACTGCTCAGGGCTGCCTTCCTCTGTGTCAATGCTGGTCACCAAATACCAGTTCGTCTGGTCCATGTACTCATCCAGAATGGATGTTATGGACCTTTTGAGATCATCCATGCTCGGCGGAACTTCCCTCTCCTGCAGGAAATCCACTCCCACCCCGGCAGCTCCCATGAGCAGCTCGTTGAGGATCATGGCTGCCTGCTTTCGGTACAGGCCAGACTCGCTGTACAGCCCCATGAAGTGATCCACAAGCAGGTAGAGGTTCCCATAGTAGCCAAGAACACGACACACTTGCTGAAGGAGCTGGAAAACCTTCTCCTCCGTGAAGAAGCGGAAATATTTCTTCTGGCACCTGCCCTTCTGCACACCCTGCTGCAAGGGGCCCGGTGGCCCAGAGCGCCGGGCCTCCACTATCTTCACATCTGTCACATCCAGCTCCAGAACCTGCACCAGCGCCTTGGACAGGCGCTGCAGGTGGGACACGGAGTTGAGGACAATGTTAATCTTGGGGCCCAGCAGCTTCAGGTAACCCAGCAATAAGCTCAGCGTGGAAACCTTGCCCATGTCATCCTGAGAGTTCATCAGGCGGGGAAGGGCTGTGGCAAGGGAATGGAGGTTCTCAGAGAGGACATCAGCAAGAGCCCTGCTCTGTGCCACAATCCTCTGCTCTGCAATCCCTTGCAGAACTTTGTTACATCTGCTCTGGACTTCACTGTTTTCATCATTAACCAGCCCAACCAAGGCCTTTAAGAGGTGACTGAATGAGTCCACCAGTGACTGACTGCAGTTCCTCAGTAAGTGATGGACCAGCTCCACCAGCTCCAGTCTCACCTTCCAGTGGGGGTGAACTGAAGAAGATTCAACCACCTTATGCAAGAGAAGAGAGAGTTTTTCAGCAGTACTTTTAGTCCAGTCAGGTCCTCTGTGGATCATTAGCTCTGATATTCTGCTGTGCTCCACTAGCAGCTTTTCCTTACTCTTTGGGATTCTGGCTAGCTGTTTGTCAGCCATGACCAAGCCAACAATGAGATAAAAGAGTCTGATGGCAGAAACGGTGGCTTTGTGACCTTGTTTGATGTCTCCAGCAATAACTCGAGACAGTGTAATAGAAATCCCAGGTAGAAAAGATGCAAACAAATCCCCACATTGCTGTGCCTCATCTTCATCCAGATGTCGGTGCTCCTGGCAGTCACACTGCAGAACCAGGACCTGCAAGCACTCCAAAGCAGAGATCTTGATTTGCTTTGCTTTTTCTTGCTCTGCAAGGGTCAGAAGCAAAGACACAGCAAATCCTAGGAGCGGAAGGGTGGAAGGTTGGTACAGAGACAAGATAATATCCCCATAAGCCGAATGCATCAGGGTGTGGAGTGCCTGGATCACAGCCAGCTTCAGCTCCTCGGACAGCGGGGCGGCTTTGCCCGAGCTGGGAGGGGGAGCGAGGCAGGTACAGAGCTCAGAGAAGAGCTCCTGCAGCAGCTCCTGCTTCTTCACGCACGTCGCGGCAAGCACGGAGGAGATGCACTGCACCAGGCTCTGCACCAGCCGCTCCTGCTTGGGCCCCGGCAGGCGCAGGGCGAAGCGCAGCGGGAACAGCACGTACTCCTGCAGCTCCTGCAGGGCCGCGCCGCTCACCCCGGCCAGGTGCGCCTGCAGCAGCCGCACGTTCTCCACCGTCTGCGCCCGTGTCAGCTGCACGCAGACGGGGCGCAGCGCCCCGAACGCCGCCTGCGGGGTGTCGAACACGGCCATGCCGGGGACCGGGGGCCGCGGGCCCTGCCCGGTGCCGGGGGGGTCTCACCCGGGCCCGGGGCCGCGCTGGGGCCAGGCCGGGCAGCCCTAAGGGTGCCGGAAGTGACGCCGCATTACCAGCGCCACAAAACTCCCGTGAAGTGGGGCGGGCACTGTGAGAAAAGTCTCGGGTGCCCGCAAAGCGCATGCGCCTGAGACGTGACACTGAACTAACGGGGCTGTCAGCGCTACAAAGCTCCCGCAGGGTAGGGCAGGCGCTGTGAGAAAAATCGCGAGTGCTCGCAGTGCGCAGGCGCCGAGGATGGTTGCGCATGCGCTGAGCCCTCCCGCCGTGCGGCTCGGCTCCCTCCGGCGCTCCGTACGATGCCGCCCCTCGCCCCGCGGCGGGGTCAGGGCGCGGGCGGCCATCTTGTGGCGGCGGCCCCGGCGGGTTGTTGTCGGTGAGGCCGCGCCGCGCCCCCCCCGCGGGCGGAGCAGCCCCGGCCCCATGTCCTCCTTCTCGGAGTCGGCGCTGGAGAAGAAGCTGTCGGAGCTAAGCAATTCCCAGCAGAGCGTGCAGACGCTCTCGCTGTGGCTCATCCACCACCGCAAGCACGCGGGGCCCATCGTCGCCGTGTGGCACCGGGAGCTCCGCAAAGGTGCGCGGGGGGTTTGTGCGGCGGGGGCCGCTCTGGCAGCCCCTGCCCCGAGGTAGCGGAGCTGCCGCTGAGCGCGGCCGGTTCCTCTTGGCGGAGCTCCGCGGGCCGGCCCCGGGAGAAGTTGGTGTCCGGGAGTTGTGGGAGCCTGGGCGCTGTTTGGCTCCTGTGTTGTTGTTTACTAAACTTTGGGGGGAACGCCACGTGTGAGGGGAGCATCCGCTGATACCGGCGGCGGCTTTGGGAAGGCAGAGGCACAGCCAAGCGTGGGTTGAGAGGGAGGGGATGCTCAGCTCTGGGCGGGTGTAAAACAAGAGATGTACGAATTGCGTTCCCCTAACTGTGCCCAGACAGACTTGGAAGTGCTGTGGCTGTTTGGCTCCGTTTTTAAATTTTGGGTTTGGATTCGTACTGCTCACCCGTTACAGAGTTAGTGAGAGGAGATAAGCAAAGAAAAAGTAGTTGTAGGAGTCTGTAAAACTCTTTGGTGCTATCAGCCAGAAACATTTTGTGCGTGTTTTCCTTGCAGATTAACAAAAGGTGATTTCCCAGATGGCTTCGTCCTGAAGCCAAGGGAGGTTGCAGTGCCTGGTAGAAGGTGTGCCAGGCGGTGGCAGGGGTAGGAACGAGGTGATCTTTAAGGTCCCTTCAAACCCAGACTGTTTTAGCATTGGATGCCCTGTCCCCAGGTGCAGCCACTGTCACCATTCCCCTGCGGGCACCATCACTGTGAGCCCCGTGGAGCAGCTGGGCTATCTTCTATGTGATTGCTGCTTTTTGCCATTTGTAGTTTATGAATGAGTTTTTGAAGAGCTGCCTTTGCCCTGTTGTGGAAATGAGCACCTTTGTTTTCTGCCTTCTGTGTTGTTTGTATTGGGGGAACAGTGAAATTCACTAATTCTGGCCATATTGATGAAGAAACTGACGATGTCAAACTAGGACAATTTAAGGTGTATTGAAGAAATTTGATAATAGGAGCATTGTTTGGAAAATTTTTGAGTCTCCACAATAGCTTTCTCCTGCATTCTGAGTTACTCAGTTTTATTAGAGTATTTTTCCTGAAGTTAATTAATAAAAAATAAATTAATTGGTTTATTAATTTGCTGATGGGTTAAAACAGCTTTTTAAAATTGTGTTTAAAATTTATTGGTTTTTCAGAGTTGAGGTGTCACTGTGCACAAAAAGCATTAAACTCATGTTTGTTTTATTAATTAATTGGAAAAGAGCAGAAGTGAGGACATTGAAAACTACTTGAAAGCCCCTGATTTCCTTTGGTTACTGTTTTGAACTTTGATTTTAAACTGCAAAGCTATAAACAACTTTGAAAGCCCTGTTAATGATTCCAGGTGAAAGAAACAAGAAATAAATATAAACTCTCCTTTTGTTTTTTCCTTTTTATTTTTTTCCCTTTCTCAGCAAAATCAAGTAGGAAGCTTACTTTCCTATATTTAGCAAACGATGTCATCCAGAACAGTAAGAGGAAAGGCCCTGAATTTACCAGGGAGTTTGAATCTGTTCTCGTGGATGCATTTTCTCATGTTGCCAGGTATGTTGCTGTATTTCTTCAGCTTTCCTCTCTAGAGATTTGCATTCTTGTTATTCAAAGCTTAATTCAATTGGATTTTGTTGTTTTTTTTAAGTCTAGGGCGTGCTTGTACCTTCTCTATAGTAGAGATTGGATCCTGACTGCTTTGTGGTTAGGGACTGTTTAGTTTAAATGGGTAACTGTGTATGTGAACCAGACTTTTACAGCTCTACATGTTTGTGAAGCTCCTATGGACTTCATTTCAATTGTTACCTAAAGATCTGGCAGGTCTGTGTGTGAGCAGTGGAATTGAGCAGTTGGGTGTGTTTGTTAAAGCCACATAATGAATGGCTCTGCCCCATTGTCAAAAGACTTTGAAAGAGCTGATGTTTTGGGTCACTGGGTTCTCACCAGCCCTTGGTTGAGCAGTTCCTTTGTGTGTTACCTGACCAGTAATATCCTTGCTGGAGGAAAGAAGAATTTCTTATTTAAAAGGGAAGAAGTGATGCAGTCACCACCTTACCAAAAATGCACTGTTGTTTATTTAAGATTGTGTCTAAATGGCATAATGAGTCCTGTTACCTCAGCTAAACAACATTAATGCTCTGGGTATTTGTCTGTTCTGGAGGGCTGTGACTGTCAGAGCACGCTCTGAGTGCATTTAAGTGCCTAATGATCCAATCAACCTGCTTTTAATTGGGATGTTATTGGCTGAAACAGCTGTTTAAAGTTAATACTCAGAGTTGTAAACTTGTCAGCTTCAGGGTTTTTTATAAACTCTTATTGCAAATTCTGAATGATGGCAAGTTTCTTCTTTCACAACTTTCCTGCCCTTGCTTTGAGGTGGGAATGGTGGGAGACTTCAGGCAATCTTTAGGTCAAATAAAGAGGAAAATTGGCCACAAGTGTGTTTTGCACAGTTTGTCTCAGACAACATGAGCAAGATTCTCTCCAAATGTTCACATATTGCAATGGGTGCAGCTGCCAGTTTGGAAGATGCTCTCTGAAAGCATGAGGAGTGTTGATCAGCTGAAGTGTAATGATTTCCCAATCTTTGAGCAGAGAAGCAGACGAGGGCTGCAAGAAGCCCTTGGAACGATTGCTGAACATCTGGCAGGAGAGGAGTGTGTATGGCAGCGAGTTCATCCAGCAGCTCAAACTGTCTATGGAAGACTCCAACAGCCCCCAAACAAAAGGTAAATGCATATTGCTTGTCATGTGTGTTTTGTTTTTAAATTGGTGCATGTTTCACTGGAATTACTCTGAGGAGTTGAGCTGTTGCCAGAGCTGGTTTTGGAGATTCTTCAGGACTGTGTTGAGAAGTGTGATTTTTGTAAAACCCTCAGTTCTGGTTTGCAGGTGTGCTGTCTTGGGGCTGGCAGTGAGCTTAACTGGCTGTGATGTCTGGTTCAGTGCTCCAGGGCTGCCTTTTGGGGTGAAAGCAACTCAGTCATGCAGGGAACTCTGTATCCACCTCAAGTGTCCCACTCTGCATCTCTGAGACTGCTCAGCTGGGTTATTAGAGTGTCTTATTCAATGCTGTCAGTGCTTTCATTCTCATATTAATTGTTTTGTTTTCCATAGTTACTGATTTTATTATGATGCAGAAAGGAGTTTTGAATAATTGAAGTCTGGAATATATGCCCCAGAAGCTTGTCTGGTCTCTTATTTTCTTACACCAGCTGATGTCATTTGGAGAAAACTAACTTTGCATAATTTAATATCATTAGAACATCACAGCTATAACCTTATTACTGCATGAGAGCTGTGAGAAACTGAGCATAAGCTTGTGTTTGGTGGGGTTTGATTTACTGCTTTGGCAGATCTTGCCTCTTCTGTAGCACTTGCAGGTGTTTCACTGGTAGTGCTCCAGGGGATAGAGGGGAGCAGTGAGATGCCTCAACTGTGGAAGGTGAGGGTCATTAAAAATCAAGAGTGTTCTGGTTAAAGGAATGTTTGTCCATCTTACAGCTGAAGGAAGTGGATGCTCCACTCCTGGAAGTGTTCAAGTCCAGGTTGGATGGGGCCCTGAGCAAACTGGTGTTGTGGCAGGTGCTGCTGCCCATGGCAGGGGAGTTGGAATGAGGTGGCCTTTAAGGCCCCTTCTGTTAAAGCCATTCTATGATTCTGTGAAGTGTGTGTCTTCAAATGAGCTGGAATGACGTTGCTGCTCTGGTCATATTTTTTTCTATCACCCACAGAGTTCTGATGATGTGAGAGAGTTGACATGGTCATTAGTAGAAAGCTCTTATGCCATTCTTAGGTGGTGAAAACAAGGTCTGATTGAGTTGGTATTTAATGTAGAATTTATAAGATAGGAGTATAAATGAGATCTGTGTGTGAAGACATCTCTGGCTGTAGCTTTGTGCTTTTTCACAAGTGCTTTGGGCAGAACTGCTGGATGGATGCTCTAGCAGCTCACACCAGTGCCCTTCCACCTGCCCCTGATTGAGGTGTACCCTTTGGAAGAAGACTTTTGCAGTTTTTTCCCAAAATGTTGTGAGCCAGCTGCCCTGACCAAAGGGGTTATCCCATCTCTGTGGAGACAGTCTGTGCTCTGAGGGGTGCAGGTGAACATTCTCTGCATGAACAGGCTCATGTTGGGGTTCCTCTTGTCTGGGTGCAGTGAATGAGGCACCTGTGTGTTATCAAAGGCCAGAATTTACACTCCTGACAGCCCTGACCTGATTAACTGAGGACTTGAAACTTTAATTTAGTGTAGCTGGGTAGGTGTTTCACAAGTGTTTAACTTTGAATCTAAAGGCATTGATAATTGATACCATGTGTTAGTTCCTGGTCATTTGGCAACCAGCTGTCCCTCAGTGTCCTTTCCCTTTGGCTGATGGTATCAACCACTTCTGCTACTGTTGTCTTCTCAACTTAAAAACATTTGTACAAAATTAAACTTCCTAAGAGTAACAGATCTTTGTCTGTGGAAGCAGAGTGGAGGAATACAAACCCTTGAAGAGCTGCTGTGTGCACAGCTTCACTTGGCAAGAAACTTGGTTTTTGCCTGGGTAATTAGAGATATTAATGTAGTATCTTTTATTTGAAGGAAGGTTCAGGCCTTTGCATGAGTGTGAATGTTACTGCCTTGTCAACTCATGGTCAAAAAGAAGTTTGAAAGATTCAGCAGGGTTATCCTGTGGGTTTTTTCCTTGCTTTGACTGGCATGTGTGCAAATGAGCTTCTTGATGGTAAGAGCTAGTTTCACCTGGGGGCTTTATGGATTTCTGACATAAATTGGTGTTTGAGTTTCTGGTGAGTTGCAGAAGGTTTTTTTGTGGTTACTGTATTCCATCTTCAAACAGGTGAACATAAGCAAGGTGGAGATTAAGGTGTCCTGGTTTACAGATAGAACAATTGTTGTAAATGTGGAAAACCATAGTCCAGTGCTCCTGCAAAGCCATTCTGGATTTGTGGACTCCCAAGGTAGACACAGCTGAGAAATAGGCAGTGTTAGTGTCTGTAGATTGGTGCAAGCTGTGCTGTTAAAATGTTGGAGCTCCTTAAGGGCATCTGGTGCTGTTGATAACACCTGGTGCTGTGATAACAACTATTCTTTTCTTCAGCCTGAGGTATGGCAGCAGGTCAGTGCAGGTAGTTCTCTGTTATTTTTCATACTGCAGTGTCTTAAATTCCTGGGCTGGTGAGAGTCATCCTCTCTGAGAAGGATGACTCTGCTTGTCTTGAGAGCACCACTTAGAGTTGTGTGACTTCCCAAAGTGCACTGGAGTCCTGTATCAGTGAGGAAATGCATCTTCAATGCTCATCAGTCAGTGTTTCAGTGCTACAGTTTGTTACTTGTTTTGTCACTAGCAAGGCCTTGGGTAATGCACAGCAATTCAGTTGTCTGGGCATGCTGAGCTCCTGCTGTGGAGCAGAGCTGATTTCCCTTCAGAGAAACAGAGGGGTAAGACAACCAGCCCTTTCTAAGCACTGTGTCCCCTGGTTTGACTGCTCAGTGGTGCAGCTGACTACCAGATTTTAGTCTTTCTGGTTCCTTCAGGAGATATGCATATGCATGGAAATGAGCTTTTGAATATTGATACATTGTTTTATCTCTAAATGTATTCATTAAGCTTGCATTTGCTTTCTCATTAATCTCATTTTTATTAGAATGTTTCTTTTCACAAGCAATAGGGAAGAGAAAAACCCCCCATTTCTCTCAAAGATTGGAAAAAGTAGGTCTTAAAGGTTTGATGTGAAACCCTTCAGGCAATACAACCGATACAGCTGATGTGTTTTCTTTTTGTTGTCTTTGTAACAAGCAATTGAAGAAGGTCCTTGAATGTGCTGTGATGTAGGAGTGTGTCACTCTTAACACAGAGCTGAGATGCTCCCTGACTGCTTTCATTGTGTTTATGTTGCAAATTCTGGCACAGAAAGTCAGACTTGTATTAAAATATGGAGAAGAACAGAGAGGAGAGGAGAGCAGGCAGGGAGGCTTCTGAGGGTAGCTGAAATGAAGGCACCTGGACACAGGGCTGGGTTTGGTTTTGGAGCAGCTCAGCTCCAGTTGTGCTTACCCTAGGAGAGGCTGCCAACAAATATATGTTGTAATGAGAGCTTCAGCAACCACAAGTAATCTACCCCCAAAGAGAGAAGGGTTTGGAGTGGTTGGAGGGGGTGCTGGCTCATTAGAAGCCTGTTTACCTCTGAACAGGCATCCAGAGCTGAGAACAAGGAAGTGAACACCTGAGCTGGGAAGATCCCTCAGGTGTCCAGCTGACAGGAACAGCTCATAGTTGTCAGCAAGGCCTTGGACACTGTAACCTTCCTCAAGCCAGCTGAGATGATTTGTGGCATAGAAGTTGGTGCAGAAATGCTTTTGCAGGTGTCTGTGTGCTCTGCAATAGCAAGGTAGCAGCAGCCTGGGGTGTCACTGCACAGCTGTGAGGAGAGCAGTTGTCTGTTGTTTTGGAGGAATGGAGAGTGCTTTGCCCTTTGGAGGCTTTTTGGGAGTGGTTCAATGTCTGTGAAGAGTGCAGCAAAGCAGAGAGCTGACTTCATTGGGGTTTCTCTGGCTTCTTTGTGTCCATGTCAAGGTGGGCTCTTGATTTTCAGGGAAGAACCTCTTGAATTCTACAAGAGGTACCATTGTAGAATACCTCTGTATTCTCCAAGGATATCTTGATTGTTTTGGTTATGTATTACATTCTGATCAGTTCTGCAAGTTCTCAGTGCTTGTTTTCCGCTCCTCTGGCTGGATTTGACATGCTTTTCTGCTAGTGTAGACTGTGATGGTTAAATTACCCCTGGCTGGCAGGTTTTGTAAGTTACCCAGGCAGGGTGTATCTGTGCTGTGCTTCTGTTCTTTCAGGGATCCTTTTGCTCCATATGCTCCTGGGTTAGCAAATAAGCAAAGGGGTTTTTTTCTATTTTGATGAGATTGAGATAGAGTTTCTAGAATTCTCCAGTGACTTTTGCTTAGGTTTGCAGGTACTCAGCATCACCGATTTCAGAGTGCTTGCAGTCAGACTCACGTAGCCTTGTTCAGATGGAATATTCAATGAATTCTGAATCCTCTGTGTCAGAGTGGTGAGCAAGTGTAATGCTGTGTCTTGTGGTAGACCAGTTGGCAACACAGCAGGAATAACTCTTCAGCAATTTGAATCCCAGCTCTCCGTTTAATTTCACTTGTGTGATCGCTGTGGTCATGCATTCTTCTGTTGTTGGCTCAGGTTTATCCTCTGTTGGTTAATTATTTTATGATAAGTACACACAAGTGATAAATACTGATGACCTCTTGTGTTGGGCTGGGTAATTTTAAATGCTCTCTTTGCCCACTTTCTCATCTGCTCACCTCCTGTTCAACCCAACTCGTGTTTCTCACAGACCTCAGTGGGCAGCAGCTGTTTTCCTTGTTGGTCTGGTGCATCACTGGCTTGCCAGTCAGATTGTCAAGCACTCATACATCAGTTGGATACATGCAATAATTGGCTGTCCTTTCTCTAGCCTAGGTAGCTTTGTTCTATCAAACATTAACACTTCCCTTGGTTTAGGGTAACTTTTGAGTGCTGCTTTGCCTTCCATTGAGTGAGTGTGTCCTCTGTGCCTGCCTTGGGAAGGTTGTTCAACTCTTTCCCCAACGAGCAGGATGTAACAGCTCCTCTGATTTCTCTCCATTAGAATGAAGTTTTTTCATATGTCCCACCTGACAAGGCAGGCAAAACTCTGCATTTAAGGACAGACCTTTGTTTGGTTCCCCATTAGAATGGGACAGTCTGGTTTTGTTTCAAATTGAGTGATCTTGGTTTTTCCTGTGAATCAAAGTATATACAGATTATCTTGGCAAGACTGGATTCCATTGAATAGATGTTCTTAAGACTGTCCAAAGATTTCTTACAAATTACTCCATATCTTATTATCTTTGGTGGCAAGTCTAAAAAATGACCTGCCTTCTTTTGAAGGTTCTGTGGCTGGTTCAAAGGCATCATTAAGACTTCTGACTCATTTAAATAAACTGTCTCTTCCCTTTCAAGCTAATGTTTGCCATGCTGAGGTTCATTTAACTAATGCTGTCTTGCTTTATGACATCCCTGTTTCTGAAGTGTTGCAGGTTACCTGCTTGGGGATTAGTTCATGCTTTGGTGTTGCTGCTGTCACATCTTGGAGTTGTACTTAAACAGAACTGTCCTGAAGCCCTTATTTTGATGAAAGAGTGGAAGGTTGAATAATGAGCAATTACTGTGTTGATTGTGGGACCACAGGGAGCATATAATTAATGCAGAAAGATAACTTGAAATTCTTCTGTCCTTATGTACCATTTCTACTGGTAGAAATCCTCACCTGTACACTCAGTGTTAGCCAGAGCATCTGAGGGTTGAAGTCTGTAATTTATTGACAAATAGCACATTTATTTGTCTTTCCTACTTTCATTGTGAGAGGCACAAACACATGAAGTGCACACTGCTCGTGTATCCTCAGGCTGGCATGTACAGAGATACATGGCTGGAAGAAATCAATCTTTTATTACTGTTTTGCATTTGAGTGTTTGGAATATGATTCCAACATTAAAGTCCAGCTGTGGTCATCCCCTAGAGGGCTTAATCATCAGAGCATCCATCTGGTGTAATTCTTTGAAGTTCAGATAGTTAAGGTGGGCAGATCTGGCATCCAAATGAGTTGTTTCTGTCTTCAGTTGCAGAGGAGAAGAAATCTTTAAAGCGAACTTTCCAGCAAATACAAGAGGAGGAAGATGATGATTACCCTGGGAGCTACTCACCCCCAGACCCCAGTGCTGGGCCGCTGCTGGTATGTGGGATGGGTTGAGTTTGGGAGGAGCTCTGGAAGCCGTAGGGCCACCTCCCCTGTGTCACCGCCACCTCCCCTGTGTCACCGCCACAAGGTGGAGCTGACAACAAGTGAAATGGGTTTAGTGGTGAGATGCACTTTGGGGTTGAGAAGTCCATGCAAAATGCAACAGATTCCTTTTCCCTACTGCAATTATGTGTAACCCAAGGTCTGAGCAGTGCTGCCAGGAAAGAATCCCAAAGGACTGCTAGAAGAACAGGCCATATTTTAAATTCTTCTCAAAATCAATGTGTAGCTTCTAAAACCTAAAGCTGTGAACAGTTAGTACACAGTTTTCTTTCATACTTCATATCTTTCTGTAAGTTATTATACAGCATAACTTCTGTTATATTTGTGTGGAGCTGGCAGGAAAACCAGCACTGAAGACTTTAGAGGCTCCATGTTACTGGTGTGGAAATATTTGGAATGAAATAGAAAATCATTGCGGCCATTTCAGGCTACAAAATGAACATACGTTAACCCAGAGCCTATTTGAAGGGGATAAAAAATTACACCATCCATCTGGTAAACTGTAAACATTGAAAAATAAAAATAAATAACAGTTGTCAAGGAAATAAGTGAAAATTTTGTTGTTGTTTGTACCTCCAGATGCCTTGCAGTTTATGGTTTCTCTTGATTATAAACATTGTCACTGTTGGAAATCATTTGCAGTTTGCAAGGAAGTAGTAAAGATTAGGTAATGGACCTCTTTGTTTTTCAGATTAGGAAAATATTTATTTTAAATTTGTTAGTGTTTTCATTAGCTTTCAAGCTATTGAATTGTAGTTTAAAAATCAGTGCTTGTGTTTATGGTTCTAGTGTTCTGTTTCAAAAACCTGCCCTACTTCAGAATATTTTAAACAAAAAAGCAACACTTTGTTCTTCCTGTTCAGGGAGTTTCTCTGGTGGGTTTTTTTTCTGAGCAAGGAAGAAATACAATGTGTCAGGGATGGTCCTCCTAGAACTCTCCTCATCCATGTCCTTTTAAAGTTTGGCTGCATTTTGAATGAATTAATTCAAACTGACACGTTTTTCCTCAGTGCACTAAAGCCAGCTGAGAGATGAGCTGAGGGCACAGTGAGGAGCCCAGATGAGTTGCAGAAAGCTCTGTGCTTGCAGGGAGCTGGGTGAGGACAGCCATGGCTTTGCAAAATCAGGAGATTACAAAGTTTGATTTATGGAAGGAGCTTTTGTCATCATTGGAGTTTATAGTCAGTAGCAAGTTACAGAATTCTAAACCTTGTCATGAGGGAAACTTAGTATAGTTTTGTTTGGGCTGATGGAAATTTGGTGTTGGGTGTTTTTGCTCTGTCAGAAGGCAGCTTTAGAACAGAACAGAAAGGTGCCTGTACACTCCAGGGAGACAGAGATCTGTCAGGGATGTTTGGGTGGAAGATTCAGTCCCAGCTTGAGAGAGCACACAGGGCTGGTGGTTCTCTCAGACTGGTGTGGTCATGTCCTTCTCAGCTATGTCTTAAATGATCACTTTTCTTAATTGGACTGAGAAGTTTCCCACTGCAGAGCCTTGAAAAGGATGGCCCTGCTGTAATTATGCAGGAGGAGCTAAACACTAGGATAGTGTAAACTCAATGAATACTCCTTGTGTTAGGTTTAAAAATTACTTGAAGAAAATATTCCTCAAATGGTGCCTTTCAGAGGTGGGTGAGCTCCTCTGCAGTGACCACATCCCTGGGAAGTGGATGTGGTTGAGGTTACCAGCTTTTACTGTTGGTTCACTTGTAGACCGAGGATTTGATCAAAGCCCTACAAGACCTGGAGAATGCAGCATCAGGAGATGCAACAGTGCGGCAAAAAATTGCTTCCCTGCCTCAGGAAGTTCAAGATGTTTCATTACTGGAGAAAATTACAGGTATGAGACTGGAAGATGAATGAACATGGGTCCAAAGAATAACTTGGAAATCAAAGTGTGGTTTTTTTGTTTTTTTTTTTAAATAATCACAATGTATGGTGGAGTGAATTCCTGCTTTTGTGTCCTTGCTTTGTAGTTCTGGGGTAATTAACAGATAGCAATCCTGTGACTAACACTGAAGATTAAACTTGCATAGCTGCTTCCTTTTTTTGGCTTGGACTGAGGCTTTTGTACTTTGAGAGAATCATCAGCATTTTGAAAGAATATAAAGGAAATCGAGCAAGTGTTCTCAAGTGGATGTGTTTGCTCTTAAACACCTCAGCTGTTAAGATATCTTGGAGTTTTGTCAGAGTGTGCTGAGTATACACATAGTCCTTGATTGATATATTTTCAAGTTCTACCAGACTGCTGAGTACACACATAGTCCTTGATTGCTATGGAAAAGGCAAATTGCTACCCCCGTTAATCTGTCAGTCTTTGTTTAAATTAACTTGTGCAATTGCATTTGAAAAGTAATTTTAATAGAAGCATTTAGAGGTTGAACTGATTTGACTCTTGTTCCTGGAGGTAGTTTTAATTTAGAACTCATTATGAATTATCACTTATTTGACTGTTCATAATATATTCTTACAGTGTCCAACTGGACTGTATGCAATTCTTGGATTTGTGTCAATACATTTGAAATTGCTCATATATAAGAGGAATTACCAAAGTGTTTAAATGTAGGAACCACCTGATTTGTTTACCTGAAGGTACTTCTAACATTTTAATTAACCTGTTCATAGGGGCTTGCTATTCACAGATTTATCTCCCTGCTTTCACTGACATCTCTGCAAGGATTAAATGCAGTCAGCTATGTCAATGTCTAAAATACAGCCCACAAAGGGTGTATGTCCTATTTCCTGTTTCCCTGTGATAACAGCCCTTATTTTCCTGTCAAGCCAGAAGTATATTTACGAACAAGATGTTATTGTGCCTGTGGCTTGTGAATCTCAGCCCTTCTGTCAACAACTGGAAATTTTAAACTCTGTCCTCTAAATCACCCAACGCTTTTGCACGCAGACAAAGAGGCTGCGGAGCGGCTCTCGAAGACGGTGGACGAGGCGTGCCTGCTGCTGGCCGAGTACAACGGGCGGCTGGCGGCCGAGCTGGAGGACCGGCGCCAGCTGGCACGCATGCTCATCGAGTACACCCAGAACCAGAAGGATGTGCTCACGGAGAAGGAGAAGAAACTGGAGGTGAGTGCCTCTTACTGGGGCTGGCAGAGCAATTGGCTCACCAAACGCTCGCCCCAGACTCCAAATCTGTGGGTTTCTCCCGAGGGAGATGATTCCGGGTGTTACCTTTACGTGATTCTGGGTGTTACCTTTACATTTAGTTCCAGGTCCTGCCTTTACGTTTAGTTCCAGGTCCTGCCTTTACGTTTAGTTCCAGGTCCTGCCTTTGCGTTTAGTTCCAGGTCCTGCCTTTGCGTTTAGTTCCAGGTCCTGCCTTACGTTTAGTTCAGGTCCTGCCCTTACGTTAGTTCCAGGTCCTGCCTTTACGTTTAGTTCCAGGTCCTGCCTTTGCGTTTAGTTCCAGGTCCTGCCTTTGCGTTTAGTTCCAGGTCCTGCCTTTGCGTTTAGTTCCAGGTCCTGCCTTTACGTTTAGTTCCAGGTCCTGCCTTTACTTTGTTCCAGGTCCTGCCTTTACTTTGTTCCAGGTCCTGCCTTTGCGTTTAGTTCCAGGTCCTGCCTTTGCGTTTAGTTCCAGGTCCTGCCTTTACGTTTAGTTCCAGGTCCTGCCTTTACTTTTGGTTCTAGGTTATCTAGGTTCTAGTTGTCTTTACACTTGGAGTAAAACAGGTAAGAAAGCAGTGTCATATCTACAGAATGCAAATCTGTCCTGATGTTCAGTCTAGATGTTTCAATGCACCTGGAAAGCCCAGAGCTCTATATTTCTTAAAGAAAAATAGGCTTGCCTAACACATAGCTTATTTTGTTATGACAAAATCTTAAAAAATTAACCTTTTTCAAAGAATTAACCTCCCTTTGCCATAATTAGCTGAGGTTTTTTTAAACTGCTTGGGTTTTTTGTTATTTTCCTGATGATTAGGTGTCCTTCATCTGCTTCTTGAACCCCTGCTTGTTTAGGGGAAGCAGTTTAAGCCAGATCTTCTACTCTGCATCCTTTAACAGCCATGTACCCACAGCTTCTGTGGTGCAGTGTAAATGGGGCTGGTTGTGAAAGACAACGACTTGTGTTGCCTGTACAGCTCCTTTGAACAGGGAGGGCAGGGCCCTAAAACAGCCTGGGGCTGAGCTGAGCCCCCTTGCTCAGGCTGTGCAGCCAGCTGTTTACAACTGTTTATCCAAAATGTGCCTTCTCCGTGGAAGTTCTTTCAGCAGCACGTTGTGGGACTAGCGAGGAGTTTAATTAATGGCTGTGGTTGTATGTCACTCTGCCATCTGCTAAACTGCCCCTTGGCGGCACATTAAGGGCTTCTCTGCACCGCCGTGCTGGTGATGAGCAGCTGCTGCGGGGTGGGATGGGAGGGGATGTGGAGGACAAAATCTCCTGGAAGGAGACTGAGCTGCAGCAATTGCAGTCTCTCTGTTTACTCTCATGGCAAACCTCCTCCTCTGACAGCTCGGCAACATTGTTCCCAGATAAAATTCATTTTGAGTGTTTTCTTTGCCTGTGTTTATATTGGAGTTTCTCAATGCCTTGTGACTGAATTTCTTCAAGCATAGCATCAGTCTTATGACTGAGTCAGAAAAAACACTTTTAGATGTGGATACAGATGATGCCATGAAACCAAATGTTGTTTGGCAACAGATTTATTTTCTGTCGAAGTCTTGGGTCAAATTTTGAGGGTTTTTCTTGCTTAAAGGACACCTATGTGTATGTAAAAAAAACCTCTAAATGATACACACTGCTATAGGTAGCAAAATGCTGCACAATAATATTTTAAAAGGCTCAGAACAATTAATAATTTTGAGTCAGCTTGAGACTTCGAAACTGAGAAATCCATAATGACAACATGAAATTAAAATTTCTAATGCATTAGCTGAAATGTTGTGACAATCGTGGAGGTTTTTTGTTTGGAAAATATCCTTTTGCTAAAGAATGTTACTTCAAAATTGTAACTTTGGCAGAGGCAGAAATGTAACCCTGAAAATTAAGTGTTTTGCTGGTTGAGTTGCTTTGTTAATGATTGTAATCCTGCTGATGGCAATGGGACAGGCTGCTTGCACACTATTAGGTGTAAACGCAATTCTTCACTACATTAGAAAATAAAGAATGATCCTATTTAAATATTAGGATCTTATTAAGTATCTGTTTAGGTTGGCATCTTTGTCATTCTGCCAGACAAGACAGCCTCAGTGCTGTAGCAGTCTAAGCAGAGTTGCAGGAAATGCCACTCCAGCACTGAACATGAGGCACGATTGATATTCGTGTCAGCTCTCAAACCTCAGTGAGGGATGTTGCCTGATTACAGCATTCCATTGTTCTGCCCTTGTAGAGGGTTAATAAACAGTGGAAGATGCTGGTTACAGATAAGGCAGGCCAGATCTGCTTATCAGTTTTATTTGAGTCTTTGATGTTCTCACAGTATTGATAAGCCTGTATTTTTCTTTGTAGTGCTAATAAGCATTTTACTAGAAGGATCTGAAACTTGTAACAATTAAAAATGTATTTAAAAACCAAAACATTTACTCAGGCAAGGTCTGAAATGAGAAAATAACTTAAAACAATCTAATTTTACATATTTACTCATTGTAGGCTTTGCTCTCTTGAAGTGTCTTTTCCAGGATCTTTGATATTTTGAGTTTTTCCTCTTGTGCTGAGGAAGTTTCCTCTAAATTTCCTGACTTAGATGAGAGGGTGTGTTTGGATGGAAGATGGATTGTTTACTTCACCATCCTCATCCAGCCAAGGCTGTTGGTTGGGGGGAGAGGCCTCTGACAGAAATGAAAGTCAGGCTATATTTTAAGAGATGGAAATACCTAATTTGGAAATTACTCTGTATGTTTTTTGTATTTTTTTACTTGCAAAGTCTTTCACTGGGATAGCAATGAAAGTAGCTAATCTGTGTCTTTTTGAAAAGCAGCTTTTATGGTCTAAAGAGCTGCAGTTGTTTACTAATCCTGTTAATGCTGTCCCTCATGAAACAGCAAATTATCAAAACATACAGAAACTCAGTATGTTTGTGTCTTGTGGGCTAATGCTCAGAATACTCTGCATGTCAAACCCCTGTGACACAGCTCTTGTCATCAGTTGCAGTAAGGCTGTTTAACTGAGGGACACTGCTGAGGAACATGCTGAGGCTTTGGAAAGGAATCACACATCAGCATGGACACAGCTGCCATGAGGAAGGATTGAAACAGTGAGGGGCAAAGCAGCACTGGTGATTTGGAGGGAGGAAGCTGCAACAGAGCCTGAAGATCATAACATATGGACAAACTGGTTTTAGGGTAGCAATGGAAAATATCAAAGTGTAATAATTAGGATTTCTTTATCCTGGGAGTGGTATTGTGGCATTTTGACTGGAGTCTAAGAGCCCTTAAGAAGGTAGATTTTCTTTAATTCTGTCAGTCACTAAAATCAGCTGGCCCCAAACTGATACTAAAGAGCCTATAACAAGGCATATATCTTCAAAGGTAAGTATTCCTCATGTTAACTTCCTGAAAGGTGTGGGGGATACTGTCATTCAACAGCTGAACACTGAATTTCTTTTAAAATGGTGCTTCATCTTGCTCAGCAATTGTGGGCTTGATACTGCAGGTGCAGTTTGATCTTCCATGCCAGAGATTGTCCAGGCCACCTCTGATCTTTCACAATAGCAGATGACAGGAAATAAAATCCACTTTCAGACAGGTATAGAAGCAGAAGCTGTTGTTTCTATAAGAATGAGATGTGTCCTTGTATCTCACAGTAGTATTCAACTTCCAATGGAAGTTTTCTGATTTGTGTTATTTTTGGCCATTGCTGCACCATTACAATTACTGAGCACAATCAGCTGGGGAGGCTTTTTGTCCTCGAGCACCTGAGCCTGCAGAACTTCAAGGAGAATTGTCTTTTGAAGTCAGAGCACTCTTCTGGAATGCATGGCAGGCAAGGAGAAAAAATCCAGGGAATTAGTTTGTGTAAAATGGAAATGCAGTGGGGAGAGAACATCCCCTATTGGTGTAGCAGGCAGGTGTAAAGTGAAGTCAGGTAAACAGATGAGACTGGAAGAACCAAGGAAATGGCAAATTGTGTAGAAGCTTCATGGGAACCTGAAATAACTACTGTCAGTAGGAAACCTAGAGTGAGTGGAGGGAGGGTTTTTTGATCTGATGGGGAGAAGAGGCAGAAAAAATAGAAGATTGTGCAGTCAGAATTTTTGGTTTGATGTGCAGTCAGTGAGGGCAATTCTTGCATACACCTTCTGTATCTGTGTTGGTGCAAGGTGAGATGAGGAGCAGTGTAACACAGGCAGTGTGCATGGAGCAGTGTATATACTCAAATAAGTGTGTGCTTACATGTCTGCAGCTATAAATCTAAAAAACATACTGTATTTAAGATCCAGCTTAGGGGAAATACTCTGATTCTTGGCTGCAGCTGAAAAATTGTCTCTTAGAGTCCTGCTGAGAGCTCTGGGGGTTTTTAGATGTTTGTGAGTTTTAATATTCATGGCTTCAAGGCACCTTTAATAAGGTGTTAATGCCGTGCCCACACAGATTTGCAAACCCTCTTTGATAATGCATCTCTGAGGGATGAAGTGCATTCTCACTTGAGGTTTCCTGGACTGCCCAGCACTATACATTTTCTTGAAATACAATTTAGTTCAGTGGGTTAATAGGCAATTTATTGCTGTGCTGCTTCCACTGCCTGGGTCTCTGTAGTGTGTCACTGTTGGCACGGCTTTGTGGCTGCTGCTTCCCTCAGACAGGAATTCTTGGGTTCTGTGGTATATTCATTTCAGTGGTTTAGACAGTGAAATAGGAGATTAAATTTTAGGGCTCCTGCCAGGAAACAAAATGGTCAGTGTTTGACACGTGTGAAGTAGCAGGAGCAGCTGTGGGAATCAGCTGCAGAGTGGGGTCAGCTCTGCCACCCTGGCAGGGAGATCCTGAGCTTGGAGCACCCAGACAGTGCCAGACCTGGGTCTGTAGGACCAAACTGGTGACTGATGGGGCAAGAAATGCTGGGCTGTGCACCAGTGAGTGCACCAGCCCTGCCTGCTGTGAGCCACTGGTGCCTGTGTGTGGGGAAGAGCTCAGGCTGCTCTGTAGGGATGTGAGCTCACAACTGCAGGGAATTTGGGTTTGTTGGGCCATGTATAGCTCGAGGCAACAGCTGTGTTTCTTTGCACAATGGAAAGATACAGTTCCTTCATTTTGTAGGTGCTTGTAGATATTTATAATTACAGTAGGGCTGCAAATAGAATAATACTAAACAATGAAAGTGAATAAAAATAATACAATATTCACATACAATGTTTTT
This sequence comes from Zonotrichia leucophrys gambelii, assembly GCF_028769735.1. Taxonomy (NCBI): domain Eukaryota; kingdom Metazoa; phylum Chordata; class Aves; order Passeriformes; family Passerellidae; genus Zonotrichia; species Zonotrichia leucophrys. Next base: position 7,729,763 of record NC_088189.1, on the reverse strand, counting down.
ATGCATTTTACTGAAGTAAATGAGTGTTGACCACTCTCTTGCTTAGCTAGAAAAGCATTAAGATGCTTGGAGAGGTGAATGTAGCTGTTGGCTTGTGCCCTGGATGTTGATTTTTATGGTGAATATCAAATGTTTATTTCTGGAAGGGTATTTGGCAAATGAAATTATGATTTGTGCCCATCATACACTGGCAGCAGCCTGGGCTTTTTCTGAGAGCTTTTGAACATTGCAGAGGTTGTGGCATTCCCAGCAGCTGGAGAAATGCTGCTCCTCTCCTGCTGCCTCTTCTGTTGTCCTAAACAAAGGGGAGAGCAAGGAAACGAGTTCTGGTTTGAGAGCACGTAATTCTGCCAGGAGCAGAAACACCATCTCTGCTGAAGTGTGATGAATGATGCCACAGAAGAAAGAAGCCTTGTCAAATTTAAAAGAGCAAGACTGAACAAATTTAAGGTTGAAAATGAACTGAAGACTCTTTAAGGAAATACATCATTCAAGCTCTGATTCCTGGACTGCATCTTTCAGATAAAACCTCAGATTTTCTGGTTTAGTGCTGCTGCAGAATGAGGAAACCTGGTTTCACCCTGGCATTTGGTTTCACTTTGCTTTTGAGGAGGGTTCTGCTCCAATGAGCTTGTGGAATGGCAGAAGTTTTCCTTTCTGTTCTTTTTCTAGTGAATGTTTTAAAAGTACTTTGCTTAGGTTAAGTGGCAAGGAGCAGAAGGTAAGGAATACCTAATCAGCCTGCTGCAGTACTGTGGTGTATTTAATATTTTTAAAGAGAGGTTTTACTTGGACATATAATCACTGGCTGTCAGACTCTCACTTCACTACATACTCTGCAAATTCCTGCTGAGCCTCTGATGCTTTTTTCCCCTGGCTTGTTTGTGGTCTTCTGCTTTCCTACAGCTGGCTCAAGCTGCATCATATCAAAACTGCGCCTGAGCGGCTGCTCTTCCTATTCACTTTCCAAATTCTCATTAATGCTTAGCTAGATGTTTTTTCAGCAGATGCAATTGCTGTGATGACTTACAGCATGTTCCTGCTCGACCCTGCGCAGGAGAGGACGTGTCCAGTACACACTCTGAGCCAAAATAAGCTGAAATCTCTGCTGTGGAACGTGACAAGGTGAACCAGGCCACGCAGCAGTGCTCAGGATGAATTTCCTGTCATGTTGATTACAGCCAGTTCTATAATGTTCAAGCACGGCTGCTTTGGAATGAAACACTGTGTCAGCTTCGTTCAGCAGTGGCTAATTCTGATTTTGCATTTGTTTCAAGGACCGAGTATCTAATTCTCTTGGCCACTGAGGATGTAGAACGCCATGCACTGAAAGGAAACATTGATTAGCAAAAGCATCCGTGTGGCACAGAGCCAGTTTTTTCCTCTATCATCCTGAAACTCAGAGGTCTCATTATTTTGTCTAAAAAAAGCAAATAGCATCCAAATACTATTAATCTTAATATAAACCTACTGAGCAGTGAGACAATCAGCTCAACACAGAGTACAAATGAAGGCTTTGGAAAGCAGCAGCCTTTTAACTGGACTTTGTGTTGTTCAGTTTTATGGAATGGAAGGACCTTGTGTAAAAATCTGCAAGGTGCAGTTTCCAGGTGTGTCATGGGCTACATGAGAAACATGATTTCCCATAAAACCTGCTTCCAGAGTCCTGTGTTGCAGAATATGGCCAGAACTTGTGGGGAAAAGCAAAGCCCTCAAGCTGGAAGCAGGCTCTGTCTCTGCTGCTGTGTATTCTTGCGGGGAGCAGCCAGCATTCCCTGTCCCAGCTCTCTCCTTGACAGCTCTGCCAGGAATCAGCTCAGGCTGAGAGGGATGGAGAGGGTTAAGCATGGAACAGACAGTTTCCTGCCATGCTCTGTGATGTGTATCCAATCTGTGCAGTAAGTATTCATCTATTCTAGGAAATCTTGGTTTCTGGATTACTCCCTTAGTTTCCATTCCTGAATTTATTGATGTTTTTCTGAGCCAATTTTGGTTTGGGGGCTGTTACTGCCTCTTCCTTGTGAGAATTTTTTCTGTCTTATTTTTACAGTTTGGTTTTTAGCAGGTAGGATTTAGGCCTTTGGTATTGATTAGATAATGCTTGCATTTACTTATTAGTAAGGTGGAATTACTTAGAATTGAAAGGAATATGGTTCTCAAGGTGACTTGATGTTTCTTTTTTGTCATCATGTGCATACAAAAGTCTCTCTTCAAACTGGGAGGATGTTTCTGATAACTCAGTGTTCCATGTAGCTCTCAGTGTAGAATATCCCTGAAAATAAGGAGATGCTAAGAGCAATATTGTCCTAAACACTTGAAGCTGTTAACTGTGAATTTGGAAGCTGGTTGGTGCCGTTAATATGCAGAAGAATTGCTCCCAAGTCTGTGTGGTTTGGACACATCTTGGTGGTTCTTAATTTGTCAATGTGTTTTATAAGAACTGGGCTGTCAGACAAGGAAGGCATTGGCAAGATTCTCCCTCCCCTAAGTAGCTGTCTTGGGAGAGGAATGTTATTTGCATCTAATATAACTCTAATGGTCACGCAAATCATCTTCAGCTCAAAAGCCATCACATTCCAGTCCTGACTGTCCATGAGAAGTGATGGATCCTGCTCAGTTTTGCCCTGAAAATGGCAGGACATAAGTCTTTCTGTGGAGGTTGTACCTGGTTTTACGTAATTGTTTTTTCTGGATCTATAATTGGATCCATAAATCCATAATTGTTTTGTGTGGATCTTGGCAATTCAAATATTTGAGGTATTTTCTTGGCTTATGCCTGGAATTTGCAACTTCTTTTCATCTTCCCTGCCCGTTTATCAGACCTGGAGGACTTGCCAGCTGCCTTGCCCTTCTTTTTTTTGTTCCTATCTTTAGTGGGAATTACTGCAGAAGAAAGAAACACCTGCTGATACTCACTCTTGACAGTTTGGCATTCTTGAGGAAGAAGTGCTGCTCATTCTTTCCTGGCTTGATATCCATCACTGCCTGACAATGGTGTGAATTATGGATTTTAAAGTATTTTTAAGTTGGTCTTCTGTGGATCTCCAAGTCCAGCCTCTTCCACCCTCTCTGTGCCAGCATTTGGAGCTCAGTAGATGTTGCTGCAGTCTCTGCTGTGTGTGCAGGAGCTGGGGTGCTGCTGTCTCCATCTCCAGCCCTGGGGCTGAGCCAGCCCTGAGCTGAGCACTCTGGGCACTCTCCCTATCCCCAGCCTTGGCTCCCACGTGCTTTTGGAGAAGAGTCCCAAGTGTTGGAATGCTGTGCCTCCATGGCATCCCTCTTTATCTGCTGCTGCTCTTTATTAATGCCAAGGAATCTGGGGGGTTTGGTTTTGTTCTCTGTCTTCATCTCATGAGTTTCTCGACTTGTTTCTCTCTTTAAGAATTCCCAAAAGAGTGTGATTTGGGCTGTGGGTGCATACTTTTTTCCTGAGTCTGTCTTTCATTAAAGCAAGACAACTCCTCACAAAATTAAGGTGTGCACCTTGAAGTGTTTTTTTTGTTGCTGTTCTCTAGGCATGAGAACAGCACCCTGCAGTTCATGGAGCTGGGAGGGCTTTGTTTGGACTTGATTATTTCACTGTGTATCCTGTGTATGTTAACAGAAGTGTTTGGTTATATTAACTGACTGAGCCTCATAAAGGATTTAAGTTTGAAACAGGCTGTTAAAAGACATTCCTGTTTGGTGCTGGCAGGAAATTTATGGGATGCACTTACACAGCCATTGCAGGGGTATCGGGAGTTGTTGCGATTGACGGCTGCTCTCACTGTTCTAATTCCAAATAATGAAACACAGAGAGTGTAAACTCCTTGCTTGTAACCCCACAGGAACTGCTGTGCTTTGATGTTTGGAGAAGGTGAAGAGAATTTCCATCACTGAGAAGGTTAGAAAGTCTGGATTAAAGTTGTAAACTCTTCAGAAAGATGTTTTGATTAAACATGTGCCTAGTTTCATTTGATCTTCAGAGATATAAACTTCTGTTCTCTTTGCCAAGTAATTAAGAAATGAAAAGTAAATTGATATTCTAGCTGGCTGTGTGGCAGTCTGTTCTGTGTAATTTTTTTCCCTTAAGCTCATTGTTTCCTGCATTCTGGAGGTGCCATGAAAAGTAGGCCACATGTAGTTGAGTAAAGACTGGCACATTCAAAAAAAAATTATGTGCTATTTGAGTTTTAGTCCTTCAATTGTTGTCTTCTCTGACTGTTTCATGAATGTATAGAATCACAAAACTTTGAAAATTGCATAAGCAGTCCTTAATTAAAATCTTCTGTATTGGATAATTTGGATGTGTACTGGGCTGCTCATAAGTGGCCTCTCACCAGAATTGGCCAAGGTACAGTTCTTTCTTTCTTCCATTTTCAGCATCCAAACTCTTCTCTCTCCTCATTAGGAACACAAGTCACTGGTGTCCTGGGGGAATTTCTGCACATGGATAGGGATTCCTTACTGCACTTTTACTACTCAATCCAGACCTCATTTGTGGAAAAACCACTTTCACGTTTCCTCTTTGGAGATTTTTAGCTTGCTCTTTTTTCCCTCTGTAATAAAATCCTGAAGATGTTAATGTCTGTATCTGGTGTGGATGTGCCTTTCCCTGGTTTACATTCTGTGGTCCTGCACGTGTTTCCATGGTGTCCCTGCCATGCCAGGGCTGTAATGTGAGCTCATAAAGGAGGCCCTGTTTGACAACCAAAACTTGAGTTTGATTTAATAGCTTGAAAGGGGGAAATTGGATTAATTAAGTGTTGAGAATTGATCACATTTGAAAGCAATGAGCATTTTGGCAGCATAGTAAATACCTGTGGTGTGCCTCAGCCTGTGGCTTCTGGCAGTGGAGGGGTGTCAGGAACATTCTGGCAGCAGCTGGGAGTCCGTATTTGGGGAGGAACACAAGGATAAAGCAACTCTGCACTGACACTTCTCTCAAATGCTGTATCAGGCCCTAGTGAGTGCTGGTTTGGGGACATTTTACATGTACAGTTAGTAAGGCAGGGCAGGGTTGTTAGTTTAGGGATGCCAGAGCCTGTGGGCAGGCTGTGAATTTGGGGCAGATGGCAGGGTCTGCCCTGCTCAGAGCACCAGGGCCTGGCCACCTTCTGTGAGTCCTCACCTGGAAGAGACTCCTGGCTTAACTAACAGCACTGTTAATTAACCTGTGCTTAATCTCTGTTCTCTTGTGTCTTTCCCTCAGGAATACAAACAGAAGCTCGCTCGGGTAACCCAAGTGCGCAAGGAGCTGAAATCTCACATCCAGAGCCTTCCAGACCTGTCACTGCTGCCCAATGTCACAGGAGGTCTGGCACCTCTGCCATCTGCTGGGGACCTGTTTTCAACAGACTAGAGCAAACCATGTGCCCCAGTTTTCATTATTACCAGCAGAAGAAAGAAGACTGGTGTTGGCTGGAAGTCCAGTCTTCCAAGATCTGCAGTAGGAAGGAACTCGCAGACCCTGCTTTGAACCTCTTGGCTGCTCATACTCACCCTCTCTGTGTGCACTGGCCCACGGGAGGGGAGGAAGAGGAGTGAGTTTTGTGAGCTCTAAAGGGAGTGGGGGTGGTCTGTTTAGGCAAACTTCTCTCATCTTTTCCTGTACTCTTTAGTTGCTGTTTGCCCTTAGCACTTGTTACCCCCACCAAGATCACGAATCATGTACACACATACCTGGGAAGCTTCCAGAGGAAGGTTGACTATGCAGCATCTTCTCTCTGTACAAATATTATATTATTTCTGAATAAGTCTCATCTGTTTTAGTTGGGTTTCTGAGCCCCATCTCTGGGAGCAGTGGACTGGCTCATGGGCCTCGTGGGGATGTGTGTGCATGCCAGTCCTGTGCCACGTCAGGGGAAGCATCTGCTCAGCAATGGTACAGGGAAAGATTTGTTCCTAAACCTGCAGTTCCTCATAATGCTGTGGCCTGATGTGAAGGTAGTTCTCATTTGGCATGGATGTAAACTGAAGTCACAGGCAATAAAAATAAGCAGCTTTTCTTTGTGAAATTAGAAGTAGACTCATAATTTACACTGTGCTGAGCAAAGCAGAACTGGATGTTACCTAAGTGGGAGTGGAAGTAAATTTTGTTCTAGCTACCTTAGATTTATACCACATTTTTCCTCTTCATTATATAAAATCAGATGGTAATGGAAGCTTTGATTTAATGACCTGAGAGGCTGGAATGGTGTGTGGCAGCTGCTGGTGTCCCTGTGACAGGCACTGTTAGGTCTGCTCTCAGGATGGTTACATTGAAAATCCAATGATATAAACTCTCTCTGTAGCTTTAGTGAAGTTGTCTGATGCACAGATGTTAAATGTGGTATAAATATTTATTTATATAGAAAATAGACCCATATATATGCATATATCCTGTATGCACATGTACCCTGTCCATGCATGTAGATATTAGAAGGATGTACTTAATTTTGTGTCACAGATTGTGAGTTGATTTTTATAATCAGGAAAAGTGTAAAAAACAAAAAAGGTAAATTTTAAAAACTCTTAATTCCATTATGTTGCTGGCTAGTGTTTTAGCTGCCAGGGGTGTAGTTACATTTCAGTTTGTGTGTTAGGTGTGACAAGCTGGACTCTGATCACTGAACCATTCCAATCTGGATACAATTCTGTTTAAATTTAGCACCTCTCACTATAAAACAGGTTCTGTTTCTGGAGACACCTGATCTGGTAACACAGGTTTTGTAAGACAGAGGATGAAGTGAGCTGAGATGCTCTCTCTGTGCCTCCCTGTGGTTTTGAGCTGGTGTCAAAGCCAGGAGAAGAAAATGCAGAAATGCAAAGCTCGTTCTGCTCCGCATTAATTTATTTGTCAGGCTGCTCAGGAGCCCGGTCAGTTACAGCAAACACCACCACAGCATCTTTTGATCATTCAGTTGTTCAGAAGCTCACGTCCTTTTCCTACTGACACTTCCTTTTGTCCTTTTTTAACGCTCCTTGCACCCTCCCTGCCCAGCCTACAGATGTTTTTTTCTCTTTAGTTTACAGGAATTTTTCCAGTGGCAGAACTCTGTGTTCCCTGAGTCTCTTTGACTGTGCAGCCTTTTATGGTCCATACTTTAGATTAAACACTGTACATTCTCTCTGCTTTTGCCAAAAATGAAAAACAAACAAAAAAAAAACCCCAACACCAAACTTCAAGAACCCAAACCAAAAGACTTTTCCATCCTGATTCAGCTCACAGAGTTACCCTGAGGCTGTTAAACCAAGTTATTTTGAGCATTGATTGAATGTGTATCCATTATAGGACAAAAACTGTCAAAAACTGATGTAGACAAATGTGTTGGCATCTCACGTTTGTGTTTTGGGCAGATCTGTGAGAGAGTTGTCTGTCTGGTTTTTTTATTTTTTAATTGAAATGTTTTGATTTTTTTTTTCTGAATATATGCGTGTGTTTTATTTTGCTTAATTTAAATGAAGTCTTGTAGTTTTTAATTTTATTTGTTTTACTTTTTGGGCAAAGGGCATCTGGTGAACTGGGTGACATTTTCTGAAGGTTAAACAGATTTACCCACAGTGTGTCTTTTTTAACAAAAGCTTAAATCTGTATATTAATTGACTTAGGAATTAATTTAGACATATAGGCTGCCATTTGACAGCAGTATATTCTGAAATGTCTCATAGATATCTATTTTTGAATAAAGAGGGTGTCATTGAACAGTAGTGTCCTTACTTCTTTCCTCAATGCTCTGGCACCCTGTGGGTTTTGTTTGGGTTTTTTCCCTTTCTAAAGCCCAGGGAGTGTTTTGGGGAGATCCTTGAGTCAGTTTTCCATGCAGAGAGGAAATGGGGGATTTCTGTAGGACATGTCAGTTGTTACTCTGGGAAAAATACAAATAAAAAGCAAACCTGGAATGGGAGGAAGGTGCCTCCCTGCACGAGCACCTGGAGCTGCTGTTCCAGAGGGTCGGTGTGATTGAAGCCTCTCAGCTTTGGGGTCTTCACGTTGCCTTGGGAGCTAATTCTGGAGATTTTGGGGAGGTTTAGGGGTTCTTCAATTAACCAGTCTGCAACAGCCTCTGTGGGCAAACAGTGATTGTTTCATATGCCCTGGAGAGGATCTGCAAAGCGGATTATGTTTTATACTGATTTACAAATCTTCCCTGAAAGGCGCTGTATTTAGCAGTGCTGTCACCAAGCCGTGCAGAGGCTGGGCGGTGCTGTGGGAGCAGGAGGGAGCTGGTGTGGTCCTCCTGGTGAAAACCACCTTTGTGTGGTGTTGCAGGAACTAAGGTGGGGCTTTCAAAGAAAGAAATGTGACAAGGTACTGGCTGTCCTTCCTTGCCTTTGCAAATCAGGTTTTTGTTGGTTTTTTTTAAGAGCTGGAACAAAAATACTTGACTGTTAGGCAGCTGCCCTTGCAGCTCAGTACCTCAGTGCACTGGTGTGCATTCCCTACTCTGTAACCAAGGAATGGGGGCTCACACACCTGTACAAGGTGAGGAGCTCACTCCTGACTAACAGACAGGTTAACTGTGATACCCCAGGCTGTGATGGTGATGTCCAAGGCAGAGCCTTGGAGTACTGGAGGCGTCCTGTGGGGGGAGGGTGGGGAGTTGTGCTGCCAGAGTTTTGACCCAGGGCAGGCTGCTGTGGGCTTTGGATTTTTGGACCAAGTTTTGATATGTTCCAAACTTTATGTATATTTATCTCTAGGATTAGTTAGAAAAAGTATAAGCTGTCCCTAATGCTCTGAAAAAAAATGACCTGGTAAAACACTTGGATGAAATTTCACAGCAGACTTGGCGCCAGTCTGTTGGAGTGAGCTGGGACAGACATTTCCCAGTGATGTCACTGGCTTTAGGGATGTGCCACAGGCATCTTTTGCCTCTTAACTGCTGGAGGGCAACAGTAGGTAGAAAACATGCTCTTTATTTTTATTTTCAGTAATGGCTTCATGTAATGACATTTAGGAAGAAGTTTAATAAAGGCCAGGGGCCTCACAGGCATTCATGTGTGCTGGAGCAGGTGGAATTGTGGTCTTGCTGGTCATGTGCAGGATTTGAGGCAAAACCCAGGAAACCCCAGGACCAGCCAGGGTGGGAGGGGGTGTTTAAAGAAAATGAACACTTAGGGTACAGAAATGTCCCCTGGGTGCAGAGCAGCCTACAGCCCATCAAGGTTGGATTCTGGCCAGGGGTTGCAAATCCATGTCCCAGTGTTTTCCCTTGGCACAAGGATGTGATGGTTTGCAGCTTGGCTGGGGCATGGTGGCCAAGCATTGCACTGCTGCTGACTGAGCAAATCTGTGTGACAACTGATAGTAGTAAATCATTCACAGGTTTAGGGTCTTGTCACTTCCTTCTGGGAAGACACAACTCTCATTTCATCTTTCTGGGAAAAAACAAGCCTTGCTTTGTGTTTCTGGGAAAAGACAAGGCTTGTGTTGTTCTGGGAAGGGACAAGGAGCTGACAGTCAGCACATCCCTCTGCTTCCAGTGCCCAGCTGACCAGTCCTTACTGGTTTGTGTGTCAGCACAGCCCACCATGAGGGGCAGGACAGGGGAAGCTGCATAAGGATCAGGCAGGCACAGAGAGGCTGTTGGAGTTGGCCGTGCTGGAAGAGGCATCTCTCCATGGTGTCTCCTGTACCTTCTGTGGCTGTGGAAGAGGGGATGGTTTCCTGTGAGGGACCTCCTGCATTGGGGGTTTTTTGTCTCTTCTGCTGTTTGATGGTGCCTCAGTTGTCTTGTTGCACCAAGGAGAGTAAAAATGTGTTCCATGTTTGTGGAGGAAGAGGGAGACCTTTGGAGAGGCAGTGCCATTTGGAAATCCCACAGATTTGTTCTTGTGATAGGTCTGATTTATGGGAGTTTGTTCTAGTTTCGATCCATCAATGAAGGTAAGTTAAAGGTCATCAAGTCTAAAATGAGTTTACAATCAATTCTTGGCAAGTCAGCATCTCCAGCGAGCCGAGACGCATCCAGAACCTCTCTTCTCCAAGAATGCTCCTGCCTGGCTTTGGCACTTGGACTAGCACTGAATTACAAACCCTCCCACACAATGGATACTGGAAATATTTAATTTATAATTTATTGCTTGCATGGTCAGAGTGCCAAAGAGTCTGATGGATGCAGCCCAGAACTCTGCTGGTGATCCAGGAGGGGCACAGGGAGATGGATGCAGTGTGGTACCACGCTGGTGATCTGGATTGGGTGCAGGGAAGTCAACCTCAGCTCTGTGGATGATGGAAGAAAACCCAGCCCTGAAAGCCAACCCCTGCTGCTAAACCATAACTGCAGCGTTTGGAGTCTGTTCCCTTCTCAGAACAGCCTTTCCTTCTCGGAGCAGCCTTGCTCTGCCGAGGCTCAGATGGATGGGAGTGACCTTCAGCAAGAGCTGTTCTAATGTTTATTTTATCAGGACCCAGCTCTGAAGCAGCAGAGCTGCTGGTTATTTTTAACCCAGGCGCTGAGCAGCTGGAGGCCCGGCTCAGCAGGGCCCAGTAACAAATGCTCTAAAGAGGGGCCGTGCATCATTGCTGGGCTGAGGAATGTTCCTGACAGGGAAGGCAGCGCTGGTTCCTGCTGTTAACTCCTTCAGGATTTTTTGGGGCTCCACGTGCTCTTGGCACTGCTGTTAACTCCTTCAGGATTCTTTGGGCTCCATGTGCTCTTGGCACTGGTGTCTGGGGGGTTGGTGCTGCAGAGCTGGGGCTGGCATGTCCCCTGCCCCCTGTCCTGAATGCAGGTGGGACCCCCCATCCTTCTCCCTCCTGGAGCTCTTGCCCTGTCCCCATGCCTGAGAGAGGGTGCTCTCTCTCCCCTGGGAGAGCTGCTTGAGTAAATCCTTATCCCTCCCTGTGCCCCACCTCTGTCCCCACTCTACCCCACGAGGGTCCCAGCCTCCAGCTGCCTTTTTGGGTTGTGTTTGAGCAAAGCAGGACAGGGAGGTGTGGTGGTTAAAGTTCCAAAGGGTAAGGGGAGATGGATTGTGTGGTTCTCCTGGGGGGGGTTTCTTGAAAGGCTTTATTGGCCAAACAATCTGCTGCTGCACATGGGGTCTGAGCTCTGCTGTGCCCACTCAAGTTCTGTGCTGGGAGCAGGAGCTGGGGCTGGAGCTGAGATGGGTCCTTGGCCTCCCATGGAAGCAGAGCCAGGGTTTGGGGAGTTCTGGCCATGAACCCCAGCCTGGCTTGGGGAAGCAGCAGCTGTGTGTGGAGCACTGCACGTGGAGATTTTATCTCATTCTAAAGATAAACAGAAAGGAAAACTGGAGAATGGGCAGTCCTTGATGGGAAACACTCCCAGCTGTCCATCCAGCCTGGGTCACAGCTGGGATGGGAGAGCCCACAGTGTCAGGGTGACTGGGACCAGTCAGTGTGAGTGGGATTCTCCTGTCCCACAGACTGTCCCCTCTGCTGGGGCTGTGGTGACTGTGGGCCCCTCAGTCAGGCAGCACCAGCTCTATAATGGTTTCTGTGGTGTTTGTTTATGGAGCAGGGAGGCTCCCACCCTGTTTGTGGGGAGCACGTGGGTGGCCATTCTGGCATGGGAAGTGTTTATCTTCAGCAGAGCCTTGACCCCGGTTCCAGGTGTGAGACAAATCCCCACTCTCCTCCTAAATCCCTGTGCAGGATCCAGCTGCCCTTCACCTGCCCCAGCCTGGGTGGACAGCCCTGCCCAGAGCCCTGCTCAGTGTGCAAGATCTGTTGGTTTGAATACTTGTGGTGTTCTCTCTCCAGTTCTCTGAGCACAGAATGGAACCATTGCTGAGAGAGGAGAAATTACCTGGGAAGGTGTCCTGGGGGCTGAGTGTGCACCCTGAGAACACCAGACCAGGCTGATTTGGGGCAGAAGGGGTGGCCAACATGAGGCCATTGTGGCTGCAGTGCCAGCCATGGCAATGACCCCCCACCCTGGTGCTGGGCTGGGAGAACTCACCCCCACCCACATGGATGCTGGGCAAGGAGTTGCTGGGTCCTGCTGTGGGGTGAGGAAGGGCAAGAAGAGCCAGGTCCGGCTTTTAAAGTGAAAAATAAAGTTTTTATTCAGTGTTTGCATAGTTGATTTATATCAAAGTAATGTCCCATCCCTCCCTGCACTGTCTGCAGTGGCAGGATGGTTATCAAAGCCAATGCCTGGCTGTACCCAAGCAGGTTATTTGCAGTAAGTATTTATAGATTTTGTTTATAGGTATATGGTGCATAAACAGCTTTGTGCTCACAGTATAAAATCTCTCTCTATGGAGCTGCAGTCAGAGGATGATGATGGCAGGGGCTGGAGGGGTCGTTCTGCTGCTGCCTCTATGGAAATGGCTCTGGGGCTGCCAGCACTGCGCAGAGGAGGGGCTGGCACAGGGGTCCTGGTGTGCCCAGCTGGGGCACAGACAGCACAAACTGAGAACAGCAGTGAAGTGAGCGACTGCCACGGCAGCCCCCAGCCCTCCCCAGCCCTTTTTCCTGCCTGTGCTCCCGGGAGGAGCGTGGGTGGCATCGGTGCCACGTGTCGGGGTCAGGCTGGGCTCTGGCAGTCGCCTCCTGGGACACGTTGGGCTGAAGCAGGGGGGCCAGCAAGGCAGGGTTCCTGCAGCTGGGGGCCAGGGCAGCAGCTCACAGGGGCTGGGGTGCGATGATGACGTTGCGGTAGCCCTTGACCCCCGTCAGCTGGTCGCTCTCAAAGTCCACCATCAGCTTCTGCAGCCCCGACAGCCGCGGCATCAGATCCATCCGGAATTTGGCCTCTGCCTGCGGCTCCACCGGCTCCTCACTGTGGGAGAGCAGGGAGTCACTGCGGCCTGTCACCCTCAGAGTCCCCTGTCACCCTCCCAGGGCCCGCGGGACAGTGCTGGGGCTTTGGCAAGCAATGACCTCTGCAGGGAGGCCGAACCCCTTCCCCAGCAAAGTGTAGGGTTGGGATACTCTCAGTCCACAGGGATCAGCAGAGCCCTGGCTCCAGCTGTGCCCCATGGCTGCCCTCCCTGGGGGCTCCACACACAGAAATCCACCCCCACACCACTCCCAACACCCCAGCCAGGTGAAGGGGGAAAAGCTCTTACAGCTCCTTGACCAGCTGCCCCTCGGTGAGGCCGGTGCCCTCCACCACGAACACGCAGCCATTCAGGGGCACGGAGAGAGGGTTCACCAGGCTGATCTCGGCCACCAGCTTCCGATTCTGCATTGGCTCTCCTAGAATCTGCAAGTAGGAGAGGTTGGACCCCAAGCCCCACCGATCCTGAGGGCCATGGTGCTCCCCCTGCCCCAGAGCTGAGGCAGGACCTTAGGGATGCAGGTCCCAGGGGATGCAGCCCTGCTCAGAGGAGCAGGACCTGCTGCCCAAGCCCCGGGGCAGCCCCCAGAGATCACAGCAATTCATTCCCCTCAAACCTGCCTGGGATGGGACATTGGACCCTTACCCTGATCTTGATCGGTGGATTCTCAACATAAATGTCCCTGACAGCCACGAGGATGTCGCCAGTCTGGTGATCATTCAGGAGAGCCACCACCTTGATGAGGTTGTCCTGGGTCAGTTTGTCCCTGTACTCCTCGTACAGGATGCGCAGGGGCACCCTTTTCTCTGGAAGGGCAGCAGAGAGGGGTCAGCACCCACAGCATCTCCAGCCCAGAACCCACAGTCCTGCACTGGCACCCAGCTGCTGCTGGCATGGTTTGGGTGACGCCTGCACCAGGGGTCCAGAGTGCCAGCCCTTGGCAGCCAGCGTGGCACTGGGAGGCAGCCTGGCCCCTGGCACCTGCCCTCACTCAGCCCTCAGCCTTGTTCATCTGAAAGTCCTTCAGGGATGGGGCTGTCCAGGGGAAGCACAGGGAAGGAGGCTGAAAGCAACCAGCTGCAGAAGTGCCTGGAACAAGGAGCCCAGAGTGGCTGTGACCATGGGAAATGGAGCCCGACATTCATGAGGCAGGATCTGAAGCTGCCGTAGCATCAGCTGAGACTGTGGGGAGGGGAACAAGCCTGGCTTCCCACATTGGCACAAAGTGATGAGGTGCCCTAAAGAATGCAGCCTGGGAAGTCCTGGGGTCTGTATTCTGAAGCAGGAGCTGAGGGTAGAAGTTTCAGGAGCTCATAATTAATGTTTCAGAAAAAATGGTGTTGGGTTAACTTTTTCACAGGAATGTAAAGTACGCCGAGGGCCACAGCACATCTCCCCACTCCCCCATCCAGCCCTGCAAAAGGCTCCAAGTACCAGCTGGTGCTTCTGCCAGCATGAGCAGAGGCACATCCCTCTCCCCTCCGTGGTGGCAAGGGCCAGCACATTCCTCATTCCTGCAAAGCAGCTCAACACCTGGCACAGCGCCGAGCGCTGCGATTGCAAGAGGGCTGGTGAGGAGCAGGGCTCGGCGCAGGGTAAACATTTCCCTGTTCCAGGACAGCAGATGTGTGGCCTTTCCAAGCCCTAAAGGGTCTCTGCAAACTCACGTAAGCCCAAACTCGTGTTCAAGGACCAGATGGTGATGTTCACGTGTGTGACAAGCGCGAGGGAGGGTGGGGGGCCGTGCCAGGACAGCTCTGCAGCAAACGCCCACCCACGGAGACACCGAGAGCTTCAGCTGCTGGCCAGGAAACCCAGTGCTGCTCCCTTCCTCCAGCCTGGGACCACGCACTCAGCGCTGAGCTGGGCCAGTCCCATTCTGGTGTGGGAAGATCCCACCAGAGAGCCCAGCCTAGCCCAAAGTCTGAGGGAAAGCAGGAAGGATGCAGAGAAGTGCCACAGGGTGCCTAGGGATGGCAGCTGGGTGTGCCCAGCCTGCTCCCCTGGCATAACAGCCACAGCAGCAGTGGCTTGCCCAGCTCCAAATGCATTTCCAGCCTCTGCCTGAGCCATTTCCTCATCCTCTCACAAAGATTCAAAATCCACAGTGGTAGTTAGCTAAGGAGGATGCCCCAAAGTGGCATTGCCTACCGAGCAGCTGAACAGAGGCTGAGCTGACCCCAGCCCTGGTGAAGCATCTCCTTAACCATCAGAGGGTCCCTTACCTGCCCTGGGCTCAATGTCGATGTCCACAGGGTCTGTGAGGCCACACTGGGGCCCCAGGGTGCCGTTGTAGCTGGAGGCACGGGCACACAGTGTCACCCTGCAGACACGCTCCTCGTCCGTGTTGTTGTTGACCACAGCAAAAACATCGAAGTCGCTGCCCTTGTTGGCACCCTCTGACACCTTGATCCTGAGGTGCAGCCCCTCATCCTCCTCCCCAATGGATTTCTTCTGATGCTCTGCCTTCTCAAACACTGCCCGCTCCTCCTCAGACCCTGCAGGTCACAAAATCCCTGTGATTCCCTGCGTGCGGGGAGGGCCTGGCCTGGGCTGCTCTGCCCTGAGCCCTGCAGCCCTCCTGCTGCAGCTGTTTCCCAGCAGCAACATTCCCCCCTGGAGTGTCCCCCTGAAATCCCCCATACCCTCTGGGTATTTGTAGTTGTGGGTGATGTCCTCCCGGCTGTCCCTGCCGACGCTCTTGGTGCTGATGAACTTCCCCACATCTGAGGAGCGGATGCTCTGCTTCTGCATCCCATCCCCCTGCACCACCCAGTACACCACGTCAGCGTTCACCTCGGCGAAGATGAAGGGGATGTCGTACTTGGGCAGCATGTCACCCTCTTTGATGGCTTTGACAGGGGCTGGCCCGCAGCAGTAAACTCCTGCACGGAGCAGAGCCACTGTCACCACTCCAGGGCTCAGCCACAAGGGGTGGCTGTGGTGGGGTGACCCAGCCGTGCTGGGGTGTGAGGAGGATGGAGCTTCTGTGTGGAGCACGTTGTACCTTCACTCTTCTCCTGAGGGGTCGGGTCCAGCACCTGCCACCCGTCATAGTCACCTCCCAGGTCGGGACGGGTCATCCACGACTCCACCCAGCAGTGGAAGTTCCTGAGAGGAAAACCAGAGTGTTGGGAGTCTCAGCCTCCCCCAGCACCTGCCAGGCTCTGGGGAAGGGGCAGGCTGAGGTCCTGCTGTGCTGCTCACCAGATCTTGTCCCAGGATTGCCTCTCCTGCTCCCCCCGCTCGTTGATGTAGCGGTCGATGGTCAGGTTGGCGTTGGTGTCATGGGCTGAGTTGTAGTTGGTCACCACCCGGCTGGGGATGCCCAGGCACCTCATGACTGTGGGGAGCAGGGCAGGGTGAGACAGGGCCAGGTTTGCTCCACTCCCATCCCACAGAGCCCCAGGTTTGCACAGCTCCTATCCCCTGGAGCCCCAGGTTTGAACAACTCCTGCCATTCCCTTTGCCTGTGAAAGGGCTGCCTGGGGACTGCTCCCCAGGAGAAGCCAGTGCCCTCAGCCACAGTGCACAGGCAAGCAGGCTGGGTGGCACCTGCTCTGACAGCCTGACAGCTTTGATATTGCAGCAAAAAAGGCACAAAAAGCGTCTGTGAGAGCTTTGGAGGTAGAGTGTGGGCAGCCGTGCTGAACCCCGGATTTCATCTCCCAGCTGCCTTTCACTGCACAGGGAGCTCCCCAGGGAGCAGGGAGGCAGTTACAGTGCTTCAAAGGAGGCTATAAACCTCGGCAAGATGCTGAAAATCCACTTTAGGTTTTTGCTATTTCTCTCCTCTAAAAAGGGTCTTGTCTGTCTGTGACACATCAGTGCTCTCACAGGCAGCATTTTTCTTGGGGCAAAGTTGCACGAGCATATGTGAGTGTTTCCCAGCGGCAGCAAGTCTGGAATTTTTCTCTTGTTTTTCCCCAGTCTGATTGCCCTGGTGGCCATGACATTATTTTGATCTTAGTGGATTCGTGACTTTATTGCAAACTTGGCCTTAAAGCCACTTCCCTCACCCTGGCCTGCCTCAGTCCCTCCCTTGCTGCCTGGCCTGGGAGGCAGTGCTGATTGAAAAACCAGAGCCCTTTTGTATAATATTTTTCCTCTATTTCCTGACAAACTAGAGTAATAAAGAGCTAATTGCAAAGGAATCATTGCAGGCTGATTGCAGCTCTTCCCTCAGGATGCAGCACCAGGAGTGGATGGGGGCAGGGGCTGGGGTGGGAGATGGGTGACCCTGTCCTGTGGAAAAGGAGACACCAGAGGAATCTGCTCTCACCAGTGCAAGCCACAGCAGCAAAGACCCAGCACTGGCCATACTTGACTGGCTGGCACCCAAAATTCTTCCACCTCTTGAGAATGTCCACGCTCCCAATCCAGGCCATGGGGCTCATCCCATCCTCGTAGCGATTGTCCCACCGCCCAAAGAGCACCCCCCGGTCCTCGTCATTGCAGTTCACCTGTGGCAGGAGAACAGGGGGAGGATGGAGGGGCAGGAACAGCCTGGGGAGGGAGGGAGGGAGGATGGGAAAAAGCCTTTGCCCCATTCACATGCACTGGCACCCACATTAATATCCTGTATCCATGCAAGAGCTCACTGGGATGCAGGTGGATATGGTGCTAATCAGGGATGAATTTTAGAAACACATCCTCCTGCCTGGGAATTTGGGAGTGATTACCCCTGAAATGATCTGTGCCCCATCCCTGCTTTTTGTTTCCTCTAAAAAAGCTCTTACACATATAGGAGCAGTAACAGGGAAAGCATGTAAAAGAGAGAGGAAACACCCCAGAAGGAAAGGAAGGAGAAGGAAAAATGGTGTGAAACTGTGGGGGATGGCACATGCTGTCTGCCAGAGCTGTAGCTGAGGGTGTTTGCAGCCCAGGGAATGAGGGGTGCTGGGGACAGGGTGCTGGGGACAGGGCGCACCCCAGACTCACCATGGCGCTCACCACCCTGCCAATGTACACGGGGTCATTGCGGCGGGAGCAGTCCCGGTTCTGGTCCCTCAGGTGTTTGGGGTTTATGTCCAGCATCTTGAGGCAGATGGCCAAGACTTCATCCTCAAACTGGTGGAGAGCAGGGAGAAAGGGTTGTGTGAGGTCCCCACAGGTGCTCTGCCACCTCTGTCCTCCCTCTCTGGCTCGCTGTGGTGCCCCTGCCAGCAGAACTGCCGGGTACAGGGGTCACACCCTATCAGGGTCCCCTCCCCGGCCAGCATCCCCTGAGTGATGTCCCCACAGTCCCCACTCAGCCTGTGAAGCCTGTGGGTGATCTCCTGCCTACGTACTGGGGCTGGATCTGGTTTCCTGTGACTGCACAGGGGTCAGGGCAGGGACGTGACCTCCTGGAAAATCTATTTCCCATCACGGCTGAGTCACAGCCCTTCCTTGAATTGAGGTGCGGATCCTGTGAAGGCCACGGGCACCCCCACTGCTGTGGCCCCCAGCCCTTTGCCCAGGGAGGGTGACTGAACAAGTTTCCCTGTGCCCCGGGGGTGCAGCTCGGGTGTGAGCACTGCCTTATCAGTACCCTTGGCACAATGCCCAGGAATTCATTATCAGGCACCAGCTCCCAGCACAGCAGGGCCACCCAGATTAGGGACACATGGCCATGGGGCCCCTAGGAGCCAGGGGGAAACACTCCCCTTGCCTTGCCATGCTTTGAAGTCAGCACATTCCCTGCTGGAAATGAGACTCTAGGTTCTTTGACCCATGGCTGGACTCCGAGGTGCTGGCAGCATTTGGGGCGCAGGTTGGTGAGAGTCACGCACGTGGCACCATTCCCTGTGTCCTGCAGCACCAGAGCTGCATGGCCAGAGGTCCCAAGGGTCCCAGGGGGTCCTGCCTGCTCACCTGGCCGAAGTTCCAGGGGATGGAGTAGATGTAATCACAGGTGCCCTGGAAGATGAGCCCGTCCTGGGACAGGACGTACTCGCGGCGCTCGCTCTCGTCGCGCATGAACACCGTGTCCTCTGTGGGGACAGCGAGAGATGGGGACAGGGCTCTGCCCTGCACCACCAGCTGCCTGACCCCCTCCCTGTGGATGGAGCCAGTGGGAAATGAGGCACCAGGGGCTGGAACTGCTCATGCCTTAAACAGCTGCTGGGGAATTTCAGCCCAGGTTGTTTTAAAGTGATGGGAAAATTTCAGCGGGTTTGTGGTTTGCTTTCCATTCTTTCTCATGGCTCTGTCTTTCCTCCCTTTTATTTAATGGAGATGGATCTCTTCTCAGCAGGGAGACCTCCCTAGGGGTGCAGTGAGCAGTGGGAGTGGGTGTGCTGGCTCAGCACAGCCAAAGCCATTTCTCTCACAGCAGCTACTGCTGTGGAAATTAACATTTACTGGAAATGTTTGCAGAAGGAAACCCCACATGTCCACCCCCAGTGCTCTGGCTGAGCAGAGCTTCCTATGGCCCCTTATCTTTGCAGATTCAGAGTGGGACACTTGAGATCCAGGAAATCAGCCAGTCCAGAGGCAGGGGAAGGACATGGAGAGAGGAAAATCCCAGGGCTGTTGAACCTTACAGCACTGAATCGAACCTCCCCTCTGGGTTTGGCTGCCCCAATTTCACCAGGACACTGATATCCATGTCACTGAGTCCACAGCTGGGTGCCTGGGTGAGGGTGGGTGAAAATGGACCTGGTGGGGGTAATTAGGGACAACTGGGGGCAATTAGGGACCACTGGAGCCAATTAGGGACATTTAGGGGCTTTTCCCTTGTCCCCTGTCTGGCCAGGAGCTGGTGCCAGGGACTGCCCAGGGTTTCACACCAACAGCACAGTGGTGAGCTCCCACCATGGTGGGGGCAGGCTGGACAGGCCATTGGGTGTTTGGGGTGGTGGCAAAGGGGCTCTGGGTATTGTAAGGTGGGGATGGTGCTGCTGGCCCCAATCCACTGCGGGAATTGTGTGGAGATGGAAGCAAAGTGAGGCTTTCTGCTTAAACCTTCCTTCAGACCAGGGCTTGGGACACTTGGAATCTGCACTGGGATGAGACCTGTGAGGAAAGTGCCTGGAGAGCATCTTGTGCTTTCCTGAGCCCTGGGACCCCTGGACTCAGAGGGGTGAAAGCCTCACCTGGGTGCCAGGGGTTGAAGAGCAGGATGAAGTCCCCGATCTGGTAGCTGGAGCCCTGGTAGTCGGTGCAGGTCTCCAGGGTCAGGCTGTAGCGGCCGATGCGTGCATCGGGTGGGGAGCAGAGGGACACAGAGAGGGACTCCCCGTCCTGCTGCTGCACCACAGCGCTCCAGCACGACTCCTCGGGGCAGTCACTCATGGCAAAGTGGGACCGGGTTCCTGATGTCTCACTGGGGCACGGCCCTGTAGAAGGAGTAGGTCAGTCAGTCAGTCCTCCCAGTGCTCCAGAGCTCCTGGGAGCCCTGTGCCCCCATGATATTTTCTGAAAAATCCCTTCACTAGGATTTTTCTCCTGAGAAGCCTCAGAAAAGAAATGTAAACAATAATTATCTGACTGCTTAGAATGTAGTCTGGAGGTTGCTTACCTACAGGTGCATCTTGGATTGATTCCATGTGAATTGGTTTTAGTTAATGATCAATCCCAGTCCAGTTGTGTTGGGACTCTGGTCAATCATGGGTTTTTATTATTCGTTCTTTTCCAGCCTTTTGTCTATATCCTTTTTCTTTCTTTAGTATAGTTTTAGTATATAATTTCTTTTGATATGATGTGAGATATGATATATGATATGATATATAATATAATATGACATGATATATAATATAATATAATATAATATAATATAATATAATATAATATAATATAATATAATATAATATAATATAATATAATAGCCTTCTGAGAGCCTAAAGTCAGATTCTCATCTCTCACCTCATCCTGGAGACCTCACAACACAACAGCCCCGAGCCATGGAGGCTGCACCAAGGGCACCTGCTACAAGCCCCCCTGCCCTGTGGCAGCTGCCTGGATCTTGGCTGTCCCCGTCTGGAACATTCCCATGTAGTTTATCAGGTACTGAGGGCACAGAGTAGCCCAACTGGGGGAGCTCAGGGGTGTCTCTCACTGCTTGGGAAGGGACAGACTCGCCCTGTGGGAGCCAGCAGAGCACGGGGATGCTTGCCCTGGTGCCAGGTCTCTGTTCTCAGATGGACCCGCTTGTGCCTCCTCCCAGCAGCGCTGTTGAGTCCCTGCAGCCACGCACGGGGGTGGCAGAGCCCGGCCATGAGCCCCGGACCCGTCCCCGGGTCTGTGTGAGCAGCCCCAGGCGTTGCTGCAAACATCCCGGCGTTAGGGATGACCTCAGTGGCCAAAGAGCCGAGCCTGGGACAGTGTGATCCCTGCCGGCCCCTCCGAGCTGCAGCCACGGCCAAGCCACCTGCACCGAGCCAGCTCCAGAGCCGCGCTCCGAGCGGTGCCGCCCAGCCCGGGCCTGCTCAGCCGGGCCCTGCACACAGCCCGGCCCTGCACACAGCCGGGCCCTGCACACAGCCGGGCCCTGCACACAGCCGGGCCCTGCACACAGCCCGGCCCTGCACACAGCCCGGCCCTGCACACAGCTCGGCCCTGCACACAGCTCGGCCCTGCGGCTCCCCGGCCCTGCTCAGCCCGGCCGGCAGCCGAGGCAGCGGTGCCACTGCTGTCCCCTCTCCCTGCCGGAGCACAGCCCCACTGGGCTGCTGCCAGCCCTCGCCCACAGGCCGGTCACCAAAAATACCCGTGAACTCATGCTAGTGACACAGTTTCTCCTCCCGGGGAGGCTGGGCTGAGTTCTCGGCGTCCTCTGGGCAAGAGCCAGCGCTGCCGTGAGCTGGGCAGACACAGGAGCCTGCCGCCTCCTCCTGCCGCCTCCACAGCCCACAACATCCCCCTGGACTCCTGCACCTGAACGGGGCTCTGCCAGCACGGCTACTGCAAAAATACAGCTCTAATTTCACTCTACTCTTCCTTCCCTCTTTCCTGTGATAGGCAGGACGTGACCTCGGTGGCTTTGCTGTCCCAAACGGAGGGACAGCTCTGGCAGTCCCTGCCTTGACAGGTCCGGCACCAGTTTGGAATGTGCTGGGGCCGCTGGAGTGGCACCGCCACGTCCCTCTGCGAGCACCACAGCACCTTTGCCCTCTTTCTGCAGCGCTGGGGCTGGGATCCAGCCCAGAGGAGCTGCTGCCAGCCTGTGCCTGGCCTGGGAGGCTCTTCTGGGCTGTGGCTTGTCCCCCTGCAAAACCAGCCTGGGACTGCCCGGCTGTAGCATGGCCATGGGGCTGCTGGGGCACCGAGGTGTAGGGTGAAGCTGGGACATGCTGGGTTTTGGTTTTGGGATGGAAATTAGGAGAGTTTTACTCTGCGAGGAAACTTGGTTGCAGTTTTACTTTGAATTCTGGCCGGGTTGACTCAGCATGGTGCTTCAGCCCCAAAAATAGCTCCTGCCTGAGGAATAGTTTCCTCTCCCTTTGCTCTGAGCTGGCGGGGCTGAGCCCCTGCCCTGGCTGTGAGAGCCCAGCCCAGCCCAGCCCCGGCCCGGCCCGGGGGGCTGCGCTGGGGGGGCTCCGTGGGAACATTTCCGTTCTGCAGTGTTTGTGTTTCCTGAGCACACCCCGCTCTGGGATGTCTGAGAGGACAGCAGGGCTGGGTGTAAATCCCATCAGCAGAAATGCTGTGATACCTCTGGATGAAAAGATTCACTGTGCTGATGTTTCTGAGAGGGGCAGGAGGGTTGGGCAGGATCCTGGCCTCAGCCAAGGCACTTGCTAGTGAGCTGGCAGCCCTGTCATGCTCTTAGTCTGGCTCAGCCCTGGGAGGAGGAGGACAGGGAGGAGGTGATGATGCTGGTGGTTTTTTGCTTTATTTATCACTTCTCTTCCTCTCTCACTAAGGAGATGAGTTTCTAACTTTCTTGTGATATAAAAGCTGTGCCCAGCAGCAGGTGAGGAACAGGGACTGTGTGACATGGAGCAGGTGCCGTGGCACAGCTCCCGTGGGAGCACAGCTGAGCTTTGGGGGCAGGGGCAGAGGTGGTGACACCCCCTCAGCCCTCCCTGGCGACACAGGTGTGGCACACTCACCGGTCTCGACGTTGAAGGAGAGTTTGTCCACGCCCTCGTCGTAGGCGCGTCCCGAGAAGCGCAGGGTGATGCTGAAGGGCTGTCCCCGCCGCAGCACCAGCTGCCTGCAGCCCATGTCCGCCGTGCGGTGCTCCCGCCCGTTGCGGTCGCAGTGCAGGTCCCACGTCTCCAGCACCAGCTCTGCAGACGTAGGGGCAGGTACAGCTCTGAGCTGGGACACGTCTCACAGCCCCGAGGCTTGGCAAGGAGGGTGGCTGTGCCCATCCCGAGCCCTGGGTTGGGACCTTGGAGAGGTCCCTGAGCCTCCCCCACCCGCAGCGCCCTGAGCATCTCTCCGGGAGGGTGCTGTGACCGTGCCTCAGCCAGGCCTGCAGCAGCTTTACTGTGCTGACAAATTGGTGGGAGCAAGTGCAGATTTGGTGACAGAGGGTGTCTGATGCCCCAGCCATATTCAGGCTGCTCTGCTCTGCTGGCAGCCCAGGCAGGGCTGTGTGCCAGCCGCCAGCAGCCACGTCCCTGCCACCCTGGGCACTGTGCTGGAGCAATGAGATATCCATCATCCCCTGAGGCCACTGACCCCTGACTGCTCTGCAGTGATGTATTCATCACCAGAATAAGCAAAAGCACTCTGTGCAGAGAGCAAGTGAGGGACTGGGCAGATCGTGGGCACCTAGTGGGCAAGCTGAGGCTCACTGCCCCGTGCCATGGCTCCCCTCAGCCATGCCCTTCCCAGTACCAGCCCTGGTAGTCACCAAGCCCTCGCCGGACAGTGCCCAATGGAAAGAGCAGCCCTTGGGTTCACTATCCCCAGAGCTAAATGAAAACACTGCTCCTGGCTCTCTGGGCAAGGGGACTCTGCAGTATGGGCCCAGGGGAGGGCAGTGGGCTTGGCACTGTCCCCAGCACAGTGTGAGAGCTGCTTGAACAGTCCCTAACAAAGGGCAAGGTCCCCACAACCAGGCCATGGGAGCTGTGAAGTGGGGACAGAGCACACACAAGCCCCTTCCTTCCCTGCCTCCCCCTCCGTGAGCAGCACAACCCCCTGCTATGGAACATGGACTGTACAAGTGGAACTCATGGTTGACATGGTTAAGCTTGCTGACAATAAAATAAATAATAAGTGTGTTCAGAGAACAGGATCAGGGCTCCTCCTTGTCCCAGTCACCCTGGGGTTTTCAACCTCAGCAGATTTAGCAAAAAGCAGATTTATCCAAGCACAGGTGCCTCCAATCAACCCAATGGGTGCCAAGGGATGGGTGGGAAGGGGGCTGTGGTGCTGCAAGTGGTAGCAGCACCCTGGGCACTCAGGAGCAGGAGCTGCCCAGTGTGTTCACGACAAGAGGACACAGTGCTAAGCTGTGCCAAGGGAAATTTAGGCTGAACATTAGGAAAAAATTTTTCACAGAGTGATTGTGCTTTAGAATGTGCTGCCCAGGGAGATGGTGGAGCCTCTGTCCCCGGAGGTATTTAAAAAAAGACTGGATGTGGCACTTAGTGCCAGGGTCTGGTTGATAAGGTGGTGTTAGGTCATAGGTTGGACTTGAGGCCCTTAAAGGTCTTTTCCAACCTCGTTAATTCTGTGATTCTGTAGCTGCTCGGCTATGTGTCTGAGTGAGTGTCTGACCCGAGGGACCCGTGTTGGTGTTGCTACAGCAGAGCTGGGAGCCAGGGCAGCCTGAGGCACTGTGGCACAGCAGAGCAGTGATGCCGTCTCACCCAGAGGGCTGTGTGCCCGCGGGAATCACACAGACCCATTTCCTGGCACTTTGGGGGCAGCTGTGTGGGAGCTGGGGGTGTCTCTACCCTGAAGAGCCAAGCATGCAGGATTCCCGAAACCCAGAATCTCTTTTCCTGCCTGAGCCTCCTGAAATCCCCTCACCCTGTCAGGCACACGCTCCCTGCCCAGCTGTCCCCCTGCTCTACCGGGAAAGCTTTAAATAGCACCAAACTTCATTCTAGCGACGCGGGGGCTGGAGGGGAGTCGGGAGGGAGGGAAGGGCACAGACCGGACCCTGCTGGGCTGTGATCGCCGTCCCGCTTCAGTCTGTCCGTCCCCCACCGCTTTCCCTCCGGCTGGTCTGGGACCGGCTGCAGCCCCAGCGAGCCCGGAGCGCTGCGGGGGCACCGAGCGCGGGCTGGGGCGGGGATGCGGCCGCTCGGGACTTCCCGAGACGGCACCGAGCCCGGCACCTGCGGGGTGCGCGCCTCTCCTACCTTCGGCCATGGTGCCGGGCAGTGCTGTCGGTGCCGGTCCCGGTGCTGTCCCGGTGCCTGTCCCGGTGCCGCGGGCAGCGCTGTCGGTGTCGGTCGCGGTCCGGGTGCCGGGGGAGCTGCCCCTCACCAGCCGCTGTCCGGCCCCACCGCCCGCCCCATTTATCCCGCCCGCCCCCCGCGCACCCCCCGCCTCTCCCCGCGGCCGGGCCGCCGCAGGGAAGAAAGGAAAAACAAAGTTTCCAGGAAACGGGCGGCTTTAGGTCCCACCTATTGAAAGCAACCACCCAAAAGAAAAAAAAAAAAAAAAAAAAAAAGCAGCAGCAGGTCCTGGGGCCCCCCGGGTTGGCACCGGCGGAGTCTCCCGGGACCCCGCAGCCCTCGGGTTGGAAATGACCCCGCTGCCGATCGAGAGGAGGGAGAACAAGGGGGCGGAGAGGGGCTGCGCGGCTGTCAGCGAAGCGCCAGGACTCGGGACTGTTTTCTCCTTATAAAGTTCTTTCCCTCCTCTGGCAGCGTCCCCATCCTGGCCGGTCCTGGTGGGGTGCGTTTGCCGGGAATTGCATCCCCTTCCCGTAGCGGCATCCCTGAGAGATGGGGTCTGGAGAGAAAATGTGGTGAAAACTTTGCTGCTGGACAGCAGATGTGTTGGAATCAGCACTGGTTGCTCTGGGACGTGGAAGTGTGCACGCAGCAGTGACCACCACATTCGCTGGAAGTCCCTGCCCCATGAACTGGCCATCTCTCTCCTGCCTGGGGGTCCCTGCCTCAGGGTCTTGCCAGTGGCGCCACCTGGGCATGTCCCAGCCCTCCCCGTGTGTCCTAAGGGTCACCCAACACACCAGAGACCACCTGTCAGGGACAGGGGGCTGAGACCCCACACCTCCATGGGCTCTCTTGGGGTTTGGGAGCTCAGCCCTCCCCACACTTGGGGTGGTCCTGGTCAGGGCCCCCAGCTGTGGGCAGTGCTCTGCTCATGCATGTCAGGGCACTGCACTGGGAGGGTCTGCAGTGAGTTGGGCTCCTTGCCCAGCTCTGCCAAGGGATTTTTGGCACTGACAGAGTTGGTAAGGTCCAAGCATGCCAAGGGCAGAGTCCAGGAGAAGCCCTATGTGTGGGGGCTCCTGGTGTGTCCTGCTCTGGCGCACATGGCTGGGTGTACAGCAGCATTGTCCCCAGTGCAGCCATGGCTGGGGGTGCCCCATCCTCCATCACCTTCTTTAAGGGAGGTGGGGAGGGATATTGGAGCAGAAGCAGCAAATCCTTGCTGAGAGAAAGCTTGGGACAGCTGGTTTTAATAGAAACAATTCATGTACTACTCCACTGTGGATCTGCATGGGCTGGGGGTGTGCAGGTCATGGTGGGGGCCTTTGCCAAGTGCACAGCCTGTACCAGCAGGGCCCTCCTCACCCCAGGAAGGTCCACACAGGAACGGTGCTGCCCTGTCAGTGTGCCACTGGCTGGGTCTTGCTCTCCTTGCTCAGATTTGAGAAGAGACACTGAAAATGAAGCCCTCTCCCTCTTCCCAGACCCCTCGGTCCTTGTGGGCAGCATTGGGCTGAGTTCCCATGGATGCAGGGAGGGGTCAGTGGGGGCGAGGGTCCCATGAGCTGCCCCATTCTCTGAGCATCAGAGCCACAGCAATTGCTGTCCACTGTGATGCCTGGGGAGGGCTGGTGGCCATGGGAGCTCACAGCTGGCATCACCTGCCCCGAGCTGGCCTTGTTCCCAAGGCTGCTTCCTGGGCACAGGAATCTCTGCCCCTGGTGCTGGTGAGTGCCAATCTGTCAGGGCTGGTGCTGCTGGGTTCGGCTCTGCCTGCACAAGCCCGCTCCTCCTCCTGCACCAGGATGAACTCTGGCTGCACTCTGCAGCGGAGGTGCACACTTGAGTTAATGTGCGACAAACAGCCAGCACAGCACCGCCGGCAGGGCAGGCATTGGAAGCAGCCAGGTCTCACTCGGCTTGGAAGCACGAGTAGTTTGTGCTGTGAGGGGTGTAGGGTGTGTGGGGTGTGTGGGACTGGGCAAGCTGGGGTGTCTGGTGCTGAGCAGGGATGGGATTATCTTCTGTCTGGTTTCCTGCCAAGCACAGAGTGGGGACCCCTCATAGTACCTGTCCCTGCTCTGGCACCTCGGGCAGAAGTGGCAGGACACAAATGCCTGGCTGTCCCCTGGAGCTGTCTCCCAAGGCTGTTCCCTGGAGCTGTGTCCCAGGGCTGTCCCTCTGGCTCTGTCCAGTCAGGGCTGTCCCTCAGGGGATATCCAGGGAGCTCTGGGCTCGGTCCCAGCACTTCGCCAAGAGGAAACCTCCCTTGTTTGCAGCTTTAGTGCCCACTTCACTCACCACCTTGTACTGCGGAGGCATCTGTCTGCCCAGGCACTGGAAAATGCCGCCCATGGTAGTCCAGCCACACTGCTGGACTGTTATTTTTACTCTTCTTACTAAGACAGGGTTGCATTAAGAGGGTGTTTGCACTGCTGAAGCCCAGAATAACTCCTCATTTGCTCAAGGTGTTCAGCGCAGGATTGTGACTCTCCTCGCCCCCGCCCCTCTCCTGGAGCTGCTTCAAAGCGCGCCGGTCCCTGCAGTGCCGGTGCCTGCCGTGTGTCCTGCACACACAGAGCCGCTGTTTGCTCTGCTGGGTGTGTGCCGGGGCGGCTGCAGCCCCTCCAGTGCCCGCACATCCTGACTCAGTCCCTTGTGCAGGCAGATAAACAACCCCTGAAAGGGGCAGTGTCTGCTCTGAGTCGCCCTGTTAAGTCGTCAACCGACTTCAGGAGCTCTGCCCATCTCCTCGCTGCCTCCCGCCCCGGGTATTCCCCAAACTCAGCCCCAGCCCAGCCGCTGCTCCTGCAGCCCCCGGGACACCTGTGAGGGGTGCTCGGCATCGTCCCGGGGTGAGGGTCTGTGAGGGACCCTGCAGGGATGCGACTTCAGGACAAAAAGAGATTTATGTCCACAATGACAGGGCCAGCGGGGAGCTCTGGGGGCTGTGTGGGCATCCTGGCATGCAGGATGCAGCGACCACCCCTCTCACACCCCTGATCTGTGAGCATGGGAAAGTACTTCCCAAAGCTGGGGTGAAAGTACTTCCCAAAGCTGGGGTGAAAGTCCTGCAGCTGCTCCGTTCGCGGTGGGCAGAGCCAAGGGGCTCGGCAGCAGCCGCAGCCGAGGGTCCATACGGGCATGCAGGCTGGGGCGAGGGAGGACGGGGTTGGTGGTGGCATCGCGCTTCCTTCGGGGCTCTGGTTGCCACAGGCAGCTCTGGCGCAGGGCCAGGGCTGAGCAGGACGGGCTCGGGGCAGCGCGGGGCTCCCGAGGCGGTGGGGTTAGAGCCGGCATAAAGGGGGCTTGTTCCCAGCTGTGCCAGCCCAAGCACTGCAGCCTTTCCTTTGGGAGGAGAAGTGGCTTTTTAAGGAAAAGCAGATTGTTTTTGCACCTGCCCCCCCTGGCAGGCGCGGTGCGCTCCGGTGCGGCAGCCGCAGGGCAGATGCGGCCGTGGAGCGGCGGCGCTCCCGGGGCAGCGGGAGGGATGTGCGGGGCTGCCGGACCAGCCCGCCGCTCTGGCTCCGGCTCACGGCACGGGCTGAGCCAGAGGCTGTTCCCGAAAAATGCGGAGATTGAACCAGCATGGCCTGGAGGGACCGGCCAGCAGCAGCGGATAACCAGCTTCTCTGGGGAGTCCTGGTGCAAGGCACCCCCTCCCGCTCCTGGGGGGGCTCAGGAGGAATTAATTATGTAACTGTCTTTGTTTATAGGCGGAGTCTGTATTTTTATTTGAAAGAAATGAGAGGAAAAAAACCCTCTCGAAAGTCTCTAGGTTTATTGGGTGTGCAAGCACGGTGGGGCAGGAAAGGTGGGGACCCTGGCGAGGTCCCAAGCAAGCCCCTGGGAGGTGGGTCCTGTGTTGGACAGCAGCAATGCGTGCAGGGGAGGTGGATTCTCCATCTGTGCCAAACCTTTCCTGGCTGGTGGCCCCAGGATGGCCACAAGGTCAGTCCCACTGTGGCAGGGTCCCCAGCACTCCAGAGTGGGCTGCAGTGCTGCAGGATGGGCTCACCTCCACTGCCAGGACAGTCATGAGCCAAACACAATGTTTTGCAAAGTGATCTGGCCGTACCTGGTGCAAACTGAATTCCAGCCTCTGACTGTCATTTCCCAGCAGTTTGTTGGAACCCCCCCAGCCCTTCCTCCCCAGGGCCTCTGTTCCCCCAGGGCACCGCTCCCCAGTAATCCCTCACCACTTTCATAGCTTGCAGGCTCCAACGGGTCTGCAGGGGGAAACAAGAAGGGTCTGTCCTCCCCAGATGGTGCATGGAGTGTTTGTGCTCCTGGGTGAGTTCACACATCCGGATTTAATGCCTGAAGCTGGGTGGTTCCCCCAGGGCTAAGCCATGAGCCGTGTGTGTCCCCCATGCAGGTCACCTGTGTGCTGTCATCATCTGCCCAGGGCGGGTGTCTGCAGGGCCTGAGCAAGCACTGCCAAAGGCATTTTCCATCCATCCCTCGGGATGCAGTGCAGCTGGGATTTTGGAATGCCTTTCCCTGGCCAGCTCAGATCAGATTGAGTTACGTCCAGCCCTTGGAGCTCTACCCTTTGGCGTTACCCCTCACCCTTCCTGTTTTCCTCTGGTATCACTGGTTTCTCTGGTTTTCCATTTCTTATGGCTATCCTGCAGCTCCCCAGAGCACCAGCAACCCCAGCTCAGTGACAGGCAAGACCTCTTTTTACTCTGCCACAGTGGGCACTTGGAGATAATGAAGCTTCTCTGGGATACCTGTGCTTGCAGCCACGTCCCAGAGCCAGGACTGAGCTGGTGCCCTTGTCCCACAGCTCAGCTGCCTCTGTGATTATCCAGAGCTGCCTCTGTGTTTACCTGCTGAAACCAGACCCGCTGTCACCCAGGAGGACAAATCCAGGCAAGACAGTTCCCACTGTGGCACAGACCAAGCCCCCAACTTGTGCCTCTGAACTCCCAGGGCTGTTTGTGGCTGAACCGCAGTTCAGGGGCTGCCAGGGCAGGAATGGGCCTGTGGTGGCTCTGCTGCCACCAGAACTGCTGGGGGGCCCATGTGGGGGGATCTGAATTTTCCCTCATGCTGTTGTCACTGCGTCTCTGCCTTGTCACCCATTTCCCACACTTCCTCCTTGCCTGGGACAGGGCACAAGTGTGGCAACGGCTCGGAGTGCGGGAACCCCAGTGCCTCTTGCTCTTCTTCTTCTCTTTTTCCTCTTTGCTCTGTCTTGTCGCAATTGAACCCATTGACCCTGCAGCCCCTGCAGTTTGTAGGGCAGAGCTTGATGGGAATCTGGTGGTGAGGAGGAGGAGAAGGAGGAAGAAGAAGAGTGCTGTGGTTGTCTGTGGTCAGAGCTCCCTGCTCTGTGCCAACCCATGCAGTGTCTGCTCTGAGGGGGAATGGCTGACCCAGGAACTGCCATGGGCAAGAGAAGGTCATTCCCTGGGGCTGGGATCTGTGCCTGATCCATGGGCCCTCCACCTCTCTGAGCTGGTTTTGTCATCTGCTGCATCCAGCATTTTAGACCTTTTTTCCTTTGGGAAAAAGCATTTCCTGGGACTTTGTGGGAGTTTCCCTCCAAGGTTGGAGGGTGCTCTGCACCCTGGCACTGCCAGACACTGACCAGCCCACACTGCTGGAACCCTGCCAGGCCCTGACAAACGATTTTGCCATTTCACGAGGGAAAGGAGACATTGATTAACTCCTGTACTTGCCTTTCTGGAAAGGTTATGGCTTAATTGGTCAAACTGGGGAGTCATAAATCATGTGCTGAAGGATCAGCAGAGATAAAATTTTTGCCAGAATGTTGCAAAACACATTTTGGTAGGAGGGAAGGAGGGATATGGGTATGCCCATCCAGCTGTGGGGGCTGACAGCCCTGGAGTGCACAGAACCTTTCCAGGGAAACGATTCACCCTCCAGTCACAGGCCGGAAATTCCCCTTTTTGTTATCAGTTAAGCTCAGGATTTGCAAAATATCTTTTTTTTTTTTTATTTTACTTACGGAAAAAGAAAGCAACAGGAAAGTCATTGTTTGCTTTATTCAGAAGAATCATAATTCCATCTGGTTTGAAAAATTACTCTCCTTTTCACTGGAAAGTGCTATTTCTCCAACCTAAAAGCTGTAATGGGGGGGGGATACAGCAGATCAGCTCTCAATAGGGTGGAAAATTGAGCAAGGGAACTGTCAGTCTTGGCTTGGAATGATGCCGGAGGGAGAAAAGGTTTTTGGCTCTGGCAGTGAGCTGGGTCCCATCCAGGTGGGCACAGCTTGCATTGGCTACATGGGCACACCCAGCTGTAGGGCACAGGGATGGGGAGCAGGGACATACCATGGAGAGGTAGAAATGTCCTGGCTCAGGGACCTTGGTGACACTCAGGATGTGGCATTATTGGAGAATGGAACGAACTCTAGGCTCCACAGGACAGGCTGTGCACACCTGTCCAGGTTCTCTAGGATGACTTTCCAACCAGAAGGAATGGGATGGAGTCAGTGACCAGGATTTCAGTGGAGCAGGGACAGAATTGTCAGTAGGTAAATCCGTGTCGAGCTGGGGAAGATGGAGTCTAAAAGAATCGTAGGGGCAAGGAAAGAGCAGACAGTTGTGTAGGGCCAGGAGTGGTGGCAGGCAGAGGTGCTGAGACAGGGCAGGGCCGGGGTCGGTCCCGTCAGTAATGACCCAGACAGGAGGAGCGCGGCGCCCGCGGGGGGCAGCTGGGGCCGTGGGGAGC
The DNA here is from genome assembly GCF_028769735.1 of Zonotrichia leucophrys gambelii. Classification (NCBI taxonomy): domain Eukaryota; kingdom Metazoa; phylum Chordata; class Aves; order Passeriformes; family Passerellidae; genus Zonotrichia; species Zonotrichia leucophrys. The sequence continues at coordinate 7,698,048 of NC_088189.1, read as the reverse complement.
TCAGCGGGGCTTGGCTTCGGGATCTGGCAAAAACAAGGCTGAGGGGGGTATGAGTGATGCTGGGCCAGACTGGGATGGGCCAGTGCCCTTTGCAGCATCCCGCAGGGTGCGAGCCGTGCCCGTGCTGCGCTGGGAGGAGGAGGAGGAGAGTGAGGAGAGTGTTTTTCTGGAACGGCCTCCAAGGCAGAGATCGCTTCTCCTCTGATGTCTCTTGATTAGCTCATGCTGTGGCTGCCCAGGGGGGCGGCCCCGCCAGCCGGGGTCCCGCCTGCATCACCCCCTCCCGGCTGCCCCAACAGGCAGAACAGGGATGTGCCTGCAGGGACGGGGTCTCTGGGGAGCTCGGGCTGCCTCGGGCTGGGATCGGCAGGGTCGCACCCAGAGCAAACGGGTCCCAAAGGCTTCGGGACAGCGCGTTCCCAAAACAGAGTGGGGAGGCTGGGCAGGATGACACCACTGTGCTCATGTACTGGGAGGGAGAACAGGAGACTGAGGCACTTAACCCTTACAAAAGGGTCTTTTGAGCAAGGCCAAGGTGCTGGCAGCAAGTAGCAGAGCCAGGCTGTGGGCACAGCCCATGTAGAGGGCACGGGGGGCATTCTTGGTGGCACCAGGTGCCTGTGGGCACTGTGCTGGGGTGATGGGAGCAGTTGGAACCCGAAACCCCAGCAGCTGGGGACACAACTTCTCATTCTCCTCCATGAGGACCATCCAGGTGCTTCTCTTCAGGTTTATTAATGTTAATGGAGTTAGTCCTGTGTTAATGAGCACACACATACCCAGGGCCCACTGCTGGGGCTCAGCCAGGGCTGCAGCAGCAGCACAGGGATGGTAAAATCATCCAGTGAGCAGGGAGTACAATGAGTGACAGGAACATCTCACAGGTCTGCACTCCCCTGGGATGCTCCAGGCACAGCTTCTAATGTGGGAACCCTCCCCACTGCCTGAGACAAGGCTGGCACTTGTAGGGATAAAGGCACTCCATGGGAGGATTGCTACACATCTGGTAGATTGTGAATGAGCCCTGTGAGCTGGTGATGGAATTACTGCTGATCCATGGCAGGTAGAACACTAAGAACAGGGAACCAAAGATTCTGGGACTGAGGGTGGGGTAAGAAGTTCCAGCATCCCACCTCTGAGCATGGCAAGTCTCATTCAGTCTGTGATCAAAACTTATGCAGCTGGACAGAAACAGCCCCAACTGGAGGAACTGGTTACTTGGCATTTGCTTTAGCTGAACTTTCATTGTGGTGGTTCTCCAGGTAAATGATCTGGTGGCCCTTTTCAGATGGGCAGGGTGGTCTGGGACTCTGGACATCCCCGGGCAAAGCCAGGCTTGCTGCTGGGGCTTCTTCCATGGAGTTCTGTGAATCTGAGTCTTCAGAGGAGAAACTGCTCTGGCTGGAAATCTGGAAGTACTGGGCAGCTTCTGGCTGTGGCCCTGCTGGTGCACCAGCTGTGCTGGGATCTGAGGCAGTCCCCTGGGGCACGGCAGTAGGACACGGTGGGTCAGCTCCTGGGAAGCGTGTCCAGGGAGGCAGGGTGACGGGACGCCTCCGACGGGGCTGGCTGCGCTCCTGAGTGAGGTGTCCTGTCGCTCCCAGGCTGGATTTGCTCTTGGGTTTGGGATGAGGGGTGTCAGCAGAGACGTGGTGGTGAGAGGTGTGGGCATCCTGAGGCTCCAGCTGGCAGTGGGGCTGCAGAGAGCTCTGCTCCACACCCAGCGTGGAGGCAGGAGTGGCGCTGGGCTGGGACTGTCCCGGCCCCTGGGGCTGTCCTGGCCCCTCAGTGCTGGTCTCTGGCTGCTCTGCCAACCCCCTGTCCCCCAGCACTGCTGGCTCGGGGCTGGGGGCTGCTCTGCACACCGGGACTTCCATGTGAGGAGCTGCAGAGCCTGGGCTGGGGGGGCTGGAGGAGTCTCCGTGCCCATCAGCTTGTGCTCCCCAGGCCTCCTGCAGTTCTGCCAGCATCTCCTCCAGGGTCTGCCGGGTCTCCTGGTACTTGTGCTGTGCCTCTGTCCAGGCTGCCAACCCTTGGCTGCTCTGCATCCTGCGCACCTGAGCCTTCATCTCCTTCAGCTTCTCCAGGGCGAACTCCACCGAGAGCTTCTGGAAGGATCTCTGGAGGCAGCGCAGTGCCTGGCCCTCCCCACGCTGCGCCCGGGCCGAGCACTGCTGGCAGTCCAGCTTCAGCCCTGCCACCTGCAAAAGAGGTGACAGTGGCTGCTTTCGTGGCCACCAGCAGCACCACGTCCTGCAGGGGGAGATCCCCTGCACTCACCTTGTTGGAGAACCGGACGAGCTCCTGCAGCAGCTCCTGTTCTGCCTGCCGCCGCTCCAGCTGCTGGGAGAAGCTCATCAGCTTTGACTGGAAAAGGGCTGCAGACACTTGGAGGGCGTCTGCCTCAGGGAACATCCGGCCTCGGATCTTAGCTGCCTCCTGGCACAGGGTCAGGCCATGCTGGTACCGAGCCTGCAGGGACAGGAGGAGGGAACAGCTCCACACTTGGGAATGGTGCTGACCTGGGGTACGTGCACTGCAGGTAGCACTTGGCATTGCCCTTAGCCCATCCATCACCATTACAGCTGGATGGGAAACACTTCTGGGCAAGTGAGAACTAACAAAGCAATGGGATTCTCCAAATCTCTGCTCTGCCCTGGCCTGGTTTAAAATGCACCCAATGGACCTCCTGTCCCGAGTGGGGTCACCATGCCGCACCCTCCTGGCAGTGCGTGTGCCAAAAGGGCATCCAGGGGAACCAGAAGATCCTCATCATAACGTTATTTGTTGTGTGATGGATGCCCAGGCTTTGTAGGAAAAAGGATGGAGTGCAGCAGGGGTTGGGGACAGCAGTCCCAGCCCAGCACACATTGAGGAACAGCCACCCCCTCACAGGAGCAGGACTGCCCAGAATCCCCACAATGTTGGGGACTCAATGGGCCCCAACTGTTGAGTGTGCAAGTGCAGTGTGACTCAGTAGATCAGGGACACTCAGTTCTGCCCAGAAGCCTCTTTCCAAACCCAGGGGGTGTCTGTTACAGTAAAGCCCTTGCAGACATACTGTGGCCTGGGTGAGGAACTCCTTGAAGTGCTCGGCGGAGCCCTGGCAGCCGTCAGGACTCCAGTCCTCGGTGCCCATCTCCTGCAGCCGAGCTGCTGCCTCCCCATCCAGCCAGGACCCCAGCTGTGAGAGAGCAGAACAGGGATCGGGAGGGAACAGCCAGGGCAGCAGCAGTGTGTCCACAGCACCTCCCCTTCCTGCCCCAGCCCAGCATCCCAGCCCAGGCTCAGTCACACACAGTTGCCCGTAATGAAAATCAAACCTCAGGCAATCCTGCCATTCTCCAGGCTTCTATCATCATCAGAAATAAAGGAAACACGAGCAAAACACTCAACCATGGAACACCACAGAGGGCAACTTCAACTTGTGGCACCCCAGGGACACCCAGCTCACCTTGCCAAACTGAGCCTCGAGCTCCCGGACCTTGCGGAGGAAATGCAGGCGCGCCAGGCAGCTGTTGGACTGGGACACGAGGCTGTGAAGTTCTTCCTCCAGCTGACTATACAGCCCCTCAGCCAACTCCATACCGCTCCTGGGGGTTGGGAGGAGGGAGGCCATCAGTGCCAGGCGCTGCCAGGTGAGCACAAAGTGGAGGGGAGCAGGTCTCTTGCCCAGCTCCTGACCCCAGCCTTGCAAGCACCTGGACATCTTCCCAACCCATAGAGCAAATGGATAGCAGGGACCACGGGATGGGAAAGCCCCGTGTATCAGTACAGGGAGAGAAGGGAGCAGGAGGGAGCAGTGGATCAGCGCTGCCTCAATGCATGACCATGGGGCAGCATGGTGTGACTGGAGCAGTGAGGTATCACCAGATGGGTGCAGCATTCCCGGCCGACAGCGACATCACCGGGTGAGAATGGAATGGCCCAGTTACAGCATGGCTGGAGGAGCAACAGCACGGCCAGATTACGGCATCACTGGTGAGTATGGCGCGTCCAGGTGGGGTGACATTACTGGATGACTACAGCATGGCCAGAGGAGCCATGCATGGCCAGATTGTGACATCACCGGATGAGTGTGGCACGGCCAGACAAGCGCACATCACCGGACGATCACGGCATGGCCAGAGGAGCACAGCACAGCACAGGTGGCCGGGCGCGGCACGGCCGGGACTTGGCCCCATCTAGTGGCTTCTCCCGAGCCCAGCCCAAGGCACTGCTGCCGGCATTGCGGAGCACTACAGATCTGGCCTGGCCTGGGGCAGAAGACCCTCTCAGGGATCTGGCACCAGTGAGGATGAGGGGACTCCTGCCATGGGCTGTCCCAGACATGTGGTCCATGCTTCCAGAGCAGGATTGATCATGGCAATAGCTTGGGCTCACGGGACCGAGCTGTCCATGGGGAGATGGCTGTGCCAGCCAGCAGGAGCAGGGTCCCTAGCATTGGCACCCCCTGGCAGTGGAACTGCCCCATCCTACCTGATGTGATCAGAAGCACAGAGGCGGGCGGCCTCCCTGCGCAGCCGGGCCAGCAGGAACCCCCCCTCGCGCTGCACCCGCCCCAGCTGAGCGTCATTCAGCACCTTCTGCATCAGCTCCTGGTGCCTCCTGATGCCTGCAGCCGCATCCTGTGGAGGAGGGGAGGGTCAGACAAGTGTCTTACCTGGGGCCTCACCTGCGGTCTCAGCCAGCACAGGGGCTGCTCCCCAGGCAGGACAGAGGGGACAGGGAACAGCCCCATGGCCAGGAACAGCCAGTCTGGGAATGGCTATGCCACGTTTTGGGGAACTGGAGGGAAAGGTTGCTGTGGCTGCACTGCAGATGGGCACATTGGGAATGTCCCCAACCTGTGGTGCTGCCATCCATTACCTGTGTCCCAGCCAGTGCGTTGGTGTTCCGCAGCTCCTGGATGCAGTGCTGCAGCAGCTCCGATGCCCGCCTGAGGCTGGCTGTGAAGGGCTGCAGCTTCTGTGGGGCACACACCGTGGGTCAGTGGGGGCAGCCTGCCCATGAGGAGCAGGAGGAGGAGGAGAAGTGCCAGGACAGAGCAGGAAATACTGTGAGGCACTGGGTTAAAGCTGATGAGGAAGGCAGTGAGGAGGTGGATGGGCAGCTGCAGGCAGGAGCACATAGGAAGGAGCTTGACCCTCCTGCGCTCAGAGCTCTCCTGTTCATTCCCCTCTCCCAGCCCTCCCTGTTGCTTTTCCAGGGATGTGTGTGGGACACATAAGATGCAGTGGGGACAGAGGGACACGGGGGAGGTGAGGCAATGGCTCATGGCGTGGTAACAGACACCTGGAAGAATTGAACCCACTCGCCGTGGCAGTAGGGGAAGGCACCGTCCAGCTCTGGGGGCAGCTGGGAGCTGTCGACGTGGCGGCCCAGAGCCTTCAGCGATGTCAGGATCTCCACCTGCAGGGCACAGGGCTTGTAAGGCTGCCTGGAGCAGAGAATAACTCCCTATTGCACCAGCTCAGGGGACAGGGACAGGCTCACCTGCACCCCAGGCAGTTTCTCACGGTGGGAGACCAGCTCCTTCTCAGCCAGAAGCAGCAAGCTATGAATGCAGCCTGGAGACACACTCTGTGGGAGGCAGGGGAGAATGACCAGGGCAAACCCCACACAAAGCCCTCAGGTCACCCATGGCAGTGTGGGACTTTCCTGGATCAGCTGAGGCTGGTGAGCTCATTGCAAAGGAAAAGGCTCCCACTCTCACTGGTGTGGGAGATGGAAACATGTCCCTCAGGCCATGACCTTGTCCCTGCCACCTTGCCTCCCTGGCAAAGGACCACGGGAAGAGCCTCATGAGTGAGCCCCTTCTCTGACACCAGTGACATTTCTCCATGTGATGAGCATCTGGGCCAGTGTGGGTTTTATTGGGCATACAAAGGCTGTGGCAGGGGGGACCCCATAGCCCCTGGACAGCACAGGGCACTCCTGTGGCACTACCTGGGCACTGGCACAAGGACTCAGCCACGACAGTGGATTGTCACTGCAGAGCCCATTTCCTGGTGAATTCACAGATCAGGATGCTGGAGGGCTCTTGGTGATGCCTGCTGGGTGATGGCAGGGCTCAGAAGGGACTTTTGGGGGTCACATGGAGAGCAGGCACAGAGGAGGCTTTGAGGGACCCCCAAAGGGAGGCAGCACTCCCTCCCAGACAGGGACAGCCCTGGCATGCCTATGGCACAGGCACACAGAGCCTGGCATACCTGGACGGAGCGGAGGGCTGAGAACAGGACGGGAGCAGGCGGCTGCTTCCGGGCATCCACCACAACCGTCAGCCCAGCATCCTTCGCTTCTCGCCTCTCACCATTCTTCACTTCTTGCCTACCGAGGGGAAACACAGCAGGAGTGGGGGTCCTTCCCTGGGGCAGGGCCCTCTCAAAGCCCCCTCCCACATTCTGCACCTCCAGGCAGGCAGGAACCCACAGGCAGTGGCCTCATCCCTGTGGGATGTCGCTGCCAAGGGCTCAGAGCATGTGCCTCTGGCAGGGGCATGGTTCAGGGACCTCGGGGATGTGCCCAAACCAGAGTGTGTGGGATGCTGGGTGTCCATCCCACTTGGCCTGGGAGCCCTGAGCCAGGCAGCAGCTGGGGGTCCCTGGCAGGTCCTGCTGGCTCTTACCTGGGGAGGGAGCAGAGGCAGAGGATGAGCCTTGCCAGCTCGGCAGCTGAGCACCACGCAGCCCGCCAGGCACTGCCACTGGTGGTCACCAGGAGGAGGGCCCTGCCCAGCCTGTCCGAGCTCCCTGTGGAGAAAGGGTGAGTGACTCCTCTGGCAGCCACCTGCCAGACCTGAGCAACCCACAATGGGCTGGGGTAACCATCAGTGCTGCCTCAGCTCAGCCTGCCATGGTGCAGCCCCTCTGGCCCTTTAGGAGGGGGACAGCCAGCCCAGGGGGGCTCTTGGCATGAATGTCTGGAATTCCAGAGCTGTTGGGGACGTTTTTCCTGAGAAGAAGATGAGTTTTGTTAATGCTTTTTGGTTCTTGGGAAAAAGAAGGAGCCAAATGTTTAGTGTTTGGCAGCTAAAGCTGAACAGCTTCACTGGAGAGGAATGGTGTGGGAGGGCTTGGGGCGGCTGGGACCGGGGCAGCTGCTCTGCACAGGCTGCCTGCATTTATGTTTTTAATGTTTTTGCCCAGCTGAAAAAAAATTTTCCGCTTGGAGTATTTCTGGCCTCCAGCAAAGCCCTGAAACCTTCCTCCAAAACACTCCAGCAGCCTGTGTTTCCATCCAGAGGCCTCTCCCTCCCATTCCCCAGGCTCATGGTGCCAGCAGTACCTGGCAGGCAGATGATGCCTGAGCGCAGCAGCCCAGCGTGCAGGTCCTGCCAGGCTGGAGGCTCCCGACCAGCAGGGCCAGTGCTGGGCACAGAGGGACCATTCTTGCAGCTGGAACTTTCCAGAGACCGTTCCTCCACAGGAGCAGCAGTGGCTGCATTCGTACCTGTGCACAGGGATAGAGGAGAGGGAAGCTGGTGATGCTCAACGAAGCAGAGGAATAACAAAGCCCCAGCAGAGCCTGGTCAGGTGCTGCAGCCCCACAGGGTGGTACCTTTCCCTGCTGCCTTGGCTCTGCCCATCCTGGGCGAGTAGATGGCCGACATCTTCTTCCAGGCCCCCTCGTGCTGGCTGCTGGTTTTTTCATCCTCAGGGGCTGCCCCAAGCCGTGTGCCCTTCAGGAAGGAGAACTTGTGGCTGGAGCCTGGGGGGACCCGGGGGCTGCCCCGCTGCGCCGACCCCCCTCGCTCTGGCACCGCAGGAGCTGCTCGGCGGGACTGGCGGGTGAGGAGCATGGGGCTGCCTGCCCCCTTCCTGTGCTGTGGGGGGGTCTCACGGGGGGTGGCGGGGGGCAGCTCGGAGCCAGGGCTGCCGGGCTCCTCCACGATGGCTGCCATCAGCCCAGAGCCGAAGCTCACCGGGTTCTGCAGCGCGGCCATGTAGGAGTCACGTTGGCGGCACTTTGGCCCATGTGACTCTGGCTCTTGGCTTATCTCCCTCCCCAGGCACGGGCTGCAGGGACGCTCCTCTGAGCTCAGTGCTCCCCCACAGGGCCACGAATCTGCTCCTGATGCCCCATTCGCCCAGGGGAGCATCTCATCAGCCCCAGCCTTTATTGTCCCTGGAAGGCAGGTGGGCAGCAGGGATCTGGTCAGGACGTCCAAGTCCTCCTGGGATTGCTCCAGCAGGTCCACATACTCCCCCTCCAGGTTCTGGCTGATGATTTCACTGAGGCTGGGCACAGGCAGCGTGGCCGGCTTCTTCCGCAGACCTGCCTGCTCCACCTTGATCAGTCCTGGGTATCGTCCCTGGCTTGACTTCCGAGAGGTGGCCTTGCAGCCTGGGATGGTGCCCACAACGTTGCTGTAGGGCGTGGGGACATTCACTGTGCCATGGAGCACAAGTGTCCCAGGTGCACTCTCAGGAGCAGATTCGTGCCAGGTCCCAGCGGGCACACTGTCAGCTCCAGCCCTGGGCTTGTCGGTGAACTCAGGCGTGGCAATCCGGCTCCATGGCAGTGGGGTGACGCCGTTCTCGGTGGCCACCAGGCAAGTGTGCAGGGGAGCTCCGGCCCAGCTATTGTTCACCTCCTCCAGCCATGTGTTGGTGAAGAGCAGAGCGTGGGTGGCCTCGGGGACAGGTGTCTCCTCCACGGAGCGCAGGTCCAGGGAGAGGTGTTTGATGGTGACACGTGCTGTGTGCTCCTCACAGGGCTCTGCTTGCAGGTAGAAGTCCCCGGGGCGCAGCAGGAGGGGGTTGAGCGGTGCGAGGTGCACAACCACCTTCTCGTGCAGACACAAGGGCCAGCCTTCATGGAGAAAGATGCGGTTAAAGTAGGGAGCCTGGGAAGGAGGAAGAACACAGTGCATGAGGGAGCCCTGCCAGCTCTGTGCCTCCCAGCCACCCCCACACGCTCTTGCTGCCCGGCCCCGTGCCTCCCATGATTAAGATGAAAGAGCCTGGTGACCCAATGCACGTCCCTGAGCCAAGGCCCTGCAGCACAGCCCTGCAAGCCCACCCTGATTCATGGCTATTCCCACAGTGTGGAGTCTACCCGTGTGCTTACAGAGGAAAAACCCCTGCTTAAGCCTCTCTAGGATCAAGACAAGATGACCCCAGAGTCCCCCTGCCCTTATTGCAGGGACCACATATGCTGGACAAATCCCAGGGAGTTGTTTGTGCCATGGTACCCTCTGTAGGGAGCGGATGGGACAAGGAGTGGACGTGCAGGGAGGGAGCCCACAGGGCAGCGTGCCCATGCAGGCAGGACTCCTTGGGGCAAACCCCCGTGTCTGGGAGGGGCTCACGGGGGCACCGTGGTGGGGCACGGGGGCTTACACAGGCCGCCTGCCGCAGGCGCTCGAAGAGCCGCTTGGCGGGGATGAGGAACTGGAGCAGGCAGCAGAGCCCATCCCCCTGGTAGCTGGTCTCCAGCAGCCGAAACACCTGGCCCAGGACGGTGGGAGCCGTGGCTTCGAAGGGCGGGTAGAGGGCCTGGAGAGCACTTTGCACCGCCGCATCCAGGGACCCGGCATCCTGCGGGAGAGAGGCGAGTGTCGCTGGTGGGAGAGTGGCCCCGAAGCAGGGATACGTTCCGCCTGACCCGCTGTCTCTGCCCACCATCCCACGCTGCGCTGGGCCACTGTCGGGGCCCTGGGACGCCCACACTGGCAATGCTGCAGAGCTCAGGGGCTCCAAACGCTCCTGGGCTGGAAACGAGAGGAGCCGGGATGGAGCACAGCAAGCACGGCGCAGGCGGGGCGGGTCCGGTTCCCAGCGCCCGGCTGTGGTTAAGGAGCCTGGGATAAACCCCGAGGCTGCAGCCGCCTTGCTCGGCCGCCAGCCATGAGGAGGCGGAGGAGCCGCAGCAGCCGAGGGGTTGAGAGGAGTCAGACCAGACAGATCGTGGGGCTGTGCCGGGCTCCGCAGCTCGCTGCAGGAATGCAGCAGATGGGACGAAGGACAAACATCTGAAGATGGATATGGTGTTTTGGTCCAGACTCATTGCTGAATTCGCCAAACTCAGAATTATTCCTGTATTTTCTGGGAAGCGTTCTGCCGTGTTGCATCCTCCCACACTGCCCCAGAGCAGGGTGAGGACACTGGGGCTGTGCCGCCTGCGGACCAGCAGTTCCCAGTTCATTCTCTCAGTGCTGCAGGAGCTGGAGGCAGTGTGGCACGGCTGGTACATGGACAAAAGCCATCCCACAGCTCCTGTGATGCCCGGGCTGCGCTCCAGGCAGTGCAGGGATGAGTCTGGCACACCTGTCAAGGCGAGTGGGGAAGAGAAGCATCCTCCAAGCAGACAGGTCCTGCTCCCGTAAGAGCACCCAGGAAGTCTGGTGGGATTAGCTCAAGGTGAGCATTACTTTCAGGCAGCTAATCCCTGGTCCAGGAGCCCATACAGAGACAAAAGGGCCATGGTTAATTCAGCTTAATTAGTTTTAATGCGCTTTAGCTAAAGCACTTTGCAGTCATGCTCTGGTTAATTATTTCTGACTTTTTTTCCATGTCTCGGCACAGGAATCTCCTGCCCCTACACCTGACAGGAGAAACCAGAGATCTGGGCAGAAGAGGAGGCAAGCCAGTCCCTTCTCAGGGCCCTGATCTGCCACTGTGTTTCCTGTCCAGGCTTTCTGCCCTTGGACCTTTCTCCTCAAGCTTTGTTCTTATTGTGTACAGTTCCTAGAATGGACTGGAGACCTTACTCTGGAAAATCCCTGATGAAGGGCAAAGCCCAGCACCCCATTCCATACTGCTCCAGTGGGGCCCTGGTGCAGCCACCTGGTCCCCAGTGCTGAACCCAGGCGGGTGCCCACCACCTCCTTGCCCAGCACTACCCAGCTGGACTTCCTCCCTGTCCCAACACTGAGGTGAGAAGCCACAACAGCACAGGACGATCCATCCAGCTCTGAATGCTGCCATGAGAGATGAGCCAGAACTGCCTGTCTTGCCTCGAACAGTCTTTTAAATCCTCCCACGGATAGTGACTCCCCCATTGCCTGGGCAGCCCGTGCCAATGCTTGACAACTCATTCAGTGAAGAAATTTTTCTCTAGTGTCCAGTCTAACCCTCTTCTGGCACCATTTGAGGCTGTTTCCTCTTGTCTTATCACCCAGGACTTCATCCAGTGGCAGGGACAGCATGAGCCAGTGTCAGGAGAGAACCAGGGACTGATAGAGGCACCAGACACAGCCTGAGTTGTGCTGGGGAATATTTTGGCCTGGAATGACTGACTAAAAATGTTTTCATGGAGTTGTTACAAAGCACTTCATCACTGGGGGAGGCTTTTTGGGGTAACCATGGTGCAGCAGCTCCAAGTTTGTCGGCGAAGCTGCATCCGGCCGGCCAGGAGCCCATAGGAATCCAAAAGCAGCCCCTCCACCCACTGGGAGGGAGCTGGAACAAAGGCATTAGGGAGCATAAGGAGATTTACATTTGCAAAGCTATTTCCATTTTAATAAGCCAAAGCGCTGTTAAATAGAGATTGATATTTCTCCCCAAATACCCATATTTTTAAACTGGTTTACATCAACAAGACAATCTGGGCTTTGGGGTTTTGGTGTGGTAAAGTTGTTTAACCCATGCCCGAAGCCACAGAGTGACTCAGCTCCAGCTCCTTTCTCTCCGCTGCTCAGGAAGGAGAGGTTTGAGCCTGGGACCAGTCCTGAATACCAATTCCTCTGGCTGTCACCAGCTTTGGCAGGGCACGATGGAGGCGCTCAGCCCGGCCCAGAGCGGGGGCCGCGCTCAGCGCAGAGCCCGGGGCAACGGCACGTGCCGGCGGCGGTGGGAGCGATCCAAGGGCCCTGCGAGCGTCCCCTGGCACGGCAGCTCCCGGCCGCTGCACGCCATCCCCCTCTCTAACTTTGCAGGGAAGTTTAAGCATCGCAGGATGCAGCCCCGCACACACCTGCCCAAGCGGCCACGGCCTCCTCCACTCCTGATTGCCAACCTTGCACACCCAACCTCCACCTTCACATCTGTGAACCCTAGCCTCTGCCTTCCCACCCACATCTGCCCTGACACCCACCTCCACACCCACCTCTGCCTTTGCACCTCCCTCCCCCTTCGCTCCCGACCTCCCTGTGCTGTCGCTCCCGCTGCCCACCCCGTGCCCACCCGGTGCCCGCGGGATCGGCAGCCACGGGGAGGGGCAGCGGCACGGAGAGGGATTACCCCAGGGATTACCATGTTTCCCAGGAAGTGGCAGAGGGGCCGGGGGCCGCGGCACAGACCGTCCCGTCCCTCCTCCTCCTCGCAGGCTCTCCCGGCCCGGGGCTCCCGGCCGGTCCCCGTTCCGCCGGCGGCTCTTCCCGGCGCCGGCGCCTCCGGAGCCGCGGGCGGGGGCGGGCAGCCCCGGCCCCCCCGGCCCCCTCCGCCCGCCGCGCCTCTTCTGGGGGAAAAAAAGAAGAAACAAAAAAAAAAAAACAAAAAGAAAGAAAAGAAAGAAAAGGCGAAGAAAGCGGGAGCGGGGCGGGGCGGGGGAGGGGGCTGGCGGGGGTGGCCCGGACAGAGCCGGGGGGGCGGCGGGGCCGCTTTCCTGTGCCCGCCGGCGGGAGCCCCCCGCACGCTCCCGAGCCGCGGCCCCCGGGACAGTCCCTTGTGTGTCCCCGCGGGCGGGGGCGGCCCCCGGCGGGATGGGATGGGGTCGGAGTAGAGGGAGAAAGAGACCCCAAGGGGTGCAGGAGGGGACTGTACCGGGGGTCCTCCCCCAGCTCCCGCCGCCCCCTGAGCAGCTGCAGGAGAAGGGTTCTGGAACACACCGGGAACACGCAGAGATATATGGGCATGTGTGTGTACATGTGCATGTGTGTACACATGTGTTTGTACACATATGCAGATGTGCTCATACAGGCGTTTTTTGTGGGGGTGCCCCTCTTTTCCAACCCACCCAGGGTCAGTGTGATTCCTGGGCAGTGGTCTGTGTCCTGGATGCATCCCGTGGCTCCCAGTTCCCATTCCTGAGTTGCCCCAAAAGCGCAGCATCAGGACAGTGAGTGCCTCTCTTGGGACTTCGAACTGTTCCAGGGATGGGAAGGACCTACTGAGAGGCAGGATCATGGGATTCAGCAACCAGAACTGTACAAAAACAACCAGCATAAGAGCCAAAGCCACAGATTTGTTCTCTCCTAAGGCAAAATGCTGCTTCACACAGCCCTGCCAGTCCTGGGCACAGACAGCTCTCCCAACCCCAGGCATGCTGGGCACAGCTCTCCCAGCCCCATACACTGTGGGCACAGCATCACCAGCTCTGCCAGCCCTGCACAACTCCCAGCACTCTCAGCCTCTCTGCGCCTTGCTCAGGCTGCAATCATTTCCACTGTTGCATTCGTGGGAATGGGCTCAAGGCCGGCACTGGGGCTGGGAAAGCACCGGGGCGGGTGGGACGGCCTCGGCGTGGGCTGCAGCCTGCCGGGGCTGTCTCGCTAGTGAACATTTGTCCAGGGATCAGCGAGCGGCCAAAGGACACGCTGTGAAAACAAGCCGAGACGGGAGGAGGTGCAGCTGGGCTGCTGGCGTGTGGGAGGGAGGACGGCGCCAGCGAGGCCTTTGCGTTTGCTTCCCATTTCCTTGGGAGCTGCTGAGAGTCTCCCGCTGCCCCTATGGATCACGAGTGCTGGTCCTGTGGGTGGGCAGAGGCTTGGCCATGGCTACCAGGCTGGGGTGCCCAGCTGAGCCCACCGCAGGACTGGCCCTTGGCTCCAAGCCAGCATCCCCAGTGCCAACTGGGACCAACTGGGCAGCATCCCCAGTGCCAGCTGGGACCAGCTTCCCATCCCCACCAGCAGCCAATTGCTCCTGTAATTGTGCTAGTTCACTCAGCAGCTTCAGGTTTTTCATAGTTCCTCTAAGTGCAGGGGAAGGTGAACTCAAGGTTGTGACCTTTTCTAATTGCATGGTCACCTCTGAAATGGACCCAAAAGCTGTGGCTCTTGCATCTCTTAATGGATAGCAGGGCCAGGAGAGGGCGTTGAGGGCAGGGAGGAGGACAGTGTGGCTGTGTCCTGGACCAGTACAATGGTTCCTCTGTGGTACTGGTGAGCAGGAAGAGAGAGATATGGAGCTGAGCCCAGAGGGACCCCAACATCCTGCACCTAGAGCAGGAGCTCCCCACCTGCACCTTGAGGTGTCTCTTGCCACCTGTGCTCAGTCAGGACAACCTGCAGAGGTAACCAGCACGTCCAGCTTTGCATCCCCACATCCCCCAGAGCAGCTCCCCATGCCTTCTGGCCAGCCCCAGACAGCAAGGCTGAGAGTCAGGGTGCTGGGGAGCAAGTCCAACAAAAGGCAGAGCTTCTGGGGGCCACCCAGGAGTCCCTGGGGCCCCTCACCCCATGAGCTCACCCTCCGCTGCTGCTCCTGTTCTCCATGTCCTGTTTGTCCTCAGCAGCTGCTGGGACAGGCTGCATGTGGCCTCTTGCCCTGCCCCTCTGCCAGCATAGAGCCACCATTCAGATCCCCCTAGGCTCTGCTCGAGGTCACCATTCTTGCATTTTTATTTTTACTTTTCTGCAAAATCAACCCCTTTGGCTCTCTGTGTCCCCTTTTGTCTCCCACGAGGCTCCCAGACTGTGTCACAAGCTGGCGTGCTGCGAGAGGAGCCCGCCTGTCTGGGGGAATGCAGCCCTTGGAGGGGGAGACACACTGAGTGCAGGGCTGGTCCCAAGGGTCCCCTGGGCTGTCACTGCATGCTGGGGTGGAGGGAGGGTGACAATGATGAGCCCAGCATCAGGGCTGGTCTCTGGGGCTGGCTGCTGGTAGGACCCTGGTGGCTCCTGCCCACATCCCCAATCCAGGGGCCATGCCCACATTGCTGCTGGCTGTGCCCCATGGGGCTCTGAGGCTGTGAGCTCCGGGGTCTCTGGGTGTCCCTGCTGTCTGTGTTGGATGAAGTGGTCAGGGCTGGCGTCAGCAGTGACCCCACGCTGGCCCAGAGCCCTCCCAGCTCCAAGAACAGATGAGGCTGGGTCATGCTGAGCCTGCAGCTGGGAAAACAACCGTGGAGGAGCCCCCACATGTTCCTCAGCTGTATTTTTAGTTGCTGCTGGGTCAGAGGCTGTCAGAGACGTGCAGGTGACAGTGGACAGCGTCAGGCTTTGGCACCACGCGCGGTGCAGTGGGCAGGAGCCGCAGCTCCCCACACCTTGATGACAGGGTTACTCCAAGCTCTGGTGAAGTCCCTGTTGGTCTAGGGACAACCACAGTTGCCACACGTCCTGACCACAGCCCGGTTCTGTGGGTGACAATGAACTTATCCTGGCTGAAAATTGGTAAGGGAGGTTTTATTTTGGGCTGACAACTTCTCTTTCCAAGTTCTCTCAAACCCCAGACAGGCTGCTCTCACTTTTCTTGCTGAGACCATGGGTTTTCCCTGGTGTTTCCCCAGCCCACACAGACCTGCCAGTGTGAGGCTGGAGAGCAGCAGCAGTCCTGCCTCTGGCACTGGTACAAGCTGCCCGGGGAATTCCCGGGCTGGTAATGGCACCAGGGAACACAGATGTGTCCGGATTTCCTTGCAGATGACAAAAATGGCTGGTGTCCTTGCTCACAGCCACAACCCAGCTTCTGTCATCCCTGGGTAACCCCAGCACGTGGCTGCAGGAGGGCTTGAGCCATGGCACATGAGAGAAATGTGGAAAGAGCTGGGACAGGATGAGGAACTGCCCATATGTGCTGAGGAGCGTGTGGGGCCAGAGGGACTTCTGACCTGGGGAGCAGGGGTGGCTATGGACAGTGGAGAGAGGGGTGTTGACCTGCAGTCCTGGGCAAAGGACAGCAGCAGCACAGGACTCCTGCAAGTGCCTGTCCTCCTGGGCTCCTGGTTCCCATGTGAGCACTCCCATTCCCTCTCCAGCAGCCTGGGGGAGCCAGCCTTTCCCCGGTGGAGCAGACCCCACACTCCCAGAAGAGGCAGAGCAGCTCAGCAGGAGAAGCCTTTACCTGTCCAAAGGGTTGGGGCCAGCAGGGCAGGATTTCATGTTCCATTCCCTCTGTCACCACTTGCAGGAAGCACTACCGGGACCGGTACATATGTTGAGCTTTAGATGTGGTTTTGGCTGCTCCTTGCCAAACACAGCAGTGTTTGGTCAGAGTTCGGCTCTTTGAAGGCTTGTTTTTCAGTTCAACTTCAAAATTTACTCAAAGCCTGGGGGAAGACTTCCCGGTTTTGTGTCCCCTCTATGCTATTCCTTATACAGTTTCATTTCTCCTTATGGAAGAGTTCTGCTTCCTCCATGCTCTTCCTGAACATCTTGAATGTTGTTTTGTCATGGCCCTTCAGTGAGATGGGCTTGTCACCATGGCAGGTTTGGGATCTCCTGCTCTGAACTGAGAAAGATCTGGATAAGAGCTGATGATGGGGGACAGGAAGTGTCACAATGCCAAGGAGGCTGTGAGTGGGGATTTGGCTTTTGCCTTTCCCTGTTCTTGCATGTTTCTTTCTGGCAAAAGGAGCTCTGGGCACAAGGAACTTGCTCACAGTCTCCAGGCTCCCAGCAATGCATTGGGCTGGCACTGATGGAGAGTCACAGCCTGTGGGTGGTGATGGTGGGACCCAGCTCTTCCTTGGGTGGTTTGTCCCTCTCTGCAGGCAGCATCCTTGCCATGTCCCTGTTTCTCAGGTCCCAGAGCTGACAGTGACTGCAGTGCCCCTTTGAAAAGCCTTTTTTAGCCACTCATACAAGCCTGGTGGGCATTTACTGGTTGTCTGCTAGGCAGCCTGCAAGTGACCCTGCTGAAAACTTGTGGGACAAAAGGCAAAGGGGAACAGAACGCCTTGGTCTCTCTTTCCTCGATCTTCACGTGCTGAGTTCCTCTAGCACAAACTACATGGCCTCATCCCTTGGGGTCTCCTGAGGCTGCAGCCCCAAGGGATTGCTGTGCTTGAGCAACAGCTGCGTTTCACAACATCCTTAATTGGCTCAAGGATGTTGCCTCTGGCAGCCAGGACTTCCCTGGATCCTGCTTGAGATCTGCCTGCATCAGCAACCACGGGTTTCCTGTGCTTGGACCCCAACAGGAAATGAAAGTAACTGAATCATTCCTTCTTCCATCACTTTTGTCCTGTAAAGAAAGACCAGCCAGCCCAGCTCTCTTGGCTGGGGAGGCACAGGGGTGTTTCCCCCTCACACCTGCCTGGCTGCACCCAGCTCCTGCCCCTGTCTCCAGCCATCATGACAAGAGCTGGGACATATCATGCCTCAGCAGTGATGTCATTGGAGCTTGATCCTGGGGTGATGGATGTTTCCTCATCTCTATGGCTGCTCTGTGCAGGAAGGGGTCTGGAAGTGACTATTGCAGGGCACTGCACTGAAGTAGTGGTGCAGCTGTCCAGCCCAGGCAGGTGCTCCTTTGCCAGCCTGCTGGGTATGGGGGTCCCTGGAATCTGCTCACATGAGGTGAGAAGCTGTGACCTGTCTTCTTTAGCCACTGCTGTGCCCCAAGGCTGCTCTGGTGCCTTTGGCAGGTCTGTGGTGCAGCTCACAGAGTAGCCAGGAGAGCCGTGGGACAGGGACAGAGATGGAGAGCAGCAGGGCTGGGACCATGCTCCTGGGCAGCCCAGGCTGTTCCCAGCTTCTTCTGGGGGCAGGCTGCAGACATGTGGCTCTGTCAGGCTCAGCTGCCACTGCCAAACCCAGCTCTGCTCTACTGAGCATCCACTGCTGCCACAGGCAGGGATTGCTGGCAGTGACAGAAAGATGGAAATTGGGCTGTTGCCTCCCAGTTTCCACTGCTCCTTCCCTGCCTTCAGTGACAGGTACCAGGTGTGGCTCTGTGCTGGGCCATGTGCCCATGGTGCCAGCAGCATAGCAGAGCAGGGTGGTGGCCAAGCAGGAAGTCCTGGGGACGCCCCCCGTGGCTCCGCACACCACTGTGACTAGCAGTTCCCTTTTTGGCAGGGATATAAAGGTGGTGTGGGCTGGGAGAGCCCAGCATAGCCCTGCATAGCGGGAAGCCAGGATGGGAATGCAGAGCGTGGCTGTGGCTTGTGGGGCACTGACCTTGTGCCTGGCACTCACCACTGCCACCAACCCCGGCTTCGTGGTGAGGATCACCCAGGCAGGCTTGGACTACGGTGGGTTCTGCTTCTGATTTCTCTCCTGACAGCTGTGCTGGTGGCAGAGGTGTGGAGCCAGGTACCCTGTGAGAAGTGCAGGGTCCCGGGGCGGGATGGGGGATCCTTGGCCATGGGTGCCCATGTGAGGAGCACAGGGACAGGGTGGGGAAATCCTTGGACAGGGGTGCCAATTGCACCATCGACCAGGGCTTTCCTTGCTGCACCTGCCTGCCCCCCATGCCACAGCTTGATGGAGCCCCTGCAGAGGGGCCCAGCCCTGTGGGGTGTCAGGGAGCTGCAGCCAGGCAGTGTGGGAGGCTGGCACAGCAGGAGGGTGCTGGTCCCACAGCACATCCAAGCCGTGAGCCCTGGAGGAGGGAGCTGCAGAGGAGAGAGGAGTTGGGGAGTTTAGGGAGGGGCAGTGACAGAGATGGATGGGCCCCGTGCTGGTTTTATCGAGGCAGGCAGAGCCCGGCTCCAGCAGAGCACAGTTATGGATTGAAATACACTCTGTGAGAAACAGCTCATTTACCAGGCAGCTCTGCCAGCCGTGTGAGAGAGAACGTGACTCCCCTTCCCAGACGGAGGCTGGGGTGCAGCACCCACTGCTGCTCCCTGGGACATAAGCTCCATCCATCTTCACCTGCTGGCAATGAGCATGGAGCAGCCCAGTGCCTCCGACCTCCCACACACCTCACCTAGTTGGCAGCCTGGACAGTGAGGACTAGGACACCTCTCTCCTTTCTGCAGCCACCACCTAACCCTGGGGCTGCAAGCAGGGCACCAGGCAGCATTGCCTGGGTGCTCACAGTGCTCTGTACATGGAGGTTTACTTTAAATCCAACCTGGGAGGCAGCATCACCTGGATCTCTCATTTGATCCTTCTGCTGCATGCCCGGTGTGTGCTCCAGCCCCTGTAGCAGTGGTGGAGTGACGCTGTCCCTGTGTCCCTGCAGCCCAACAGCAGGCGATCGCGAGCCTGGAGAAGAAGCTGGCCCAGCTGAGGCTGCCAGATATCTCGGGGGACTCTCGTGTCTTGCGTGTGGGGAAGGTACACTATGAGCTCTCCAGGTGAGCCCTGCCAGAGGTGTCTGGAGCCACCCACTGCCCCCTGACCCAGGCAAGGGGCAGGAGGAGTGGGGAGGTTGGGGCCCCCGGAGCAGTGAGGACCATCCTGTCCCCTCCACAGATCCCTGACATGTTGGCCCTGTCCATCCTGCTTGCCCTCCTTCCATCCCTGATTTTCTCCCTCCCTCCCTAGCCTTGTGTTTGGGAGTGTGGAACCACTGTAACATGACTTTCCTTTTTATTTGTCTATTTTTAGGTTGCGCCTTCGTGATTTCCACTTGCCGTACTCCCGGATTACCCCAATCTCCAACAAGGGCCTGCAGGTCTCCATCTCCAACGCCTTTGCCGAGCTGGACGGGGACTGGCGGGTGAAGTTTCTCTTTATGTGAGTGGCCAGCTCTTCCTCTCCCTATTCAGGCACCCATTCTGTTTCTCCCACCCTGGAATTGGACAGGTTTTTTCTCCTCTCCCTCTCCCTTGTGCTTTGGGCTGTCACTTTGCTCCCCCTGGTATGATGGATAAAACAGGCTGGGAGGCAGAAACAAGGCATGTGAAAGGAGAGCTATACATGAATCTTCAGGTCTCTCTTCCACCACCCCTCCTTGCTCTCTCACTCCTCTCTGTGTAAAAGTTATCTGTCCTAGTTTATGTGCCAGTGAAATTTGGTTCCCCTGAATTTAAACATTTTCTCAATCTTCTCTGGATGCACCATACAAGGGGGCGACTGATCCAGATTGATGCATCCTCAAGTAGATTTGAGGTCTCTTCACCAGGCCTTGGCATTTACAAACTTCCCTTTCTCATCCCCCTCCACCAGCAGCCGGGACCATGGATCTTTTGACCTGAAGGTGGAAAATATCTACATCAAAATTCTCCTGAGGCTGGGCAGTGACACCTCTGGGAAGCCCACCATCAGCACCCCGGACTGCAGTGCCCACATCTCCAAAGTCCGGGTGCTCTTTTCGGGCAAGCTTGGGTATGTGACTTTACTGGAAGGTCTGGAAACACTGTGTGTTAGCCCACCTGCCATGGGAATGTGGTTCTGCCATTGGAACGTGGCCCTTGTGTGAGGAGTATGTTGTTTGCAAATCTGATGTTGCCTGGTCTTAAATCTGGCCTGAATTTCTCCTGCTGTGGCTGCACATTTTAAGGGGGTTGGTGGGGTTTACCAGTGAGTCTGTTTTCAAATGTAAACCCTGAGACAAAGCCAGATGCCCAATTGGTGTGGGAATGATGTTCCCAGGGGCTTGCCATCTCTAGGCTCTCCCTTTCCTGGCCACATCCTTCTGCAGTACGGATCTGAGCTAGACAGGGCTTCTCTCTGTGTTTCTCTGCAGGTGGCTTTACAACCTGTTCCACAGTGTTATTGAGTCCAGGTTGCGAAAGATTTTGGAAAACAAGGTATGTGAGCAGTGGAGGGCAGGGCCCTGGGTTTTCTGGTGGTCTTTAACCCTCACTTGTGGCTGATGTGCTGGAAGGATCAGAGGCAGGGATATCAGAGGTAGGCATGGAACTACAGCCAGAGCACATGACTGTATTGCCAATTCAATAAAATCAAAGGAATGGGCGTCGCAGGCTCCATAGGATGGATTGACTCAGGCTGAATTTGAAACCTGGAGACTTTGCCAAAGCCCAGCATAATTGGTTCCTAATTAACAAAGACTTTTCTTTCCATGTGGTCAGTTAATTAGATCTTATGTCTCAGCCAAATTCATTGTAACCTGATCAGAGCTGTCCTTTAACCAGCCATATTCTGGAGGGCTTTGGGGAGCACTTGGGGGGAAATTCTCATTCCTGGATTTCAGACATTTGGTGTTTTGTTTTACTGAGGGGGGTCAGGGAGCTCTGGTACTGCTGACTACTACAGACACTGACGTGCAGGAGACCTGCAACAAGACATGGAAACAAGCTGTTAGCAATAATTACTACAAGGATAACTGGCATGAGTTACAGCCTCTCTGGATGTGAACCTTGCTTGGGAAGGAGGCAGTTGGAGAACAGGCAAATCCCATTCCTGCAGCAGATCCCATCCTGCCCAGGCACTATTCCCAATTCCATGCAACACCGTTCCCTAGTCCCCTGGGGTCTGTGGCAGCAGATGGTCTGGCAGCAGGAGCAACACCAGGGCTCAGAGGCCTTTTCTGCTCTTTTGTCACCTGGAAGGAGGACAGCTCTGGGACTGCAAAGGGACCCCACTGCCCTCTACTCCTCCTCCAAACTCCCTCTGTCCCACACACATTCTTCATTGTCTTTGTGGAGTCATGGTGTGAGGGGCAGGAGAGGGCAGGAGCAGGGACTGAGCTGCACCCTGGGCACAGCTGGGCCTCAGCCCAGGCCAGGCAGCCTGTGTCTGCCTCCTGCTGTTGCTGCAATGCTTGGGCAGTCCCAGTACCTCCAGTTCTGGGACTCCACTCACAGGGAGATCCCCGTCACAGGGAAATCAGGTCACAGGGAAATGCGGGTCATGGGGAAATCCCGGTCACTGGGACTGCATTCTTCTGCCTGCAGCGACATCCTCACAGGCAGCAATGGAGCATTTCCAGCACAGACAGAAAAATATCACTGGAGACAGGGCAGAGCTGCAACCTGCTGTCACTAAGACCATGCCCAAAGCTGTGTTGCCTCCTCCTCCTCATCTCTGTCAGTGTGGTCGCTGCCGCTCTGCAGCGCTGCATCTCACCATCAGCTCTGTGGGCAGCATGCCCAGTCAGACAGATGACAGACAGATCCTGCCCGTGGTTCCTGTGATGTTACAGTAAAAACATTGAAAAGAGCTTGTGCAGATTTCCTCAGCCATCTGCAAGACAGTGCCCTGCAGTAAATTTCCCAGGGTAGTGATAAGCCTGCAATAAAATCCCCACAAATGCCAGGGCTTCACTTGCGGATGGAAGAGGCAGAGGGATGCACTCTCCTGTCCTGGCACACAGAGCTGTAGGAGCTCAGCAAAGCTCAGCTTCAGAGCAGTCAGTGCTCCTGCCCCTGCGGGTGGGTTAATCCTCTCTGTTGCTCCTTCTCGGCCACGCCCTGGCTGCTCAGCACTGTTCATTCCTGCATGGGCCACATGAGATTCCCCTTCCAAGGGTCTCCCCAGAGCTGAACTGGGCCGAGGGGAAATTGCTGCAAGCAGATGCTTGTAGGTATAAACCCGGCTTGTGGCTTGGACACTTGATGTGCTTCCTGATGAATGGAGACAATCATCCCTGTGCTTATTTACTTAAACAGTCTTTGTCATGGAGCTGGGAGTGTGGCTGTGACCCGGCTGCCCCTGCTCAGCTCTGTGGCATTTCTGTCCCACAGGTGTGTGACAAAGTGGCCATGTCTGTGTACAATGAGCTCCAGACGTACATTCGGACACTGCCAGGTACTGGGGGGATATATGTGGATTTAAGAGCAGTTCTTCCTAGTTTACCCAGCCCTGAGGAATGTTTTACTTTGTGTCCGCTCCTCATGTCCTGGTGTTAAGGCATCCAAGCTGGGAGCTGGAGAGCACATTCTTAGCAGACAAAATCACTGTGTGTCCTGTCTGGCTGTGGAAATTCCTTCAGGATTTATGCCCATGGACTTGGGGGGCTCGGGCTGCTTTAGCTGGGGGACCCTGGCCACTCCTCAGGTCAAGGAGATGGTTTACATTGCTGAGAAATATTGAGGAGGAAAATGGTTTATTCCCTTCTAAAGAGAAGCAATCAGAGGAGCAATCGGTAGTGAGTTGAAGCACCAGGAAGCCATCTCCATACTCATCTCTCTTCCTTGTGTTTGCAGTCACAGCCAGGATAGATAACAAGATTGGGATTGATTATTCCTTGGTGGCACCCCCAAGAGCTACAACCAAGTCCCTGGATGCAGACCTGAAGGTGAGAGGCAGCCCTGGGAACACTTGATTTGGCCAATGCCATTGCCAAAGGCAGGTGACAGCCAAGGTTTTGGTACCTGCTGCAAATGCTGTTTGCCAGCCTGAGTCAGCAGCTGAGCCCCACTGCTATTTGCAGCCCTTCTCCACGTCTCTCCCTCCTCCCAGGGTGAATTCTACTCCCTGGCCCACCGCTCCCCCGTGCCCTTCTCACCGCTGCCACTGGCCTTCCCCTCGGATCATGAGCGCATGGTTTACTTTGGAGCCTCCAGCTACTTCTTCAGCACAGCCGGCATTGCCTACCACAAGGCTGGGGCACTGGTCTTTGAAATCACAGAGGCCATGGTGAGTGGCACGAGTGGCACAGGGCAGGGAAAGAGCTTCCATTTGCTGAGGAGCTCTGGGAGCAGCCAGCAATCCTGGAGAAGCCCCAGTGAGAGAGCTGGGGGCTGTGGGATGGGGCTGTCAGATATGGCAGCATGTGGGGATGCCATGGGCTCCTCTGTGCCCCATTGCCCCAGTGTGACAATCCTCTCCCTGCAGATCCCAAAGGATGTAGAATTCAAGTTGAACACCTCTGTCTTCTCAGCCTTCATTCCCCAGGTGAGCAATCTGGCCCTGCCTGCCCATAGCTCCTGCACACACAGGCTTTGCTCTGTGCCAGATGTTCTCCCCTCAGGACTGGGGGCTTGTGCCATCATTCCCATCTTCTCCCATCTCCCATACAGCTGGAGGAGAAGTATCCAAACATGCCAATGAAGTTCAGGCTGTCCACTCCCAATGCTCCATTCTTGACTGTTGGAGAAGGAGGAATCTCATTCCAGCCCATTGTGGATGTCCAGGCTTATGCCATCTTTCCCAACTCCAGCCTGGCTCCTCTCTTCCTCCTCAGCCTGGTGAGTTCAGACAGGGCCCGTGGTGCTGGGGCAGAAGGGATTTTGAGCTGTGCCCTGTCCTGTTGCCCAGATCCTGCCAGGGGAGCTGCCAGGTGGCATCCAGGCACAGTGAGGCTGTCCCCAAGTGAACAATTCCTGAGCTGACAAATGCCAGGTTTAATGCTAGATGCAGACGTGCCCCTGGATGGGCAGTGGTGTGTTTCAGCTGGTCAGAGCCGTTCCCCTGGTGTCTGCTTTGGGCTGAGGTGGGGTGGACACTGCCAGAGTTCTGTGCTCTCTCCCCAGACAGGGAACGTGTCCGCTGTCATCAACGTGAGATCCGGCCGCATAGTTGGGAGCCTGGATGTGGGCAGGTACAGAGGGCAGCAGCCACTGCCTGGGCAGGGGGTGGCTGGGGGTCTTTCTGTTTTGGGTGCCCAGGGCCAGAGAGGGGATGGGAAGGTGCCTGGGATGTGGGCTTGCTGTGCAGGGAAGGAATGAGCTGGGGCTGGAGGGAGTGGGATCTGCATGGCCATGGATGGGTGGAATCGCTCCCTCCCTGGGCACATCCTCCACAGCACCACTTCTGTCCCTGTGCAGGATCAGGCTCTCTCTGAAGGATTCAGCTGTTGGCACTTTCCAGGTAAGCTCTCCTTGACCACAAGCAGAGCCCCCAGCATGGAGCTGGCAGCCTGCTGGGGGCCAGGACAGAGAGTCATTCCCCGCTGCCTCCCAACATGGGACCCCACACTGACCCTGCAGCCACCTCCTGCCTCAGCCTGCAAGGCTGGGAAAGGATGTGGAGCCTGATCCATTGCTGCTCTCACCCCAAACATTTCCCACACTGCCACAGGGAACAGACAAAACTGCTGCCAAAGTGTGTGCCAATTCCACTCTTTATCTCCTTTTTCTAATTATGCTTGAGTACCTGCATGTCTCCTGTCCTGCAGACTAAAGCTTTTCCTCCCTCTCTCCCCACTCCCCAGGTACGAATGATGCAGTCCTTAATAAACATCCTGACTTCCAATATGCTCCTCCCACGTCTCAATGGTGAGAACCTAATGAGGGGAATGGGCTTGCTGGAGCACCCTCCACTCAGGTTGCTCCATCCAAGGGGTCCCAGCTCACTAATTAAATCCTCCTTGCCAAGGCTGATGCAGGGCAAAGTGCGTGCAGGAGGCGGCAGTGAAGCGGAGGGAGCCTCTTGCTGCTCTGACAGGCTCCCGGCAGCAAACGCAATGGAAAATATGAGCCCTGTGCAGATCCTAATGCTTTCCAGACCCTCTCCCCAAATCCCTGCATCTCCTGCCTCGCCAGCAGCTCAGACCAGAGTGGGGCTGGGGGCAGGAGTGGCCAAGGGGGCTTTCCTGGCACAACAGGCAGCCCTTCTGTGGAGCTTGGCAGGAGTTTCCTCTGCCTGCCCCAGGAGCAGTGGAGGAGAGGAAAGGGCTGGGGGAAGGAGGGGGCCACCTTCTCTGAGTGCTCTGTGCTCCCTTGACTCCCATTGCCATCCCAATGCAGACACATGTGTTGTCTTTTGCAGCCCGCTTAGATGAGGGTTTCCCCCTGCCACTTCTGGACAGAATTCAGCTCTCCAATATCCTTGTGAGGTTCCACCAGGTGAGTGAGAGGGAGCAGCTGGCCCCAGCTGGGCCCCATCCTGCTGCCTACAAAGCCCTGCTGACCAGCACAGCCTTCAAATCCAGTTCCCCCAGCCGTGCTGGAAAGTGATGAAAGGGAAGGTGCTCTTCACTGAGATCCCAATGGCCCAGCAGCAAACCAGAGCACATGTCCCAATCCATTCTGCCTTCAGGGATGTGCTGGGTGCTGGGCAGTGCAGCTGCCAGGGCCCGTAGCAGCCCAGCACTTTCTCTCTTTCTCCCAGAATTTCCTACTGCTTGGAGCAGACGTTCGCTTCCAGCCCCGGCGATGAAGATGAGGCAATGAGAGCCCTTCAGCACTAAATCTAAATCTGCTCCATTCACCACTTTGCCCTTCCCTGCCTGAGCCGAAGACCACCAGTCCTGCCACTGTCCTGCACTGCTGCCTTGGCCTGCACCCTCCATCCTCCTGCTGGGGCCTCACCTGGTGCTACCATGAGCTGGGGGTCCCGTGCCCTGGGCCACCCCCTTCCCTCCTCCCTCTGAGCAGCAATAAAGGTGTTGGTGCTGGGGCTCTGCTCTTGGTGTCACTGTCTGCACCTTGGGCCACACAGGGCCAGGTGGGAGCTGGATTGGGACCATTTGCTTTGGCTGTTTCCATGGCCATGGCGAGGCACCATGGAACACCTGTGTCCTGCTGTCCTGTGCCTTCACTCCAGCCTTGGGGCAGAGTGGTTGGAAAAAGCACAGTGGAAAAGGCCCTGGGGGTGCTGTCAATAGCAGCTGAACATGAGCACCAGGTGGCCAAAAACGCCAGGGGCGTCCTGGCCTGTATCCGCCATAGTGGGGAAACAGGACTAGGGAAGGGCTTGTGTTGTGTCCACTTCTGGGTCCCTCACTTCAGGAAGGACATGGAGGTGCTGGATCATGTCCAGAGAAGGGCAATGGAACCAGGGGAGATTCTGGAGCACCAAAGAGGCTGAGGGGGCTCAGCCTGGAAGAAGGGAGGCTCTGGGGGAACCTTCTCACCCTCACGACTCCCTGACAGGAGGGAACAGCCATGTGGGGGTCAGGCTCTGCTCCCAGGGAACAGGGACAGGATAAGAGGACACGGTCTTAAGCAGCATCAGGGGACTTTTATGTTGAATATTAGGAAAAATTCCTTCACATTAAGGGTCATTAGACCTTGGAATGGGCAGCCCAGGGAGGTGGTGGAGTCCCCGTCCCTGGAGGTGTTTAAGGGAAGACTGGACATGGCACTCAGTGCCCTGGTTTAGCTGAAATGGTGCTTCTGGGTCACAGGCTGAACTCGATGACCTCGGAGTTCTTTTCTAACCAAATGAATTCTGTGATTTTGTGATTCCCACGGCGGCACCGCCCAGCAGCAGAGCAGGCCCGGAATGGCGACCGGGCGGAATGCGGCGCCGAGGGGCGAAGGTGGCGGCGGGGCCTCCCCATCCCTGGCCGGACGCTTGGTCCCGAGAGCGTCCCTCTGTGCTGTGGCCAATACACTTTTTGTCCCCAAGAGCTTAGTCCCTAAAGTGTTTCTGCAGGGCAGATGCTCTCAGGCAAGCAAAGTGATACCAGATAAGACAGAGCCAAGACATAATCTGCACACCACAAACGCACTCTCACGTGCCATTAGATTCCCTGCTTTAGCTGAATTCTCCTGACAGAGCCCTTGGGGCGCTCAGGCTGGGGCTCAGAGCAGGAGCAGCAGCTGCAATAGTCCGTTGTGCTGGCTCCCCAGGGAGAAGGCAGAGCAGGCCATCTGGAACCGTCTGCAGCACCTCAAGGCGCTGAAGGCCTGGCGGCCCCAGGCTCGAGCTCCGCTCCGCGTCGGATCCTGGGTACAGCCAGGCTGCATGGCCTGAGTCCCGCTGGCAGCAGCCCCCTTGGCCTGGGGTGAAAGCAGCTGGATCCTTTGCTGGCAGGATGCATGGCCGAGAGACTTGAGGAAGGGATTCTGCACAGGGAGAAGCTGGCTGATGTCGTGGCAGGCCCTGATGCCTACCGTGACCTCTCAGTGCTGAAGTTCCTGTTGGTCTAGGGACAACCCCAGTTGCCACCGGTTCTGACCGCTGCCCAGTCCTATGGGTGACAAGGAACTTGTCGTGTCCGGAAATGGGTAAGGGGGTTTTTAGTTTGGGCTGAAAACTTCTCTTTCCATGTTCTCTTGAACCCCAGACAGTCTGCTCTCACTTTTCCTCTGTGTCCATGGGTTTTTCATCATGGTTCCCCAGCCCACACAGACCTGCCAGTGTGAGGCTGGAGAGCAGCAGCAGTCCTGCCTCTGGCACTGGTACAAGCTGCCCGGGGAATTCCCAGGCTGGTAATGGCACCAGGGAACACAGATGTGTCCGGATTTCCTTGCAGATGGCAAACGAGCAGGTTATGGCACCACAGAACAAAGATGTATTCAGATTTTCTTGCAGATGGCAAATGTGCCTGCACTGTTCAGAGCCCAAAGAGCAAACCCCGGGCTGGTCCCTGAAGTACTTGGTATCCCCACCATATGGCTACAGGGGCGGCTTGAGCCATGGCACACAAGAGAGATGTGGAAAGAGCTGGGACAGGATGAGGAACTGCCCATACGTGCTGAGGAGCGTGTGGGGCCAGAGGGACTTCTGACCTGGGGAGCAGGGGTGGCTATGGACAGTGGAGAGAGGGGTGTTGACCTGCAGTCCTGGGCAAAGGACAGCAGCAGCACAGGACTCCTGCAAGTGCCTGTCCTCCTGGGCTCCTGGTTCCCATGTGAGCACTCCCATTCCCTCTCCAGCAGCCTGGGGGAGCCAGCCTTTCCCCGGTGGAGCAGACCCCACACTCCCAGAAGAGGCAGAGCAGCTCAGCAGGAGAAGCCTTTACCTGTCCAAAGGGTTGGGGCCAGCAGGGCAGGATTTCATGTTCCATTCCCTCTGTCACCACTTGCAGGAAGCACTACCGGGACCGGTACATATGTTGAGCTTTAGATGTGGTTTTGGCTGCTCCTTGCCAAACACAGCAGTGTTTGGTCAGAGTCCGGCTCTTTGAAGGCTTGTTTTTCAGTTCAACTTCAAAATTTACTCAAAGCCTGGGGGAAGACTTCCTGGTTTTGTGTCCCCTCTATGCTATTCCTTATACAGTTTCATTTCTCCTTATGGAAGAGTTCTGCTTCCTCCATGCTCTTCCTGAACATCTTGAATGTTGTTTTGTCATGGCCCTTCAGTGAGATGGGCTTGTCACCATGGCAGGTTTGGGATCTCCTGCTCTGAACTGAGAAAGATCCGGATAAGAGCTGATGATGGGTGACAGGAAGGGTCACAATGCCAAGGAGGTTGTGAGTGGGGATTTGGTTTTTGCCTTTCTCCTCTGTTCTTGCATGTTTCTTTCCGGACAAAAAACAAACTCTGAGCACAAGAAGCTCTGCTCACAGGTTGAAGGATGTTGCCTCTGGCAGCCAGGACTTGCCTGGATCCAGCATGAGATTTTCCTGCATCAGCAGCCATATGTTTGCTCTGCTGGGACACCAAGCACAGGAAATGAAATTGACTGAAAAATTTCTTCCTCCGTTACCATTACCTTGCAAGGAGAGACCAGCCAGCCCAGCTCTCTTGGCTGGGGAGGCACAGGGGTGTTTCCCCCTCACACCTGCCTGGCTGCACCCAGCTCCTGCCCCTGTCTCCAGTCATCATGACAAGAGCTGGGACATATCATGCCTCAGCAGTGATGTCTTTGGAGCTTGATCTTGGGGTAATGGATGTCTCTTCCTTTTGGTGGATGCTCTGTGCAGAGCCCTGTGACAAGGTCTGGAGGTGCAGGCCACCCCACTGAGGTAGTTGCCCTAGTGCAGCTGTCCAGCCCAGGCAGGTGCTCCTTTGCCAGCCTGCTGGGTATGGGGGTCCCTGGAATCTGCTCACATGAGGTGAGAAGCTGTGACCTGTCTTCTTTAGCCACTGCTGTGCCCCAAGGCTGCTCTGGTGCCTTTGGCAGGTCTGTGGTGCAGCTCACAGAGTAGCCAGGAGAGCCGTGGGACAGGGATAGAGATGGAGAGCAGCAGGGCTGGGACCCTGCTCCTGGGCAGCCCAGGCTGTTCCCAGCTTCTTCTGGGGGCAGGTTGCAGACATGTGGCTCTGTCAGGCTCAGCTGCCACTGCCAAACCCAGCTCTGCTCCACTGAGGAAGCCACAGGCAGGGATTGCTGGCAGTGACAGAGAGTTGGAAACAGGGCGGTTGCCTCCCAGTTTCCACTGCTGCTTCCCTGCCTTGGGTGGGAGTCACCAGGTGTGCCTCTGTGCTGGGCCATGTGCCCATGGTGCCAGCAGGACAGTGGAGCAGGGTGGTGGCCAAGCAGGAAGTCCTGGGGACACCCCCTGTTGCTCCTCACACCACCTTTGCCCAAGGTTCCTGTTTTGGCAGGGATATAAAGGTGGTGTGGGCTGGGAGAGCCCAGCATAGCCCTGCATAGCGGGAAGCCAGGATGGGAATGCAGAGCGTGGCTGTGGCTTGTGGGGCACTGACCTTGTGCCTGGCACTCACCACTGCCACCAACCCCGGCTTCGTGGTGAGGATCACCCAGGCAGGCTTGGACTACGGTGGGTTCTGCTTCTGATTTCTCTCCTGACAGCTGTGCTGGTGGCAGAGGTGTGGAGCCAGGTACCCTGTGAGAAGTGCAGGGTCCCGGGGCGGGATGGGGGATCCTTGGCCATGGGTGCCCATGTGAGGAGCACAGGGACAGGGTGGGGAAATCCTTGGACAGGGGTGCCAATTGCACCATCGACCAGGGCTTTCCTTGCTGCACCTGCCTGCCCCCCATGCCACAGCTTGATGGAGCCCCTGCAGAGGGGCCCAGCCCTGTGGGGTGTCAGGGAGCTGCAGCCAGGCAGTGTGGGAGGCTGGCACAGCAGGAGGGTGCTGGTCCCACAGCACATCCAAGCCGTGAGCCCTGGAGGAGGGAGCTGCAGAGGAGAGAGGAGTTGGGGAATTTAGGGAGGGGTAGAGACAGAGATGGATGGGCCCCGTGCTGGTTTTATCGAGGCAGGCAGAGCCCGGCTCCAGCAGAGCACAGTTATGGATTGAAATACACTCTGTGAGAAACACAGAGCATCCCAGTGCCTCAGACCTCATGCAGATCTCACCCAGCACACTGCCTGGACAGTGAGGACTAGGACACCTCCCTCCTTTCTGCAGCCACCACCTTCCCCTGGGGCTGCAAGCAGGGCACCAGGCAGCATTGCCTGTGTGCTCTCAGGGCTCTGTGCTTGGAGGTTTGCTTTAAAGCCAGCCTGGAAGGCAGCATCACCTGGATCTCTTTTCTGATCCTTCTGCTGCATGCCCGGTGTGTGCTCCAGCTCCTGTGGCTGGAAGGATGGAGTGGTGGAATGGTGGAGTGACACTGTCCCTGTGTCCCTGTAGCCCAACAGCAGGGAATTGCGATCCTGGAGAAGGAGCTCGCCCAGCTGAAGCTGCCAGACTTCTCGGGTAAATCAGGGAAGGTGCGCTATTCATTCTCCAGGT
The DNA here is from genome assembly GCF_028769735.1 of Zonotrichia leucophrys gambelii. NCBI lineage: Eukaryota > Metazoa > Chordata > Aves > Passeriformes > Passerellidae > Zonotrichia > Zonotrichia leucophrys. The sequence continues at coordinate 7,667,099 of NC_088189.1, read as the reverse complement.
AAGCCTAGTGGGCCCTGCCAGTGCCTTAGAGGAACTCACTGCCCCCCATCACAGTTGAGGGGCAGGAGGAGTGGGGAGGTTGGGGGGCTCCTATAGGAGTGAGGACCGTCCTGTCCCCACCACAGCTCCCTGAGCTCTTGGCCCTGTCCTTGGGGCATGTTCCTGTTTTTCTCCTTTCCCAAGGGGGAAAATGGAACTGTGGTCACAGCACTCTGGGCATGGGTGGACTGTGTGCAATCACAGCCTGGGTAGTGGAGGTGACCTTGCCTGTGGGACCGGGACACACGTTCCTATGTGAAGCAGGAGCCCAGTGCCTGTGGAAATGCCAGCTCCCTGCTGCCCAGGTGCCTCTCTGCTCCTGCAGCGCAGCGTTTGGAGCTGCCTTGGGTGGCTGCAAGGGCCACATTCCCAAAGGTGCCACTCTGCACTGTGTGTCCCTGCCTTGCCTAGCTTTGGAGCAGAAGCACTGCAGCTGGAAATGCTGCCAGTGCAGTGACTCCATCCCGCTCACCCTTCTTCCCTCTCTGACTGTTTCCCTCCTTCTCTCTCTCCCTCCCTCCGTCCCCTCGTGCTTCGGAGTGTTGAACCACTATAACATGACTTTTCTTTTTATTTGGGTATTTTTAGGCTGCGCATTCCCACTTTCCGCTTGCCGTACTCCCGGATTACCCCGATCCCCAACGTGGGCCTGCAGGTCTCCATCTCCAACGCCTTTGCTGAGCTGAATGGCGACTGGCGGGTGAAGTTTCTCTTTATGTGAGTGGCCAGCTCTTCCTCTCCCTATTCAGGCACCCACTCTGTTTCTCCCACTCTGGAATTGGACAGGTTTTTTCCCCTCTCCCTCTCCCTCTCCCTCCCCCTCTCCCTCTTCCTCTCCCTTGTGTTTTGGGCAGCTGTCACTTTGCTTCCCCAGATATGATGGATAAAAGAGGGTGGGAGGCACGTGAAAGGAGAGCTATACATAGACATTCAGGTCTCTCTTCCACCGCCCCTACTTGCTCTCATTCCCTCTATTTAAAGGTTATCTGTCCTGGTTTATGTGCCAGTGAAATTTGGTTCCCCTGAATTTAAACACTTTCCCAATCTCCTCTGGATGCACCATACAAGGGGGAGATTGATCCAGATTGATGCAACCTCAACAGATCTGAGGTCTCTTCACCAGGCCTTGGCATTGACAAATGTCCCTTTCTTATCCACCTTCTCCCTGCAGCAAGGCACATGGATCTCTCAACGTGAAGGTACAAAATGTCAACATGAAAATCATCCTGAAGCTGGGCAGTGACACCACTGGGAGGCCCACCATCAGCACCTCAGGCTGCAGTGCCACCATTTCCAACGTCCGGGTGCGCTTTTCCGGCAAGCTTGCGTATGTGACTTTACTGAAAGGTCTGGAAATGCTGTGTGTTAGCCCACCTGCCATGGGAATGTGGCCTTATTTAGAGGAGTAGCTTGTTGGCAAATCTGATGTTGCCTGGTCTTAAATCTGGCCTGAATTTCTCCTGCTGTGGCTGCACATTTAAGGGGGTGGGTGGGGTTTACCAGTGAGTCTGTTTTCAAATGTAAACCCTGGGACAAAGCCAGATGCCAAATTGGTGTGGGAGTGATGTTCCCAGGGGCTTGCCATCTCTAGGCTCTCCCTTTCCTGGCCACATCCTTCTGCAGTATGGATCTGAGCTAGGCAAGGCTTCTCTCTGTGTTTCTCTGCAGGTGGCTTTACAACCTGTTCCACCGCATTATTGAGAGGAAGTTGCGAAAGACTTTAGAGGGCAAGGTATGTGAGCAGTGGAAAGCTGGGTCCTGTGTTTTCTGGTTGTGTTTAGCCCCCACTTGTAGGTAATGTCCTCGAAGGCTCAGAAGTAGGGATGTAACTAGAGCCAGTGCACGCCCCTGCGGGTGGGTTAATCCTCTCTGTTGCTCTTTCTCGGCCATGCCCTGGCTGCTCAGCACTGTTCATTCCTGCATGGGCCACATGAGATTCCTTCCAAGGGTCTCCCCAGAGCTGAACTGTGCCGAGGGGAAATTGCTGCAAGCAGATGCTTGTAGGTATAAACCCGGCTTGTGGCTTGGACACTTGATGTACTTCCTGATGAATGGGGGCAATCATCACAGTGCTGATTTACTTAAGCAGTTTTTGTCATGGAGCTGGGAGTGTGGCTGTGACCCAGCTGCCCCTGTTCAGCTCTGTGGCCTTTCTGTCCCACAGGTGTGTGACAATGTGGCCAAGTCTGTACAAAACGAGCTCCAGAAGCAGGTCCGGACGCTGCCAGGTACTGGGGGACTTTAAGTGGGCTTAGAAGCAGCTCTTCCTATCCTTTCCCAGCCATGAGGAATGTTTTACTTTGTGTCCACTCCCCATCTCCGGGTGCTCCGCCACCCAAGCTGGGAGCAAGGGAGCAAGTTCTCAGCAGAGAGAAATCACTGTGTGTCCTGTCTGGCTGTGGGAATTCCTTCCGAATGCCCACCGACTGTCAGGAGCTTTGGCTACTTTAGCTGGGGGACACTGGCCACTCCTCAGGTCCAAGAGATGGCTGTGAAAAAGTCAGGGTGAAAGTGGGGTTTTTTTCTTCCTAGCAGAAGTGAGCAGAGGAGCAGTTGGTAGTGAGTTGATGCACCACGAAGCCCAGTCATGGCACTGCCCAGATGCCAGTAGAGGCCATCTGCTTCCAGATTTCCTGACCATCTCCTTACTCATCTCTCTTCCTTGTGTTTGCAGTCACAGCCAGGATAGATGACAAGATTGGGATTGATTATTCCTTGGTGGCACCCCCAAGAGCTACAACCAAGTCCCTGGACCTGGACCTGAAGGTGAGAAGCAGCCCGGGAAACACTTGATTTGGCCAATGCCATTGCCAAAGGCAGGTGACAGCCAAGGTTTTGGTAGCTGCTGCAAATGCTGTTTGCCAGCCTGAGTCAGCAGCTAAGCCCCACTGCTATTTGCAGCCCTACTCCATGTCTCTCCCTCCTCCCAGGGTGAATTCTACTCCCTGGCCCACCGCTCCCCCGTGCCCTTCTCACCGCTGCCACTGGCCTTCCCCTCGGATCACGAGCGCATGGTTTACTTTGGAGCCTCCAGCTACTTCTTCAACACAGCCGGCATTGCCTACCACGAGGCTGGGGCACTGGTCTTTGAAATCACAGAGGCCATGGTGAGTGGCACAAGTGGCACAGGGCAGGGAAAGAGGTTCCATTTGCTGAGGAGCTCTGGGAGCAGCCAGCAATCCTGGAGAAGCCCCAGTGAGAGAGCTGGGGGGTGTGGGATGGGGCTGTCAGATATGGCAGCGTGTGGGGATGCCATGGGCTCCTCTGTGCCCCATTGCCCCAGTGTCACAATCCTCTCCCTGCAGATCCCAAAGGAAGCGAGATTCAGCTTGGACACCTCTCTCTTCTCAGCCTTCATTCCCCAGGTGAGCAATCTGGCCCTGCCTGCCCACAGCTCCTGCACACACAGGCTTTGCTCTGTGCCAAGTGTTCTTCCCTCAGGACTGGGGGCTTGTGCCATCATTCCCATCCTCTCCCTACTCCCACACAGCTGGAGGAGATGTACCCGAACATGCCAATGAAGTTCAGGGTGTCCACTCCCACTGCTCCATTCCTGACTATTGGAGAAGGAGGAATCTCATTCCAGCCCATTGTGGATATCCAGGCTTATGCCATCTTTCCCAACTCCAGCCTGGCTCCTCTCTTCCTCCTCAGCCTGGTGAGTCCAGACAGGGCCTGTGGTGCTGGGGCAGAAGGGATTTTGAGCTGTGCCCTGTCCTGTTGCCCAGATCCTGCCAGGGGAGGTGCCAGGTGATGTCCAGGCACAGTGAGGGTGTCCCCAAGTGAACAATTCCTGAGCTGACAAATGCCAGGTTTAATGCTGGATGCAGACACGCTCCTGGATGGGTAGTGGTGTGTTTCAGCTGGTCAGAGCCGTTCCCCTGGTGTCTGCTTTGGGCTGAGGTGGGGTGGACACTGCCAGAGCTCTGTGCTCTCTCCCCAGACAGGGAACGTGTCCGCTGTCATCAACGTGAGATCCGGCCGCATAGTTGGGAGCCTGGATGTGGGCAGGTACAGAGGGCAGCAGCCACTGCCTGGGCAGGGGGTGGCTGGGGGTCTTTCTGTTTTGGGTGCCCAGGGCCAGAGAGGGGATGGGAAGGTGCCTGGGATGTGGGCTTGCTGTGGAGGGAAGGAATGAGCTGGGGCTGGAGGGAGTGGGATCTACAGGCCATGGATGGGTGGAATCGCTCCCTCCCTGGGCACATCCTCCACAGCACCACTTCTGTCCCTGTGCAGGATCAGGCTCTCTCTGAAGGATTCAGCTGTTGGCACTTTCCAGGTAAGCTCTCCTTGACCACAAGCAGAGCCCCCAGCATGGAGCTGGCAGCCTGCTGGGGGCCAGGACAGAGAGTCATTCCCCGCTGCCTCCCAACATGGGACCCCACACTGACCCTGCAGCCACCTCCTGCCTCAGCCTGCAAGGCTGGGAAAGGATGTGGAGCCTGATCCATTGCTGCTCTCACCCCAAACATTTCCCACACTGCCACAGGGAACAGACAAAGCTGCTGCCAAAGTGTGTGCCAGTTCCACTCTTTATCTCCTTTTTCTAATTATGCTTGAGTACCTGCATGTCTCCTGTCCTGCAGACTAAAGCTTTTCCTCCCTCTCTCCCCACTCCCCAGGTACATTTTGTGCAGTCCATAATGAACTACTTGACCTCCAGTGTCCTCCTGCCACATCTTAATGGTGAGAACCTAATGAGGGGAATGGGCTTGCTGGAGCACCCTCCACTCAGGTTGCTCCATCCAAGGGGTCCCAGCTCACTAATTAAATCCTCCTTGCCAAGGCTGATGCAGGGCAAAGTGCGTGCAGGAGGCGGCAGTGAAGCGGAGGGAGCCTCTTGCTGCTCTGACAGGCTCCCAGCAGCAAACGCAATGGAAAATATGAGCCCTGTGCAGATCCTAATGCTTTCCAGACCCTCTCCCCAAGTCCCTGCATCTCCTGCCTCGCCAGCAGCTCAGACCAGAGTGGGGCTGGGGGCAGGAATGCCCAAGGGGGCTGTCCCTGCACAACAGGCAGCCCTTCTGTGGAGCTTGGCAGGAGTTTCCTCTGCCTGCCCCAGCAGCAGTGGAGGAGAGGAAAGGGCTGGGGGAAGGAGGGGGCCACCTTCTCTGAGTGCTCTGTGCTCCCTTGACTCCCATTGCCATCCCAATGCAGACACATGTGTTGTCTTTTCCAGCCCGCTTAGGTGAGGGTTTCCGTCTGCCGCTGCCAGACAGGATTCAGCTCTCCAATATCCTTGTGAGGTTCCACCAGGTGAGTGAGAGGGAGCAGCTGGCCCCAGCTGGGCCCCATCCTGCTGCCTACAAAGCCCTGCTGACCAGCACAGCCTCCATAGCTAGTTCCCTCTGCTGTGCCATGATGTGATGGACGGGAGCTCTCAGCAGCAAACCAGATCTCTGCTTTTCTGGGCTGCATTTTGGGTGTCTGGGAACGGCACCACATCATTCTCCAGTTCTTAGGCCTGGGGTCTGAGTTTCCAATGCTGCTTTTTATAGCAGTGTCGGCCCCAAATCCCCGCTCTCCCTGACTGGCAATGCCTTCATGGATGCTGTGATGCCTGGTGGGATGCAGCCCCTGCCTGCTCAGCTGTAAGGAGCTGTAGTAGGGGCAGGGGAGCAGAGAGAGCCCCTGTTGTGGGGTGACTTGGGGAAACCCCAAAGCAGGGTCACAATGGGGATGCTGAAAAGCTGTAGTGAGGTGTGGCTGTGAAATGCCTCCAGAGCCTGCCGGGGGGAAAAACTGCCACAGGGGTTGGCAGAGCCACATATCTCAATCCATTCTGCCTTCAGGGACGTGCTGGGTACTGGGCAGTGCAGCTGCCAGGGCCTGTAGCAGCCCAGCACTTTCTCTCTTTCTCCCAGAATTTCCTACTGCTTGGAGCAGACATTCGCTTCCAGCCCCGGCGATGAAGATGAGGCAATGAGAGCCCTTCAGCACTAAATCTGCTCCATTCACCACTTTGCCCTTCCCTGCCTGAGCCGAAGACCACCAGTCCTGCCACTGTCCTGCACTGCTGCCTTGGCCTGCACCCTCCATCCTCCTGTTGGGGCCTCACCTGGTGCTACCATGAGCTGGGGGTCCCCTGCCGTGGGCCACCCCCTTCCCTCCTCCCTCTGAGCAGCAATAAAGGCATTGGTGCTGGGGCTCTGCTCTTGGTGTCACTGTCTGCAGCTCGGGCCACACAGGGCCAGATGGGAGATGGATTGGGACCATTTGCTTTGGCTGTTTCCATGGCCATGGCGAGGCACCATGGAACACCTGTGTCCTGCTGTCCTGTGCCTTCACTCCAGCCTTGGGGCAGTGTGGTTGGAAAAACACAGTGGCATAAGGAGGAAATTCTGCACAGGGAGAAGCTGGTCAATGTTGTGGCAGGCCCTGATGCCTACCGTGACCTCTCTGTGCTGAAGTTCCTGTTGGTCTAGGGACAACCTCAGTTGCCACCGGTCCTGACCACTGTCCAGTCTTATGGGCCACAATTAATTTGTCCTGTCTGGGAATGGGTAAGGGAGGTTTTATTTTGTGCTGCAACTTCTCTGTCCAAGTTCTCTCCAAACTCAGGCAGGCTGCTCTCACTTTTCTTCCTGTGTCCATGGGTTTTCCATCATGATTCCCAGCCCATATACTCGTGCCAGTGTGAGGCTGGAGAGCAGCAGCAGTCCTGACTCTGGCACAGGTACAAGCTGCCCGGGGAATTCCCAGGCTGGCAGTGACAGAGAGCTGGAAACGGGGCTGTTGCCTCCCAGTTTCCACTGCTCCTTCCCTGCCTTCAGTGACAGGTACCAGGTGTGCCTCTGTGCTGGGCCATGTGCCCATGGTGCCAGCAGCACAGTGGAGCAGGGTGGTGGCCAAGCAGGAAATCCCAGAGAGGCCCCCGTGGCTCCTCACACCACCTTTGCCCAAGGTTCCTGTTTTGGCAGGGATATAAAGGTGGTGTGGGCTGGGAGAGCCCTGCACAACGTGGCACTGTGGGAAGCCAGGATGGGAATGCAGAGCGTGGCTGTGGCTTGTGGGGCACTGACCTTGTGCCTGGCACTCACCACCGCCACCAACCCCGGCTTCGTGGTGAGGATCACCCAGGCAGGCTTGGACTACGGTGGGTTCTGCTTCTCATTTCTCTCCTGACAGCTGTGCTGGTGGCAGAGGTGTGGAGCCAGGTACCCTGTGAGAAGTGCAGGGTCCCGGGGCGGGATGGGGGATCCTTGGCCATGGGTGCCCATGTGAGGAGCACAGGGACAGGGTGGGGAAATCCTTGGACAGGGGTGCCAATTGCACCATCGACCAGGGCTTCCCCTGCTGCATCTGCCTGCCCCCCATGCCACAGCTTGATGGAGCCCCTGCAGAGGGGACCAGCCCTGTGGGGTGTCAGGGAGCTGCAGCCAGGCAGTGTGGGAGGCTGGCACAGCAGCAGGGTGCTGGTCCCACAGCACATCCAAGCCGTGAGCCCTGGAGGAGGGAGCTGCAGAGGAGAGAGGAGTTGGGGAGTTTAGGGAGGGGCAGTGACAGAGATGGATGGGCCCCGTGCTGGTTTTATCGAGGCAGGCAGAGCCCGGCTCCAGCAGAGCACAGTTATGGATTGAAATACACTCTGTGAGAAACACAGAGCATCCCAGTGCCTCAGACCTCATGCAGATCTCACCCAGCACACTGCCTGGACAGTGAGGACTAGGACACCTCCCTCCTTTCTGCAGCCACCACCTTTCCCTGGGGCTGCAAGCAGGGCACCAGGCAGCATTGCCTGTGTGCTCTCAGGGCTCTGTGCTTGGAGGTTTGCTTTAAAGCCAGCCTGGAAGGCAGCATCACCTGGATCTCTTTTCTGATCCTTCTGCTGCATGCCCGGTGTGTGCTCCAGCTCCTGTGGCTGGAATGGTGGAATGGTGGAGTGACACTGTCCCTGTGTCCCTGTAGCCCAACAGCAGGGGATTGCAATCCTGGAGAAGGAGCTGGCCCAGCTGAAGCTGCCAAACATCTCGGGTAAATCAGGGGAGTTGCACTATTCGCTCTCCAGGTAAGCCTTGTGAGCCTCACCAGTGGCCTGGAGCCACCCACTGCCCTCCTGACCCTGGCAATGGGCTGGAGGTTTGGGTGATGATGGAGAGCACCTAGAGCAGTGAGGACCATCCTGTCCCCTCCACACCTCGCTGAGATGTGGGCCCTGTCCTTGGTTCCTGTTTTTCTCCTTTCCCAAGGGGAAAAATGGAACTGTGGTCACAGCACTCTGGGCATGGGTGGACTGTGTGCAATCACAGCCTGGGTAGTGGAGGTGACCTTGCCTGTGGGACCAGGACACACGTTCCTATGTGAAGCAGGAGCCCAGTGCCTGTGGAAATGCCAGCTCCCTGCTGCCCAGGTGCCTCTCTGCTCCTGCAGCGCAGCGTTTGGAGCTGCCTTGGGTGGCTGCAAGGGCCACATTCCCAAAGGTGCCACTCTGCACTGTGTGTCCCTGCCTGGCCTAGCTTTGGAGCAGCAGCACTGCAGCTGGAAATGCTGCCAGTGCAGTGACTCCATCCCGCTCACCCTTCTTCCTTCTCTGATTGTCTCCCTCCCTCCCTTGCCTTGTGCTTGGGAGTGTGGAACCACTATAACATGACTTTTTATTTGTATATTTTTAGGCTGCGCATTCCCACTTTCCGCTTGCCACACTCACGGATTACCCCAATCTCCAACGTGGGCCTGCAGGTCTCCATCTCCAATGCCTCTGTTGAGCTGAATGGGGACTGCTGGGTGAAGTTTCTCTTTATGTGAGTGGCCAGCTCTTCCTCTCCCTATTCAGGCACCCACTCTGTGTTTCCCACTCTGGAATTGGACAGGTTTTTTCTCCTCTCCCTTGTGTTTTGGGCAGCTGTCACTTTACTTCCCTAGATAAAACAAGGTGGGAGGCAGGAACAAGGCATTTGAACGGTGAGCTATACATGGGCCCTCAGATCTCTTCCACCATCCCTACTTGCTCTCATTCCCTCTATTTAAAGGTTATCTGTCCTGGTTTATGTGCCAGTGAAATTTGCTTCCCCTGAATTAGACCCTTTCCCAATCTCCTCTGGAAGCACCATACAAGGGGGAGACTGATCCAGATTGATGAATCCTCAAGTAGATTTGAGGTCTCTTCACCAGAGCTAGGCATTTACAAACTTCCCTTTCTTATCCCCCTTCTCCCTGCAGCAGGGGGCCTGGATCTTTTGACCTGAAGGTAGAAAATATCTCAATCAAATTTATCCTGAGGCTGGGCAGTGACACCACTGGGAAGCCCACCATCAGCACCTCAGACTGCAGTGCCCGTGCCTCCAAAGTTGGGTTGCACTTTTCAGGCAAGCTTGCGTATGTGACTTCACTGGAAAGTCTGGAAATGCTGTGTGTTAGCACATATGGGAATGCCATGGGAATGTTGCTTTGACATTGAAATGTACTCCCTGTACTCCCTGTAAGGAGTAGCTTGTTGGCAAATCTGAGGTTGCCTGGTCTTAAATCTGGCCTGAATTTCTCCTGCTGTAGCTGCACATTTAAGGGGGTTGGTGGGGTTTACCAGTGAGTCTGTTTTCAATTGTAAACCCTGGGACAAAGCCAGACGCCAAATTGGTGTGGGAGTGATGTTCCCAGGGTCTTGCTTGAGAATGACGTTCTGTATCATCTCCCTTTCCTGGGCACATACTTCTGCAGTATGGATCTGAGCTAGACAGGGCTTCTCTCTGTGTCTCTCTGCAGGTGGTTTTACAACATATTCAAGAAGGGTAATAAGTCCCTGTTGCAGAAGCATTTAGAGACCATGGTATGTGAACATTGAACAGCAGGGCCCTGAGATTCCTGGTTGTCTTTAGTCCTCGCTTCTGGTTAATGTCCTTAAAAGATCAAGTATATGGATAGAAATATAGCCAGAGCACGCCACTGTGGGTGGGTTAATCCTCTCTGTTGCTCTTTCTCGGCCACGCCCTGGCTGCTCAGCACGGTTCATTCCTGCATGGGCCACATGAGATTCCTTCCAAGGGTCTCCCCAGAGCTGAACTGGGCTGAGGGGAATTGGTGCAAGCAGATGCTTGTAGGTATAAACCCGGCTTGTGTCTTGGACACTTAATGTGCTGCCTGATGAATGGAGGCAATCATCACAGCGCTCATTTACTTAAGCAAGATTTGTCATGGAGCTGGGAGTGTGGCTGTGACCCGGCTGCCCCTGCTCAGCTCTGTGGCATTTCTGTCCCACAGGTGTGTGACAATGTGGCCAAGTCTGTGCACAATGAGCTCCAGACGTACATCCGGACACTGCCAGGTACTGGGGGGCTGTGTGTGGATTTAGGAGCAGTTCTTCCTGGCTTTTCCCAGCCATGAGGAATGTTTTACTTTGTGTCTGCTCCCCATGTCCTGGTGTTAAGGCACCCAAGCTGGGAGCTGAGGAGCACCTTCTCAGATGATACAAATCATTGGGTGTCCTGTCTGACTGTGGGAATTCCTTCAGGATTTGTGCCCATGGGCTGGTGGGGGTGTAGGGTACTTTAACTGGCAATGATGGCCATTCCTCAGATCCAAGAGATGGCTGAGAAAAGTCAGGGTAAAAGTGGGGGTTTTTGCTTCCTAGCAGAAGTGAGCAGAGGAGCAGTTGGTACTGAGCTAAAGCACGAGGAACCCAATCATGGCACTGCCCAGATGCCAGTGGGGGCCACCTGCTCTCAACCATGTCATTCATACTCACCTCTCTTCCTTGTGTTTGCAGTCACAGCCAGGATAGATGACAAGATAGGGATAAATTACACCTTGGTGGCACCCCCAAGCACTACCGCCCAGTACCTGGATGCCGACCTGAAGGTGAGAGGCAGCCCTGGGAACCCTTGATTAGGCCAGTGCTGTTGCCAAAGGCAGGTGACAGCCAAGGTTTTGGTACCTGCTGCAAATGCTGTTTGCCAGCCTGAGTCAGCAGCTGAGCCCCACTGCTATTTGCAGCCCTACTCCATGTCTCTCCCTCCTCCCAGGGTGAATTCTACTCCCTGGCCCACCGCTCCCCCGTGCCCTTCTCACCGCTGCCACTGGCCTTCCCCTCGGATCATGAGCGCATGGTTTACTTTGGAGCCTCCAGCTACTTCTTCAACACAGCCGGCATTGCCTACCACGAGGCTGGGGCACTGGTCTTTGAAATCACAGAGGCCATGGTGAGTGGCACGAGTGGCACAGGGCAGGGAAAGAGGTTCCATTTGCTGAGGAGCTCTGGGAGCAGCCAGCAATCCTGGAGAAGCCCCAGTGAGAGAGCTGGGGGCTGTGGGATGGGGCTGTCAGATATGGCAGCATGTGGGGATGCCATGGGCTCCTCTGTGCCACATTGCCCCAGTGTCACAATCCTCTCCCTGCAGATCCCAAAGGATGTAGAATTCAAGTTGAACACCTCTGTCTTCTCAGCCTTCATTCCCCAGGTGAGCAATCTGGCCCTGCCTGCCCAGAGCTCCTGCACACACAGGCTTTGCTCTGTGCCAAGTGTTCTCCCCTCAGGACTGGGGGCTTGTGCCATCATTCCCATCTTCTCCCATCTCCCATACAGCTGGAGGAGAAGTATCCAAACATGCCAATGAAGTTCAGGGTGTCCACTCCCACTGCTCCATTCCTGACTATTGGAGAAGGAGGAATCTCATTCCAGCCCATTGTGGATATCCAGGCTTATGCCATCTTTCCCAACTCCAGCCTGGCTCCTCTCTTCCTCCTCAGCCTGGTGAGTTCAGACGGGGCCTGTGGTGCTGGGGCAGAAGGGATTTTGAGCTGTGTCCTGTCCTGTTGCCCAAATTCTGCCAGGGGAGCTGCCAGGTGCTGTCCAGGCACAGTGAGGCTGTCCCCAAGTGAACAATTCCTGAGCTGACAAATGCCAGGTTTAATGCTAGATGCAGACGTGCCCCTGGATGGGCAGTGGTGTGTTTCAGCTGGTCAGAGCAGTTCCTCTGGTGTCTGCTTTGGGCTGAGGTGGGGTGGACACTGCCAGAGCTCTGTGCTCTCTCCCCAGACAGGGAACGTGTCCGCTGTCATCAACGTGAGATCCGGCCGCATAGTTGGGAGCCTGGATGTGGGCAGGTACAGAGGGCAGCAGCCACTGCCTGGGCAGGGGGTGGCTGGGGGTCTTTCTGTTTTGGGTGCCCAGGGCCAGAGAGGGGATGGGAAGGTGCCTGGGATGTGGGCTTGCTGTGGAGGGAAGGAATGAGCTGGGGCTGGAGGGAGTGGGATCCGCAGGGCCATGGATGGGTGGAATCGCTCCCTCCCTGGGCACATCCTCCACAGCACCACTTCTGTCCCTGTGCAGGATCAGGCTCTCTCTGAAGGATTCAGCTGTTGGCACTTTCCAGGTAAGCTCTCCTTGACCACAAGCAGAGCCCCCAGCATGGAGCTGGCAGCCTGCTGGGGGCCAGGACAGAGAGTCATTCCCCGCTGCCTCCCAACATGGGACCCCACACTGACCCTGCAGCCACCTCCTGCCTCAGCCTGCAAGGCTGGGAAAGGATGTGGAGCCTGATCCATTGCTGCTCTCACCCCAAACATTTCCCACACTGCCACAGGGAACAGACAAAGCTGCTGGCAAAGTGTGTGCCCATCCCACTCTTCATTTCCTTTTGTTAATTATGCTTGAGTACCTGCATGTCTCTTGTTCTGCAGACTAAAGCTTTTCCCCCCTCTCTCCCCACTCCCCAGGTACATTTTGTGCAGTCCATAATGAACTACTTGACCTCCAGTATCCTCCTCCCACGTCTCAATGGTGAGAACCTACTGAGGGGAATGGGCTTGCTCCACTCAGGTTGCTCCATCCAAGGGGTCCCAGCTCACTAATTAAATCCTCCTTGCCAAGGCTGATGCAGGGCAAAGTGCGTGCAGGAGGCAGCAGTGAAGCGGAGGGAGCCTCTTGCTGCTCTGACAGGCTCCCAGCAGCAAACGCAATGGAAAATATGAGCCCTGTGCAGATCCTAATGCTTTCCAGACCCTCTCCCCGAATCCCTGCATCTCCTGCCTTGCCAGCAGCTCAGACCAGAGTGGGGCTGGGGGCAGCACTGCCCAAGGGAGCTGTCCCTGCACAACAGGCAGCCCTTCTGTGGTGCTTGGCAGGAGTTTCCTCTGCCTGCCCCAGGAGCAGTGGAGGAGAGGGGAAAGGGCTGGGGGAAGGAGGGGGCCACCTTCTCTGAGTGCTCTGTGCTCCCTTGACTCCCATTGCCATCCCAATGCAGACACATGTGTTGTCTTTTCCAGCCCACTTAGATGAGGGTTTCCCCCTGCCACTTCTGGACAGAATTCAGCTCTCCAATATCCTTGTGAGGTTCCACCAGGTGAGTGAGAGGGAGCAGCTGGCCCCAGCTGGGCCCCATCCTGCTGCCTACAAAGCCCTGCTGACCAGCACAGCCTCCAAATCCAGTTCCCCCAGCTGTGCTGGAAAGTGATGAATGGGAGGGTGCTCTTCACTGAGATCCCAATGGCCCAGCAGCAAACCAGAGCACATGTCCCAATCCATTGTGCCTTCAGGGATGTGCTGGGTGCTGGGCAGTGCAGCTGCCAGGGCCCGTAGCAGCCCAGCACTTTCTCTCTTTCTCCCAGAATTTCCTACTGCTTGGAGCAGACGTTCACTTCCAGCCCCGGGGATGAAGATGTGGTGATCAGAGCCCTTCAGCACTAAATCTGCTCCACTCACCACTTTGCCCTTCCCTGCCTAAGCCGAAGACCACCAGTCCTGCCACTGTCCTGCACTGCTGCCTTGGCCTGCACCCTCCATCCTCCTGCTGGGGCCTCACCTGGTGCTACCATGAGCTGGGGGTCCCCTGCCCTGGGCCACCCCCTTCCCTCCTCCCTCTGAGCAGCAATAAAGGCATTGGTGCTGGGGCTCTTCTCTTGGTGTCTTTGTCTGTGCTTGGGGCTGCACAGGGCCAGATGGGAGCTGGATCAGGGCCACTTTGTTGGGCTGTTTCCATGGCCATGGCGAGGCACCATGGAACACCTGTATCCTGCTGTCCTGTGCCTTCACTCCAGCCTTGTGGCAGAGTGGTTGAAAAAAGCACAGTGGAAAAGGTCCTGGGGGTGCTGTCAATAGCAGCTGAACATGAGCACCAGGTGGCCAAGAAAGTCAAGGACATCCTGGCCTGTATGAACATGGCCTGTAGCCCGGGGGCAGCCAGACCAAGGAAGGGATTGTCCCCCTGGCGTGGGTGAGGCCCACACCTCAAGTCCTTTTTCTAGTTCTGGGTCCCTCACTTCAAGAAGGACATGGAGGTGTTGGAGCATGTCTAGAGAAGGGCAATGGAGCTGGGGAAGGGGCTGGAGCATCAGAGAGGCTGAGGGAGCTGGGGGGGCTCAGCCTGGAAGAAGGGAGGCTCAGGGGGGACCTTCTCACCCTCACAACTCCCTGACAGGAGGGAGCAGCCATGTGGGGGTCAGGCTCTGCTCCCAGGGAACAGGGACAGGATAAGAGGACACGGTCTTAAGCAGCATCAGGGGACTTTTATGTGGGATATTAGGAAAGATTCCTTCCCAGGAAGGGTCATTGAACCTTGGAATGGGCAGTCCAGGGAAGTGGTGGAGTCACCGTCCCTGGAGGTGTTTAAGGGAAGACTGAACATGGCACTCAACGCCCTGGTTTGGCTGAAATAGTGCTTCTGGGTCACAGGCTGAACTTAATGACCTCGGAGTTCTTTTCCAGCCTAGTTAATTCTGTGATTCCCGCGGCGGCGCCGCCCAGCAGTGGGGCGGGCCCGGAATGGCGGCGGGGCGGAACGCGGCGCCGAGGGGCGGAGGCTGCGGCGGAGTCACATTGTCGGCGCACGGCGGGGCCGGTCCGTCCCCAGACGGTCGGTCCGTCCCCCAAACCGCCCCCCCGGCCGCGGCCATGCTGCCCGGGGCCCGAGCGCTGCGGGCGGCGGGGCTGCTCCGCCCGCCCGGGGCCGCTCCCCGCACCGGGGCCGCCCGCAGGGCGCGCTGCGGGCCGGGACAGCGGCCGGCGTGGCGCGGCTTTGCGCTGCCCGCGGGGCCCGACCTGCGGCACTTCCTGAGGGCAGCTGCCGCGGGGCAGCCGGGGCCGTCGCCAGAGCTGCCGCCTGAGCCGGGCTCTATCCCCGGTGCCCCGAAAGGTCTGTGGGTCTTCGGGGTCGGAGCTGTTGGGGTCAGCCGAACCCCCTGCTGTGGCCTCGCTGCCGGGTCAAGGGCAGCCGTAAGGCCGGTGCAGACAGTGGTGCTTCCCAGTCGGAGCAGAGTGGGGAAAATGGGATGTTTGGTTGCTTTTGGGGCCCTGAGGGGGTTTTGACGCTAGAAAGAGTTTAGTTCTTGGCTGCAAAGTCGTGTGTGTTCTACCACCACGGAGTTGGGCAGAGAGCCTTTTGCTCAGGCGCCTGCCCGCAGTGTGTGCTGGGCTGTCAGTGGGGCTGTGGCACGGGTGGTGCCCTGGCGGGGATGGTGTTCACTGCCCCGAGTGTTGTATCCCGGTAAGGATACAGCTGCCCAGCCCTGCCGTGTTGCAGAGCACACGAGTTTCCCAGAGCCTGCCCTTGTTTATCCCTTGTGGGCTGCAGGTGCAGGCAGCTTTTGTGCTGCTTCCCTGACTCCGGTGGTGGGATTGAGGCTTGTTCCCGCAGAGCAGGGGCTAGGACGGGTTGTGGATGGGAGCTGAGCAGGTTCCTGTGTCACACGGCCTTTGTTGCAGTGTACCTGGAGACCTACGGCTGCCAGATGAACGTCAGCGACACCGAGATCGTCTGGGCCATCCTGCAGAAGAATGGCTATGCCAGGACAAAGGAGCTGGGTGAGGTAAGGCAGCACCGTGGCAGCTCTCCTGGAGCCCAGCCCTCACGCCCTGCTGTGCCTGCAAGTCCCAGCTTTTCTCTGGAGTGCAACCCTGGGGGATGTTAGGAGGTTTGCAGTCTGAGTTCTGTGAAGTGAAGGAAACTGCTTAACAAGTGTGCTAGAAAGCTGTGGGTTGTCTTTTTTCTTTAAACTACTGGGCTCTGTCTCAGTTGGAGAGGGATTGGACACAGCAGGATCCTCCTGTCTCCTCTTTGAGTTTACTTTTACCATTTAGTGAAAACTCTGCTTGTCTTCTGTTTCTTTCTTGCAACTCTTTTTGTTGAAATCTTCTGTGTACTCATGTAGGTCTTTTTCCCTGAGTTAAGTGAGTTTTAGAGTCTACATCTTTAGGTTACCTGGGCAGGGCATGAGAACTTACTGTTTGGTTTTGATAGATTCTTCTCTTTTTGTTGCTTTTGATTTAGGCAGATGTTGTTCTTCTTGTCACCTGTTCCGTGAGGTAAGGAGATGTTTGTCACTGGTTTGGGACACTTTTTAAGGAATTACCATTTGAAAACCAAAGCAATAAAGATGTTGCATGAGGAAAGGAGTATGCAGGTATAAAACTGGCTATTTAGTTGAGGGTAGGGCTGGCTGGTGCTATGATTTACAACATTAATTGTGCTATGAATTGCTTCTCTGGGTAGTGAGAAGTTCTTTGGTAGTGTAATCTCTGTGTATATGCCATGGGCAGTGAGAGACATGCACAATTAATGATTTTATTTTAAAATATTCTGTCTTCTCTTGAAGCGACTCTCTAGTACAGTGTCTGTATTTAAAAATGTGAGAAATATGTTAAGGGGCAACTTGATATGAAGGGAACTTTCCTTGTTTTTTCTGAATGCAGAAGACACCAAATGCTTATTGCAGGGTACTTTGTAGTGTGGCCAAGGCACTTTTTCTCCCCAAGAGCTTAGTCCCTAAAGTGTTTCTGCAGGGCAGATGCTCTCAGGCAAGCAAAGTGATACCAGATAAGACAGAGCCAAGACATAATCCGCACACCACAAACGCACTCTCAGGTGCCATTAGATTCTCTGCTTTAGCTGAATTCTCCTGACAGAGCCCTTGGGGCGCTCAGGCTGGGGCTCAGAGCAGGAGCAGCAGCTGCAATAGCCCGTTGTGCTGGCTCCCCAGGGAGAAGGCAGAGCAGGCCATCTGGAACCGTCTGCAGCACCTCAAGGCGCTGAAGGCCCGGCGGCCCCAGGCTCGAGCTCCGCTCCGCGTCGGGATCCTGGGTATGGCCGGGCTGCATGGCCTGAGTCCCGCTGGCAGCAGCCCCCTTGGCCTGGGGTGAAAGCAGCTGGAAGGGCAGCAGGGGAGTAACAGAGAGCACTGCCTCACGAGAGCCTTCCCCTTTGGTGGCAGGATGCATGGCTGAGAGGCTTAAGGAGGAGATTCTGCACAGGGAGAAGCTGGTCGATGTCGTGGCAGGCCCTGATGCTTACCGTGATCTTCCCCGGCTGCTGGCAGTGGCAGAGTCTGGCCAGCAAGCTGCCAATGTCCTGCTGTCCCTGGATGAGACCTATGCTGACATTCTGCCTGTCCAGACTAGTGCAGGTGGCACAACAGCATTTGTGTGAGTACCTTTTCCCAGTGCTTGTTTCCGTGGCTCTGGTTTGGAAATCTGTGCAGAGTAGATGTGTCGGTGACAGCAGCTGCCCAGGAGATGCTGTGCCTGGCTGCACTGTCTCCCAGAGTGTGTGTGTGTGTTTGTGTTTGTTTTTGCTGTTGCTTTGCTGTGTGACTGAGCCCTGGAGAGCATGCCCTGAGCTCTGGCTGTTGTGGACTTCTCTCCCTCTCCTTTGGGAATGCTGACTCTCAGCCTGATGCTGCATTGAGTGATTTCTGTGCCACTGTCTCTTCCTGAAGTCCATGCTTCTCTCATCCCCTTCCTTCTGTGGTCATCTGTCCCAGGTTCTGCTATTTCTTGTTCTCTGCTCCACACATTATAAGTTCTGATTGTTTAGTTTTGGTGATAACATTGTCAAACATGAAATCAGACTCTGCTCAGTGTGGCTGTAGTGTGTGGAAGGACAGTGTCACTCTGCAAGAGTGGGATGTAGAAAGATCTTTGATCACTGCCAGGCTGCAGTGGCAGTCTGTGCCTCATTAGCTTTTTCCAGCGTTCTTGGAAATGTGCATGAAAAATCAGGAGGCGTTAGCTCAGGGCAAGCTGAATCCAGTGTGGATGGTGTGTGTGTGGAGCTGGCTGCAGGCAGCAGTTCAGGGCTCATCCTGGGCAGGATGCAGTGTGGATGGTTCTGCAGGAGGGAGGTGACCTGTGCTTTACCTCTGGGCAGGTCCATCATGCGGGGCTGTGACAACATGTGCAGTTACTGCATCGTGCCCTTCACCCGAGGCCGGGAAAGGAGCCGCCCCATCGCCTCCATCCTGCAGGAAGTGAGGATGCTCTCGGATCAGGTGAGGCAGAGCCTCCTCCCACCTGTCCCAAGCCATGGGAGGAAGGGTGGTTCTTGGTAACAATGTTTTCAGTGGTACTTGTAACCAGTGCCTTTATCTGCAGAGATGAGGGGATTCCCCTTGTAATAGTCCATGACAGGGATGGGAGGGCTTCTGTTGAAACTCCTTGCAGTAAAACCGTGGCTGCCCTTGCAGCTCAGCCATCCTGCCCAGGTTATATTTCTTCCTCTCTGTATATTTTGTAGGGAGTGAAAGAAGTGACGCTCTTGGGTCAGAATGTCAACAGCTTTCGAGACCTGTCTGAGGTGCAGTTTCAGTCAGTGGCTGCCCCAGCCCTCAGCCGTGGCTTTAGCACAGTGTACAAAGCCAAAGCGGGGGGTTTGCGCTTCTCACACCTGCTGGACCAGGTCTCTAGGATTGATCCAGAAATGAGGATCCGTTTCACCTCTCCACACCCCAAGGATTTTCCTGATGAGGCAAGTGTAAAATAAACACCTTGGCTTCTGCTTGCAGGCAGCAAGGCAGCTCTGAAATGTGAGGTGTGCTGCCTTCCCAAACAAAGAGAATGTGGGTTCCCAAACTGGGAACAGCAGCTCCTGGGAGTTGGATGTTGGGGTAAAGCTGGCAGGTTTGCAGTTTGCTGGCTTTTAACCAGGGAAGACTCTTCCCCTGGCAATTAAGGGACTCTTAAGTACTCCTACGTTAAGGGACAGTTAAGTACTCTTCCCAGGTACAGTTAAGCTGTCTGAGACATCTGATCACTTACCACAGGTCCTGCAGCTCATCCAGGAGCGACACAACATCTGCAAACAGCTGCACCTCCCAGCCCAGAGTGGAAGCACCCGAGTCCTGGAGGCCATGCGGCGAGGGTGGGTCACCCATGAGGAGCCCTGTGTCCTGCCCTTTGATTTGCCTGCTGGTTTCTCCTCACTGATGTTGTGGGTTTCCATTTAGCAAATCCATGTGCTGTTCATTGCAGATACACAAGAGAAGCATATTTAGAGCTCGTGCACCACGTGCGTGACTCTATTCCAGGTACGTGTTCCTTTGGCTTGGTCTGAACTCGGCATGGCTGCATCTCACTGTCCTTTCCCAAGTGCAGCATTCCTGTCTTCCTTGAGGGAAGTGTACAGCTGTATCTGTGTTACAGGAGTGAGCCTGAGCAGTGATTTCATCGCTGGGTTCTGTGGAGAGACAGAGGAGGATCACCTGCAGACAGTGTCCTTGCTGCGGGAAGTCCGCTACAACGTCGGCTTCCTGTTTGCCTACAGCATGAGACAGGTGAGTGCAGGCCCTGGTGGAGAAGGCTGTTATCCCTGGCTGTGTCCCCTAAACTCCTCAGTCCTATTTCTCACAATAACATATTTTTTAAAAAGCTGATGAAAATCATCCCCAGAGACTTGTATACTGGTAGATGTTGTTTGTCCCGGGTAGCACTTGTAGGGTATGTGGTTCTGCAAGGGCTATTTTGCCTGGGAGGCTTCCAGCTTCTCTGTAGGAGTGTCAGGGTTGGTAACTGCTCAATGACCTGGCTCTGAAGATACTCCAGGGTCATTGGAGGGAAGCAACTGTGTCAGCAGAGGCTGCAAATACATTATTTGCTGATGAAGAATGTGCTGATGGTGCTTGGCTGGAGCCCAGCTATGAGGGTCTGTCAGTCAAGTCTAGAGAGAAGTAGTGGATTTTTGAGAAGGTATTTCCATGAGAAGAGTGGGTAGTTGGTAAGTCTCCATTAGAATGCTCTCCAGAGTGTATGATACTGCTGGGGAAGAGGACAGAAGGTTGGGAAACTTAAGGAAGGAAACGGATTTAGATCACCATTCAGTACATAGACTGGAAGTAGTAGAATCTGTTGCCTGTCTATGGACAGACAGGCACATCCCACACAGGAGCTGCAAAATTGTTTCACAGCCACTGATACTCAGTGCCCTGCATCAGACCTTCTGCCTAAAAGGTGGAGAAGAAAGATGTGAGGAGCACGAGGGCATGGCTGGCACTGGAATAGTTCCTTTGTGATACAAACTGAAATGCCTTTGGAATGTGGGAAGCTGTTGCTGGAGGAGCAGTGGGGCTGGCTGGGGTCAGCCAAGGCTCTGGGCTCAGGCTGGGTGCTGAGGGGCTGCTCGGGCTCTGTGTGTGCAGAAAACACGGGCACATCACCGGCTGCAGGACGATGTCCCCGCGGATGTGAAGAAGCGGCGGCTGGAGCAGCTCATTGCCACCTTCAGGGAGGAGGCTGTGAGGGCCAACACAGCACTGGTGGGACAGGTCCAGCTGGTGCTGGTGGAAGGGGTGAGTGTACCTGGAATGGAATTGTCCTACTCCTTTCTTGCTGGATCTGAGGCTGTGCACAGCAGTCACTTTCTCACTTTCCCCTTGTAATCCCAGGACTCCCAAAACCGTTTCTTCACACTTAAGCAGACAGCCTGACTTTGCCAGAGCACTGAGCTGAGCACAGGGAATGGGATCAGTTAGGGATGCATCTCTGGCCAAGCACAGAATTTGTGCTTTGGTGTGTGAGTGTCACCCAGCAGCTCTGGACACAGTGCTCTGTTCCAGGGCTTGGTTAATGTGGGTTTAATACCATCAATAGTGCTCAATTAATTCCTGAGGCAATAAAGCCCAGCAGTGAATCAGAGCAATTGCCATGCAGGTAATGTTCCCTGTCCTCTTTCCAGCCCAGCAAACGCTCTGCCTCGGAGCTGTGTGGGAGGAACGATGGCAACATCAAGGTGATCTTCCCCGATGCTGAGCTGGAGGATGCTGCTGAGCCTGGGGCTCCGGGCAGGGCCCAGCCCGGGGACTATGTGATGGTGAAGGTGACCTACCTGCAGTGCTCATTTCCTTGCACAGTGCTGTTCTCTAGGGCAGCTGCTGCCAGAAGAACCTAAAATGAGAATGGATCGTCCCCAGTGCCTGAAGGCCTGTGCTGTTTCTTTCAGGTAACCTCTGCCAGCTCACAGACCCTGCGGGGAGTTCCACTCTATCGGACCACCCTGTCCCGTGCTGCTGCTTCTCACTGAGGGATCCCTGCTGCCCCTGGGTGGAAGCAGCACTTGTTCTCCATGAAGAAACAAGGAACTGTGGTCAGGTGGAGAGATATGGTAGAACCAGGAAGATATATATGTATATTAAAATTTATTTATGGAATAATAAAATACATACATATTTTTGCTTTGGTGCCAAGTTATCTGTCATAGTGTGTGCGGGTTCAAAGGGATAGAAGCTGTGTGTGAACTTGCAAAATCCAAGTACTGTGAGATTGTGTATTTTGACTTGCCCTGAGGCTTGTCCCACCCTCAGAGTGTTGCAGGTCTGTCCTCTGACTGTGATCACATCCTCTGGCACAGCCCAGCCTGAGATGGATGTGCAGAGCAGTTCCTTCCTACGAGCTCAGCTGAGTTTAGGAGCTGCAAAAGCTGGTAGTACCTACAAAACACAGCCCCAGTAGCTGCTGGAGAGTGACAGGAGTACTGTCAAAGGGTAGAAAGGCCTGAAATAACAGAAGATTAATTAATTCTTTCCAAATATTGGCAAAATGCTTGGAAAAGAGATGCAAGAACCCAGACCACACTTGTGTGTTGGAATGTGGCACTGGACTGTGGAATGAAAAATGGTGTTTAACGTGCTCCAGTGAATCTGTTGTGTCTGGGGCTGAAGGAATGCAGCCTTGCCCTGGTACTGGGGAGGATTGGATCTTGTCTGGAGAAGATTTCCTTGTTTCCAGGCCTGGCGAATGCGTGGGAAGAGATGGCTGCTTAAAACATGGGGTGCAGTTTTGTAATCCAAACATCTATGGATGTCCTTCCCTTTGCTTACCAAGAGAAGTGGTTGTACTGATTTAAATGGCCAGCAAGTTCTTCAAATGCATCTGACAGTTCCTTGTTTTCATCAGCCTGCAGCTGACCCTGGCTGCGCAGTGTCACATTCCAGCCTGCTCTGTGAAATTCAAACAAGGACCTGTGACCTGCACTTGTGAGTAAACTGAGATGTGAGAAAGGATCACCCCTTTTCATACAGATAATCATGTCATTAAAATAAATCCTTGTAAAAGGCTCAAGCCAGTGACCAGTTTTGAAGGAACAGCTGGTAGCAGGGCAGTCACAACATGAATTTGCAGAATTTTAAAATAAATGTGAAAGGGTTTTGCTCGAAAGCCACCTCTCCTGCTCAGCTCTTTCTGGGCTATAATTGTTTCTCTTTGAAAACAGCATGGTTCACTGAATATTCATTAGGCTTCAAGAAACAAATACATTTTGTTTATTATCAGAGCTGAGTCCCTTCTCTGGAAGTGAATCTGCACAGACAGCACTGTCTGTGTGGGCTCTGAGGGGCTGACAGGCACACAGGGCTGCTCTGCCCTCCTGCTTCCACATGGGAATATGTATTTGGCCCAAGTTCACAAACCAGGGCCTGAACCTGTGCTGCTCAGTGAGGATGAGCCTGTGGTCCAGGGGGGTTTCAGGAAGAGGCAGCAGTTTGGGTGAAATCCCAAAGGAAGCAGCAGCATGTATAAGCAAACAGCCCTCAGAGGTGATGGGCACTGAGGCCAAGATGCTTGGCTCATCAAGCCCACTGAGCAGTGGCCAAATTTAACTGCCCTATGGCAAATCTTTCAGCTCATAATTCCCAGGCATTTTGGGATTAGGGCCCAAGCCAGCACCCTGGAAAAAGGGCTGACACCCACCTTTCCCTGCTCATTTTTAACCTCCCCAGGAGCATCTATTCCAAGTGGAAAATGCAGACCACAGTGTGCTCTCCCTCCTCCATCCTGCTTTGAGGCCAGCTGTGGCCGTTTTACAATCATTATTTTAAGAGTGGGAGACTAATGAGGAGGAGAGCTGGGTTTTACATTTTGATGAGGAGGTGATAATGCTCACTGCACGGGCTCCCCGGGGAGCCATAGCACTCACCATTTGCTTCGCCTCCTTAGTTTTTATAGGCCTCGGGAATGAAGACCGAGGTTCTAAGGCAGCAAAGCATCCATTAGGAAGTGCTTACGGTGACCTTGGAGGCTGAGTCAGTCCTTTGGCACTGCGTGGAAGAAGGAATGTGTTGTTTTTCTTGAGGCCTGGAGGTGGGATGCGGGTTCTGTGTCACTTGTAAGGTTTGCTGCCTAAATCCAGCTATTGGGAAAGCTGGACTCCTACCTCGTTTGTGCTCTTGCACGTTTCTGTTCCCACCCTGAGCAGGGATGAGAGCCCTGAACCCTCCCAGACCTCCCATCTCCCTGATGTACACCTGTGCCTTCTGCAGGTCAAAGCTGTGCCCTTGCAGTCAGTCCTGCCCATGGGCAAACACCTCAGGAGGCTTTTGGCAGATCAGGTTTCCCGGTGCAGACCTGAAGTGCGGGGATGACATTTACTTTCCAGCAGCAGCCGTGCCCTGAGGGTGTCTCCTGACACCGGAATTTCGTAAATCACAGCCTGAGCTTTCCTCTCTGCTGGCAGGGTGTGGGTGAGGCTGGACATCACCCGCACACACAAATAGCTTCACCTGGCAGAAAGGTCGCTGGCAGGGAGAACAAGAGCCTGTTTGTTCCCCTGGCCCCCATCAGAGAACAAACTTGTTTGTCCTCAGGTCTTGGCTGTGCTCAGGGAGTGGAGGGACAGAGAGCAGCAGGTGCTCACAGCCGCTGTTCCCTGCTCAGCCCTGGCTTAAGGACAGCCTCAAAATTGAGTCCCATCACTGCCTACACTCTCCTGCCCGAATTTGCTCCCTTCTCCAAACTTTTGAAGCAGCTTGGGCAGAGCAGTCAGGCTTTTCCCAGTGCCAGAGCTGGCCATGGTGTATCATGTCCTCTCCCAGAACACCTCAAGCTCTGGAGTCTGTGTTCCCTCTGCATGTCCTGGTGCTGGTGGAGGGAAGGATGGATGTTTTCCCTGATGTAAGCCTGTAAGCACAGTTTGCTTTAGGTCAGCTGGAGCTCACTCTGCTGAAGGGGTGGCAGGTGACAAGGCATTGCCTCTGAGTGATGCCAGCAGCCTGCCAGGCTGTGCCTGGGGAAATGCTTTCCTCCTCTTTTCTCGTGGCTTTTCACTTCAGCAGACAGGCTCCATGTGCCTGCCAGCCCATTCCCCCAGGCCTCCTCCTCCTCCCTGCTCTGGGACTGCTGTGGGCTGGGGGTTCAGGGAGTTTTCCTTCAGCAGTTTTTCATCACCATTTCTGAAGCCAGCTCTTTGCACAGAGCTTTGGGATTTAATGCAACATAAAGAGCTTTCAAAACTGTTTTCCACTTCTAAAACCAGTTCTACAGTTCACTCCTTTCTGAAACTGGCAGTGGTTGGGTTCTGGCAGGGCAGGCTCCTCTGCAGGTGATGGTGAACTCTGTGCTGTGCTGGAAATGCAATGAGCTCTCCATTGCCATTCCTTGGTGCACCCCCAAGCTGCTCTGCAGCCCCCCCGGGTTGGCATTGTGTGTCCCCAGCCTCCCTCCTTGTCTGTGTGCCTCCCTGGAGCACTCCTGGGCTGTGACCTGCATGGCAATGACAGAGGTGGTGAGTGGCAGCTCCGAGCCGTGGGGTTTGTGAATTCAGAGGGTATCTCACAGTCTGTCACAGGCACTGCTGCTCTCTGGGGCCCAGCAGTCCTGCAGCTTTCCCTCCTCCCTTGTGAGCAATTTATTTCCTTTACTGACAGACAACTATTGACTTCTCATTCTCCTGAAGATGAGATGTCTTGTCTCATCAGGTTTAAATTAGTTTTATCTTTAGCCTTTCCTATTAATAAGCTCTCATTGCGGTGTCATTACTTGATATCTATTTTCTGATGTTTTTCATTAATGGCTCTATATCTTCCAGATATTTTTTTTCAAGTGTTTTTCCCCTGCTGCTGAGTTATTTAACAGTCAGACACAGATCAGAGACATGAAGATGGTCTGATGCTGGTCAGGGACAGCGTGGAATGGCTCAGCACCACTCAGTGTGCAGGGCAGGGCACTGGGACTGTGGTGGGGCAGCACTGGGCTGTCAGGGGTGGTCATGCATTCCCTCCCTGTCTCTCTGCATCCCTCTGATCCCAGCCTGAGCTCTGACACGCCTGGGGCTCTCAGGAGCACGAGTCAATAGAGTAATTAAAATGCCTCCCGTGAGGCGAAGGTGCTGCAATTCCTTTGGACAGCTGTATCTGTGAAAAACAGAGGGCTGCTTTCTGTGCTTTGTGTGCCTGGCAGGGACTCTTCCCCTTCAGCAGAACTTCCACCAGGAAATGTGAAAGGGAATTACTTCACATTATTTTGTGAATATATGCCCAGGGTCCCTGTTCCTGCCAGTCCAAGCCACCTTCCCCAGCAGCCAGTGTGGGGCAGCTGCCACTGCCACCAGGAATGTGGGGCTGGAGTGCTGCCAGCCTGGGACAGGCAGGGTGGGCAGCCTGGGACAGGCAGGGCTGTCAGCACAAGGACAAGGCTTGGGGCTTTCT
The DNA here is from genome assembly GCF_028769735.1 of Zonotrichia leucophrys gambelii. Lineage (NCBI taxonomy): Eukaryota > Metazoa > Chordata > Aves > Passeriformes > Passerellidae > Zonotrichia > Zonotrichia leucophrys. The sequence goes on along the minus strand of NC_088189.1, from coordinate 7,641,449 downwards.
CATTATGGCTCCAAGGGTGTCAAAAGCAAAGTCCATCAGTGTTGAAAACACCCAAATCTCAACCTCACTGCTCTACATTGACTTCTTGCATTGAGGAGGAGGAGAAGGTGTCTGATTCCTGGAGAGCAAACCCAGGGGTGACAACAGTCTGATGCACAGTGGCATGTCTAATGGAGCTGTCAGGGTGCTCAGGGACACTGCTGGGGGTGTGTTTGCCACTCACAGAGCGAGGTCATTGTGGGATCCCTCACCTGCCCTGGCTGTGGCTGCCATGTAGGAATTACAGAGTGGCTGCAGGATGGGCAATCTGCAGCAGTGCCTCCAGCAGAGGGTCTGAGAGTGATTAATATTCAGCACACTGCTGTGAAAATGAACAGCCAGAAAGGATTGTCCTCCTCCCCTTCCTGCATCCATGAGGACAGTGATGGGAACAGAAATGAGATTCACTGATTATGGGGTTTTGAGACTAAACAAGTTGCTCTCTGGGTTATTTAGTGTCTTTTAATCTGTTCCTTCTCCTTTTCTTTTTTTTTTTTATGTCTTCTTTCTGTAATTTAACTACAGGAAGTTTAAAAAGTAATAGTAGGAGGCTTTGGTTGAAGCTATCAGAACCAAACAGGAGGCAATTCCACAACCAGCTTTTCTTTAAAAATGGAAAACATTCTGACATTTCATTAAAGGGAAGATTCTTCCCACAGTCTCTTATCCAAACTCCATTTTGAAAAGCCCTTATACTGTTGTTGGTGGCAAAGCTTTCCCTATGCCATGCTCAGCAGCCAGTGCAGCAGTGGCAATGCTGACAGCACCCTGGGGTGCTCTGCACAGCACACAGGTGCCAGTGGGTGGAGAAACCTGGGAGAGGCTCAGACCAGACTCCACAGGGCAACCCAGTAGGGTGGGAGGAACCTCAGGAAAAACCTCATCAGTGCCCTTACAGCCAGAGCTGGCAAAGGTCTGAGCTGTTCTAGAGCCACCTGTCCTGGCACACTGGGGCTGGGTGGTGCCAGCAGCAGGGACGTGCCCCATGGCACTGTTTTTGTTAATATTGGTGGGTCAGAGCAGTGCAGGTGCTGCTGCTGTCCCCACAGGGCTCACAGTGGCCAGGGGCTGCCCACCCCTGCCTCAGTGGCAGCAGAGATGGGACCCAGCCTGATGGCACTGTGCCACCAGGCAAGGTTTGGGCTTTGGCATTTTGGTTCTAGGGTTACTGAGGAAATATTTACACCTCTTTTTGCAATCATTCACAGCAAGTGAGCCTTGGCACGGTCCTTCATCCTCCTCCTTCTGTTTCCTTAGGAACTGGAAACTGAAGGTGCCCAATGAGGTGTTACAGATTCAACAGCTTGGGCCAAACGCTGCCACCCATCCTGTCCCCGTGTGACAGAGCTCTGCCACTGTCATCAAAGGGCACCTGGCATCTGCCCTTCATCTCTGTGCTCTGAGCACACCCAGATCATCAGCACCAAGACCCATTCCCTGAGCCCCCAGGTGTGGGTGTTACTGCAGCCAGAGCGAGGTGCTCTGGTGCAGCCCAGATGTGCCCAGTGCCCACATCTCATTGGCATCAATACCTCTGACATTAATGGGCAGGGCAGGGGTGGCATTGGCTGCTCAGGGTATGGTTTGCTCACAGTGGTGAGGTAAAGGGACTGAAGGAGCATCAGGAGAGGCTGGGCTGTGGTCCTGTGGTGCTGGTGACACGTCAACCACATCCTTACCTTGGGAAAAGAGCAGCGAGAACCTCCAGGATTTTCAGGGGAACATTTTGCCACTCAGAAGATGTGAGCAGGAGCCCTGGCCCTGGCAGTGTGGTACCAGGAGGATGCTGGCTGCAAACTCTCAGCTAACAGCACCAGGACTCCCCTGTTCCCGTTGGATGGGGCTCTGGGGCCCTGGGCAGGAGCAGAGGGACCCACGCTGGGCAGAGGCAGAGAAGGGCGTGGGTGCTGCCCACCAGGAATGCCCAGCAGAGCCAATGGGGACACTTGGAAATGGTTGGTGGCACATAGTGCTGTGCCAGTGGATCTGGAGGCTGTAGGGCTTGGGCATCTGTCCCTGGCCCCTCTCACCATGCAGCCATTCAGCTCCAGGGCTGTGGCACAGCCAGCCTGGCATGAGGTTTGATGCCAGCGCAGCAGGAGCAGGCTCCTGTACCCAAGAGCTTGCTGGTACTGCCCCTGCCCTCCCTGGGGTCCCAGCCCCAGCCTCGGGGGGAGCTGTCCCCCTGGAGCCCCAGGGATGTGTTTGTTCATGTCAAACAGCCCCAGCTCACTGGCAACAGGCAGGAGCAGGAATACACACTAAAAGAACCAGCAGCTCAGGGACAGGGGCAGAATAAATCTGCATAAATACAAATGAGGGGAATATTTATTTGCCACATTGGCCACGTTTCTGTAGCTACTTTAAGCTGTGAGAGTGGGGGTCTGGCAGCCTGGGCAGGGTTTGGGCTTCACTCAGGCCTGTCTCTGGAGCTGCAGCCCCTGTGGTTCCCCACCTTTCCAGCAGACTCACCTATTCAATATTCCTCACATGTGAGTTACTCCTGTAGCTGATGGGAGAGATAAATAACAAAACCCTTGCAAATGCAAAAATCCTTTGGCAGTTTGGAAAGGAACCAAGTCACGTGCTGAATGCAGATGAAGAAAAATCATTTTTATTGTAAGGAGTAACAGAAGGGTGTGAATCTGCCTCAAATCCACCTCACCCACAATGCAGCACGTCCAAATCCACTTGGAGATTACAAGGCAGGATAGCATTCACTCTGATCAGTTCAAAGCGTTGCTGTTTGGGAACAAATAGGCTGAGTGTGCGCCTGGATTAGGCTGGGGGCTTTTTTTGCCTCTTTTTAACAGTATGAAATCACTGGAAACAGCAAAAATCCCTTTTGAATTTGTAAGCCAATCAAGAAGCAGAAGGAGAGCAAAGACAAAGTGTTTACAGCTCATTGAATTCGTCCCTTTTCTCTCTTCCTTTCTTAGAAGGATTTGGGCAGTTGGTGCAGTCTCATGAAATTCCTGAGGGGACCAAACCCTGCCTGACTGTCTGCATCCAGCACCTGGAATGTTCCCTCTGTGCTGAGCCATTACCTGGCCTAAACTCCAGCCCTAGTGAAGCTGGGATGGGTGTGAGGGAAAACCAGGGGATCAAGGGCATCCCTTCATCGGTGAGTGCCATAACAAATGGTTTGTGACCATGACAGCCAGGAGGGACAGTGTCATCAACATGGCTGATCACTGACACAGCTAATTATCAATATGGCTAATTACTGACTGATCATTATTGGCACAGAGTATCATTGGCACAGATAACTCTAGGCTGGACAGAGACACCAAAATCTGAGAAGGCTGAAATGTAGAACAGAAGAAAGGGTCTTTTCCTGGTTGGGTTTCTCCGTTTTCATGTCTATTCTCCACCTTCTGAGTCATTTTCCTCCCTTCCCTCCTCCTCCTGGGGAATCGCCTGCAGGGACACCTGGAGGGACACCAGAGTGGAGATTTCAGGCAGCCCTGTGCTGCCCCTGCCACCTCCCACTCCAGGCAGCAGGGGCAGGGCTCTCCTCGCCCAGCCCAGGTTCTGGCACAGTTGGCAGCAGAGCTCTGAGCCAAGTCCCAGCCAGCCAATCCTCCTTACCCAGGGCTCTGCCAGTCCTGCAGCTACGGATTGATGCTGGGGTTGACACCTGCAGCTGGGGGAGACATGCCCAGGTCAGTGCACTCCCTTCCCCAGGTGCCCAAAGCCTGACAGCCCCCAGTGTCCCCCAGCACGGGAACAGGCTCAGCAGTGCCTGCTGTACCAGTGGCCTGAGAGGCCCCAGCTTTATGGGCAGAGATGATTTAGTGCCCTCAGGAATACGGCTCTGGGGAAGCTGGGAAGACTTCCAACTCTTCCTTCCCTTCCCTATATATTAACTTTCCATGCATATGAAGCTGAGAGCTCTTCCAATCACCTCTGCAAATATTAATTAATCCTCGCAGCATCCTGAGGACCATTATTCACTCTTATTAAGCAAATATTATTAAATCCTTTTATAAGAGGTGAAGTGACTTTTCCAGGGCTGTGCAGGGCACAAGTAGGAGTGCACAGACTTTCTCTTGCTACTGTATTCCAGACCTGGCACTGCACAGGAGCAAAGCTGCTCACATCTGAGCTGGGGGCCATCTCTGAGGACCAGTGACCCCAACACCCCCAGCACTGCCGTGCCCTGTGAGGTGCAAGTGCTCTGTGGGGCTGTTTAGAGATGCACAGCACCTGGCAGCTCTGCCTGCACCCCAGAGCCATGAGAGCCCTCCCCACTCCTGGCCACTGCCCAGGACTGTGTCCCCCATTTCAGCCACCCCATTCTGGCTCACAGACATCCGTGGGGATCCCCGTGGCAGCCCTGGGGCTGGACTTACTCTGAAGAAGCCAGTCGATGAAGGAGCTTGGGAATGGGGAATTCTGCAAAGAGCAAGGGGGTGTTAGAGCATGGGAATGTGGAGGGAGGGCAGCAGTGTGGGGACATGGGATGGGACATGGCTCTACCTGCAGATCCAGCTCCACATAGTGCCCAGATGTCACTGGCAGTTTGGAGAAGGCAGAGTAAATTTTCCCCAGAAGCCCAAAGGAGATGACGCCTGGGGAGAGGGAGAGGCTGTCAGGGCACTGAGAGCTGTCTGAGGGTCACTGAGCCTGCTGGAGCCCTGTGCCCACCCAGAGCATCTGGCAGAGCTGGGAGAGCACTGTCCTGCCCAGCAAGGAGGAAAAACTCCTTGTCCTTCCTATAGATCTCAAACTCCCAGGGGTTCAAAGGTTCCTATGAGAGCTGCTACCCTGGAGCTCACAGGTGCAGATCCCATCACAAGGGAAATGCTGGGGGGAACAGATCTGCTTCCAGTGAAGCAGCAATGGTGTGTGAGGTCTGACATGAACAGGGCTGGGGAGGGGAAACACTCTGGCTCTGTGGCACTGCCCCTGGGGATCCTGGCATAGCCAACTCTTGGGAGCAGCTTTGGTCTAGCCCTGGTTAGAAAAACATCTGTAAGAAGAGCAGGACTGTGGTGTCTGGCAGTGGTGGTGAGCCAGGACTGTGCCACCCACAGCAGTTTGCCAGCAGAGAAAAGCTGCTCCTGCTCTATGCACAGAGCCCTGCTTGCAGCCCAGCTCTCCTGGGGACACCTGCTGCCCGTGGAGGTGGCCAGACACACAAACCCCCAGGGTCATCCTGAAACTTAATATAGGAAAGAAAATGTAATGACTTACGGTTGAGGAATTGCAGATTAATGTTGATGATGCTGACCCACACGTTCACTAATGGGCAGAGCTGCAATGGCAACAAGGGGCACAGTCTTGGTGAGAACACTGTGGGTGCAGCAGCACATTCCCCAGCACCACTTGAGTTCCACAGATTTAAATCCGGATGGGACAAACATCCTGCTTTCATCCTAAAGCATGGTTCTCCCATGGAAAAAGAGCTATATGATTTGTTCAGCTCCCTTCTCAAAATAGGACAGGTTCTACTGAACAAGGTAAAAGGCTCTCTAAAAGGCCACTTTGCTCTAAACTGAGCTGTTGCTTTTGTTCACTCCCTCAGGGAACAGCTGAGTATAAATTACCCCATAACATCACATGATGAAATTGAAATTACTCTTAACAAATAAATTCTGACTGTGAGGAAGATCAGCAATTTTGTGTAACTCACTTATGGGCTGCAGGTATGTATCTGTGCATCACAAATATACATATATATATATATATATATATATATATATATATATATATATATATATATATATATATATGAAATGGATATTGTCCCTGCCAAGGGCAGGGGGATTGGAACTAATTAACCTTTGAGGTCCTTTCCAATCCAAACTGTTCTGTGATTCTGTGTGTGTGTAAATCTACCAGGCAGTTCTGGCAGGAGCACTGACTGCAGCTGAAATGCAACTTCACAGCAAAGAATATTCAGACACTCACCAGCGCAGGGACAAGGGACTTAAGAGACTTGTTCAGCAAGCTGCTCACCAGATTGGTGAGGAGGCTGGGGAGGGAAAAGACAGACAAAAATTACCAGGGAAGTTGTCAAAACCCAGGACTTGACATCAAGAAAAAACTGAGCTCCTCTGTAGAGGAGCCCCCTCCTCTTCTCTGATAAGAGATGCTGCAAGCCCAGAGCTCCCCCAGGCTTCAGCAGGAATTACAGATGCTCAGGACTTTGTTATCTGAATCCCAAAATCTGCTTGTTAGGCTGTCAATCCGTGCCCAGATTTGAGACTGAAGTTCTGCCCCAGTGCCCCCACTGACCCCCACGCTCACCCCTTCCTCAGGCTGACGCTGAAGCCACCAAGGAGGTTGCTGCAATCCTTAAGCACCAGCTTAAGGTCACCAGGGGAGTCCTGGCTCAGGGCAATGTGTGATGTGATGTTTGCTTCTACTGAGGATCCACTCAGAAACTGAAAAATCCTGGAAAAGAGGAAGTGGCGTGGAAGGCTTATGGAGGAAGTCAAAGCAGCACCGGAGACTGGTGCCTGTGGCAGAGCTGCGAGCAGAGCCTCAGCTGGGACAGTGCTTCAGTTCAGGGACTTCTCTCAGGCTCCTTCTCCTGTAGCAGATCACAGAACCATAGAATTGTTCAGGTTGGAATTTCCCTCTAAGATCAAGAAGCCAATTATCAACCCAGCACCCCTGCCATGTTCACTAAACCATGTCCTCCAGAGCAATATCCACATGTTTATTGAACTCTTCCACGGATGGTGAGTGTCTGTGGAGTGAGGACAGCTGGAAATGGTTCCAGGGAGAGTCAGCAGCACAGCTTTTCTCACCAGCCTGTTGCTTGGTGTTTGTCCAGCACTCAGGAGTGTCCCATTGTCCCCAGCACCCTCAGGTGCCCATGGCCTCACTCTCCACCCTCACTCACCCTGGAAAGCGGAGCACCAGCTTCGAGTACAGGTTCAGCACAAGCTCAGTCCCACGAAGGACCTTCCATGACACTCGGGCGTTCTCGAGGTTCAGCACCTTCAGCCTGGGGGTTGACACCAAGGCAAACCCACCTTGAGATGGCAGGATCAGCAGGAGCAGATCCTCCAGTCCCATCTCTTCCTGTTCATTTTTTGACCTGTGGATATTGCTAGGTAAAAGTGAAGGTGGGGAAGGACCAATTCCCGCTCTGCAAACAGCCAATCTCAAAGCATGGTAGGGCTTCTCAAGGCTCTATCCTCCTGAGTCTCAGCCATCTCCATGGATGGAGATTGCCCCTCCTGCTGTGTTGCCCATGGCAGTGTCACACCACTCCCACAGGTAAGACTTTTCCCATTTCTGGTTAGAATTTCCCCTGTCACAGATTCTCATGTGAGCTGTGAGCCTGGGACCGGTGGTTTGTATGAGAGGGAGGGTCTGACCCCCTGGATGTCATGGGCCACCCTGCAGTGAGCCCCACCAGGGGCTTCTGACTCACCAGGCGAAGCGTGTCATCTTCTGGGGGGCTTCACCACCCAGCAGTCCTCCTGCTGCTCCCAGCAGTCCTCCTGCTTCACCCAGAAGACCATCGAGTCCAAGCAGACTTCCATTGCCTAGGAGACCTCCTTTTCCAAGAAGCCCTGTGCCAAGCAGACCTGTCTCTCCAAGAAGGCTGTTATTGCCAAGGAGGCCATTGCCAAGGAGACCATTGTTGAGGAGACCATTGCCAAGTCCCTCCCCACCAAGGAGGCCTGTTGCAAGGCCTTTCCCACCAAGGATTCCAGTGCCAACTCCCTCTCCACCAAGGATTCCTGTAGCCAGTCCTTCTCCACCAAGGAGTCCTGTGCCGAGTCCTTCACCAAGGAGTCCTGCTCCGAGGCCTTTCCCACCAAGGATGCCTGTGCCAAGCAGCCCACTGCTGCCAGGCTGTCCTCCTGCAACAGACAGAACTTCCTTACTATCCTGTCCTTTACCACCTTCCTCAAAGCTGCTTTTACTGCTCTGCCTAGGGTTAGGGTTCCGAAAACCACAAAGCCCCAAGTTCCAGGCACACTGCAACTGCAAAAGGCATCCCAAGGGGAACACAAAACTGCCACAACATGGCTGCCTCCACAGCTTTCTCCTTGGAACCAGCCTTAGATCAAGGCTGCTTCTACTGCTCTGCCTAGGGTTAGGGTCACAAACCCTCCCTTTGCCAAATTTTCTTACCTAGGAGGCCTGTGCCAAGGATTCCACCTCCACTGGGTTCAGCTCCTGCACCAATAGGAGCTCCACTTTCTGCTCCACTTGGACTTCCTTTGCCCAGGAGGCCTGTGCCAAGCAGCCCTCCTTCACCAAGGGCACCTGTGCCAAGCAACCCACTTTTTCCACCAATGAGACCAGTGCCAAGCAGACCTGCACCAAGAGACTCCCAGTTACTGACTGGACTTCCACTCTTGGGAGGATTTCATTGACAGGCAAGGTTGGTTTGACCACTTCAGGGTGCTCACAGGGAGCCCTGAGCACCCTTGAACAAATCTGTGTTCCTCATGGAGATGGGCCTCCCAGGAGGCAGTTCCCTGATGAGCAGAGGGACGTGCCATGAGCACAAAATGGCACAGGACTGTGCTGTGACTCTGCCCTGGAAACACAGAACATCTCTGAACTCACCACCGCTGGGTTGTGCCGGGTTCAGCAGGTTGAGGAGGCCCTGGGAGGGGGACAGGAGGGCCCCAAGAAAGATGAGACACCAGAAGGGTGGCATGTCCTGGCACAGCACCTGTGGGAAGACTCACATCAGCCCAAGCACCAGTTTCACATGGGTATTGACAGCCTGGGCTCTGGGACAGTTCTCCATCCTTCATGTGCACTGCCCTGGGCTGGTGGGGAGCTTCCTTCTGGACATACAGCCTCCAGACACCATGCCTTCCATCCCAGCCCTGACCTGCAGCCCCCTTTTCCCATTCTGGCTGTCAGGGAGCAGTGGAAGCCCAGAGCCATCAATGTCTCCACGCCTGGCCGTGCTCCCCCCATGCAGAGCTGGGTGCCCGACACTGCAGGGAAGTGAAAATGCCATTTTAAGAGAGGAAGAGGGATGGAGATGAGGGAGGAGGACCTTGTACTGAGAGAGACGGATGGCTTCCAACCACTCTGAAATGGCCCTGAAAGAGGAACACTCACAGGGGCACAGCCAAATAAAAAATGACGAGTGTCACAGCTGTGTCCTTCTGCCTGCTGTGAAGAGCACCCTGTGTTATTAAAGCTCAAAGCATGGCCAGAATCAGACTCGCTTTCCCGTGGGCAGGTTGTTTGTTTTTCTCGTCTTGTTCCACTCAAGCTGTGAAAAGAGTCTGTTTTCCCTGTGTTTGATCTGCACCCAGCCAAAAGAAAGTACCTTCAAGGACCTTCTGTTCCTGCCCGAGCTGGGCTTCTCAGGGTGACAGTGCAGGCTGGGGAGTGTTTGTTTATGCATGGAAAGAAATGAGAAAATGGTCTCTCTGCAGCACTGCCAGGGGTCCCAGCTCTAGCAGCATTTTCCTGGACAGATCATGTCCTGAACAGACACCTCAGCTTGTCCCTTCTGAGAAAAACAATGTACAGGGTGCAGATTGCAGAGGTTCAGCACTGAGAAATAACATTATTTAGGTCAGACTGAACAACTTCTTTATCTCTTCCAGATACTTTAAAAAAACCCCTCTATGACAGTTCTCGGCACAATTAAATTAGACTTTAATTCACTCGACTGTCTTTTACATTTTCCCTTTGATCAGCACGTAATGATGCACAGCTCCTGTAGCTGTGATTATTGAACAGGGGAGAAGGAGAGAGGCTCGAGCAGCTTCTATTGAAAATCGTGTCAAATAAAATCAGTGGGATTTGTTGGAGGGGCTCTGAAAGACGTGTGCAGCATTGCAAAAGGGTGCCAGAATGGATGTCAGGGCTCTTAGAAGAGCTCTTAGAGAATACGTGACCGTGCAGGCACCTATCTCTGCAGTTATTAACAATATCTGCCAGGGTGCTGCTCCTCGGTCATGCACATTTCAGTGAGCCAAGCATCTTGCACATGCAAAAGGCACGTCTGGCTTTGCAGATAAACACTTATTTTACACCAGCTGAGATGAGGTCTGGAGAGCTGAAAATTGCTCTGAATTCTGGTCACCAAGATCATGAAAAAACTCCCAGTCCTTTCTTCCAGCTTAGTCATTATCACAAACTTAACAACAACGGGAATAAACGTGGAATTTAACAAGCAAGAGCTCTGCTAGCTTTAAAAATTAATTTTCATAAATGATTAAATGCTGCTACAGAAATCAAAGGAAAGCATCATTAAAATTCCTGCATTTCAAGCTGAGTTATTCTGTGCTGTAGGTCGCCTGATGGAGCTGGCACGGTGGCCACGGTCCTTCAGTGCCACTTACCTGGACCCTTTGATGTCGAGGTGGAGCTGCCCATGGCCACGGCTGCTGGCAGCTGCTTTTATATACCCGAGCTGCAGGAATGAGGAAAGCCAAGGAAAGGATGGAGCAGGGACAGCTCCCTTTTGCTGGCTCTGAAGTGTGACCCCTGCAGCAGCCTGAGCACCACACCTTGCTGTGGCCAGCAGCATCACCCCTCACCCTGGCTGGGGTGCCCACCCGCTCAGGGGAGTGTCCCAGCACAGCTCTGCACCATCAAATGGAGCAGAATGAGTCCAAGGACAGTGAGAGGTGAGCAATTACCTCCCAATGAGCTAATTACATACAGAAACCTCACAAATTGCAAAACAAATGAAGGAGAGCATGGCTTTGTTGTGCACCCTCTGCTCTGAGAAAACTGCCTGTGCCCCAGAGGCAAGCAGGAGCTGGCTGTGCATCCAAGGAGCTGGCTGTGCATCCAAGTGTTTAAAAGAGGCTTGAGAGACACCAGATAAAAGAAAACAGAGAAATAAATAGAGGAGAAAGGAAAAGAAACATCAAGGATATCAGAAAAACCAGATTCTGATATTCCAGGTGTGTTTCAGAGTGGATCTGGGCTGGACCAGGGCAAAAGAGTCTCACAAGCAGTGATGCTGCAGCTGTCCCAGCTACTCCCTCTCACCCCAGGAGAAATGGGTGGCTTTAGAGCCTTCAATTTGCAGAAGTTTCATGTGGTTCATGCAGAGTTCATGAGCATTGCTGAGTGATTTCCCGCCCTGGTCCCTAAGTGCTCGCAGGATGAAGCCCAGGGCAGGTGAGGGTGTGATGGGTGCCCAACGTGACCAAGACACCCCAGAGCTTTGGGCCCAGGCCATGAAGAGTCTGACATGTTTGGGTCTGACACAGCCTTTGCACCCCCTGAGCTGGGGGTGGACAGAGGGGGCTGCAGCCCTCCCACCTGAGCTCTGCCCTGAGCCCAGGGCTGTCACCAGAGCTGGCCACCCCCACAGGCTTCAGCACCTGCTGTGGCTGCAGAGAGGGCTGGCCTTCATTGAACCTGAGCACAAGAATGCAAAGTACACCCACACCCTTCCGAGCACCCACAAAAGAGCTGGAAACACAATGTTCCATGGAAAACACACGCGTCTTCCTCCTGCTCAAGAATGCAGGCAGGATGCAACGTTTACAGGGATAACACCAAGCTGCTGCTGTGCCATGTTGGGTGTAGAGAGACACTCAGGATCCTCAGGCAAGTGAGGTCAATTTTCAGCAGCCTGGGAGGAGAACCCCCTCTCCCAGCACAGCTATGGAACACAAACCAGCCCAGCACAGAGGGGAGGTCACTGCTGAACTTCTCCCCAGGTCTCAGCCCCAAACTCCATCCCCTCTATGTGCAGCCCCTGTCTCCTCAAGGTGTCCTGTGGTCAAACAAAGAGGTCAGGGCTGGAGTGGCTCCTCCAGCCTCTACCAGGCTGCAGCCTAGGGAAACTGGGCTTTCCATCTGTGGGGAAACTGCCCTGTGGTAAGGGGAAACTATGGAAGGAAATTCTGCATGGGTTGTTCCTTCATACACATTATTCAGAAGTCAGAGGGACATCACCTGGGTGGATCACCATCATCTGAGTGGATCACCATCACCTCTGTTCCAGCTGTGAGCTGGATCACAGCTGTGAGCTGGATCACCTGTATTTTTCTTTAAAGTCACCACTGGTGCTGTGGGGATTGCAATTCCCATCAGCAATTCATGTGGCTCAGGGTATGCCTTGAGAATCTGGCTACACACAAAAATGAAAAGTTTCTGCTGCTGGGAGCACAAACAGTGACCAGGAGCTGCAGAGCAGATTGCCCACCAATGCAGCAATTGCACAGTGCTGCTCTGCAGGACACTCTGATCCTGAATTCCTGCAGCACAGCACAGCTGTATCTCAGCTGCAGAAGTTCATCATGAGGCCCAGCGGGAGGATGTGGTTTCCACTGAGGGTGGCAGGGGTGGCATGGGGGCCCGTGGGGGTTTGGGGACATTCTCTGGCTCCAGCCACACACCCAATGACAGTGTGGAGTCACAGGGGAAGGAAACACAGGTCCAAATGTTTGCAATATTTGCCTTTACGGTCAGCTTCATGCTCCCTCTTTGTGGAAGGGCTGCACGCACGGCCTCACCCCCGTGACACTTCCTTCTCCAAAAGTTTGTGAAACCTAAACCCTGCTATGCTCTCCCATGACAGAGGTGAGAGCAAGGCTTGAAGCCAGGAGCTCTGCCAGCTTCCACAGCCCCCTGCCCAGCTGCACATGGCTGAGGACACCTTGATGAAGCTAAGGGAAATATCCCAAGCCCTGTGCGCAGATGGAAGGGGAAGATGCAGGACTCACATTCAAGTCCACCTTGAGAACTGGCCAGCTACCAGGGGAAGTCTGGACAGGTTGTACTGGATGCTGCCCACAAATCCAGGGCCAGCAGTGCTAGGGGGAGAGGAAAGGATCAGTAATTCCTTGTTGGACTCGGCTGCAAATCCCCCTCCCTACCTGAAGTTTCCTTTCATCCAGAAGAGAGAGCCTGGCTTTCAAGTGGGCTCTGGGCAGGGAGCTCCTGCAGACCCCTGCTCCTGGCAGATCTGGGGCCAGGGTGCAGCAGAGGAGGGAAAGATGTCTCAGTTCCAGAGGAGGGAAAGGTGTCCCAGTCCTCCCTCAGCTGGAGTGGGTGACACATGGCACAAGGCAGGACAAGGACCCACTGTGTGCTCACAGTTTGGTCACTGACGAGTCCCAGGGCAATGCTGAGCACTGGGCAGAGCTGCAAGGGTTGGGGAAGGATGGTGAGAAGCCACATTCAGAGCCAGAGAAGGACACACAGCCCTGCTTAGCTCTGCCAGGCTTTCCCTGGGCATGGGAGCACTGGGCATCTGGAATGGTGGCCCTGCTCTGGATCTGGCCCTGGGCACCTTCCTCAGAGAAGGGAGGAGAACCAGGAGCCCAAGGGGGGTGGCTAGAAACACCCTGGGCCTTTCAGGAGGAGAGAGATTCCATGAATCTGTTGCATAGTCCAGGACATCACTAGGAACTCTCAGCATTTGGGCAGACCTTGCATTGGGAAGGAAGGAGAAGGTTCTCCCAAGCTGGTGGAGCCATGGAATGTGTCTCCCACTGATCCCAAGGTACTGGGTGGATGCAGCAGCCTGGGACAGTGGCTCTGCTCCTGCTCCAGGCACCAGTGATGCCACAGGGAGCTGCACCACATCTTTTCAGAATCATTGCTCCTTCCCAGAATGTTTTATTTTTCCGACTTACCAGATTAGGAAGAAGTCTGTTCAGGACACTTGCCAATAAATTATCCACAATTGGGAGCAGGCTGTGGAAAAATAAAGGAGCACCATGAAAACAACCTGCTGCAAAGTAAATGGGTCTTGTTAAACAATTCCCTGTGAATAGCGTGGAGCACAGACCTCCCGGAGCAAGGCAATTGCAGCAGCAGAGTGAATCGTTTCTGCTTGGATTTTGCATGAGATAACTGTAATTTGCATCCCAAAATAGCCGATGGGAAATTTATTGCTGCCTTTTATCTGCTGGTGTATAGTCTCCTCAAATGAGCAGAGAAAATCTCAGGCTGAGTGGTTCCTCCACTATGTGCTCACGTCTCAGAAGACCCCGGTGCCGTGTCCATTAAAATCACCTCTGGATGTGGCACGCGGGACAGAATTGTGCCTTGGGATCTCTGGGGCAGCACACCACTCCCTGTGGCTGTGTGAGGGGTGCACAGGGACCAGCAGCACTGGCCCTGTGGCATGGTTAGTGTCACCTGCAGGCACGGTGGGAGGGAGGGCTGTAACAGGGAAATGCCCTGGTGCATTTGTAGGGCGTGGGCTGGGGCTGGCAGAACTTGATGGCGAGGTGGCTTACGCCAGCAGGGGACACCTCCATCACTCACCCTCTCAGGAGTCTGATTTTGATGCTACCAAACAGCCACAGCAGCAGCCCCAGCAAGAGGGGCACTGCGGGTGACAGCTCTAAGCACAACTGGGCTCCACCGGGCTTGGGGGAATCAGAGGCCAGTCAGACCAGAAATGCCAAAAGACACCAAATTTTCTCATTTATTTTCCTCTCTAAGTTACTTCCCAGTTTTATCAGGGGCTTGGCTCTTTTGCCTTGTTTTTCCTTCTGTTTCTGCCGGGCGTCCAAGCACAGCCGAGCGCTGGGCTGTGCCGGAGCGTGGCTCTGCAGAGCGCAGTTCGTGCACCCTCTACGGGCAAAGGCTCCGGCACTGCCGCCTGCTCTGCCCTTCCCTGGCAGCCCAGGAGCCTCCTCTGCCCTGCAAACCTGCGGCACTTCCAGAGCTGTCCCCTTTCAACAGCCTGGCCAGTTGAAATTTTAATAGCATTTAAAACAAAACTACTCCCGACACAGTTTGGAGGGGGAGGTTTGCTCACAAGCATCGTGCTCTTCCCCTTCCCTGTGCAATTCTCTGCCTTTCCTGGCTGGTCATGGTGCTGGAATGAGGGGGTCAATCCCAAAGGGGGGCCTCAGTGGTCCCTGTCTTCCAGAGTGGCACTGGTGACCCACCAACACTCAAAACTCCTTTACTTTACTCCTTCACTTTACTCCTTTACAGCCCAACCTAAGCCCACCTTACCCTCAGGTGAGTTGTGCAAATTAAGGCTGAAATTGTATCAGTGACTCACACAGGCCTTTCTTATTAAAATGGCCTGGTTTTAACCTTTTAATGATAAAAATAACCAGAACCTCAAAAGGAAAGCACTACACAAAACCTCCTTAAACTTTCCTGTTAAATGAATGGATTCTCAGAAAAGGGTTTTCATTTTGCTATAATGACCTATTTTCTGATAGTCCCTAAATATAGTCACTAAATATAAACTGGAATTACTCACTGCATTCCTACTACTGTTGTATTTATTTCCATGTTTTTTCTTGGCTCACTGGAGTATATCATAAGGTTTGGGGGTAAAACAAAGCTCACGGTACCTTGCTCCCCTTTTTGAACTCCTTTTATTTACCTGATCTTATCCTGAATTTCAAGCCTGGCTTTGCTCAGCTCCTCCTAAAGTGAGACCTTATGCTGGTCCATGGGCACCTCTGCTTTAACCCACACAGCAGATCCTTCTATGGTGAGGATGCTGCAGGAAAAGTGGAAAGGTGCTTGAATTTCCAAAGCTGGCCAGAGGATTGAAGGTGTAAAATGCCATTTGTGATTTTCATATATTCCACTATAAATAATGACTTGTGAACCAGGGGAAAGCATTGAGCAGCAGGTTGCTGGACAGCCAGCATCAGGCAGAACTCTTCCCAAGAGCCCAGGGCCAAAGGGAAGGAAAAGGTGTGTGAGACTTTGTGGCTGCAGCACGTGAGGCTGCACTCACCTGAAGGAAAGTGCTGGGAAATCTGTTTCTTCCACAGAAATCGCTGCTGGCACCTGCCCAGGTGCTGGCACACAGAGGTTACCACAGCAGGGGGAATTTTTAAAGTTTCCAGCAAGTGCGTGAGGAGGCTTTGGAATAGTACCAAGAGATTTTTGTCTCCTTTACTGCTTGAGGAACCTGGAGAAGTGATTCCTGAGGCTTGTCCCACCCATCCTGCAGCTGCCAGCTCCTTCCCAGCAGATGGTGTTTCCTCCAAAAAACCCCTGTGCTGGGACACCTCCACGGCCACTCCTGGCCATAAGGGCACCTTTGTTCTGGTGCCCTCAACACTTAATACCATTGTGAGATCAAATGTGCTTTTTTTGACAGCCCCGTGTGTCTTACACAACAAGGGGGTAATACACACCTAAATAAATCCCCATGGAGTGTGTGCTCACGTTATCTGTGCAGAGCCTTGCACAACCAGCCCCAGCAGGCTCCATGTGGGACCTGCTGCCAGCAGGAGCTGCTCCAAAGGGCTCCAAAGGAGAGGGAGAGATCAGCAAGAGCTGTGCCAGCACTGCATTGCAAACTCTCCTCTGCCCCCCACCAGTCAGGCAGGAGAGCTGGGCTGCACCAGGGCACCCATGTGCTCCCAACCCAGTGCCCCTCTGAGAGGCTGTTTCACACCTGGTGCCACAGGCTGAGCTCCAGAAATGCTCTCTCTAGGTCCCAGTTTGTCCTCTGAAGGCACAGCCTCCCCACCCACCTGTGTGCCATGTGGCACAGGGGCATGGAGCAGGTAAACAGCTGTGGGGAGCCAGAAACTCATGTAAATAAATATCCAGAGAGGAAAATACTGTGACAGGGAGAGATTTTATTGAAAGAGCAATACGAGAGCAGCCTATGTGCCTAAGAGTTGTCTGCCTTCTGGCTGTGGATGTTAAAAGGGGCCACAGGAACCCCCAAACATCCACCAGCCAAGCCAGAGGCTGCTGCCTGTCCTGCTCAGGCCACAGCCACAGCACAGAGCAGCACTGGAGAGAAAGGAAGAGGGAGAGAGTGGAGCAGAGCAGGGCTTGGGGTGCATGTGCTGCCTCAGAAAGGGAGCAGCAACGAGGTTCCCCCCGAGCAGGATCTTCCCAGAGTGCTCTGGCCGGAAAACTCATCCTCCTGGAAGAAGTAGAACAAAAACAACTCAGTTTTCTCATTCAGACTTTCACCAGCTTTTTGCTCTATCCCAGGTGAGGTTTTCCTGTGGAAAACCAGCAGAGGGAAACTGAGAGCAGCCCATGGGAAATGAGGTTGGCCAGGGTGGTGTGGGGCTGTGGGATCTGCATGTCCCAGCCCTGGGTGGGCACATTCCCCCTCCCAGGACACAGCACAGTGGGAAAACTCAATCCTTACATCAATGATGGCAACTTCAGCGTTCCTGAGGTTGGTGTTGAGGACGTTGGGCAGTGGAACTGACACACGGAGGGCATCTGCAAAAACAGGTGTAGGAATCTCATCACAGGGATGAATCCCAGAATGAAGGCAGCAAAGGGAGGGGGAGAGCCTCAAATCCAGCTGGATCTGAGATGAGAGGGGATCCTGACCCCCATACCTTGAACAGACGGTACATAAACAGCTGTGAGGACCTTCTTGAGCCATTCTGCCAGCGAGGAGGCCTGCAGGGAAGAGGATGTGTCAGAGCAATGGTTATTGGGCCATGCCAGGGTGATCAGCTGAGTTCTACTCAGTTTGCTATCAAATACAAGAACTAGGAATCCTCCTTCAGTGAATCACTCCCAGAATTGAGGGTGGGTATGCTCTTTGGCTAATTTCTTTTTAATTATTCCTCCCCCATTCCCAGCAC
Source organism: Zonotrichia leucophrys gambelii (assembly GCF_028769735.1). Lineage (NCBI taxonomy): Eukaryota > Metazoa > Chordata > Aves > Passeriformes > Passerellidae > Zonotrichia > Zonotrichia leucophrys. The sequence goes on along the minus strand of NC_088189.1, from coordinate 7,623,936 downwards.
CCCCAAGTGAGGAGATAGACCCAAGTGTCACTGCTGTAGGGCACAGGGGATCTGCAGAGCAGAGGGAAATTGCTCTCTGCCAAGAGAAGTAGAAGGATGAAAAGTGAAGAATGAGCTTGTGGATTTCCTCCCCCACACAGAGTCTCTGGCCATTGCATCCTTCACTGCAGCACCTCCACCCAGTGCATGCACTTACACTGGCAGCATCAAGGCTTTGGGGGAACCGTGTCAGGTTGATGCTACAAAAGATAAAAACAAGGAACAGTTGGGGTGTGTTGGTGCAGCCTCCTCCAGGCCCTTTCTCAGTCTGGAAGTTTTCTCACCCTCATAAAGATACAGGATTGTAAAATTAGAACAGCTTTTTTACAATTCTCTCATCACATCAACCACACAGTTGGTCGGAGGTTGGGGCTGGGAGGAGGCAGGAAGGCTCCAGCAGCCCTTGACATCTTTACCATGGCTACATCTCTGTCCCCCACCAGCCCCATTTGTCCCCAGGCAGAGGCCCCCACCCGCAGAGCTGGGCTCTACCTGTCAAGAGCCAGGGAGGTTTGCAGTTTGCCATCAGAGACTGATGGGGTGATGTTCAGAACGATGTCCTGGAAATGGAACAATGAAAGAAATGAGGTTATTCCCCTGCACAGCTCCCAAGACTGAAAAGTGTATTTGTAAATTACCCATTCTGAGAAAAAACACTTGTCTGTGCCGAGGAGCCACATTTTCGTGACAGATGGCATCATGTATCTCTCTCCCCAGGGCCTGACTTCCTGTCTTTATTTTGTGTTATTCCTGAAACATTTCACTTACACTTTGTGCTTGGTTATGAGCTTGTTTAAAGGACTGGGCATCACCGCTTTGATGATGCAGTAAATACAAAAGCACAAACGCTGCAGGGCCAGGGGCAGGGCAAGCCAAGGGGATGGCAGCAGTGCTCCAGCCTCAGCCATGGCCCTGTTCCAGACCTCTCATCCCCCAGGAGCTCACTCACCATATCGACGGAAAACAGGAGCCCCTGGGGGGTCTGCAGGGCAGGGCTGGTGACATCAATAGTGGCTCTGAGGGTGACAGTGGCCCTTCCATCCCTCACAGCCACCACTGGCTCATCCCTCACTCGGACACGCAGCTCCAGGGGCAGGGAGCCAGGGAGGGACCGGCTGAGCTGCAGGGACAGAGGAGGTCAGGGCAGGGGTGGGGTGAGTGAGGGGCTGGAGTCAATGCAATGGAGAAGGTGACTGACCTGGGGGATGAAGGGGAAAAGGGCAGACACGGTCAGCGAGCTGCTCTGGGTGACCTGTGGGAACAGCACCGGTGACATCGCTGCCCGGGAGGGGCTGGGCAAAGCCCACACCGGGCTCAGCTGGACCCCACAAACACAGCAGGCAAAGGTGGGCACCAAAGGGCAGGCAGGACACTGACCTGGCCTTGCAGAGGGGAATTGCTGCCCGCCAGGCTGGTGATGCTGAGGTTGAGGGTGCCCTGGCCCTGGCCCTGCTTCAGCAGGGTGCTGAGGGTGTCCTGGGAGAGGCTGAGCCGGGGCCGGCGGCCAGTGGCCAGCTGCAGGCTGGCACTGAGGGGCAGTTCCTGCGTGGGGGGCATCACGCCATCCCTGCCATTCTCAGACAGGAGCTGCAGGGGACAGAGCAGGGAGGGGCGTTGGTGGGGCTCAGAGGCTGCACTGGGCACCCTGCCTGCCTGTGCACCTCGGGGAGAGCCTCCCATGAGGTTTGTCTGCATTAAATGAGACAGGGCTGCATCTGCTACACCTTCCCCACAGAAACACTGCCACATATCCTGATTGGAAACACACATTGCTGATATTTTATGCATGATTCTGGTCCCTGTCAATTACCAAACTTTGACAAACCACTTATAAACAGAACATGCCTGCAAGCAGTGACTGCTGCTCCTGTATGAAATTAAACTTTTCTGATTAAAAACTATGAGAGTGCTACAATTATGCTTAATTAAGTAGCATCAAGCCACTCTTGATCATGCAACCATCAAGGATTAGCAGGCAAAAAATAAAGACAAGACCCAGCAGTGGCAATAGCAGGGATGTGGCTGGAGCAGACTCATCAGAACCTTCCTGTGAACAGTGCCTGAAGGCAGCTGAAATGTGAGTAGCCTTTGATAAACATCCACCATGTTCCAATGAATCAAAGTCGAAGGTTTTGGGACCAGGGAACACAGCGGCACTTACGTTCAGATCCACCTGGATGGCATCACCACTGAGGATGGAGAAGGAGGGCAGGTCCCCCAGGGCCCCGAGGGGGAGCACCTCTGTGAACACAGGGAAGAAAGCTCTTCAGCTGCAATGGCAAGGGATTCTGCCAAATCCCATGGTGCCAGGAGTTACTGGAACCATCAGCAGCTCCCACTCACAGCATTCCCAGCTAGAAAAGCCACTAGAAAACAATACTTCGCAGCAACAGTGTTGTTTCTAAAAGAAACCATTCCAGTGGTGGGTTTCTGCTGGAAGAGCTGGCTACCACTGCTGGGGCAGGGAAGCTGAATGTTTGGTTTGAGCTGGGAGCTGTGGTTTTAGAAAATTACAAAAATATTTGTATTTACCGAATGTAAAAAACCAAGCAATGCTAAGGGCAGGATGTGACAGGGAGGAGGAAAACAGGAGGTGTCAACTTACGGTTCCTGGAGCCCAGCAGGGAGCTCAACACCTTGAGCTTGGCGTTGATGATGTTGCAGCCCTGGGGAAGCAGAGGGGAGTGAGAGGGTCCTGGGACCTGCTGCACCAGTGGGTGACATGGCACCAGCACAGCCAGTGACAGGGGGCTCTGCTGGGCTGCACATGTGGGCAGGGCTGCTGCAGGCAGTGCTGGGGGGCACATCCCATCACACAGGACTCATCATCCTGTGGGTGAGCGCCCCTCTGAGCCAGTGTGGGTCTCACCTGGGTTAGTGGCTGCTAAACCAGAGCCTGGCTCAGAAATCTGTTTGCCAGCAGAGCCTGGCACAGGTGCTGGTGCTGCCTTTCAGCAGGAGGAGAGGCTGACCGCCCCACTGAGCTCACAGCTGTGCAAATATCCACATCCATGGGGCAGCCTGGCCTCCTGCCTGCCCTGCCCAAAGCGCTGCCTGCCCACCCAGCACTGGGCATGAAGGTGGCTCTGCACACTCACCAGATCCTTCAGGGTATTGCTGAGCAGGCGTTTCAAAGGCTCTTCCAGAACTGGCACTCTGGGTCTGGTAAAAGGAAAATAGGAAATAGCAGGAGACAAAGATTAATGCTGGAAAGTAAGGAGACCTCACACAAGAGAAATGTGAGGCCTTGCTTGCATTGTCCATACTCAGTGCCCAGTGCTAGGTTCCCCACACCCAGAAATGTTCTTTACATAGCCAAAATTTTAGAAAAAGGTCAACAGTTCCCCTCTGAGCCCGACAGCTAGATCACCTTCAAGGCACCAGGCAGAAAGCTGCTGCCATCAATGACCAACAGCACCAGGGTGTCCCACTGCCACAAGAGCCACAGGCTGGCCATGGGCCACCTGTTCACACAGATGTTCCCTCACGCCTGATTCCTACCTCACATGGGTGTTCATGTCAACAGTCTCACAGTTCAGAGCGTTCTGGTGAGGCGTCCATGTGTCCCGGACCAGGATGGTCGCATCCACCTCCACCTGCTGGCACAGCGGCTGGCCCGGCACGCTGCCCAGGGGAAGCACAGCAGGCAGCTCAGGACACTGCTGACCATCTTCTCTCCAAAGAGATGGTGCCCCCTGCCCCAAGCCATCCCCTTATGGACCTGCCTTACCTGCTCTCTACCAGCAGCTGCGTCTTGAAGTCCACCTGGTGCCCGAAGCCCGGCAGGGAGCGCAGACTGATTTTGGGGAGGGTGTTGTTCACAATTTTCAGTCTGGATGGTTGCAACAAGGAAAAAGGCAGTGAACAGCACATATGCAGAGCCTTGTTCCCCCAGCCCCCAGCACTGCAGCTCTGCTTTTGGGGTCCTCTTCCCCCTGGGTCATCAGGCATCCCCACTAGCCAGGAACAGTTTGTGGGATATACAAGGCACCCTGGCAGAGTTCACTCCCAAGACATGAACCCCCATTTATGAACCCACCCCAGGAGAGGAGGGAGGGAAGGAGCCCTGTGTGTGCAGGCTCCAGAACAGGACCTCCTTTCCCCAGCATGGCTCAGACACACCAGGCTGCTCAGGGTCACCATCTCCCACTTGCACTCACCCAATGAGTTCTTCACCATTTTTGCCAAGGAGGCTGCCAACGAGACCGTTTCTGCCGAGGAGACCGTTCTTGCCAATGAGAAGGTCAAGGACGGTGTCAAGGAGAGTATCAACAAGGCCATCTTTGCCAAGGAGACCATCAACAACACCACCTTTGCCAAGGATGCCACCCAGGATGCCATCTTGGTCAAGGAGACCACTAACTACACCATCTTGGCCAAGGAGGCCACCTAGAAGACCATCTCCACCAAGAAGACCATTTCCACCAAGGAGACCACCAACAGCACCATTTTCTCCAAGGAGACTGCCAAGGAGACCATCTCCACCAAGGAGACTGCCTACCGGACCGTTTTCACCAAGGAGACCTCCAACAAGTCCTCTTTCTCCAAGGAGACTGCCTACAGGACCATTTTCACCAAGGAGACCTCCAACAAGTCCTCTTTCTCCAAGGAGACTGCCTACAGGACCATTTTCACCAAGGAGACCTCCAACAAGTCCTCTTTCTCCAAGCAGACTGCCTACAGGACCATTTTCACCAAGGAGACCTCCAACAAGTCCTTTTTGCCCAAGGAGACTGCCTACAGGACCATTTTCACCAAGGAGACCTCCAACAAGTCCTTTTTCTCCAAGCAGACTGCCTACAGGACCGTTTTCACCAAGGAGACCTCCAACAAGTCCTCTTTCTCCAAGGAGACTGCCTACAGGACCATTTTCACCAAGGAGACCTCCAACAAGTCCTTTTTGCCCAAGGAGACCACCAAGCAGATTGCCACCAAGGAGACCACTTGAAGCTCTCTGGGGAACATCTTGGGCTGGTGAACCTTTAAAACCTGAAGAACAGAATCAGAGGTCACTGTGAGCTACACAAGGTGTGCCAGCCTGGCTCTTCCCTCCCCTCTCCCTCTTCATACAAAAGATGTGGTGGCACCAGCCTCTGTAAAGTAACTGAAGTGCCATCTCCAAACTGCTTTGTAAATGCAAATTACTTGCATTGTCGCTGCTGCTGGGCAGATCTGCACCAGCTTCTGATTTTCTGAGTATGATTAAGAGACAAAAAGAGCAGAACTGGCCTCAAAAGAAGGATAAATCCTGTCTCTTACATACACTTACCATTCGTATCTGGTCTGGCAACTGATAACGGGATTATAAATCCTTGTGAAGGGATCAGCAGACTGTTGAGCAGGACAACAGTCCACAACACCGACATCTTCGGTCCTGATAGCTGTGGGAAGTGATTGCCATTAGTGCAGTGCTGGGAGAGCGAGCTCCAGCCCATGGAGGGAGGAAAGAGAAGGGAGGGAGGAGAAAGGAGGGAGGGAGAAAGAAGGAACTCCTGTCAGGGAAGACAAAATCGGGGAGGATGCTGCTGGCATCTCTCCTGCCTCCTCATCACATGGTGATGATGGACAGTGACTCTCCTGGTGGCTCTTTCCTGCAGAAGGAACCGGAGTGTCAGCACCAGTCACTCCAAAGACCGATGGCCAGAGCAGCCAAGGGGAGAGCAAAGGGTGGTTGGGATGCTCCTGCTGTGACCCCCCAGTGCTGGGGAGCAATGGCGTGACTGAGCTGTGTGATCTGGGACTCATCCATCCCGGATGGGGATTTCTCCACGAAACACATCCTGCATGCCACAGAAGGGGAAAACAAGACATTTCTGACAACATGATTGTCTCTAGAAGAAAAACAACAGCATCTACAGAGTATAAATACACAAAATGTATCGAGCAAGGAGAGAACCTCCAGGGAGAATGTCATGATTTCTGCACAAACATCAGATTCTGAGGCTTCCCTCTGCATGGAAACACCTGATAGAATTGTAAGAAAGAGAAAGTAAACTTTAACATTTCAATGTCATTGAAATATTTCTGTGGTACCTACAACTTGAAGTAGCTTATTTTTCTTTTTTTAAAGAACCAAAATGAACTTCATTGCTCCAAATCTATTTAAATGTAAATAACTCATCAAAAAGGGATCAAAACAAGTGTGAGAGGTCTAATTCACCTTAGCTAGAAATCTATGGCAGATAATCGAGTTATACCAAAGATAATTGAAGTGATAATTGTTTATGAAAACCCTGAAATACCCTTTCTTCTGCAAGGACTGCAAATCCAATGAACACGCACATCTCTTCTGGAGAAACTTGCACTGAAAGGCACCATTTACTTCTGAGAGCAGGATTCAGGCAAGCAGCAGGCAAGAATAACAATTTTTGTTAAAAGGCCAACACTCCCAAAGGAACACTGAGGGTTTGCAGAGGCAGAAGCAAGGAGCACACTTTTTGAGGAATAAGTTTGCTCTTACCTGACCAAGCTCTCTCTCCAGCCAATGTCTCTGTTTTCTGAAGATCAATGGGACCCAGGATCTTCATATATAGGGCTTCACAGCAGGAAAAATGCAGGTGATGTCATTTGGGACATCCAAAATAATTGGTGGGGAGCAAAACAAACAAGGTCTTGTTTCTGGTGACTTCCACTGCAAATATTTCCTTGGAGATATTAGGAGTTAGGTAAATCATTGAGCAACCTGTAGGTGCAGACCCAGCCAGCCCTGGGTGCCTGCTGTGGTTCATCATCCTTTCATCCTGCCTGGATGAGGACGTGGCTGAGATGTCATGCCCTGATAAAATACCTTTCTTTCTTTTTTCCTTCTAAATAAAATTGATGTTCTGACTGAAAAACATGTCAAAACACTGGCCACCCCTGGCTGCTCATACTCCTACAGTTCTCAGGGCTGCAGTGCTGAGCAGTAAGCCCCTGTGTGGGGATGTGCCGCGTGTTGTGATAAATGAAGGACCAGGCAGCACCTTTTCCAGTGTAAAGACAGACTGTGGAGACATTAATAGAGCTGGATATTCCCTGTCCAGGCCACCAAGCCATGCCCAGCATTCCCATCCAACTTGCCTACAGCCTGATCAGTGTCACAGCCTAGCAGACTGGACCCTGGACTGACAGACTCTTTGGAGAAACACCACCTAACTGGAAAATGCTGTCCTTATCTAACTGGCATGGAACTGCTTCCAAGTCCATCACCTCTGCTCAGAGTGCTCCAGAGGGGTGGAGGTAGGATGTGCTTTAACAGGAAGAATCTGTTGAGAGCTTGATGCCATTGACCTGGAAGCTCCCAGGGCAGAACTTGTTGGTTTGGGGTCTTTCTGAAGTTCTGGAAGGATTGTTGATCCCATTGTGGGCACACCACCCCATGCAACAGATGTGCTGCAGCTGCCCAGGTGCTTCTGCCTCCTCCCTGCAGCTCTCTGCAGGCCCCTGCCCTGATTGCTGCCCAGGAGAACAGAGACACTGCAGCAGCACTTTGGGGCAGGGAAAAGAAACCTCCCTCCATGCGCCCCACACCAAATGGGGCACATCCTGACAAGCCCAGCAAAAGCAGTCTGTGCTGAAGGGAGAAGGCAGCAGCTAAAGGGACTGGGCTGATCTCTTCACTCCCTGATGTACTCATTGACAACAGGAGTGGATGGCAATGGCTGCTCCCCAGCTCTGCTGAAAAATAATCCAGAAAAATTGCTTGCTCAGTGCTAATACTTTCTGTAAACTTGGAAATAAATATTTCCAGCAGATTAGCCAGCTTTGGACACACATTATTTCCAGCTTTGAAAAAATACCTCAGTTAAAGGCCAAGGAAGGGGTGGCAAAGATAATCAAAGCACTGAAGGAGTTGTCACTCTCCTTGCAACCTGATCAGCCAGGACCTCTGGAGCACAAAGCCCAGCTGTCATGGTGAGATCATGACCTTTGATAAGATGGACGAGGGTGTTAACAGGATGGTATTAAGTTATCATTTATCCTGAATCGCTTCATGGTCCAGGAGCCACTGTCCAAAACCTGAATCACCACGAAGACAGCCCCGACACTGGTCAGTGCACAGGGAAGGGGCAGGGTGGCAGCTCTGGGAACAGCTCCTGCCCAGTGACCTCTCAGGCATGACAGTAACTTGGCCTCTCCCCAGTGGCTGCTGAATGCAGAGGTCTCTGACCATTGGATATTTTGGAAAAACTGAAGCAGATTCCCATAAAGAGATTGACATGGTGATGTCCAGGTCTCGCTAAAGTGACTTTCAAAGCCCCAGGAGCACAGAGCCAAGTTACTGAGTGAGGACAGAAACCAGAACGGATTTGGTCAGAGGGAGAAGAATAGGACTGGTGTGAACAGACATGCTTGCCTCAGTTCTGTGCTTGGATCACGTAAAATGAAGCTGTCAGGCAAACAGCAAGGGGCATGTACCCCCAAGAAGAGTTTGAGACCTTGACATCAGCAGGCTCCAGTCAGAGCAGGCTGGGGAAACGTCCTAGCTATGGATGGAAAATGAGGTGGATCTGCTCTGCTCTCCCACTGATGGCATCATCCAGACATGGCCTGTCTGCCTGAGGAAACCAAGGTTTGCCCTGGCATCCCTCTGGGACCACTGAGAGACTGGTGCATCCCTGCTGCTGAGGGATCAGGGCTTCTGGGTCTGTGTAGGGCTCCAGGGAACAGCTCTGGACAAGGCTGCACATCCACCCCAGGGCACCAGCACCAGGGACATGACAGCACAGCTCAGCAGCAGAGCTGCCTCATGAAAAATTAACTTGGTGTTCCCTGAGATTCCTAGCCTTGAATTCTCTAGGAAAGCTGTGGACAGATATTTGGATTCGTTTTTTTGCTCTGCTCAAAGACTTGAGACTCAAACTGTCCAATTTGTTTGTTAGCTAACACAAGAACAATAAGGAAAATCTTGCAGGGACATGAAGAGAGGCATCACAAACCCCAGTTTTTGTGGGGAGCTGGTTTTACAGCTCCTTCCTCACTGTTGAGGACTCCCAAGGAGAATGATTCCTTACACATGATGCAGAACAAATCCCTGTGGAGAACAGACAGGGTTTTTGGAGCCTGCCTCCCCAGCAGGTTTTCCTGGGAGTAATTTCCTAAAAAAAACCCACAAAAATCTTTCCAAAGATATCCTCGATTCAGTGCCAGCTTCCTGTCACCAGGAAAAGATGTTCAAATCATGTCAGCTCGATGAAATCAGGATCAAAGCTGTTTATTGACTTGCTAATGACAAGAAATTATCCAGGAGTCAGTGAGTTACACACTCAGGATCGATATGAGTGAAGCAGCTGATAAATACCAGCACCAGCCCAAACCTAACTCCTTCTGGGGTCCTAAATCCCTGGGCACACTCCCCATCCCTCACACATGTGCACTCCTGGGAGCAGGGGGTCACTTTCTTGCATCCATCTTGTGGGAGTGTGGGTGGTGCATCCTGACAGTGCAAATGTGATTTATTTAGGGATAAATAAAATAAATAAATAAATAAATAAATAAATAAATAAATTTATTATTTATTCAGTTCTTTCAGAGCACAGCCTCTGCCCAGCCATGCCTAGCTGGATCTGACAGTGCTCAGCAGGACAGTCTCACTACGGGGTCATGAGGCCTTTTTATTTCGGTGTGTGGAGTCAAACTCTTGGAAAGCCAAAGAAAGGAAGAGACACCCCAGGAAGAGCAGGACACTGCTGCTCCCTCCCCATCCATTCCCATGAGTCCTGGCCACAGTGGGGATTGGGGACTGCAGCCACAGAGTCCCCATCCCTCAGGTCTCAGTGACAGGCATGTCCTGCACCAGCATGTTCTGTGGATTTAACAGCAAAAAGCACCTGGGTGGGATTTAACTGTTGATTCTGTGTTTGTGTGTGATGGACTAATGGCACCAAGCCCAGGGGTGGCCCAGGGTATGGCAAAGCCACCATGGCAGTGTCCCTCCCTTGTCCCCACTGATGTTGCAGGTGCTGCCCAGCAGGTCAGACAGGATCCCTGCACACAGCACCCCTGAAAGGAGCAGGAGACACTGCCAGAGACACCTTGGCCATGGTGGGCACTGCCAGCATCTCCAGCATTTCCCTGCTCACCAAAGGATTTGGGAGTATTCACAGGGAAAAACAACAGAGTGGGAATTCTTGGGTTTGTGTATTTTAGTTTAGTCTCTGCTTTTGGCATACTTTCCCCATGAGTTAAGTAGATAAATGGATGCTGCAAGATGGGGAATTTTGCTGCCATTTCAGTTGGGTTTGGGTGTGGTTAAGGGAGATGTGTTGATTTTTGGAGATTTCAGAAAGGCAAAGAACTGTGATAGCAGGGGTGGGGGGTTGATTCTGAGGACAGAACAATGCTCCAGGAGGCCTCAGAGAAGCTGTCTGCATCCTTTGCTGTGGCTCTGTGCATGCAGGCCGGTCCCTCCTGCCTCTGAAGGGCTCGGCAGACAGAGCCTGGCTGGAGGCACTGCCCAGCACTCCCTCCTCCAGGTCCTCTGCAATGGAAGGGTGACAAGTGACTGTCCCAGCAGAACCCTGACAGTGCTGGGCTCTGGAGGGATGTCCCAGGGTCCCACCCCACAGGTGCCACACCCAGGAGAGTTATGGGTGGCCAAAACTCTCCAAGAATGCACATTGGGAGTAGGGTTTACTTCTGAGCATTTGTGCCTGGGGGGAAAACAGTTTAGGAGGCTGATTTATCATTTCTTATTCCTTGAAATATTATTCCTTGAAATAACATTTTCATTTTCAGGACACACTTCCAGTGGGAGCAGAGCTTTGAAGCTGCCAGACCACAAACATCAGGAGCTCCACTGTTGGTTACACAAACCAGGGCTTGCCTCAGTTTCCTCTGTCCTTGGCTGAACTGGGTTGCTCTGGATTAAACCTGCCTTAAACTGAGCAAAGAGGAGGGCCAGATCTCCACAGGTATCTGACTAAAATGGACTGACTTTATGATGTGTTGGGGGCTGCAAGTCTGCCCTTTGACAGACTTTGGGAATGAGGTGCTCAACCCCAAGGGCAGCTCTGTTTGAGCATCACATCCCGGCTTCTCAGGGTGGGACAAGGGGGATTCCAGCAGCAGCACTGCAATTGCTGCATAAACCCAGGGATGGCTTTTCACCAGTCTGAAAGCTCCTTTGTGTGGCAAAACTGTGAAATGTGTTACAGTGCACGGAGAAGAAGGAGGAGGCGGAGGAGGAGAAGGAGAAGGAGGAGAGGGAGGAGGAGATGAGCTCTGGGAAACAGGGATGGGAGGAGGATGGGACTTACCAGAGCTGGCAGCACTTTCTGAAGGGTGCTGTGAAGGACCTTGCTCACAGCTTGGGCTGCATGCTGGGCAAAGAGAATCATCACCCTCAGAGCCCTCACGCAGCCAGCAATAATTATTTATTGAAGATCAAAGGTGGGAAAGTCACTGGCTAAAGAAATTGATCTGGTACGGATTAGGGCAAAATTTGCCTCGTGTCTAATAAAATGTGTTTTCTCTCTTTGCAAACCTTTTCTCAATAATGCCATCTTCTGGTTTTAAATGAAGCTGAAGGTTTACATCCCTAAAAGAAGCTCTGACAGTCTGGAGTACAAAGCAGACAAATATGCACATTGCATGGAATAGCACAACTAGAGCTGGTCTGAATTTGTCCATAAAATCTTTGTTTAGTAGGAAAAAAAAAACTGCAAAAAGTGTTTGTGTGCTGCAAAAATCCAAACCTGAAGACTGAAACCTCTAACAGTGCTGTGACCTGCCCCTGAGGAATTTCCAATCCTGGCAAACCAGCCATGTGTCCTTTGGGATTTTCCTGATGGGGGGATTGTTCTGACACTGACAAAGGGGATGTGGGAGCTCCTGGGCTGAACCTCAGGGTGCCCATGGTGTCCTGCCCAGCCACCCTCCAACCATCAGGTTTGTGGTTTCCATGTTCCTGCTGTAAAGCTGCTCAGAGCAGGGTTTGGTGAGCACAGGATAAACCCCAGGGATGAGTGAGCCCCCACATCCCCCAGCCATGCTCCCCATGGGCACTGGCTCCCATTGACCTTTTCCCAGTGATTCCCATTTGGACTAAGCCATGAAGAGCCCTGAGCCAGGAGAAAACACCAGAAAGATCACCAGGAAACAGAAACTTTTCACCCTCAGGCTGAAGGAAAGACAGAGGAAAAGAGCTGGGTAAGGGGGAACAGTCAGAGCCTGATGCCCAGGATTTTTGCTTACAGCAAAGTCACCTCTTGCTGATATTCTCATTACCATTTTCTTTCCCATCTTGTTCAAACTTTCCATTTAAATCTGCTTTTAAATTTAGAAACATGTTTCTTCCCAATGAAAAATCACACGGTCTAATTTGGAAAAAAAATCAGGAAAAAATTGTTTTGGCATTCAAAACACCTCCATGCCCCCATCCAGGATGGATCTGGGGGATAGAGGACTGGCTCTGATCCCCCAGAAATTTGGGGGTTGCATTGGGACATCAAAAGCTGGGACACTGCAGAGCTGCTACACCTGCCCCGGACCATGCTGAGGCAGGAGCTGAGGCACTTTGTTGCCTTTAAGTTACATTTCTTTGTGTGTTTGTAGACACAGCCATGCAGAAAATCACCAGCTTTAATATCCCACTTGTTAGCAGGGAGTGATTGGTGGCTGCCTCCGGGCTGACACTTCCCAGCCTCCCCCTTTTCCCTGCCTGTCCCTGTTCCGGGCTGGAGCTGCGGCTCATCACTCACCCCTGATGCCTTCCCTGGCCTTGGTCTTGGGTTTTTTTATTTCACAGCTTCCTCTGCCATTTTCTGCAGAACATCACTCCCATTTAGAGCAGCTGGGACTGCTGGAGGATTCGCAGAATATGAGGAGTTCAGCACAAACCCCCCAGGGGAGAGCCTGCGCTGGAGGGTGAGGGGTTGCAGTGTATCATAAAAAATATCTCCATTAACAAATCCCATCCCAGCACACCCAGGACCCCTGCTGATCCTCTGCAGAGAGGTAAGGAACAGCCAGTCTACAAAAGCTGACTGAGAAGGGGGAGAACCAAAAGAATGAAAGGGGATACTGTTGTGTGAGCTGGTCCCTGAGGGTTTCCAACATCTGCCAATATAAATAATTTCACTGATAAATCTGGAAGTCTGGGTAAGCTCTCACTCTTGGATCCCAAATGAAAGCTCCCAGCCAACAGAGACTTGTGCACCAAGTGTGAAGGAAAAACCTCATCTGTTTAATTATGTGGTACAGACAGAAGTGGGAGTGAAAAGAAAGCTAAGATGGGCAGTGGCAAATTCTGCTCCTGGAGACAACCACACATGTAATTGTGACTCTTGGAGGAGCAGCTCCCCAAAGGTTCGTGGGGTTGTACAAACAGTGGGGGGCTCAGCTGGGGGATAAAACAGTGAAAATTGTGGAAACCTCAATAACATTCTTACTGATTTCAGGCAGGGTTAGAGTGAGGATGAGAACTTGCACCTGCCCACAGAATGGGCCCCTCAGCCCCAACCCTGCCCTGATTCCACCACGGGACACCCACACACCCCACCAGGCTGCAAACAGGCTGCTCAGAACCCTCCTCCAGCCTGCTGCTGTCCCTTTGGCCACCACTGTGTCCTCCCCATCCCTCCTGGGTACCCCACCCAGCAGGACCCAGCTCTGGGAGCTCAGCCTGGTGAGGTAATGCAGCACAAAGTAATTTATTTCCTCTCTTCATTTCTGTATAAAACTTGTCATGAGGTTTAATCCGTCATTACCTCCCTCCCAGAGCTGTGCTCGGTGGCCTGCTGCTAAGCCCAGACAAGGAGATTTACATCTTATCTAACAGGAGTGTAAGATTTATGGATAACTCCCGACAAGGAGCACATCATGCCAGAAAGACACTTTTGTGCTAGTAACTTGATCAGTCATTATGCTGTGAGTTGACATCTAATTAAGCCTCCACAGGCATCATCAGGTCCAGAACAGCTCTTCAGGAGGAGAAAATCCACCTCTAAGCAGCGTGGTGGCAGCTTATCCCCAACCCTTGCACTGCTGGAACAGATAATAACGCTCCCCAGAAAATCCCCAATCTCAGGGAGAGCTGGTGATATCACCTGCACTGGGAAAAGGAACCACAGGGGCAAATTCCCAATTGCTGCTCTAAAACACACCAAACACTCATTTCTCAGAGGCTTTCCCAGGCTGTGTCCACGTCCCTGCCAAACTCAGATCCCACAGGACGCCTCCCGTGGCCGCAGGGGACTCGTCTGAGGGTTACAACTTCCTCGATGGATTTACTTTTCTGAGCGCATTTCTTGCTTCTCAATGGGCTGCCTACACCAGCGTGGAAGTGTAAATCCTGCTCTCCCTTGGCAGGCTGCTCCATCTTCATATTTCCTCCTGACACTGCTCCAGGATGCCTTCAATGGAAATGCTCAGCGTGGCTGGAATGCTGCTTTTCTTGGCATTTCCCTGCCATGCTGAGCAGGAAAGCAACACCGTGCTGGGGGTGTTTGAATGTGTCGAGATGGACCTGGGAGCAGAGCCCGGCTCCTCACATCACTGAGGCACAAAGGACAATGGCTGCAGGTGTTTCAACAAGCCCTGAACACCTCACCCCAGAGCCAAAATGGGCAGCTCAACCCTCTCTGGGACACTGGTCATGCTGAGCTCATAGGGAGGGATGGGGGGAAGCCAGAACACAAAGAGGAGTTGGTGAGGCCATGAAGGGTGTGTGTGTGTAATGATGTTTGCAGGCGGGCCATGCTCTGTCCTCCAGGCCAAGAGGAAGCAGAAAGATGACGGACATCAAGCACAGGAAAGAGAGGGTTTTATTCACTCCCATGAAGGGTTTCACTGTTTGTGGAGATATTATCAAAGGGAGTGGCTGCCACTGACTGTATTCTCAGCCAATTGTAATACATATTGCCAGTGGCTTTTGATAGGGGATGGGTTTAAGAAAGGAAGGGATTATTGCACATGGGCCATTTCAGATCTTCTGTCTGGTCTAAAACTCACTTAACCCAATAGAAACACTTCTGTTACCTTCAAAAGACTTACTGAGTCCTGATGGAACCAAGAATATTCTTAATAAATTGCCAGGATCTCCCTCAGGTCATGTTCAAGTTTCATCCCCTCTGGTCTGAGCTCCCCAGGCAGGAGAGTGACACAATCCACAGCAGCCTCTCATGGAATCCTGGAGCAGTCTGTGTTGTCAGGAACCCTAAAGCTCATCCAGTTCCAAACCCCTGCCTTGGGCAGGGACACCTTCCTCTAGACTTTTCCAAGCCCCATCCAGCCTGGCCTTGAACACTTCCAGGGATGTGGCAGCCACAGCTTCTCTGGGCAAGCTGTGCCAGGGCCTCACCACCCTCACAGGGAAGAATTTCTTCCTAATCTCTAACATAACCCTGCCCTCTGTCAGTTTAAAGCCATTGCCACTTGTCCTGTCATTCCATGGCCCTGTCACAAGTCCTCTGCAGCTCTCTTGGAGCCCTTTTAGGCACTGGAAGGGGCTCAAAGGCCTCCCTGGATCTTTCTCCTCTCCAGGCTGAACAGCCCAAGTTCTCTCAGTGTGTCCATAGCAGAGGTGGACACAGAGCTGCTGTCCCTGTGGTGTTCAGAAGAAAGGGTGGCTGCAGAGCAAAGAAACCCACGTTTGCTTTCTAACAATGTTTGATTTCTTGGCACCCTCCACCCAGAGGCCTTTCTTTGTGCTCCTCAGGCACACCACAGTGAAGACAAGCTGCCCCAGCACCTGCTGTTCAATCCTTCACCTCCCTGGGTCAATGGCCAAAGTAATTAATTCCATGGGGAAACAATAAAAATGGTACAAAAAACAAAATGTCCCCCCAGTGTCCTGGTTCCCAGCCCTCTTTGCCAATTCCTGCCCCATCAGCTTGGTTGGGAGGACATATAAAACCAGCAGGATTTCTCAGTGTGGCCACAGCAAGACACAGACTGAGTCAGAAGCATGGGAAGACCAGCCAGGAGAGGTAAAGATCCTTTTGCAAACTGAATAACTTGATACAGGCATTGCTCCTACTTTTGTGTCTCTCCATAAGGGTCAACATTCATGAGAAGTGATGCTTCCTGCAAAGACTGAGATAAATATGTATGTTTTCTGCAGGTTAAGCTTTCTGAATTACTTGTTTTCATAACATTGTAAGAGCATTACAGACATTAGAAACGATTCCCAAATGTTTTTCAGAGACAGATAACACTTTCACCTTTTCATTTGACTCTATAACTCCTCCATAACTTCCATTCCTTCCTCTATTAATTTTAGCTTCTGTTTATTTGCTATTTTTATACCAGTTGTGGCCATTCTGTGTTCCTCAGTAAGTGAGATATTGCTGCAGGCACTGTTCTAGCTCACAAGATTACAAAGGCTCTTCAAGGCTGAGCTTTCTGTCAGTGCTTTTGAGACACCACACAAGAGCTGCAGGCTGTTATTGCACCAGAGCTGACAAGCTCCACACCACAGCCCCAGCCGAGGAGCAGATCTGTGGCTCTGTGCCTCAGTGGCCAGGCAAGGGCCACGTTGTTCTGACCATGCTGCTGTGGGTGCCCTCTCCTTCCTCTTCTTTCTCTCCTCGTCCCGCAGGCACCTGCGTGGCGATGCTGTGCACCCTGAGCGTCCTCCTGAGCCTCCTGGTGCCAGCTCACAGCACGAGGTCACCTGACTGTGGGGGCATCCTCACCCCCTCTGGGCTGAGATACCGTAAGTGCAGCCCCACCCCTCCCATGCCAGCAGCAGCCGCTGGCACCTTCCACACCAAACACTGGCACCCCAATCTGATGCCACTCCTCAGCTCACCTGCCTCACCCCCTGCCCATTGCTGGCAGCAGGGGGTCAGTAAGGGATGGAAATGGGTTTCAGTCTGTCCATCAGGGCACAAGCTCCAAAAGGTCTCATAAAACATCTGCTCTGTTTTGCAGTTGCTGAAGTTTCAAAGCCACATGCAGAGTCAGTCCTCAGGAGGGACCTCATGGACTCAGCCCCAGCGCCATCTCCCACCTCCCCAAGTAGGTGAGTTGCCCTCTCTTGCTCCTGCCATACCCACACTGCAGTTTGAATATTGGGACGAAAGGGAC